>NC_136268.1:103712377-104332377 GCF_964187855.1 Myxine glutinosa | reverse complement strand
GGGGGATTTGAAACGAGCTGTGCATGCAAGAAACCCCTCAAACATCGCACAGCTGAAAGAATTCTGCATGGAGGAGTGGGCAAAAATTTCTCCCAGTCGATGTCAGAGACTGGTAGACAGTTATAAGAAACGCCTACTTGAGGTTGTTTCTGCCAAAGGGGGCAATACCACCTATTAGAGCCAAGCGAGTTCTTACTTTTTCCACATGCGAAATTTGCATTTATGTTTATTTAAATTGTACAATGGACTACAAAATGTAAATGTTTCATGATATTTGTTATATTATATCATCTTTATCTATCAATATTGTTGAAATGAAGATCAAATAGCTGTATGTTGAAATATGTTGAAAAAGTCAAAACTTTACATGGGGTGTACTTACTTTTTCACCTGACTGTACATACACACAAACATCAGGAAGTTAGTAGATACACTTCCTATGTAGCGATGGCATGGACACTCCATATATGTTTAACACAATACAAACCCCTCAAAATAATCTACCAAGATACAAAGTTAAAAACATATAATGTACGAAACAGTCATCTGTGGAAGATTCTGCATGCATCTCGAATGGCACACAGTACATAGCATATGTCCGCCAGGCTGAACAGTTTATGTTTTGTCTCCACTGATTGGCCGCTTATAAATCTGGACCATAACCAAAATCGAATCAGCTTATTCTTGTCACCTACCCACTCATCCACCAAGATTTGGCCGAATCCATCCATAACATGTTGAGATATCATGCTCACAGACAGACAGACAAATAGGGGTGAAACCATAACTTCCGGCACAATGGCATCTGCGTGAGTATTTCACAGTAAAGTAATGTAATTATGTAATATCATGTAATAAACCTAAAAATATAACTGTACTCAAGATAAATACTAAATTACACAGGGGTGACAAGACATTGTGGACACCCTGTACAGTCCAACAGTGGCGACAATGGAAAACAACATTTTTAAGACAGGTGTGGTTAACGGTGGAATATTACCTGCAGTCCGACAACCATTCCTGCCAGATGTCCAATAATTATAATCATATAAATACGATAATTATCGCAGGCGTGACTGCGTGTGCACAGAGTGCAGGAACTTTCTTCCATCGGTGAAGAACGCACACAGCCATGCGCTTTGTTGTCGACTTGTCCTCATTGAAGTGCGACAGACATTAAATAAAGTTGGGGAGTGAAAATGTAAATCAGTTTTTTGAAGTCCAGAAACAAGTAATAAAAAAACGTGTTTTTTATGCAAAAGTATGTATGGATGGTATGCCAAACGTACTGTAGGTAAACAAGGTATGGATGGTCACAATAAATTATCATGTGAAACCATCCCTATATCTTTCTCTGAATAATGGTTGTTACCTGTCCATCCCTGCATCCATTTGCAATGTTAGTGTATGTTACCTTTGTGCATGTATGAATTTGAATAGTGAATTATTAAACAGTTAACACACACACACACACACTTCTCTTTTTAACAGTCGATGCAAAAATCTAGTATAATTTCACAACGGAAATCAAATCAACAAAGTTAGTTAGAGTTAGGGCTAGAAGTTAGGGCGAGGAGTTAAGAGTTAAGGGAAGGAGCTAGGGCTAGCAGTTAGGGATCTTTGTTCCTTCACATTTCTTTCTACTTTTTCATATTTCTCTTTATTCATTCTAATTCTTGCTTGTTCTTTATTTCTCTCTTTCTTTATCTTTGGAGACTTTGGAGAAGTGAATTTTGCAGAATTTTTTTCTTCTGGAAGTTTCACTTGGCTGCGCTTGGATAGGTTTGAGGGTGGAGGAGTAGTGGTTGAAACCCGAATCATATCCAGGTTCCTCCTGATTACTCCATCTTTGATCTTTACGATTTTTTTTTTTTGGGTTCCTTCTGATGACTCCAATGCAGTATTTGGTTTTCTGTTTCATTCTCTTGTTGCCCTGGAACCAAACAAACAATATATTTATAACATCCCTCACAGCTTCCACTCCCACCCTCCCCCCTAGCATGATTAACAGTAAATATTACAATTTAAAAGGTTGATTTTAAACTTAACCCTGTGTATTCACAAGCCCCAGATATGATTCTCCCATTCGTATCAAGAGGCACCCACACCAGATACAACCCCATTTATTTGTAACGCACATTTCTGGTTAATAACCATTTTCTGTAAAGTTGGAAACTGTACCATAAACAGCGGTAAATGTTGTTTTGTTTCCGGCAAGAAAACTGTCAACGAAAGCAAAATCAGCTTCTGGATTTAAATGTAACAATGAGGAAATGAGGATGAGCCGATGAAGGGTTTCACTGTACTGTTAAAAAAAATTACAGGAGAAGCTCGGGCCCCTCAACGGATCCCGGGCCCCGAGGCAGCGACCTCCCCCCCCCCCCCCCGACCCCTCCCACCTCACAACGCCCCTACATGTGGCACAGTATAGTCTTTCCAATTGCAGACGTCCATTACATGAATCACCAAGCCTGCAATGTTCATACGAGGTACTCCCACAAGGTTCAATGTCCATTCACAGTGATCCATCGGGGATTTTGGTAGAACGCACCCATCTATGATCCTCCGAACCTTGCACCGGCCCACATCGTCATGCGTTTTTACAGTACGGGTAGTTGCAATATCTCAGTCCTTTGGGCAAACTGAGAAAGTTCTCCAACTCTTTAGTTGTGCAGAGGCACATACCTTTCTCTCAGGTACTTTTCCCAGTATTTTCGGCTTCTTTCAGAAGCTTTTTGAGACATTTCAGAGAACAATCCTTATCTTGAACACACGATATACGGAAACATGGCCTAATAAACACTTCTGCTAAGGGGTTGTGTGATGGGAGCCGAGTGTTCTGGGGTGGATCACATCATTTTGAAGGTTCCGTATTCTGGATGGCTTCTGCAGGCACATTCGGGTCTATCTTAAAGACCGAGATTTTAATGATTATAAGCAAAGGACAGTGAGGCCTTTGACCATGGTTTCATGCTTATCTTGTGTGATATCTCGTCCTGACCGAAACGATTGTGTACTATCCCAAAAATAAGGGCGAAACTATGGTCAATGGCTTGCCCCTCCAGTAAAAAAAAGAAGAAGATATATATATACATATATATATATATATATAGTCATTCATGGTGCCAACACCGACATTCATAAGTACTCCGACATTTTCCTCAACATTCGTGGAACTTTCCTCAACATTCGCAGGATTTTCCTCAACATTCGCAGGATTTTCTTTGACATTTGCGGGAATTTCCTAAACAGTCACAGGGTTTTCTTCGACATTTGCAGGATTTTCCTAAACATTCACAGGATTTTCTTCGACATTTGCAGGATTTTCCTAAACATTCACAGGATTTTCTTCGACATTCGCAGGATTTTCTTTGACATTCGCAGGATTCTCTTTGACATTTGCGAGATTTTCCTAAACAGTCACAGGGTTTTCTTCGACATTTGCAGGATTTTCCTAAACAGTCACAGGGTTTTCTTCGACATTTGCAGGATTTTCCTAAACATTCACAGGATTTTCTTCGACATTTGCAGGATTTTCCTAAACAGTCACAGGGTTTTCTTCGACATTTGCAGGATTTTCCTAAACAGTCACAGGATTTTCTTCGACATTTGCAGGATTTTCCTAAACATTCACAGGATTTTCTTCGACATTTACAGGATTTTCCTAAACATTCACAGGATTTTCTTCGACATTTGCAGGATTTTCTTTGACATTTGCGGGATTTTCCTAAACAGTCACAGGATTTTCTTCGACATTTGCAGGATTTTCCTAAACATTCACAGGATTTTCTTCGACATTTGCAGGATTTTCCTAAACAGTCACAGGATTTTCTTCGACATTTGCAGGATTTTCCTAAACATTCACAGGATTTTCTTCGACATTTGCAGGATTTTCCTAAACAGTCACAGGATTTTCTTCGACATTTGCGGGATTTTCCTAAACATTCACAGGATTTTCTTCGACATTTGCAGGATTTTCCATGGATCCTGAACCGTCGGGAACGCATCCACACTTTTAGTTTTACCATTGAAACAATGCCCCCACATTCATGGCATTTTCCAGGAACATATCCCCCGCGAACTTTGGCCAGTGACAAACAATGCATTTGCCTGCTTTGCACACTGCAAGCAACTACTTGGGTGCATCCTATATAAGCATAAACGTTATAAATTTGATGAAGTGGGTTGTCAGAGAGTTTTTATATGTTTAATGAAGTATATTGTGCTTGCATTCTGTGAGCAGCTAAATAACTCAAGTGAAGTAAATACGTGATTAGAATGAGATGTTTATTTACAAATTTACAGCTATAGTAATTTTAGTGTAAATATGACAAAGGTGAATAATAAAATAAGAGGAGGAAGAGGCTCATGTTAGCGTTGCTCAGCAGGCAGTTTGAGTGCAAGCTCCATTGTCTTGGGTCATGTGATCTGCATTGAGCAAATCGAGTCTACACCGGCATACTTTAATTAACGGATATTTTCGTTTACGGAAATGTTCTGATGGTTTTGTGATGTTTTCTTGGGATATTGGCTCTGGGTGGCATCAGTATGTGATATTTCAACTTTCTACCCCACCTAGAAAGTACAACACGTTTATATCAGTGAGTCAGTGAGTATTCAGTCAGTGGTTAGAAAGAGCTTTATATATTAGATATACATGTGCATTGTGCATACATGCCGACTGATTCTGATATACCATACTCTGCTGCGGGGCATCGGTGCTGCCAAAGCAGTTTCTGGGCAAGGGATGTGCTGGGTGGTTTGCCGTTGCCTTCCCAGCAGTAGTGATGGCAGGAATTGGAATGTTGTCAAGGTGCCAGCAATGGCTACTCTTTGCGAAGGATGTCATGGGATCTTTAATGTCCACCAACTAACGCCGGCAGACTGGACGCCCAGTTTAACATCCATTGGATGCATGCATGGCACACACACACTGATGAATCACCCTGCCTGTGAAACATCGGGATGCCAGCTTATAGCTTGGTCAGGATTCAAACTAGACGAGACAGCTTGGAAGCGAATGTGCATACCGCTAGGCCATCCTGCCAGCCAGTTAGTTGTTTGGAAAATGTTTGTAATTCAGATATCAAACCTCCACTTTACATTCCCACGTGGATAAAAATGCTAATAATATTTAATAAGAACGGGGAACCGTTCACGGTAACTAATTTCTTCTCCACTATTTTCCCACACAGTCCCCCATTCCACCCACTCACTCGCCATTTAATTTCCACATCTTCGTGGTCAGCATTCAGAGGCAGTTACAGTTTGAGCGCTTTTTGCTGCCACTTATGCTTTTCCAAAGGGAAACTTTCCATCCACACAACGCATCACAAACCCAGCTCGAGCCCTCTTTGGTATCCTATGGAACTCTCCAATTCCCCTGTAGCCCTTCCATCACCTCTACTCGATCACTGGAAATGCTGCGCCGTGTCCATGGTGTCCACATTGCAAATAGAGATCGTGTGAGGGAGAAAGCGTCGAGCAACCTAAGGTCCACCTTGGTATGAAAAACATCTATCCTCGGTGCTCCCGCAAATACCGATGTGGAAGAGGACTCTGGAAAAAGACATCGTTATCATGAGGAGTCGAAAGGGCATTAGCACAGGCTCTGGCAAACGTCCGTATGATTCGTACAAAGCACGGAAACAGGACAGAGGAAACAATCTCTCCCTTTTTCTTGCTCCCACGGCCAATTTTAGCTTTGTCTGTTTTCCTTGTGGTGAGCAGAAGTGTCAGACAAGCAAGTAAACGTCATCGTAGATTTGTCTCTGGGAAGATCATCAATCTACAAACCTTACATTTCAAACAGGAGCCTCCCTGTCTCCAGGAAGTTGGTGTCAAACTAAGTACTCGAGTTATGCAAATACACAAGCCATGCATTGTGGTCTCAGACAAATACACATCTAGATACACAGAGGTAAACAGACTTTGAAAAACAAAGGCAAAGGAAGATGAGCAGACTTAACAAAGCTCAAATAAACACACCGGGCAGACAAACAAATATGTCTGCTTTGCAACAAACAACGGATGGTTTGGATAACTCAGTAGTCTGGGATTTATTACCACAACAGGAAGCCACAGATTTGATCGTTATGTTCATTTGAACATTATGTAATGTCTTTTTTCTTCCCATACCAGATTTTCAGAATCCTTGTTATTCAAGTAAACCTCAATCGCTACAAAAATATTTCAAACACAGACAGGCACGAGGGCAGACAAATACAGATTCCTCTTTCAATTACCTGCCGTATCTATCGCTCAGGGCCAAACCTTCCACCAAAATTCCATCCAGGGTGCTGAGGCCTGCTGGACTAGCAATGCACAGCAAGTCATTCTCTTAACTCCTCACTCATTCACCTGCTCAGAAAATTGGCACATGTGTGCTAGACCACACATGTAGAGTCATTCGTAGCCAAACAAACATATAAGCATACACTCACACACAGTTAACGGTGTCAATCACAAAACAGGTCACGTGACCAGTCATCAATAAAATATAACGGATTTTGTTTTGTTTTATACAAAGTTCAGGACTGTTGGAAGTGCTTCGAAAACTACATCAGGGTTAGTGAGTCCAAGGAAGTCTCGTATTGTTGGATTGGTTCCAAATCCAAGAAAGGATGCCCAGTAGGTGAAGATTCACAGACTGTTACAGGATTAGGAGTTGTGCAGCTGGTGAGGTGCAGGCAATACATGAACAACACGAGAACGACACTCGGTCGAGCACATACCTCCACCAAGCTGAACAGTTTACGTTTTGTATCCCACTGATAGGCCAGATCTGGATTCGGACCTGAACCAAAATTGAATTGGTTCACTTATCAACCTCATCCACCAAGTTTTGTCAAAAGTCGTCTACAACTTTTTAAAATATCATTCTATATATCGTTTTGGCCCAATAGCTCAATGGTGAAGAATCACTTAAAAATTATAAAAATTCTCTGATGCAGACCTGGATTCAGATCGTCACCAAAATCGAATTTATTCGTCCTTGCCACACACCCACCCTGTCCACCAAGTTTGCCCAAATCTGTCCATAACTTTTTGAGATATCGTGCTATATGTCGTTTTTGGCCCCTGTCTCTCAATGGTGAAGAATCACTTTTTAAAATTATCTGATGCAGATCTGGATTCGGATCTTCACCCAAATCGAATCATTTCGTCCTTGTTACATACCCATATTTCGTCCTTGTGTGAAAACATTTTGTTACCTAGGAGACATGCTGAATGGAGAAGGTGGATCAGTCTCGGCAACGGTTGCTGGAGTGAGATGTGCATGGAAGAAGTTTCGGGAACTGAGTGGCGTGCTGACGAGGAGGGGAGTGTCGTTGAAGCTGAAGGGAAAGGTGTATGCTGCATGTGTGAGAAGTGTTATGATTTATGGGAGCGAGACATGGGTAATGAACATAGAGCAGCAAAGAAGGCTGGAAAGGGTGGAAATGTGAATGGTTCGATGGATGTGCGGAGTATCGTTGAGAGAGAGGAAGACAAATGATGAATTGCGAACGATGATGGGAATAGAGCCTGTGATTGATGTTGTGAAGAGGAACAGGTTTAGATGGTTTGGTCATGTGTTGAGGAAGGATGAAAGTGACTGGTTGAGAAGAGTGATGGAAATGAATGTAGAAGGAAGTAAAGGACGGGGAAGACCGAGAAAGACTTGGCTAAAGATGGTCGAAGAAGAAATGCGGGCAAGGGGGTTAACAAGGGGAGATGCAGAAAATATGGCAAAATGGAGAAGATTGTCATGGGTACCGCAAGGCTAACGCCCGCTCTTGCAGGGAAAATGGCCTTAAAATGCCTGTTGTTGCTGTTGTTGTTGTACATACCCAAACTCTCCACCAAATTTCGCCCGAATCTGTCCACAACGTTTTGAGATATCCTGTTCACAAACAAACAGACTGACAGACAAACGGACGGGGGTGAAAACATAGCCTACCTCCACCACCATAGGTGGATGGTAACTAGAGGGTTCATAGAACACCTTACCCCATGTAGTCTTGAGAAAAAGGATATGCGAAGGGTCTCTGCAACTTTTGTTTTGTGTTTGTGAGCTCAATGTATATTTCCTACGAGCCGCCATTTTGTATGAATCTCAATATTTCCCAATGCTGAGAGTGTGAGCAGCAAATTTGATTGGTCGTGATGGCGTAAAATGACATAATATTTTGTCAACGTACTACTAAGCTGGGATTTGTGTTCTTGTGTTCAATTAAATAATTCAAATGAAATAAAATAAGTTTTAAGGCTGTGGAGAAATAAGCTTTTTCGGAATTTACCGCAACCTCTTTTGCACCACCTTATTTAACATGGTAAATTAGTTATCACGCCTGTTGATTGTGTCTTTTATGAGGTCCCTAAACAGTAAGTTTCATGTTTGGAATGATTTTCAATTTTGTTTGACAGCCAAACAGGCAGACAGAATGAAAAACAAAATTTCCCCGTGTCCGAAGGAAGCGGTTCAGTTTGGCATTTTTTAAATGTCAAAGCCGAGAAAAAACGAAACCCATTATAATTAGATTTTAGAACCTTTTAGAATAACCCTTTATAATCTTTTAGAATCACCCTTTAGAATCACACTTTAGAATCACACTTTAGAATCACACTTTAGAATCCTGTAGAATCACCTTTTAGAACACTTTAGAATCACCCTTTACAACAATTTAGCATCACCCTTTAGAATCGCCCTTTAGAATCCTTTAGAATCACCCTTTAGTAATCCTTTAGAATCGCCCTTTGGAATCCTTTGGAATTACACTTTAGAACCTTTTAGAATCACCCTTTAGAATCACACTTTAGAATCCTGTAGAATCACACTTTAGAATCCTGTAGAATCACCTTTCAGAACACTTTAGAATCACCATTTACAACAATTTAGCATCACCCTTTAGAATCGCCCTTTAGAATCCTTTAGAATCACCCTTTAGAATCCTTTGGAATTACAGTTTAGAACCTTTTAGAATCACCCTTTAGAATCCTTTAGAATCACACTTTAGAATCCTGTAGAATCACCTTTTAGAACACTTTAGAATCACCCTTTACAACAATTTAGCATCACCCTTTAGAATCGCCCTTTAGAATCCTTTAGAATCACCCTTTAGTATCCTTTAGAATCGCCCTTTAGAATCCTTGGGAATTGCACTTTAGAACCTTTTAGAATCACCCTTTAGAACACTTTAGAATCACCCTCTAATATCCTTTAGAATCACCCTCTAATATCCTTTAGAATCACCCTCTAGAACCCTTTAGAATCCTTTAGAATCACCCTCTAGAACCCTTAGAATCATCCTTTAGAATCCTTTGGAATTACACTTTAGAACCTTTTAGAATCACCCTATAGAACACTTTAGAATCACCCTCTCGTATCCTTTAGAATCACCCTCTAGAACCCTTTAGAATCACCCTTTAGTATCCTTTAGAATTAAACACGGTGAGTTATAAAGGCTCTTCTTCTTCATTTTTGACGGACAGATGGAAGGCAGGACATAGCCAAATATTGAAGCGGCACGACCACTTAAACATTACCTTACCCCTCCGTGCGCACGTGCACTCAGGACGAGATTCCGTATCATTTTCCAAATTTAGAGCCAAAGTACTGCTAACCTCCAAGTTCGTGCTCCGATTCAGTTCTACAGTATTGAAAATGTATAATTCAATCGATATTAAGTAGTTCTTCAATCATAGACTGACGTCCGTAGACAGAACGACAGACATAGAAAGTGAAGCAATTGCTTAACCCTGCTTTTCACTTTGTGCGCGCGAAGCAGCAATCGTCCTCCGACATGTCTGCGGCACTTCTCGCAAATCCACTGGAGAAAGACAAAACAAAAGACGATGATCATTGCATGTGCTGTATACTGCTGCTTTCTTTTGGACGTCTCACTTGGCATGTTCCCAGGGTCATGTGGTCACCAAAGCAGTGTGCTTCCACTTGTTATTTCATATGCAGCACAAGGCTGTGGGCACTTTTTGTAAAAATAAAAAAAAAGGAAAAAAAAAGCACACCAGGTTAGGGCAGGAATTTGGACTTTATTCAGGGTGCTGGCGATAACCTGCCTACTCTTCACAGAGAACACTGTGGAATCTTTAACGTCCACCAACTAATGCTGGCAGATGGCACGCCATTTTGGCATCCTGCGCGGCACACACATCGATGAATGGCCCTGCCAGTGAAACACCGGGATGCCAGCGTATAGCTGCGTCGGGATTCGAACCCAGGCTGGACAGCTTAGAGGCGAGTAGTGCGTACCACTGGGCCATCCTGTCCGCACTAGCAGTGCACTAAGCAGCTTCCACCCAGCAAGCAATGGACAAGCATCTGGTCATCGAGTACAACATCGTGCTGCTTCCGTGAAGGGACAGTCGGTGTACAGAGATCCTCAGCACGATCATAACTGTGTCCGCTATTCCCTTCAAAGTGTCTATTTCGCACCGTGACCCACACGCATCAACCTCCAGCCGTGAAGCGTAGACGGCGGCAATCACGACACCCCCACATCAGTCTAGGCTAGCTTTGATCAAGTGCCTAGTGGTTTGGAGACTGGGGATTCCTCCAAAGTCTAAAACAATCGGCTCTGTTTAAGGCTCACTGTTTCCCCTTTGTCCATTTCGCTTTTCCCTTCAGTCAGTGCCTCTCGTATTGCTCCCGTAAACCCATGCAAGTGCCTCTCCCTTAAAAATGTCTCGATCACACCTCATCCCGCTCTCTGCACTGCCGAAAAAAAATTAGCAGTAAGAAAATATTTTCTTAAAACAAGGAAAGTTTTCTTGAAACAAGAAAAGCACGAGAAAATGTTTCTAGCTGCAAGAAAGTTTTTCTCATGGTTTTCTTGTTTCAAGAAAACTTTTCTTATTTTAAGAAAATATTTTCTGACTATGAAAATTATTTTTGGCAGTGAACCCTCTTTATCTTCCTCTTTATTATTTCGCTTCCATATTTAAAATCAACTCCAAGTCGGATCACATTGTCCAATTCCCCAACACATTACATCAACATGTTGTCCTCACATTCTCTTTTGTAATTCAAAATTTGGAGAATTCACTTCCTTTTTGTGAATTTATTATTTATGTTATCCTCTTTCCCCATTGTCTGTCTCTCAATCATATCTTATCCTTACAAAATCCAAGTCCATTTTTACTCCATCATTAATTTTTCTACTTGTTCTGCCTTCCCTGGTCTCCTCTATGCCAATTTGAGGATCTCGGTTTAACCAATTATTTTATTATTTCTTTCCACCTTTATCTCCATCTGCGACACGGACACGCACTGAACTCTCACACCCGCGTGCACTCAGGAAACGCATCCACCAGGAGCAGCAGCAGGATGTATAAACAAACTTGATATCAAAGGAAGAATCTACGGTCCAGGCCCCAAGAGATAAAGCCTTTGCGGCTTGCGAATGAGTCGTGAAACCCTTTGCGAGGCTACGGCGGCGAGGCCAAAAATTAGCGCCAAAGCGAGAGCAAACGGGCGGAAAGGCGAGGTGCCAGATCCGAGGCTGCAAGACAAACAGCGGGAAATGGAGATTCAAGCGAGTCTCCCATGCGTTTCTTCAACAAACAAGGCTCGGCCAAGGACACAGAGGCATGTGGCGCTGGTAAAACAGGCAATGGAAGGACACGGGGCCAAAAGTGACCTGCCTAGAAGAGTTGCTAACCGGTAACTTCAGGTGCTGCGTTCAATTTGGAGGGCAGACTTCTGTGTGATAGAGCACAACGGTAACCCCATGATATGCACAACACCTGTAATGAACGAAAAATTAATTGATTCAGAAAGCACAAGGCTCACTCCATAAAAGAAATGCCTGGGTTCGTGAATGGAAAAATGCCCCAATGATGTGAGAGTCCCAGTAATGTGGTCAAACAACATTCCCTGTAAGTGAAATAACGTGGGGGGCGGGCGGTAAGGAGCAGAAAGCCACTAAACCGTCAATGACACCCAGCAGTGTGGGAGTAAAGTGAGAGGGAGTGCGAGTGTGACGGGAAAGCCAGTGAATGCAATTGACTGCGAGATAGGTTTTCAAGAGAGTGACAAGCTCAGTTGGAAAGCAAACTTATCGCACGATGGCTCAGAGATTACATTACGGAGCTCCAAAATAATAAGCAAACAGTGGTAGGAACCGGATACCTAAGGTCGATAACCAATGAGAGAAGTAGATTATATGAACAATCTGTGGTCTCATTCGAATCCTTAGCCTCAGCTCACATCTGATTGATGAATCCAGACTCAAATCCCATGATGTCCTCAGACAATGACTTAATTATGTTCCAACATGCTTGCCCTAAATTTGCACTCCAAATTAAGGTCTTGGATGCGTCATAGAAACCATACAAAAATACTATTGTAAAATTGTAAATTCCCTTGTGTTGCTACCTCATGGCCTGTGAAATCAAACAGGTCGTTAATAAGTTACCTTACTCCATTTACAATGACTTTCACCCTCATTGTAAAAAAAAAAAACACTCAACCAAATATTTCATACCACGCCATTGCCGAAAACCTTAGCTTCAAACCAATAACAATTTTGAGAGACTTATGGCCGGCCACACAGAAGAGGCATACGAGGTAATCGGGTACTTTTAGTAGATGCACAACCTTAAACTACCAAACACCATCGCCGTGAGTTGACTGCAGTGTAGCATTCTTTGGTGGCTATCTGGCAGAACGATGCATTTTCTCAACCAAATGTTGAGATAAGTGTGCTAAACGTCGTGAGAAGAGAAGGTGAAACGATCTTTTGGGGGCATGAGCCCTTCTTCAAAAAAAGGGAGAGAGATATCTTCATCATGAGCCAAACTCTCTTTCTAAACTCATGCTTTGGAAAGGGTAAGAAGGGTTTGGAGATAAATGAGAGTAAGAGGTGAGTGAGAGTTGAGAGACCATCCAAGCAGAGGTATTATTCTATGTAGAATGGAGGTTTGTTGTAAAACATTCGTTTTTAGCGAATTGTCTACATGGCATGGCAGACGCACCATGTGCAAGAGATACTGTCAAGATAGACACTGGCCACATTATTAGCACCTGTACCTAGAATCTGGTTGGACGGGCGTTTGCTTTGGTCACAGCATTAAAGTGATGGTATTGACTCTACACGTTGCTGCAAGTCTTCTCAAATGATGTTAATCCGTCCAGAGAAGAATGAATGGCAAATTGCAATAAAAAGGACTGTAAATTTGTCGTGAGGATAAAGTGTCAACCTGTCATTTAATTAATTTTCAGCAAGAAAATTCTTCCACCGAAGCATAACGCTTCGGCCATAATGTGATAGTCCTTAAAAAAAGGAATGGTTGGGCTGATGGTCATTTAATGGGATTGTCTTTGTTGCTTTGGCACCTGGTTGAAGAGTCCCTTGTGAAATGTGAAGCAAGGTGTCAAAAGGTTTTCCCCCTGATAATGACTTTCAGAGCCAAAAAAAAGATTTTATTCCAAAGGCATCAATAAACTCACCCACGACTGGGATGAGGTGTGACAGACACTGGCTCAATATTACACAATGTAGGATGAACATGCCATTGCCATGTTTTGCTGGTGTAGGACTATTCCTCGATAGTTGGTGGAAAACCTAAATTGACTTCTCGTCTTACTAATTTGGACATGTGCTTCAGACTTCATAAGTCTTGGACTCTACAACTTGGGAATAGGACTCCAAACTCCACGACATGTGCTCAAAGTCCTGGGACTCGGACTCAAAATCCTGGGACTGTGATTAAAAACCCTGAAATTGGCACTCCAAAACCCATGAATTGGACTCAAACCATAGCATTTGGACTCCAAAACCACAGGACTCGGACTGCAAAACCACAGGACTCGGACTCCATTACCACATGACACAGACTCTAAAACCAAAGGACATGGACTCAAAAACCATAGGACTTGGACTCCAAAACCCTGGGAATTGGACTCCAAAACCCTGGAATTCGGACCTCAAAACCATGGGGCTTGGACTCGAAACACTCCAACTCAAACTCAATAAACCCCGGAATTTCAACCTCAAAACCCATGACATGGACTAAAAACCCTGCGACTTGGACTCCAAAACTCTGGCAATGGGACTGCAAAAACCATGCCTTTGACTCAAAACCTCGAGGTGCACCATGAATTACTCACCATACACCACTCTATCACTACCAGCAACTCACTCCTCAATAAATAGTTTTTCCATCACATCCAATCTTTTTGCCCTCTGCTCCAACCTTAGAATCACCTTACCTAGCTGAGTACACGTCTTTAGAGTGACGTTTTCTACCTTTTAAGGTGAAGTGTAAAATGACCTTTTCTACCTTTGAGAACACAATATAATCATGATACCTGTCTCGATCGCTTGAGGTCTACAAGGATGAATATCTGCTTGGAAGATACCTATGTGTTCCTGTTTCAGCTGCAAACACCTGATGAAGCAGTTTCAAAGCAGTTTCCTTTGCTATTGGGAACAACCCTGGACAGGTCGCCACTCCGACGCAGGATACCTGAGTGGCTCATTCATCCCAGCAAGCTGGTATTCAATTTGCCGACCTCGGAAAGATGAGCAGGCTGAGTCAACCCCCCTGGTGTTAATTCAGCGATCTGACCGGGATTCGAACCCAGGATCCTAGGTATCCCAAGCCGGCACCTGAACCGCTACGCCAACACCAGCCTACAATCACCTGATACTCGACATCATATTAAACCCTTAAATGAATATAGTTTCCTTTTTCTAATAATTTCGTGAGATTTTAAATAAATAGAATATCACAAATGTTTAAAATGTCTAAAATATAGTGAGATTTGGTGAATTTATTTATTAGTTCATAATCAGTTTATTAATGCACTTAGATATGCCAATGCTAATCTCACCTGCCCATCTTATCACCAGTATCACATTACCTGCTGGCATATTCTGGTACCACTTCAAAGACGTATTACCACCCTGAGCTAAGTAAACTCTAAAGCAGATATCACAGGTGAGTTAAAAACGAAACAATGCAGGTAGCTCTTTAGACATTTTAATAGAGAACAATGAAGGTAAAAGTGCTAATCTGCTCAAGGCAAGGAAGAGGTTTAAATTGCCAGTTAAGAAATGAAATAGGAGGTAAACTCGCCAGGTGACTGTGGTTAACAGGCTATACTATAGTGATGGTAATGCAGTAACAAGGAGGAAGTTATCACTGTCTAGTTAAAATTAGTGCCTCTGGTTATTGAGTGCGTGGTTTGCTTTTCACTGGGACTGTGGCGAAGAATGCCGGGATCCTGTCCTGGCATGTTTCCTTAACCTTATCTCTCCATCAGAGAGCACCTGCTGGGCTGTGGCCCATAAATATTCCAAGGTTTTTAGGGGAAAAGGACCCTTCACCCAGGTAGTCATACCAAGATCCATCAATGCTGAGTTCTTTCACACCCGATACACCACTCTATCCCTACCACCCATGACCAATGCAGCAATCTTTTACGACAATTGATGAACATGCTCACAATATGTCAGCCATGCCCAAGAAGTCGAATACGAACCTACTGCGTGAACAGCTTCAGATGAAACGTTCAAGATGTCCTCTCATTTGGCTCAGCAGAATCTCAAGTAAACATCCTGCACATCTCATCGGCCTTCTGCAGCTGCGGTGCGCACAGGATATAGTCATCCAGTACCAACTAGCTCCATGAACCATACCACCATAAAGACCCCACCGTCACAAGTGTCAGTCCAAGGAGCGTAACATCCTCACTTGGGCCTGTGCAGTGATGAGGCTTCTTTATCAGTGATTGAAGGAAAACACAAAACCCTCCTGAGCACCATTACAGGTGAACGGTCAACGTGGTTTAAAGAGAAGGTCTAACATCACCTTCGCAATGCCTAGTGTTGGCATAACGGTTAAATTAGCTGGCTTAAAATCCCCGGGTCTTGAGTGCAAGCCTTTGTTTCCCGTTGAATTAACATCAGGCAGGTCGACTCAGCCCGTCATCCTTTATGTTCATTTATCCCCCTACTCATTTATCTCCTTTCATCCTCCCTTCTTTCCCTTTCCTCAATTTAGATTTTCTCAAATCAGGCCTCACGGTACAATCTATACTATAAGAGAGTCGTGTGTGTGTGTGTGTGTGTGTGTGTGTGTGTGTGTGTGTGTGTGTGTGTGTGTATATGTGTCGCCATTTTTCTCAGAGATGGTTGAACGGATCTTCATCAAACTTTCAGAGGTTCATCATGAGTGTTTTAGGCAAAATATTTTTTATAAAGTTGGATTTTTGAGGATTTTTTTTTCTTTTAATCGCTCTATAGTGGAAGTGAGGAAGTGTGTCGGAACCCCATTCCTTAGTTGGTGTAGAAAAGTGTTTTGGGTTCCCACAAAAAATAGACCGGGCAAAGCCGCGTACCCCTGCTAGTCTATATTACTTACTATACCAGAGTTATTTGTCTGTCTGTCTGTCTGTGTGTAGCCTGGTGTTGGCTTAGCGGTTAGGGTGCCGGCTTGGGATCCTCGGATCCTGGGCTCGAATCCCGGTCGATCACTGAATTAATGACCAGGGGGGTTGACTCAGCTTGTCATCCTTCCGAGGTCGGCAAATTGAGCACCAGCTTGCTGGGATGAATGATCCTGGTGTGTACCCTGGCTTAGAATAGGTACACCGTATCCCTGTGCATCGAAGAGTGTGACCAAGGGTTGGCGTCAGGAAGGGCATCCAGCCATAAAAACATTGCCTCAAACAGGGAACCATGATTGTCCTGGGGCCCACAAGGCTAACCCTCGCTCTAGCAGGGAAAATGGCCCTAAAACGATCATTCTATTCCTCTTGTCTGTCTGTCTGTGTCTGTCTGTCTCTGTCTGTCTGTGTCTGTCTGTCTGTGTGTGTGTGTCGCCATTTTTCATGGAGATGGTCGAACGGATCTTCGTCAAACTTTCTGAGGTTCATCAGTGAGTGTCAGGGCATTTCAAGCAAAAATTATTTCTTAATTTTTTAAAAAAAAGTTTGATTTTTTGGGGGGATTAAAAAAAATTGCTCTACAGTGTCTGAGCCTTTGTAGCTATGGGAATATTAAATTATCCCCGATTAGTATGTGTTATTATAATATTAAATAAACTTTTTCCTAAGTAGGCATAGGGAAGTGTTTTAGGCATCCACAAAAAAAAAAGGAACCCCCCCAATTGACGCCGGGTACTCCTGCTAGTACATGATAGATAGATAGATGACCCTGAAGTGAATGAAGAAAGTAAAGTCAGCTTTTAGAATCATTCCTGACCATTCGTTCAACTTTACAGAGCATCACCAGATTCACCAGACGGAATTATGTAAAAGTTCCGTTTCCAGTTATTAAACCTTGTCGATAGATTCTTGGATAGCACAGTTTGTCTGCAATGTCTGCACACACAACACGAAACGGGCAAGCTCAACAAGACTGACCCGAGCAAGGAGAGAACTCTGTTGTTTGGATTAACCCTTTCCTTTGCTGCCCTTTTGTATCACTCGTGCCAGAACATTCCTAAAGAGCTCTGATAAACCCTTTAGTGTTTATGGCTGTCCCGGTACATCCTTATCGTCACAAAGAAGAGATGTACAAACTCCTCTTGTATCTCAACCGGACAGTGTCTACGTGGGAAAGCGATGGCAGGTCATAAACTCAAGGCGATCTGGAAGTGCCATAGAATAAGGGCACAGTGTCGGACAACTTCAAAGCCGCTGGAAGCGTTGGCTTTGCTTGTGAAGTGCTCAGAACAAGCTCGGCTCACCGAGATAATCAGCACTGTAGCTCGGTGGGTGTGAGCCCCGCTCACTGATCCAAACGAACACGCTGCTGCCCGGATGATGTATGGTCACGGTATCTGCTCACCTCATGGCCTTCCTGTTATCAAGCGCTAGCGCACAAAGGAAAGAATTGCCTCGCCCGAGGCCTTTGCTTGGAGTATCCAAACGGCCTCGGCCTGCTGTGCTCATGAGGCACAGACGCGGAGATGCCACCATCAAAATGCCAGCAATCATTCTCAACAGGCTCCCGAAGTAAGAACCCGAGGCTTCGCCATCTCACATGACCAGAAGCCTGCATCTGTTTCTGTGTCAGCGCATGTCTGTCTCTGCTTGTCTCTCCCCCTCCTTGGCGGGGGCCTCCTTCGTGCGTGGAACAGACCGTCCGATTCTCACGTTGTTTCAATCACCGAATGGTTTTTGTCCGTATTTTGTGGATGATCTGTGGATGTGGATGTGGAATGTGGAATGTGTGATTTGTGGATGTGGAAAAAGGTTCATAAATCTACCCTTTCCAGGAAGAAGAGAGACTGCGACATTGAAAACTTTCATCTTGCGTTTCTTCTTGCTCTCTGAACCGCCATAATGATGACCCTCCACCCCCACCATCCTCTAATGTGACCCTCCATAATGATAACCCTCCACCATCCTCTAATATGACCCTCCATAAAGATGACCGTCCACCATCCTCTAATGTGACTTTCCATAATGATGACCCTCCACCATCCTCTAATGTGACCCTCCATAATGACCCTCCACCATCCTCTAATGTCACTCTCCATAATGATGACCCTCCACCCCCACCATCCTCTAATGTGACCCTCCATAATGATGACCCTCCATCATCCTCTAATGTGACCCTCCATAAAGATGACCGTCCACCATCCTCTAATGTGACTTTCCATAATGATGACCCTCCACCATCCTCTAATGTCATTCTCCATAATGATGACCCTCCACCATCCTCTAATGTCATTCTCCATAATGATGACCCTCCACCATCCTCTAATGTGACCCTCCATAATGATGACCCTCCACCATCCTCTAATGTGACTTTCCATAATGATGACCCTCTACTATCCTCTAATGTGACTCTCCATAATGATGACCCTCCACCATCCTCTAATGTCATTCTCCATAATGATGACCCTCCACCATCCTCTAATGTGACCCTCCATAAAGATGACCCTCCACCATCCTCTAATGTGACTCTCCATAATGATGACCCTCCACCATCCTCTAATGTCACTCTCCATAATGATGACCCTCCACCCCTACCATCCTCTAATGCAGTGGTTCTTAACCTTTTTAAAGGCGCCGAACCCTAACGAAACCCACCGAACACTCGCGGAACCCCTCAAATTTGACCAAAAAATTAAGAAGAATTGCATCTTAATGCGTTTTCTGTTCTTCTTTTCGGGAGGCGATCTGGAAAATGCGTGGTTTTGTTTTGGCAAGGGCCACCCTCAATGGGATGGGAATACAATTGCAAATAACATTTCCATTCGTTCGTAACATACATAGCAAAATATTAATAATATTAATAATAAGCGTAATTACACATAGATTCAAAATTGATACAAAAAAAAAAAAAAAAAAAAAAAAAAATTGCAATGCGTTTCGGAGGACCTCCGCCGAACCCCTGAGACTGGCTCACTGAACCCGTGGGGTTCGGTCGAACCCAGGTTAAGAACCACGGCTCTAATGTGACCCTCCATAATGATGACCCTCCACCATCCTCTAATGTGACCCTCCATAATGATAACCCTCCACCATCCACTAATGTGACCCTCCATAATGATAAGCCTCCGTCATCCTCTAATGTGACCCTCCATAATGATGACCCTCCACCATCCTCTAATGTGACTCTCCATAATGATGACCCTCCACCCCCACCAACCTCTAATCTGACAATCCATAATGATGACCAACCAACCTCTAATCTGACCATCCATAATGACGACCTTTCACCCCCCACCAACCTCTAATCTGACCATCCATAATGACGACCCTCCTCCTCCATCAACCTCTAATCTGACCATCCATGATGACCCTTGACCCCAACATCCTCTAATCTGACCATCCATTATGACCCTCAACCCCCACCATCCTCTAATCTGACCATCCATGATGACCCTCCATCTCCACCATCCTCTAATCTGACCATCCATGATGACCCTCCACCTCCACCATCCTCTAATCTGACCATCCATAATGGCCCTACACCTCCACCATCCTCTAATATGACCATCCATAATGACCCTCCACCCCCACCATCCTCTAATGTGACCCTCCATAATGATAAGCCTCCACCATCCTCTAATGTGACCCTCAATAATGAAGACCCTCCACCATCCTCTAATGTGACCCTACATAATGACGATCCCCCACCATCCTCTAATGTGACCCTCCATAATGATAAGCCTCCACCATCCTCTAATGTGACCCTCCATAATAATGACCCTCCACCATCCTCTAATGTGACCCTCCATAATGATAAGCCTCCACCATCCTCTAATGTGACCCTCCATAATAATGACCCTCCACCATCCTCTAATGTGACCCTCCATAATGATAAGCCTCCACCATCCTCTAATGTGACTCTCCATAATGATGACGCTCCACCCCCACCAACCTCTAATCTGACCATCCATAATGATGACCCTCCATCCCCACCATCCTCGAAATAATCGCATGCGCTGCGTTTCTACATATCAGGTCCATTTATCATTCATAACCACAGGAATTCTTCTTCTTCCTCTCTTACAGCACCTCTCTCCCTGTCTTTCTATATATCCCAGCACGTCTTCCAATTTTACTCTTTTTTTTTGCTTGTCCACTATCCTTCTCCAATGCTCTTCCCCTGCCCCCCTTCTTTAGATGTTTCACCCTCATTGCTGACATAGCCGTGCAGTCATTTTGCATCTCACACAGTCCATCTGTTGGAATGTTGCCACTCAACGCACTCACTCGTTGCACTCGACCCAAACATACCAGCCTCCCTCTAGGCATTCTATGGTGTGTACTCGCACAGAAAAGGGACACACCAACCACCGACACACACCATGTCTACTGTCACACGCGCAGGTCTTTCATTTAGAATGACGCCACCGACCCCACAAGACCATGATCACAAAGGAAACCCATGGCATTCCAATCACGAAGAGGGCACCAAGACCGCCTGGCAGCACCGATGGCCGTGCGGAACAGAAGAGGCTGCAAAATAGCCATGCGAGACATGAACCCCGGGGTTTCAATTTCAGAACCATCACTCATACTCTCCAGACTCGGCTATTCCCGCCTCCGTGTGATGAAAATTCCTCGATCCGTGTCCACCTTTATCCCGCCGTGGCAATAAGGCATTGTCGACTGGAAGGAGCAGAAGAACCATAACCAGAGCCAGAGTGGCATTTTGAAGATTTCCAGATGGTTCCACCACTCATAAGGTCGGATTTGAGAACGGTTTCATTTGTACCCTCTGTAATACAGGTATCATCCGAACAGATGAGAAATTCCACTGGTGGGGGTGGAGGGAACAAATATATCACGACTACGGCACAGGTATACTGCATGCACTACAGGTATTTCCACGAAGTGAAACATTCCTTGGGGGAAAGTGCGTTTTGGATCTGCTGAAAAAGAGAAGGCAAAAGAGGCACACGAATTATTTCGGTTTGTTATGCAACCAGGTGCTGTGAGCAGGTTCCGAACGAGTAACAAACAGAACAACCTGACATTTAGCATCACTCTCAGCGCCATGTGTAACGCATTAGGTACCTACGCTCAGAGGACACGCCCACCGCCCCGCCCTATCGGGCATCCCGTCGAGCCGCACGGTAACACATGTGGAAACGCACGGTGAGCCCCGGCTCGATACGCACCGAGATGCAGAGTCAGGTTGATGACGCTGGGAAACTGAGCTCCGCGGAGCATGGATGGACTTTGCCACCAGCTCGCCTCGTCCAGGGTGTTAAAGTCCATGAGGAGGGACGCGTTGTGGTGCAGGACCGGGTCCTGGGAGTCGCACACGTGGCACGACTTGGACACGCCGGTGACCCCGGTCTGGACGCAGTACTCCTCGGGGGGAGTCCCGCAGGTCGCCGACGCCCTCACGGTCGCATTGAACGCCGCGTTCACGAACTCGGGCAAGCAGCGCTGCGCCCGTCCGTCCGCAGAGTAGCATTCGTCCATGGCCGCCAGTGCGGGCCCGGGAGGCCGGAAAAGGACAATTAGCGTGAGCAGCAGCAGCATAGGTGGAGGGGACTGAGGCCAACGCGCATGGGGGCAGCGACGCTCCGACACCATGACTGCGAAACGCGCGCTCCCGCTCGCTGTGCAGGCACTGCTAGAGTACGGCGGGAGCGAGAGTAAACGGGGCAGGACGGGAATATGGACACACCCCGGTCACTCGGTCTCCTCCCCAAAACCCCACCTAGTCCGGCTTGCTTGTTCGGGGTTAGCGGGAAAGAACGCAGGGCGTGACAGGGGGAGATGGACACGCCCCCGGTCACTCGGTCTCCTCCCCAAAACCCCACCTAGTCCGGCTTGCTTGTTCGGGGTTAGCGGGAAAGAACGCAGGGCGTGACAGGGGGAGATGGGCACGCCCCGGTCACTCGGTCTCCTCCCCAACACCACCTAGTCCGGCTTACAGCACGAGGGTAGTGTCACTGCAAGCAGGGCGTGGCGGTGATATGGACACGCCCCGGTCACTCAGTCTCCTCCCCAAAACTCCAACACTTGACTTTCTGTGGGTGTACCCTCTACCTGTACGGGGTTAGACTATTATAGGAAGAGCTATCAGGGCGGCAATATGGACACACCGGCCCTGGTCACTCATTTTCCTCACCAAAGGTCCACCTAATCTGACGTGCTGTGCGTGCACGGGGTTATGTCGGGAGAACAAGCGGGGTGGGGTAGGAATATGGACACGCCCCGGTCACTCTGTCTCCTCTCCCATGCCCCACCTAGTCCGGCTGTTCATTTACTAGGGTAAGAACAGAGACAGAGTAAAGAGGTTCATCAGTTCATGGTTGGACACGCCTCCTTACCATGCCATGTCTGCTGTTTAAAAACTCACCTACCTTTCCCTATCCATTCAGTGTCCTTATTAACTCCATGATCTCATCTCCTGGACTCCTATAGTGACTTCACCATTCACTTCCCTCCAGAATCTTCCTCCTGTAAATGGCAAACCTCCCTCACCCCCTCTCGGTGCGTACGTAATAAATAGCTGGAGACTTATTTTTTCTTTCATCACAAAGTAATAAACGTGGGGAAATGGGTTAAAAACAAGCACTCAAGAAATCCACACTTATTGTTTGAGTAATGTTTGTGCTGGTCGTGGTGATGGGGCCATCATTGTTCATTCCAAGTGAAATGTCATCTTTACAGATTAATGTGAAAACAAGAAGACGTCATACGTAGCACGTGCAAAATCCGCCTCCCCCCCCCAAAGTTTTCCATTGATACAGCAAATTGTCCATTTCATGAAGATTAAAATTTACAATCTTGATCAAAGCTCGGATCAACAGGATGAAAAGTGCCGATTTTTCAGATGAAAAATGATGATTTTAGAAGTTTGATCTTGAGTTGACCTTTAACCTTTTGACCTCAAAAATAGTTGGTTTCCTAATTCAGTGAGGGAATATGCAAATGCTGTTCAATTTTCAAGTCAATCGGATGAAAATTTACGGTTTTTCAGATGAAAAGTGATGATTTTGGAAGTTTGACCTTGAGTTGACCTTTGACCTTTTGACCTCAAAAATAGTTCATTTCCCAATTTACTGACTCAATATACAAATGGTATTCAATTTTCAAGTCAATCGCATTTAAAATTGCGATTTTAGAAATTTGACCTCCAGATGACCTTTGACCTCAAAATCAATAGGCTTCTCAATTGGGACGACCTATACAACTATACAACTTGGTGAAGTTTCGTGACGATCGGTTTAGAATAATTGTGACCTGTAGGTCGGTGACAAACAGACAAACAGACAGACAGAACCACAAACGTAACCGACCAATATACTTGAAAAATCTTCGATTTTGCAAGTAATAAATGAGAAATTGTTTGTGAATCTTCCTGCGGGTTTATCCAATAAGTTGTTGGTTAAATTAACCAGGATGCGCTGAAGAAATCGTATTCATTTGGAAAAGAATGGGATTTTAGCCTCATTATATATTACTAGGGCATGCCCGTACTATATATATGCCCGTACTATATATCTATCTAAAATTATATCCCCCCCCTCTATTTACATGAAATGGTTTGGTCCATTCGCAACGCCAAAGCGAACGGCGAACGGCTTGCGAGTACAGTGACAATCCCCCCCCTCTATTTACATGAAATGGTTTGGTCCATTCGCAACGACCACAGAACCCCCCCCTCTATTTACATGAAATGGTTTGGTCCATTCGCAACGCCAAAGCGAACGGCGAACGGCTAAATCGCCATAGCTCGGTAAGTACTTGTCCGATTAATTTCAAACCTTGAAAAGGCACATCCTCGGGTCCCCAGCAATATACCTGGCAAGTTTCAAGTATATCGGACCGGTAGTTGTCGAGAAATCGTTGTCGCATACACACATACACACACACATACACACAGATTAGTGGAATTATAGATAGACTAGGGCATTGCCCGTACTATATCTATATCTAAAATTATATCCCCCCCCTCTATTTACATGAAATGGTTTGGTCCAAAGCGAACGGCTTGCGAGTACGGTGACAATCCCCCCCCTCTATTTACATGCAATGGTTTGGTCCAAAGCGAACGGCTTGCGAGTACGGTGACAATCCCCCCCCTCTATTTACATGAAATGGTTTGGTCCAAAGCGAACGGCTTCCGGAGTTTGGTAAAGAAATCGCCATCGCGTGCACAAACGCGCAGGAAAGCGAATGAATCGCAAATTCGTTTTTATTAGTTTTAAAACATAGTTTAACGCCAACATAGTTTGCAAACGTGAAATAAATGAATACGCTCTCAAATGTGCCATCCGAGGCAGAGTGTGTCCGCCACGTTCGGCACACGCGATAGTTCGCTGCTCTCTGATTGGTTGAATCGTTTTTTGGACATAGCTCGGTAAGTAATTGTCCGATTAATATGAAACCTTGAAAAGGCACATCCTTGGGTCCCCAGCAATATACCTGGCAAGTTAAAAGTATATCGGACCCGTGGTTGTCGAGAAACAGCGGTCACAGACAAACGTACAGACGTACAAACGTACAGAGATTACTGGAATTATAGATAGATATATAATGGGCCAAGTGTTTGTATGTCTGTATGTATGTATGTATGTATGTATGTATGTATGTATGTATGTATGTATGTATGTATGTATGTATTTAAGTATGTATGTATTTAAGTATGTATGTATGTATGTATGTATGTATGTATGTAAGTATGTATGTATGTATGTATGTATGTAAGTATGTATGTATGTATGTATGTATGTATGTATGTATTTAAGTATGTATGTATGTATGTATGTATGTATGTATTTAAGTATGTATGTATGTATGTATGTATGTATTTAAGTATGTATGTATTTAAGTATGTATGTATGTATGTATGTATGCATGTATGTATGTAAGTATGTATGTATGTATGTATGTATTTAAGTATGTATGTATGTATGTATGTATTGTTACGGACACGACTTATTAAGATGTTATGCTGGGCCGAGCGGAATGGCCGCCGTGTTCGCACAGTTTACCCGATTATACTCGAACGTTGGCCGAATCGCGCTACGCTAAATCAATGAAGGAAAGGACACAACGGCTGGGTTAAATGACACGACACCAGGGGTACAGTTCTCAAGACCTCCGGAGGAGGTTATAATATGGGTTTGCAGAACGTTTAGATTACACGGACAAGAGGTACAGCATAGAAAGGTGGGCACTTAAATACGGTCTTATCTTAGCCCTGACAGACCACAGATAAACGGGACAAGACTGACTCACACAGGGATTGATGGCAGGGGAGGGCAGGTAGTCGATGGCTCAAGGTGCACCTTGGCTCAGGGGCAGAATCGACCCGGTCCGGTCCAAAGAGGCGGGAGGTATCCAGCGCTTGGAGGTGGCGACTTCTCTCTCCAAGCTGGGGGCGCATCTGACGTCACCTCCGGTAAGTGGCTGCGTATATCCAGCGGGGAGTGACACGCCCTCGGCTCGTTAGCTCCGCCCCAGATGGAATCGGTCCGCCGCTTCTTATTGGGTGCGGGGGGGTTACCGGGCTCCGCCCTTGACGAGGAGCTGACAGTCAGCCCCTGAGTGGTAACCCCGTCGGAGCACATGGTCAATGGCGGCTAACCAAGCCGGAGTGAGGACGCGCACTCCCCGCGCCGCGGCCGCGCCGCCGCCTGCTGTTGTTGTTGGTGTTGTTGTTTCATGAGATGATGGGAGGATGCGGAGATGAGATTGTGGGGAGGTATTGGGAGGTCCTAAACTTACTACTGGTGCAATACAATCACATTCTGGTGCAACGAAGAGTCAGAATTAATGGAAACGAGTCCTTAACTGACATAGACTAAGAATAACTAGCAAGATGTCCTATAGTTGTCTACGTGAGATGCGGTGAACCTGGGCACGACATTTAATGGGGGGAAAAGGGGAAGGTCGGTTCTACAGAGTGTTGTTTACAGACAATGGGAGTAGGGAATGGGGGATTGGGGATAGTTGGGGAGTATTGGGGAAATAGGGGAATATTTACAAGCGGATATGGATGGAGGCCAAATCCCATATCCGCAACATTGCACCCTTCTCTACCTCGGGGCGGCCCGACCCGATAAATCTTTACCTACGTTAGTGTGGCACTCAGATGTAGTTCCCTCTACTATTAACTCTACCCTGAGTGCGACAGTTTTACAGATGTTCACAAATGAGTAAATATGTCCCCCTGCGACGTTGCACCCTTCTCCTCACAGAAACACACCCACAGGATAACCGAATCGCGGAAATAATTCTCAAACTAAACATACAGCCGGTAGGGAGCATTATTTACACAAGACTGCGCTGATATTTACACTACGATCCAGGACCTGTTTTTGGAGGAACACATGCAGATGTTATGCATAGAGAGAGCACGCATGCCAGCATCGATACACCAACCCACGAGTGCTCTGTGGCCTTACGGCCTTTAATAATGTGCAGAGCACCCCTTCCAAGCACCAAAAGCACCACCCCATAATGTACAGTCAGCACCATCCGGTGCACCAATAAAGTGTTCATAAATCACCGGTGGTGTCGCAGCCGGCCGATGTTCTGCCGCTGGTCTTGCCTTTGTGTGGTGCACTTGGCCTTCTGGCTTCTTTCAAAATAAAGAAAGGCGCCAACCGCGTCCATTTCTAAATTGTGGCCGTCAGGGGCCAACTATTAGTGGTTCACCTGTATGGCAGAGGTACCACGTTGACCCATAGGTCCATCAACGGGTGGTGCTTGCCCGCAAAAGAACTGCGGTCCATGGTGGGCGGCCACAAACATTGCGGTCCATATGGTGTATCGATCCCGGCAGCAAGCAGCGAAAGTGCAGGCCCACAACTGCGGAGCCAGCACCTCTCTCTCCTCTCTCTCTGCCCCAAAGCCAGATCCTCGGAGGTGGGAGACAAAAGAAAAAGACAAGTGAGTAAGGTGGTAAGGGCGCAAAAGTGCACGCAACATTAGGTAATGCACACTAGGGGCACATGGGAACCAGGTTAGACAGGTACGTTCCTACCGTACGCCCCCCCCCCACCAGGTAACCTACATGGCCCCTCCCTTATCCCTTACTGTATCCACAAAACACAACACTACCCATAAACATCTACTTTACAAATCAACAAACGTCCCTACTGTCTTCCCCGTTCCTCCCATAAACCAAATTCGTCTTCTCTCCCTCCTAACCAATCAAATTTGCCATTTTCAACTCCCATCAAAATTTGCCATCTCCAACTCAACATCAAAATTTGCCATCACCAATTCATCATCAGTCCCTCCTAGGGAGGGAGAGATGGAATCACCCCAATGTCTCATCCACGTCGTGATGCGTCTCACAAATCCAAACAGCAATTCTCACTTCCTGCAACACAAAACAAAGAAAACACAGGTGTGGAGTCATCATCATCACCACAGGTAAGTGGCTGCGTATGGTGCGACAGGTTCATCAATCCTAACTATTTCCTAAATGACTTTAACAACTTTACATTACCCGGGGTCTTTCCCTGCCAATCCATTGGCCAACAACACAAGTGTGTGTCCACCCTCAGGAGAGCCAGGAAACAATATCTCTCCATTCTCAAGACCGAACTCTCTTATCTGTCTCCCTCTTCCAAATCCTGGTGGCGTCTGGTCAAATCCGTTTCTGGTGTTTGTTCCCCCTCCATCCCCTCCCTTACCTCAAACGGCTACACAGCTGACTCCGCACGTGAAAAAGCTGAATGCCTCAACTCTGTGTTTGCCTCTAAATCTTGTGTCCCAAACCCATCCCTCTCTGTACCCACCATACCCAGTCGTACCCTGCTGCTCCTGGACTCCGTGTCCTTTCCTCCTGACAAGGTGGAAAAGTTTCTGTCAACCCTCGACTCTGATTCTGCAACTGGACCCGACGGCATCAGCCCACGGGTCCTAAAATCCTGCTCTGCTGCTCTATCTCACCCTCTCTCTGTTCTCTTCACCCTCTCTTTTGCTCAAGGTCAACTGCCATCTGCTTGGAAATCAGCCAACATCACCGCTTTGCACAAAAAAGGTGCAAAAACAGATCCTAGCAACTACAGACCAATCAGCCTTCTCCCAATTATCAGCAAAGTCATGGAATCCATCATTGCTTCGGATATGAAATCTTTCCTCTTCTCCAATGGCTTGATCTCTGATCATCAATTTGGTTTCAGACCAGGTCACTCTACTCTGGACATGCTGCTTCTGCTGTCTCAACAATGGATGGAGGTCCTCAATGCCAAACAGGAAATTAGAGCTGTCTCCCTCGACATATCACGTGCCTTCGAAACGGTCTGACACCCCGCTCTGCTCACCAAACTCTCCTCCTTTGGTATCCATGGAAATCTCCACGCATGGCTGTCGGACTTCCTCTCTAGTCGTCGTCAACGTGTGGCCCTGAATGGGTTTCTCTCATCTCCTCTTCCTGTTCAGGCTGGAGTTCCCCAAGGCAGTGTTCTGGGCCCCGTGCTTTTTCTGGTCTTCATCAATGATCTCTCTGACTCTCTCGAAAATCCTCTCTATCTCTTTGCTGATGACTCCACTCTCTGCCGCTCCATTCCTCTTCCCTCAGATCGGCAGTCTGCTGCCTCCTCACTCTCTGAAGACCTGGACAAAATCACAGACTGGTCAAACAAGTGGAACATGTCTTTCAATCCTGACAAATCTCACACTCTTACTATGTCTCTCCGAAAAGATCGACTGGACAACCCTCCCATCTACTTTCTCAACAATCCTCTCCAAGAAGTTCTGTCGCTCAAGATTTTGGGTCTCACTATCTGCCATGATCTTTCTTGGGAAAACCACATTTCCAAGCTGGCCTCCAAAGCCAGTCGCCGACTGGGCATCCTCCGTCGTGCGAAGTCCTTCCTCGGCACACCTGAGCTCCTCACCACATACAAGGCTTTCATCCGCAGCTCAATGGAATACTGTTCTCCCCTATGGGCCGGTGCTCCTGCCTCACACCTAGCTCGGCTTCACGCTGTTGAAACCAAAGCTTTCAGAATTATTGGAATCTCCCGCGATGAAGCTATCTCTGAGGGCCTTTCACTCACTCACCGCAGGCAGGTAGGTGGTCTTTCTGTCTTCTACCGACTCCTCTCCGGCCTTGCACCCCCAGCTCTCTCTGTGCTCTGTCCCCCAAATATTCCTACAGGTCGCACAAGATCTGCCAGCAACCCTCTGATGGTTAAACTGCCGAAATCTCGGCTCTCTGCTCACCTTCACTCTTTCATTCCTCTTTTCTCCCGCCTCTGGAACAAACTCCCTCACTCCCTTCAATCCCACTCCTCTCTC
This sequence comes from Myxine glutinosa, assembly GCF_964187855.1. Lineage (NCBI taxonomy): Eukaryota > Metazoa > Chordata > Myxini > Myxiniformes > Myxinidae > Myxine > Myxine glutinosa. The sequence continues at coordinate 104,302,682 of NC_136268.1, read as the reverse complement.
CAGGTCTTTAAAACAGCTGTTCACCACCATCTCTTATCTTCCCCCATCCAAAACCTTGATCTTTTCTACCCCCGCTAATTCACCCCAGATCCACCTTGTTTGAAATTCCAACTTCTTTCCTGGAAGTCCTGGCAGTGTCCATATGTTTTATACCTCTCCCACCGCCCCCTTCCCATGCCCCCCCCCCCCAAAGCCCTCGCCCTCTCTCAGATCTCTCGATGTCTCCATGTCTCTCGGTCCCTGCTCTCAAATGTTGTGTTTGTGTCCTTCCCCCTCTCTCCCCATCTTGTCTACCGCTCCCGATGTTATATGTTTTATGTGTCGGTTTGTCTTTCTGTGTGATTAATGTTCGCTCTTTCACGAGCCTCGATCTTGTATACAACAACAAAAAAAAAAAAAAAAAAAAAAAACTTACACTATGGGTTCTAAAAACCAATTCCCATTGACCAAACTGTGGTGCTTTTCAATTTGGGGTTTCACTCCCCCGATTCATCTCCCGGTGCCCTCGCACAATTTCTGGGCCGCGACGTGTAGCTCTCCCCGCAGGTCTACCCACCTGCACACCTCCACCACTGCAGTTGCCTCCGAGCTTACCTGCTCCTTACCCTAACCTAACTACCTGGGGAAGGCCCTCTGGCGCTCTCCCCACTCAGTGCCCTCTCTGGCACGGGGCTACCCGGGTCCGTCCTCCGGATCCTCGGGCCCCACTGACACTAACGGCTCCCAGAGCCCACCTGCGGCCTCACCTGGCCGACATCCTCACAGTGGTGGAGTGCCCAACCAACTACACACACTAACAGGCTACACGCCCAGCCATTTCCACAACACTAATGCACCCATCCACAATACCATTCTGCAACCGCACCACAAATGCCAATATCCAACCACAATTTACCTATACCCTCTACCTAACACTTACACTACCCGCCCCGGGTACTCGTGAAAGGGGTCCACTCTTCCCCCATCCACACCTTCGCACCATGCACACCACTCCGTACCACTTACTCCAACTCTCTCCACACCACACATTCTCTGCTCCATATATTCCACACACCTGTACTTGCATACCTGTGCTCTCACACCTGGTGCCACCTGCACCCTTCTCTCCCCAAGCGCATTCGCACTGATCCACACACTCACTACTCATACACTGCTCCACACACCTGTACAGTTGCACACCTGTGCAATCACACCTGTTCAATTCTCACACACACGGCATCATCTCAGCTAACTACTCCCTTCTGAAACTTGCGCTTCCCAGTCGTCCCTTTAAACTATTGCGCTCCCACGTCATTATCATCCACACTAATCTACCTGCGTCCCCACTACAGGTGTCAGTCACTAACTAAACTTAACGTTACCTAATGTCATCTTCGCTAGATCCCTATCAATATCCTAACCCACTCGGGCTAGTTTTCACTGCCATACACCCCATAAACTATAGCTCCTTTGCCCCACTTTTGTGAGGGATGACAGAGTTGCCATCCCACCACATCGGGCATCTCCCACTACCAATTTTGCACATCAAATTTCAACAAATTAAAAATTTGCCAATCACTACTCATCATCTGCCAATCATTACTGCCAATCCTTTGCCAATCATCAAATTTTGTTTTTTTTTAATTTTGGGTCCAAAACACTAACCTCATCACACAGTCTACTCACTAATGCCTCTCGGTGCGCCAATTCCTGTCCAAAGCCCGGCTTCGTAAAGCCGAGCAATGAATGCGGGTTGTTTGGTGCCAGCGGCTGGATACGTCTCGCATTCGTGGCAGGGACGGGGGTTTACCCGGGCCGAGATCCCACGCACCATCTCGGCGTGGAGCCATCCAATGTCCCGATCTCGACCTGCCGGCACGTCTCAACAAAACGTGGTCGCCATGACGACCCTTCCTATCCAGCTGCCCGCTCCACCTAGTGGAGCCTGGACGCGGCCGTTCCACGCGAGGCCCGGCACGCACCGAGGGCCCGATTCGGCTATAAGTCGTTCTATCCGCTGCTCCGTTTAACGTCGATGCTTCACCTGCATGCTTACACCCCGCAGCCCGTTCCTTGCTCACACATCCAGCCGTTCCCATGCTCCTCGTACCTTTCCTTACACACCCAGGTACACTCATTCCACTCACAGCCTTGGTCACACACCTGATCACCGAACACTTTGGCACACATTCGTTGGTCGCACACCTCACCAACACACCTCTTCGCGCCCCCTCCTCTGTCACCTCCTCTGTGACAACCACAGGTGTGCTCTCACCCGCACACCCAACCACGTGCCTCACTACCAATTCCAGCGTTCATTCCCACTCACGCTCTACCATTCCAGGTGTGCATCCTTCCATTCCAGGTGTACATCCTCGCTCACCTGTCACAACCAACTCACGCTCCTTGTCACTCTCACTACTCTCACCTCCATTCTTGACAGCGCACTCACCCTTACTCTTGACAGCGCACTCTTTCGTCATGCACCCGTCCGTTACACACCTCTCTCGCGCACACTCTTGCGCACACTCTCCCGTCACACCCTCTGTAACACTCACCACAGGCATGCATTCTTCCTTGCCTTTGACAGCGCACTCTTTCCCCATGCACCTGTCCGTCACACACCTTTCTCGCGCACACTCCTGCGCACACTCTCCCGTCACACCCTCTGTAACACTTACCACACCGTGCTTCCATGTGCTCCCTCGCACACGCGCTACGACCGACTCACTCTCGCCAGCACCCTCACTCCTTGGCACACACTTTTTCCTCACACACCCCAGAGTCGGACTTTCTCGCACACCTCCTTTTTCGCACACCAGACCTGTCGCACACTTCACCAACGGCCTCTCACGAACACCCGGGTCCATCTCGACCCCCAAGCTCCTTAAATCACCTGGCGCATCATACGCACGACCATATTGGTCACCACTTACACCGGGTCCTCTTCCTCTTCGCTTCTCCTCCATCACCTGCGAATCCCTCATCCGGTTAATGAGCACATCATCACGATCCAAACACAGACTTTGGACCAATTCTTTTATCTCCTCTTTTATCGCTTTCTTATCCTCTCTCCGTCGCTTCTTAATTTCGCTCACCCCTTCTTCCACTTCTTCTAATTTCTGCTTCACCTCCTTCATCTCCTCGTGCGCCCCTTTAAGTTCTTCCTCTAACTCCACTTTATTTTTTTCTATGTGCTCGCATACCTCTCGCTCTTTAACCTCCATCACCTCTACCACTTTGTTCATTTTCCTCGTCAGGTCCTCATGTACCGTCTGACACTCTTTTTTAATTACCCCTCCGTCCTTTTTCATCTCCTTCTGTGTCGATTTTAAACCCTCTATTACCGCTGTGTTCTTCTTTACCTGTCCCCCAACTCCTTTTGTCCCACTGTCAGTTGTTCTACTCCCAGCGTCAACTCCTCTATACCCCCTTGCAATTTTACAGTCCCCTTTCTCACCTCCTTCTCCATGCGCTCCTTACAGTGCCTCACCTCCTCGCGCACTCCTCCGACCTCCTCACTCACACCTCTTCTGATCTCTTCTCCCATCACTTGCATCTCCTGCCCAGATGCCACCCTCAACTGCTCCATTTCCTCCCTGTGAGCATCCAGTTTGGTTTCTACCCCCATTCTGACCCCCTCTATCTGCTGCCCCATTTGTTGAACTTCCCTTTCCGCTTGGTCCCTCATGTCCCTCAATTTGCCTTCCATCCTGTTTTCTAACCCCATTAACCCATTTTTCACCTCTTTTATCCCGTTGTCTAACCCCTCAAAATTATTGTCTAACTTCCCAAATTTCTTGTCTAACTCCTCACCGGTACTCCTCGCTTCGTCCCTCATTACCCCCATTTGGCTTCCCATTACCCCCATTTGGTTTCCCATTACCCCCAATTGCTCACTCTGAGCCCTCATTTCCTCCCTCATTTTCTCGCTATTCTGGGCCATAAGGGCCTTCATTTGTATGAAAAAAAGGTCCAAATCTACCAGCGGCGCTACTACGGTCGCGGGCGTGGGCGCCGTGGCCATGTGCGAGGCGCCATTTTGCGCGCCCGTAACCTCGTGCGCGACGACGCTATTTTGCGAACCTGCCACCCTCACTGCTTCGCTCTCCTCATGTCCCTCATTTTGGTCCTGGATCGACCCTGCCTCACTCTCCTCTACCGGAACCCAGCCGTCTTGATTTGCCATAGCGCGACTTTCAAAATTCGGGTTTTTATTTTCGTAAAACAAAATCAAATTTCGCCGTTATAATTTCGAGCGCGTGAAACGCGCTCCGGGACCGATCCCACTTCCCGACACCAATTGTTACTCTAATAGTACAATTGGTGTTCCAAAATTTGGGCCTAACAAATTTAGTCCCAGGTCCGAATCCAACTCCTGACAACCAATTGTTACGGACACGACTTATTAAGATGTTATGCTGGGCCGAGCGGAATGGCCGCCGCGTTCGCACAGTTTACCCGATTATACTCGAACGTTGGCCGAATCGCGCTACGCTAAATCAATGAAGGAAAGGACACAACGGCTGGGTTAAATGACACGACACCAGGGGTACAGTTCTCAAGACCTCCGGAGGAGGTTATAATATGGGTTTGCAGAACGTTTAGATTACACGGACAAGAGGTACAGCATAGAAAGGTGGGCACTTAAATACGGTCTTATCTTAGCCCCGACAGACCACAGATAAACGGGACAAGACTGACTCACACAGGGATTGATGGCAGGGGAGGGCAGGTAGTCGATGGCTCAAGGTGCACCTTGGCTCAGGGGCATAATCGACCCGGTCCGGTCCAAAGAGGCGGGAGGTATCCAGCGCTTGGAGGTGGCGACTTCTCTCTCCAAGCTGGGGGCGCATCTGACGTCACCTCCGGTAAGTGGCTGCGTATATCCAGCGGGGAGTGACACGCCCTCGGCTCGTTAGCTCCGCCCCAGATGGAATCGGTCCGCCGCTTCTTATTGGGTGCGGGGGGGTTACCGGGCTCCGCCCTTGACGAGGAGCTGACAGTCAGCCCCTGAGTGGTAACCCCGTCGGAGCACATGGTCAATGGCGGCTAACCAAGCCGGAGTGAGGACGCGCACTCCCCGCGCCGCGGCCGCGCCGCCGCCTGCTGTTGTTGTTGGTGTTGTTGTTTCATGAGATGATGGGAGGATGCGGAGATGAGATTGTGGGGAGGTATTGGGAGGTCCTAAACTTACTACTGGTGCCATACAATCACATTCTGGTGCAACGAAGAGTCAGAATTAATGGAAACGAGTCCTTAACTGACATAGACTAAGAATAACTAGCAAGATGTCCTATAGTTGTCTACGTGAGATGCGGTGAACCTGGGCACGACATTTAATGGGGGAAAAAGGGGAAGGTCGGTTCTACAGAGTGTTGTTTACAGACAATGGGACTAGGGAATGGGGGATTGGGGATAGTTGGGGAGTATTGGGGAAATAGGGGAATATTTACAAGCGGATATGGATGGAGGCCAAATCCCATATCCGCAACAGTATGTATGTATGTATGTATGTACGTATGTATGTATGTATGTCCGCTCTTCACCCATTGGTTGGACAGCTGACTTGACGCCACCCACAGTTGTAATCTGAAATACTTAACCTAAAGGACCCAAGAGACACCCCCCTATCCCCCCGAAGACACAAAAGACCGAGACGACCCCGAGGACCAAAAATACCCTGAGGACCCAAACGACCCCAAGGACCCTAAATACCCCAAAATACCCCGAGGACCCAAAGGAACGAGAGGAACCAAAAGACCAAAAAGACCCAATGGATCCCAAAGACCCAAATATGTAAAAGACTCCAAAGACACAAAATATGCTGAAGACTCAAAAGACCCAAAGACCCCGAACCTTGAAAAGACCCCAAAGACCCAAAATATCCTGAAGACCAAAAATACCCAAAATAACCCAAAGACCCTGAAGACCCAAAAGATACCGAAGACCCAAAATACCGCAAAAACTCTGAACACCAAAAAGACCCTGAACACCAAAAAGACCCCGAAGACCCCCCCAAAAAACGAAGACAAAGACAAAAGACCAAAAGACACACTTAAAGACCCCAAAGACACAAAATATTGAAAAGACCCAAAACATCCTGAAGACCAAAAAAACACCAAAGACCCTTCAAAAAAACCCTGAACACCAAAAAGACCGCAAAGACCCAAAAGACCCTGAACACCCAAAATACCTCAAACACCGAAAAGAACCAGAAGAGCCAAAATACACTGAACACCGAAATGATCCAAAATACACCAAAGACCCAAAAGACACAAAAGACCCTGAAGACCCAAAATATCCTGAAGACGCAAAAAAAAGCCAAAATACCCCGAACACCGAAAAGACCCAGAAGAGCCAAAATACACTGAATACCGAAAAGATCCAAAATACCCCAAAGACCCAAAATATCCTGAAAGCCCAAAAGACCCCAAATACCCCAAAAACCTGAACACTGTAAATACCCCCAAAGACCCAAAAGACCCTGAAAACCAAAAAGACCCAAAAGATCCAAAATACCCCAAAGACCATTCAAGAACCCAAAGACCCAATACATTGAAAAGACCCCGAAGACCCAAAACATCCTGAAGACCCTTAAATACCCAAAGGCCCCGCAGACTGAAAAGACCCAAAGATCAAAAATACCTCAAAGACCCAAAAGACCCCGGTATCAAAAGACCCCAAATACTGAAATGACCCAAATACCCAAAGTACCGAGAGGAACCACAAGACCCCGAAGATGCAAAAGACTCTGAAGACCCTTAAAGACCCCAAATACCCAAAATATTGAAAACACCCCGAAGACCCCAAAAACCCGAAGACTCATAAAGACCCAGAATACTGAAAAGACCCAGAGGAAGCAAATGACCCTGATGACCCAAAATGCTTCGTAGTTTTTCCTCATCTCTTATTATAATAGAGCAAACGTATATGGTTATGTCGTTATGTATGTTTGTTTTTATGCGTCGACAACTTCTTCTTCTTCAAATAAAATTAACACCCTCTTAATTAACCTTTTAAATAAGGTTGAGACTGCTGAGACCGCTCAGACCTTTGACGACCCTTTAACTCTCCCAAGACACTTAAGACCACCAAGATCCCTGAAGACACAAAATACCCTTAAAGACCCAAAAGACCCCGAAGACCCAAAACACCCCAAAGACCCAAAATACCCTTGAAGGCCCAGAGGCTAAAAATCCCCTGAAGACACCAAAGACCCAAAATACCCCAAATACCCCAATGACACCAAATACCCTGAAGACCCAAAAGACACTGAAGACCAAAAATACCCCGAAGACCCACAATATCCTTAAAGGCCCGGAGGATCCAAAAGACACTGAAGACCCAAAATACCCCGAAGACCCAAAACACACCGAAGACCAAAAACACCCCAAAGACCCAAAATATCCTTAAAGACCCAGAGGATCCAAAAGACCCTGAAGACCCAAAACACCATGAAGACCCAAAAGACACCAAAACGGCCAAAGCTGCCTATCCCACTGAAACGACGTGTGGTGAGGTGCGCAGAGCGCAGAGCGCACCAAGTCACCCTAGTAATAATATTGTTGTGGTTTTGTAAATAAAGGCAACCCCCCCCCCCCCATAGTTAGTTACACCACAACATGTAGCCTCGTATAGTTAGTTATTTCTTATTAAATGTGAAGTATAGTCTCCTTCCCGGTGTTAGTATGCGTTGAGGCAGGCAGGATAATGGTAGGCCTCATTGCAGCCTAAAGTGCCTCGTCATGGGCCGAGGCCAGGCCTTGCAGGCCCGAAGGAGGAGCTAAAGGGCATGGCCAACGAGCAGCCAATGGGAGCTGAAGGGAGTGGCCGAGGGTGACCAATAAGGGGCTGTCATGATACGTGACCCCAGGCGGCCAATGGAGGCCCGTGGAACGTTCGAGTGGGGTTTGGGGGGGCTATAAAACCCGGCCCGGACTTCCCGCTCTCTCTCTGCCTCGTGCTCTCTGCCTCGCGCTCTCTGCCTCGTGCTCTCTGCCTCACGCTCTCTGCCTCGTGCTCTCAGCCTCGCTGACCCTGAGATACTGAGCTTCTTCTTGCCGGGTTCCTGCTAGCCTCTCCCTCTGACGCGAGCTTTTGCCAGAATGCGATACTCTCCCTCGCTCGCTTGGCTCCTGCAGGCTGAGATACGCTCCTCGAGTTCCTGCTACATGCACGTCCTTGATCAACGCCCCTGCCGCGATCATCTCCGGCTGTGGTGTCCTGGGTTGGAGCGATTCTTGGGGTTTTCCGTCCAACGAGCCCATCCAAGCAAGCTGCACGTAGCGGGCTTTGTGCGCATTACCCTCTTCCTTCCCTTCCCCGAACGAATGAGGGCCCTTGTCTGGGAACTTAGGTAAGGCCGCTAAGATTTTTGCTTTGTCCCGTTTCTGTGAATACTGTGCATTGTGAATAAATCCTGTGTTTGGTTTCCAACCTGGCCGTCATCGTCCTTTCCAAATTGACCTAGCATCGCCCCGAATTAAAACCGCTCGATCGGGTTCGATAGTGTTAACGGCACGAGTTACACGACGCACAACTGCTCGGGCGTCCAGTATCAGCATGACTCGTGCGGGGTTCAGTCCCCGTTCTCACAGTTGCGTGTGTTGAAGGTACTCGGGTCGTGACCGTTAACCCTTCCATGCGTAGCTGCGGGCTCTGTGGCAGGAATTGCTTAGCAATCCGTCCACCATGAGTGTAGTGTGGTTGGCGGCCTCGTGGACTCGGAGTTTGAGGGGGAGCAGGGCTTAACCCCCCCACCCCCTTAGTACGTCGACGAACCCGGGATCCGCAACAATATTAATAATAATCATCTTATTATAATTGAGCAAATGTATATGGTTATGTCGTTATGTATGTCGTTATGTCGTTATGTATGTCGTTATGTTTATATGCGATGAAAACGTCTTCTTCTTCTTCAAGTAAAATTACCACCCTCTTAATTAACCCTCTTAATTACGTTAAGACTGCTGAGACCCCTCAGACCTTTGACGACCCTTTAATACACCCAATACTTCCATTCTATCATCTCCCTTCTATCTCATGCCTCCACCTCCCCCAACCCTCTACTTTCCTCTTCCCCCCCTCAAACAACCCCTCACTGTGCCTCATCCCATCACCATCAAACCTTTCGTCCTCCTCATCCTTCCCTTTCTTGTAACTCTTCTGTAATCTCTGACACACTATCAACTGCTCTCCCTACCTCCCCCTCTCATCCTTCATCTGACCCTACCCCTCCCCTCCACTGTCCTGCACCCGATGCTCCCCCTCTATCCTCATTAACGGTATGGACCTCAAACATCCAGGGCATTCGCTCAAACCTGATTGATCTCTCCATTCAGGTTGTCTCTGACAATCCAGACTTGAACTGCTTAACAGAAACTTTCCTCCTTCAAGATGTCTCTGATTCCTTAATATCTCTTCCTGGTTACTCCCTCCTCCGGTATGATAGACCTGAGCCTCGTCCTGGTGGTGTGGTGGCTATCTTTATCAAAAACTCTCTTCCTCACTCTCCTTGCATTGCCCTCTCCACCCCAACCCCAGGAGTACCTCTGGCTACGGCTTCCTCGCCACTCCCACCTTTTGTTCAGATGTGTTCTGTACCATCCTCCAAATAGTGATGACTCCATTTACATTTCGCTGTCGGACAACATGGACCAACTTCTATCAACTCATCCAAACTCTCTCTTCCTCATATGTGGCGACTTCAACTGTCATCATGCCAGCTGGCTGGGTGTGGGTTCCTCTCTCACCAGCCATGGCACCTCAGCAAAGGACTTCTGCGACTCATTGGGACTGACACAATCTGTCAATTTCCCAACCCGGATCTCAGTCAATGGAGTATCTTCTCTTGTGGACTTGGTTATGACTAACTTCCCTGCAAATGTCTGCTGCTCTTCTTCTGCTCCAATCGGTTCTTCTGATCATGTGCTTGTTAAAGTGGACATCTCTCTGGCCATTCTCAGAGAGCCTCCTCAGCGCCGACGAGTCTGGCATTTCACTCAGGCTGACTGGCATGGTCTGCAAGCAGCCATAAATCATCTGGACAGGTCTCCCATCTCTACTGCCTCTGACATCAATTCTTCCTGGGAATTCTTCCAAAGCAAACAGCTCTCTCTCATGCACAGATTTATCCCATCTCGTCTTCAGTTGCCTTTCCCTTCCTCCCGTCCATGGTACACTGAATCTTGTGGTGAGGCAGTTGCCCTGAAACAACTTTCCTTTGCCTCTTCGAAGGCAAATCCAACTGAAGGCAAACTCAGTTCCTCCCACCAAGCTCGGAACAAGTGTGTGTCTACCCTCAGGCATGCCAGGAAGCACTATCTCTCCACACTCAAGATTGAACTCTCAAACCTGTCTCCTTCCTCCAAATCCTGGTGGCATCTGGTCAAATCCGTTTCTGGTGTTTGTTCCCCCTCCATCCCCTCCCTTACCTCAAATGGCGACACAGTTGACACCACACGTGACAAAGCCGAATGCCTCAACTCTGTGTTCCCAGTCGAACCCAACTGCTCCTGGACTCTGTGTCCTTCTCTCCTGACAAGGTGGAGAAGTTTCTGTCAACCCTCGACTCTGATTCTGCAACTGGACCTGACGGCATCAGCCCACGGGTCCTGAAATCCTGTTCTTCCGCTCTATCTCACCCTCTCTCTGTTCTTTTCACCCTCTCTTTTGCTCAAGGTCATCTGCCAGCATCTTGGAAATCAGCAAACATTACCTCTTTACACAAAAAGGTGCAAAAAAAACAGATCCTGGCAACTACAGACCAATCAGCCTGCTTCCAATTATCAGCAAAGTCATGGAATCCATCATTGCTTCGGATATCAAATCCTTCCTCTTCTCCAATGACTTGATCTCTGATCATCAATTTGGATTCCGACCAATTTGGATTAATGACGACCGTCATTATACAATGGACATGTTGCTTCTGCTGTTTCAACAATGGATGGAGGTCCTCAATGCCAAACAGGAAATCAGAGCTGTCTCACTTGACATATCACGTGCCTTCGATACGGTCTGGCACCCAGCTCTGCTCATCAAACTCTCCTCCTATGGTATCCATGGAAATCTCCACTCATGGCTTGCGGACTTCCTCTCTGGTCATAGGCAACGTGTGTCCCTGAATGGATTTCTCTCATCTCCCCCTTGCTGTTCTGGCTGGAGTTCCCCAAGGTAGTGTTCTCGGCCCTGTGCTATTTCTGGTCTTACTCAATGATCTCTCCCACTCTCTGGAAAATCCTCTCTATCTCTTTGCTGATGACTCCACTATCTGCCGCTCCATTCCTCATCACTCAGATCGGTAGTCTGGAGCCTCCTCACTCTCTGCAGACCTGGACAAAATCACAGACTGGTCAAACAAGTGGAACATGTCTTTTAATCCTGACAAATCTCACACTCTTACAATGTCTCTCTGAAAGGACCGACTGGAAAACCCTCCCATCTACTTTCTCAACAATCTTCTCCAAGAAGTTCTGTCGCTTAAGCTTTTGGGTCTCACTATCTGCCATGATCTTTCTTGGGAAAACCACATTTCCAAGCTGGCCTCCAAAGCCAGTCGCCGACTGGGCATCCTCCGTCATGCGAAGTCCTTCCTTTGCACACCTGAGCTCCTCACCACATACAAGGCTTTCATCCACAGCTCAATGGAATACTGTTCCCCCCTCTGGGCCGGTGATCCTGCCTCACACCTAGCTCGGCTTCATGCTGTTGAAACCAAAGATTTCAGAATCATTGGAATCTCCTGCGATGAAGCTAACTCCGAGGGCCTTTCACTCACTCACCGCAGGCAGGTATGTGGTCTTTCTGTCTTCTACCGACTCCTCTCCGGCCTTGCTCCCCCAGCTCTCTCTGTGCTCTGTCCCCCCAATATTCCTTCTGGTCACACAAGATCTGCCTGCAACCCTCTTATGGTTAAACTGCCAAAATTTAGGCTATCTGCTCACCTCACTCTTTCATTCCCCTTTTCTCCCGCCTCTGGAACAAACTCCCCCACTCCCTTCAATCCCACTCCTCCCTCCAGGTCTTTAAAACAGCTGTTCACCACCATCTCCTATCTTCCCCCATCCAAAACCTTGATCTTTTCTACCCCCGTTAATTCACCCCAGATACACTTTTTTTTGGGAAATTCCAACTTCTTTCTTGGAAGTCCTTGCAGTGTTCATATGTTTTATACCTCTCCCACCTCCCCCCAAGCCCTCCCCCTCCAACATTTCTCCCGATGTCCCTGCTCTCAAATGTTGTGTTTGTATCCTTCCCCCTCTCTCCCCATCTTGTCTACCGCTCCCCTTATTTTTTGTGTTTGATGTGTCGGTTTGACTTTTTGTCTGATTAATGTTAGCTCTTTCACAAGCCTCCATCTTGTATACAAAAAAAAGAAAGAAAAAAAACACCCTTCAGACCACCAAGACCCTGGAAGACCCAAAATACCCTGAAGACCCCAAAGACCCCAAAGATCCCGAAGACTCAAAACACCCCAAAGACCCAAAATTCCCTTCAAGGCCCTGAGGGTCTAAAATACGCTGAATACCCAAAAGACCCCGAAGACCCAAAAGACCCCGAAGATGGTCTTTAAGGGTATTTGGGGTCTTCAGGGTGTTTTGGGTGTTTTGGGTCATCGGGGTCTTGTGGGTCTACAGGGTATTTTAGGTCTTTTGGGTATTTTGGATCTTTGGGGTCTTTTTGGGTCCTGGTTCTTTTTGGGTCTTCAGGGTCTTTTTGGGTCTTCGGAGTGTTTTGGGTCTTCAGGGTGTTTTGGGTCTTCGGGGTGTTTTGGGTCTTCGGGGTGTTTTGGGTCTTTTGGGTCTTTGGAGTATTTGGGTCTTCAGTGTCTCTTGGGTCTTTGGGGTCTCTTGGGTCTTCGGCGTCTTCAGGGGATTTTGGGTCTTAAGTGTCTTTTAGTTCCTCTCGGTCTTTAAGGGTCTTTGGGTCTTTTTGGGTCTTCGGGGTGTTTTCGTTCTTCGGGGTGTTTTGGGTCTTCGCGGTGTTTTGGGTCTTTGGGTGTTTTGGGTCATCGGGGTATTTTGGGTCTTTGGGGTGTTTTGGGTCTTCGGGGCATTATGGGACTTCAGGGCGTTTGGGGTCTTCGGGGTGTATTGGGTCTTCGGGGTGTTTTGGTTCTTCGGGGTGTTTTGGGTCTTCAGGGTGTTTTGGGTCTTCGGGGTCTTTTTTGTCTTCGGGGTGTTTTGGGTCTTCGGGGTGTTTTGGGTCTTCGGGGTGTTTTGGTCTTCGGGGTATTTTGGGTCTTCTAGGTCTTCAGTGCCATTTGGGTCTTCAGCGTCTTTTGGATCCTCTGGGCCTTTAAGGGTATTTTGGGTCTTTGGGGGTGTTTTGTGTCTTCGGGTTTTTTGGGGTCTTCGGGGTCTTTTGGGTCTTCGGGGTGTTTTGGGTCTTCAGGGTGTTTTGGGTCTTCGGTTCCTTCATTGGTGACCTACCGACATGGATACGGCAGTGACGCTTAAACTGCCTACCTTCTGGGAGACTCACGCGGCTGTTTGGTTCGCCCAGGCGGACTCCCAGTTCGCCCTGCGAGGCATCACCGCGGACGACACCCGCTTCCACCATGTTGTGGCGGCGCTCGGTTCCACCACCGCGGCCCACGCCTTGAGCCTCCTCCAGCACCCGCCGGCTGCTGACAAATACGACGCGCTGAAGACGCTCCTCCACGGCGCTTTCGCCCTCTCACCGGCAGCACGCGCACGGCACCTGCTTGACCTGCCCGAGCTCGGCGACACGCGCCCGTCCGAGAGCATGGACTATATGCTCTCGTTGCTCGGCGAGCACTCTCCGGCATTCCTGTTCCGGGAGCTGTTCCTCCGTCAGCTGCCTAACCCGGTACGCCTCGCCCTGGCTGGCACGTTGATCACGGATTCCCGCGCCCTCGCCAGGGAAGCCGATAAGATCTCCTCGGCGGGCCAGCACATCGGCGCGGTTACCTGGAGCCCGCCGCCGTCCGAGGCGACGCCCACGACGCCCGAGCGCCCTGCGCGGTTGGAGGCCGAACTGCCGGTGCAACTGGCGGCCGCCACGCCGCACCGCCCGCTTCCGACACGACGGCCGGGGCCGCCACCTGACCGGGCGTGGTGTTATTACCACGCCAGGTTCGGACACAAGGCTCGGACGTGCCGGCCCCCGTGCACTTTCGGCAGGTCGGGAAACGGCCGGGCCGGTGTTCATTCCCAGCCATGAGTGCCGGCCACTCGGGCAACTTGCTGTTTAATCGGGACAAAGCGTCTGGACGGCGTTTCCTGTGCGACACCGGCGCCCAACTGAGCGTCATACCTGCCTCCGAGCAGGACAGGCTGGACGCAGTTTGCGGCCCCTCTTTGGTCGCTGCTAATGGCTCGGCCATACGCACTTTCGGCCCACGCGTCGTCACCCTCTGCTTCGGCAGCCAGCGCTTTCAATGGACTTTTGTTACCACCAGCGTCCCCGTGGCTTTGCTGGGCGCCGACTTCCTCTGCGCGCACGGGCTGCTGGTCGACGTCAAACGACGTCGCCTTGTCCACGCCGAGACCTTCAGCTCCCTGGCGTGCTCAATGAGCAGCTCCGCGCCGACCGAACTGGCGTGCGCCCTCCCGGCAACGAACGAGTTCGCTCGCCTGCTCGTGGAATTCCCGGCCCTCACGCGGCCGACGTTTTCGGCCGTCGCGGTGCGGCACGGGATCGAGCACCACATACCGACTACGGGCCCGCCGGTCTACGCCAGGGCCCGCCGCCTCGACCCAGCCAAGCTCGCCGTGGCAAAGGCCGAATTCGACGCGTTGGAGCACCTCGGCATCGTGCGGCGCTCCGATAGCGCGTGGGCCTCGCCACTGCACATCGTGCCAAAGCCGGGGGGTGGATGGTGCCCGTGTGGCGACTACCGCCGTCTCAATGACGCTACCACCCCCGACAGGTACCCGATCCCGCATATTCAGGACTTTTCCGCCCGTTTGGCGGGACGGGTCATCTTTTCGAAAATTGACCTGATACGGGGCTACCACCAGGTACCTGTCCGGGCGGCCGACGTCCCGAAGACGGCCGTCATCACGCCGTTCGGCCTGTTCGAATTTTTGTGGATGCCGTTTGGCCTCAAGAACGTGGCCCAGGCGTTCCAGCGCTTGATGGACGGCGTGCTGCGCGACCTGCCGTTTCTTTTCGTCTATCTGGACGACATCCTCGTCGCCAGCACGTCCCGCGCCGAGCACCTCCTCCACCTCCGAACACTGTTCGGTCGCCTCAGCGAGCACGGCTTAATTGTCAACCCGGTCAAATGCCACTTCGGCGCGACGACCGTTGACTTTTTGGGCCACCGCATCACCAAGACCGGGGCCGTGCCGCTGCCGACCAAGGTCGAGGCCATCACCACGTTCCCGCGTCCCCGTTCCATCAAGGCCCTCCAAGAGTTCCTCGGCATGGTGAATTTTTATCACCGATTCGTGCCCCGCGCTGCTCAGCTCATGCGGCCCCTTTACGAGGCCCTCCGGGGCAAGCCTGCCAAGCATGACATTGTTTGGTCTGCGGCCATGGACGCGGCCTTCGCCAGTGCCAAACGGGCCCTCGCCGACGCAACGCTGCTGGCTCACCCGGTGCTCAACGCGCCCATCGCCCTCACTACGGACGCCTCCAACTACGCGGTGGGCGCCGTCCATGAGCAATGGGTGGACGGGGTTTGGCAGCCACTCGCTTTTTCAGCCAGCAACTCCGGGCGAACGAGTTAAACTACAGCACGTTCGACCGCGAGCTGCTCGGGCTATTCCTGGCCGTTCGCCATTTCCGACACCTCCTGGAGGGCCGCCCGTTCACGGCTTTCGTCGACCACAAGCCGTTGGTCTACGCAATGGCTAAGGTCACGGAGCCGTGGTCGGCCCGCCAGCAGCGCCACCTCGCCGCCGTGTCGGAGTTCACCACGGACATCCAGCACGTCGCCGGCAAAGACAACGCCGTGGCCGACTGCCTTTCGCGGGCCAGCGCGAACGCGGTCCACCTCGGCGTGGACTTCGCGCTCATGGCGGCCAACCAGACCACCGACGCCTCGGTGCAGGCACTCCGCGTGGCGGACACGGGCCTCCGCCTGGCCGACATCCCCTTCGCGGGCACCGTCCTGCTCTGCGACGTCTCCCAGGGCCAGCCTCGCCCCATCGTGCCCGTTTCCTGGCAGCGCCGCATCTTCGCCTCCATCCACGGCCTTTCTCACCCGGGCCGGAAAGCTTCTCAGAAGCTGGTGTCGGCGCGTTTCGTCTGGCACGGCCTTCGACGAAACATCCGCGACTGGGCCAATGCCTGCACGGCCTGCCAGCGAGCCAAGGACCACACAAGCCGGCGCACATGGACGTCGACCGACCACCACGGTTGGCCCTTCCTCCGCGGCGAGGCCGCCCCCGTCCACAGTTCCCCCCGCTCGACCACCCACCACCACGTCAGACCCCTCCCCACGACCCTCCATGGGTCGCTTCGGCCGGGTCATCCGGACCCCCCTTAAATTGACCCTGCCGGTGCAGGTCGATTCTGGAGGGGCGTGTGTAGCGGTTACCGCTGGATGTACATAATCGCCTTGCACCGGCCAGAACACGGCCAGACGCGTCTCTCCCGGGCATGCCCGGACTAACTGTTGCCAGGCACGCCCGAACCTCCCGGGCATGCCCGGTCTCGTCTTTCCCGGGCATGCCCGCTCTCGCCTTTCCAGGGCTCGCCCAGAGCGTCCGGGCATGCCCGCTATCGCCTTTCCAGGGCTCACCCAGAGCGTCCGGGCATGCCCGCTATCGCCTTTCCAGGGCACGCCCAGAGCGTCCGGGCATGCCCGCTATCGCCTTTCCAGGGCTCGCCCAGAGCGTCCGGGCATGCCCGCTATCGCCTTTCCAGTGCTCGCCCAGAGCGCCCAGGCACGCCCAGCCTCGACTTGCCAGGCCGCAGCCAAACACGCCCGGGCAGGTCTAGACTCGCCTTTCCAAGGCTCGCCCTTGATACCCGGGCATGCCCGGTATAGCTTTTGCCGGGCAAACTTCCCGACATAAATGTGTATATATATTGTTGCCCGAAAAACGGGCTTGGGAGAATACCTGAGCTGTTTTGTTTCAATAAAGCAACTCGGACGAATTCCGTCTTTGGTCGCGTCAATTCTTTCGACTCGCGTTGGAGCGCAGTTCCTTCAAGTTCATACTATCCGTCACCCTACTCTTCCCTGATCCTCGATCTTATAGAAAGGAAAAAAGACACCACCAACTAGTCATCCATTTGGGAAGTTATCGCCCAGCTTTTACTAAGTTGGTGGTGCCTCCAATTAGTTGGTAGTGCCTTCAGTTTTATTCATTTAATATGTTTTCACCCTTGTTTATCTGTCTGTTTGTGAGCAGAATATCTCAAAGAGTTATGGGCGGATGCGGGCGAAACTTGGTGGACAGCTTGGGTTTGTGACAAGGGCGAATCGATGTGATTTTGGTGAAGATCCGAATCCAGATCTGGCCTATCAGTGGGATTCAAAACGTAAACTGTTCAGCCTGGCAAAGGTATGCGCTCCACCGAGTCATTCTAGTTATCCTCACCATATATGGCAAGGGTATCGCATTCGGGTCCTTATGTCTGTTTTTTACTTGGGATATCGACGATTCGCAAGTGCATTGGTTGGTCTGGTCTGTTTGTAAAATTTGGCTGTCCCGCTTGGAGTTTGCAAAAAAGCACCTAAAGGACTCTCAGACTGTGAGAAACAAGATTCTGTGGGCTTTCATGTGTCTTTCACTGAGGAGAGGCTTCCGTCTGGCCACTCTGCCATAAAGCCCAGATCGGTGGAGTGTTGCAGTGATGGTTGTCCTTCTGGAAGCTTCTCCCAATCTCCACACAGGATCTCTGGAGCTCAGCCAGAGTGACCATCGGGTTCTTGGTCACCTCTCTTACCAAGGCCCTTCTCCCCCGATTGCTCAGTTTGGCTGGGCGGCCAGCTCTAGGAAGAGTCCTGGTTGTTCCAAACTTCTTCCATTTAAGAATTATGGAGGCCACTGTGCTCTTGGGAACCTTCAATGTAGAGGCAATTTTTTTGTAGGCTTCCCCAGATCTGTGCCTCGACACAATCCTGTCTCTGAGCTCTGCAGGCAGTTCCTTCGACCTCATGGCTTGGTTTTTGCTCTGATATGCATTGTCAGCTGTGGGACCTTATATAGACAGGTGTGTGCCTTTCAAAATCATGTCCAACCAATTGAATTTACCACAGGTGGACTCCAATCAAGGTGTAGAAACATCTCAAAGATGATCAAGAGAAATGGGAGGCACCTGAGCTAAATTTCAAGTGTCATAGCAAAGGGTCTGAATACTTATGTAAATGTGATATTTCAGTTTTTTTCTTTTTAATAAATTTGCAAAACTTTCTAAAATCCTGTTTTCTCTTTGTCATTATGGGGTATCGAGTGTAGATTGATGAGGGAAAAAATGAATTTAAACGATTTCAGCATAAGGCTGCAACATAACAAAATGTGAGAAAAGTGAAGGGGTCTGAATACTTTTTGAATGCACTGTATATCAGGATTAGCTAACTAGATTTATTTCAGGACAAGCTAACGACATTGATATCAACATTAGCTAATGAGATTGATTTCAGGATTATCTCATGAGATTGATTTCAGGATTAGCTAACTTTATTGATTTTATGATAAGCTAACTAGATGGATTTCAGGATTAGCTAATTAGATTGATATCAGGATTAGTTAACTAGATTGATATCAGGATTGGCGAACTAGATGGGTTTCATGATTAGCCAACGAGATTGATATCAGGATTAGCTAACTGGAATGATATCAGGATTAGCTAACTAGATTGATATCAGGATTATCGAACTAGATTAACATCAGGATTAGCTTACTGATTGATTTTAGGATTAACTAACTAGATATATATCAGGCTTAGCTAACTAGATTTATTTCAGGACAAGCCAACTACATTGATATCAAGATTAGCTAATGAGATTGATTTCAGGATTATCTCATGAGATTGATTTCAGGATTAGCTAACTTTATTGATTTTATGATAAGCTAACTAGATTGATTTCAGGATTAGCTAATTAGATTGATATCAGGATTAGTTAACTAGATTGATATCAGGATTAACTAACTAGATATATATCAGGATTAGCTAACTAGATTTATTTCAGGACAAGCCAACTACATTGATATCAAGATTAGCTAATGAGATTGATTTCAGGATTATCTCATGAGATTGATTTCAGGATTAGCTAACTTTATTGATTTTATGATAAGCTAACTAGATTGATTTCAGGATTAGCTAATTAGATTGACATCAGGATTAGTTAACTAGATTGATATCAGGATTAGCTAACTAGATTGATATCAGGATTAGCTAACTAGATTGATATCAGGATTAGCGAACTAGATTAATATCGAGATTAGCTTACTGATTGATTTTAGGATTAACTAACTAGATCCATATCAGGATTAGCTAACTATATTTATTTCAGGACAAGCTAACTACATTGATATCAATGTAGTTAGCTCATCCTGAAATCAATCTAGTTACCTAATCCTCTAAGGGTCCCAAGTCAGCTAATCTTCAGATTAGCTAATGACATTGATTTCAGGATTAGCTAATTCGATTGATTCAGGATTAGATAGCTAGATTGATTTCAGGATTAGTAAACTACATTGATTCAGGATTAGCTAACAATATTGATTTTAGGATAAACTAAGCAGATTGATTTCAGGATTATCTAACTAGATTGTTTTCAGGATTAGATAGCTAGATTGATTTCAGGATTAGCAAACTACATTGATTCAGGATTAGCTAACAATATTGATTTTAGGATAAACTAAGCCGATTGATTTCAGGATTAGTTAACTAGATGGATATCAGGATTAGCTAACTAGATTGATTTCAGGATTGGCTAACGAGATTTATTTCAGGACAAGCTAACTACATTGATTTTAGGATTAGCTAACTCGATTGATATCAGGATTATATAGCTTGATTGATTTCAGGATTAGCTAACTAAATTGATATCAGGATTAGATAACTAAGTTGATTTTAGGATAAGGTAACTACATTGATTTAAGGACTGGCTAACTACATTGATTTCAGGATTATCTAATTAGATTGATTTCACAATTAGCTAACTGGATTGATTTCAGGATTAGCTAACTAGATTGATTTCAGGATTAGATAGCTAGATTGATATCAGAATTAGCTAACTATATTGATTTGAGGATTATCTAATTACATTGATTTCAGGACTGGCTAACTACATTGATTTCAGGATTATCTAATTAGATTGATTTCACAATTAGCTAACTTTATTGATTTTATGATAAGCTAACTAGATTGATTTCAGGATTAGCTAATTAGATTGATATCAGGATTAGTTAACTAGATTGATATCAGGATTAACTAACTAGATATATATCAGGATTAGCTAACTAGATTTATTTCAGGACAAGCTAACTACATTGATATCAATGTAGTTAGCTCATCCTGAAATCAATCTAGTTACCTCATCCTCTAAGGGTCCCAAGTCAGCTAATCTTCAGATTAGCTAATGACATTGATTTCAGGATTAGCTAATTCGATTGCTTCAGGATTAGATAGCTAGATTGATTTCAGGATTAGCAAACTACATTGATTCAGGATTAGCTAACAATATTGATTTTAGGATAAACTAAGCAGATTGATTTCAGGATTATCTAACTAGATTGTTTTCAGGATTAGATAGCTAGATTGATTTCAGGATTAGCAAACTACATTGATTCAGGATTAGCTAACAATATTGATTTTAGGATAAACTAAGCCGATTGATTTCAGGATTAGTTAACTAGATGGATATCAGGATTAGCTAACTAGATTGATTTCAGGATTGGCTAACGAGATTTATTTCAGGACAAGCTAAATACATTGATTTTAGGATTAGCTAACTCGATTGATATCAGGATTAGATAGCTTGATTGATTTCAGGATTAGCTAACTAAATTGATATCAGGATTAGCTAACTAAGTTGATTTTAGGATAAGGTAACTACATTGATTTAAGGACTGGCTAACTACATTGATTTCAGGATTATCTAATTAGATTGATTTCACAATTAGCTAACTGGATTGATTTCAGGATTAGCTAACTAGATTGATTTCAGGATTAGATAGCTAGATTGATATCAGAATTAGCTAACTATATTGATTTGAGGATTATCTAATTACATTGATTTCAGGACTGGCTAACTACATTGATTTCAGGATTATCTAATTAGATTGATTTCACAATTAGGTAACTAGATTGATTTCAGGATTAGCTAACTTGATTGATTTCAGGATTAGATAGCAAGATTTATATCAGCATTAGCAAACTATATTGATATCAGAATTAGCTAACTATATTGATTTGAGGATTATCTAATTACATTGATTTCACAATTAGCTAACTGGATTGATTTCAGGATTAGCTAACTTTATTGATTTTATGATAAGCTAACTAGATTGATTTCAGGATTAGCTAATTAGATTGACATCAGGATTAGTTAACCAGATTGATATCAGGATTAGCTAACTAGATTGATATCAGGATTAGCTAACTAGATTGATATCAGGATTAGCGAACTAGATTAATATCGAGATTAGCTTACTGATTGATTATAGGATTAACTAACTAGATCCATATCAGGATTAGCTAACTATATTTATTTCAGGACAAGCTAACTACATTGATATCAATGTAGTTAGCTCATCCTGAAATCAATCTAGTTACCTAATCCTCTAAGGGTCCCAAGTCAGCTAATCTTCAGATTAGCTAATGACATTAATTTCAGGATTAGCTAATTCGATTGATTCAGGATTAGATAGCTAGATTGATTTCAGGATTAGCAAACTACATTGATTCAGGATTAGCTAACAATATTGATTTTAGGATAAACTAAGCAGATTGATTTCAGGATTATCTAACTAGATTGTTTTCAGGATTAGATAGCTAGATTGATTTCAGGATTAGCAAACTACATTGATTCAGGATTAGCTAACAATATTCATTTTAGGATAAACTAAGCCGATTGATTTCAGGATTAGTTAACTCGATGGATATCAGGATTAGCTAACTAGATTGATTTCAGGATTGGCTAACGAGATTTATTTCAGGACAAGCTAACTACATTGATTTTAGGATTAGCTAACTCGATTGATATCAGGATTAGATAGCTTGATTGATTTCAGGATTAGCTAACTAAATTGATATCAGGATTAGCTAACTAAGTTGATTTTAGGATAAGGTAACTACATTGATTTAAGGACTGGCTAACTACATTGATTTCAGGATTATCTAATTAGATTGATTTCACAATTAGCTAACTGGATTGATTTCAGGATTAGCTAACTAGATTGATTTCAGGATTAGATAGCTAGATTGATATCAGAATTAGCTAACTATATTGATTTGAGGATTATCTAATTACATTGATTTCAGGACTGGCTAACTACATTGATTTCAGGATTATCTAATTAGATTGATTTCACAATTAGCTAACTTTATTGATTTTAGGATAAGCTAACTAGATTGATTTCAGGATTAGCTAATTAGATTGATATCAGGATTAGTTAACTAGATTGATATCAGGATTAACTAACTAGATATATATATCAGGATTAGCTAACTAGATTTATTTCAGGACAAGCTAACTACATTGATATCAATGTAGTTAGCTCATCCTGAAATCAATCTAGTTACCTAATCCTCTAAGGGTCCCAAGTCAGCTAATCTTCAGATTACCTAATGACATTGATTTCAGGATTAGCTAATTCGATTGATTCAGGATTAGATAGCTAGATTGATTTCAGGATTAGCAAACTACATTGATTCAGGATTAGCTAACAATATTGATTTTAGGATAAACTAAGCAGATTGATTTCAGGATTATCTAACTAGATTGTTTTCAGGATTAGATAGCTAGATTGATTTCAGGATTAGCAAACTACATTGATTCAGGATTAGCTAACAATATTGATTTTAGGATAAACTAAGCCGATTGATTTCAGGATTAGTTAACTAGATGGATATCAGGATTAGCTAACTCGATTGATTTCAGGATTGGCTAACGAGATTTATTTCAGGACAAGCTAACTACATTGATTTTAGGATTAGCTAACTCGATTGATATCAGGATTAGATAGCTTGATTGATTTCAGGATTAGCTAACTAAATTGATATCAGGATTAGCTAACTAAGTTGATTTTAGGATAAGGTAACTACATTGATTTAAGGACTGGCTAACTACATTGATTTCAGGATTATCTAATTAGATTGATTTCACAATTAGCTAACTGGATTGATTTCAGGATTAGCTAAGTAGATTGATTTCAGGATTAGATAGCTAGATTGATATCAGAATTAGCTAAGTATATTGATTTGAGGATTATCTAATTACATTGATTTCAGGACTGGCTAACTACATTGATTTCAGGATTATCTAATTAGATTGATTTCACAATTAGCTAACTAGATTGATTTCAGGATTAGCTAACTTGATTGATTTCAGGATTAGATAGCAAGATTTATATCAGCATTAGCAAACTATATTGATATCAGAATTAGCTAACTATATTGATTTGAGGATTATCTAATTACATTGATTTCAGGACTGGCTAACTACATTGATTTCAGGATTATCTAATTTGATTGATTTCACAATTAGCTAACTAGATTGATTTCAGGATTAGCTAACTTGATTGATTTCAGGATTAGATAGCAAGATTTATATCAGCATTAGCAAACTATATTGATATCAGGTTAGCTAACTAATTGATTTCAGGATTAGCTAACTAGATTGATATCAGAATTAGCTAACTAAGTTGATTTTAGGATAAGGTAACTTGATTGATTTCAGGACCAGCTAACTACATTGATTTCAGGATTATCTAATTAGATTGATTTCACAATTAGCTAACTAGATTGATTTCAGGATTAGCTAACTGGATTGATTTCAGGATTAGATAGCTAGATTTATATCAGCATTAGCAAATTATATTTATATCAGGATTAGCTAACTAATTGATTTCAGGATTAGCTAACGAGATTGATATCAGAATTAGCTAACTAAGTTGATTTTAGGATAAGGTAACTTGATTGATTTCAGGATCGGCTAACTACATTGATTTCAGGATTATCTAATTACATTGATTTCACAATTGGCTAACTAGATTAATATCAGGATTAGCTAACTAGATTGATTTCAGGACTCGTTCTCTATATTGATTTGAGGATTATCTAATTACATTGATTTCACAATTGGCTAACTAGATTAATATCAGGATTAGCTAACTAGATTGACTTCAGGACTAGTTCTCTATATTGATTTGAGGATTATCTAATTACATTGATTTCACAATTGGCTAACTAGATTAATATCAGGATTAGCAAGCTAGATTGATTTCAGGACTAGTTCTCTATATTGATTTGAGGATTATCTAATTACATTGATTTCACAACTGGCTAACTAGATTAATATCAGGATTAGCTAGCTAGATTGATTTCAAAATTAGCTAACTAGATTAATATCAGGATTAGCTAACTTGATTGATTTTAGGATTAGCTAACTTGATTGATTTTAGGATTGGCTAACTAGATTGATTTCAGGACTAGCTAACTAGATTGATTTCAGGATTATCTAATTGTATTGATTTCACAATTAGCGAACTAGATTGATTTCAGGACTAGTTCTCTATATTGATTTGAGGATTATCTAATTACATTGATTTCACAATTGGCTAACTAGATTAATATCAGGATTAGCAAGCTAGATTGATTTCAGGACTAGTTCTCTATATTGATTTGAGGATTATCTAATTACATTGATTTCACAACTGGCTAACTAGATTAATATCAGGATTAGCTAGCTAGATTGATTTCAAAATTAGCTAACTAGATTAATATCAGGATTAGCTAACTTGATTGATTTTAGGATTAGCTAACTTGATTGATTTTAGGATTGGCTAACTAGATTGATTTCAGGACTAGCTAACTAGATTGATTTCAGGATTATCTAATTGTATTGATTTCACAATTAGCGAACTAGATTGATTTCAGGATTAGCTAACTAGATTGTTTTCAGGATTAGATAGCTAGATTGATTTCAGGATCAAATTTCAACTAGATATATATCAGGATTAGCTAACTAGATTGATATCAGGATTAGCTAACTAAGTTGATTTTCGGATAAGGTAACTAGATTGATTTCAGGACTGGCTAACTACATTGATTTCAGGATTATCTAATTACATTGATTTCACAATTGGCTAACTATATTAATATCAGGATTCGCTAACCAGATTGATTTCAGGACTAGCTAACTACATTGAATTGAGGATTAGCTCGCTAGATTGATTTCAAAATTAGCTAACTAGATTAATAGCAGGATTGGGTGACTAGATTGATGTTAGGATTAGCTAACTAGATTGATTTCAGGACTAGCTAACTAGATTGCTTTCGGGATTAGCTAGCGAGATTGATTTCAAAATTAGCTAACTAGATTAATATCAGGATTAGGTAAGTAGATTGATTTTAGGATTAGCTAACTAGATTGATTTCAGGACTAGCTAACTAGATTGATTTCAGGATTATCTAATTGTATTGATTTCACAATTGGCTAACTAGATTGATATCAGGATTAGCTAGCTCGATTGATTTCAGGATTAGCTAACTAGATATATATCAGGATTAGCTAAGTTGATTTATATCGGGATTAGCTATTTAGATTCATTTCACAATTGGCTAACTAGATTGATATCAGGATTAGCTAACGAGATGGATTTCAGGATTAGCTAAATAGATATATATCAGGATTAGCTAAGTTGATTTATATCGGGATTAGCTAAATAGATTGATTTCAGGACTGGTTAGAGTGTTAGACTCAGGTACGAGGAGCGGTTGATGGAGACAGGGCTTTATACATTAGGAAGGAGGCGATTATGATGGGGCCTGATAGAGATTTTTAAGATTATGAAGGGTGTGGACAAGATAGGGGGAGTGGAGTTTTTCAGCGGAATGGACAGTCTTGGGTCTTGGGACTGGAACCAGGGGCCGTAGCTTGAGGGTAAGATGGGAGTTAGGACAATATTAAGACAGGGGATTTTGAGTCACAGAGTGATTGATGCATGAAATGGCCTCCCCCGAAACAGAGTGGGAGTGCAGGGGGTGGATACGTTTAAATGGGAATGAGATATGTACCTAACGTACGTTTGAATGCATTAAAGATCGAGGGCTATGGGGATATTGGCAGGTCTTGGAGGTGAGGTATGTATGGATTGGTGATTGATACTGGGGTTGGTGCAGCACAGGCATGATGGGCCGAATGGCGTCCTCCTATGTCAAAGTTCCTTGTGCGTATCCTTTCGTGTATATTGGAAGCTTACGAGGATGAGCAGCGGGTTGAGGGGGTTACTGCCCAGTGCCCAGTGCCCAACCACACGCCCAACAGCCCAGTAGCACGAACTCATGTGATCGTTTACACCATCGAAGGAGTGTCCCCATCACAGACCCCCCCCCCGCTTCGTGGGGACCCCCTGCCCCGCGAACACCCAGATCGCCAGCAGATGTGGACGGTGGACAGGAGGGTTCGTTGTTTGCCATCTTGGCGAGAACGCCCTGGGTGTTGCAAATGCTTCGCACATAATTCCGTCATTCAGGCTGCAGGGCAGGGATCGCCCTCGGGGAAAGGATCGTGCGCCTGTAGCAGCCTCGAGGGCTCCAAACGGTTTGAAGTCTTCCATTGGGAATTCATGGCACTAAAAGGAGTGAAAATTCCGTTACTACATTCCAATACTGTATACTTCACTAGAGCTTCACAACTTCGATACCACACCCCGTGCAAAATAATTTAATTGTTTAACCATTGCTATTTCCAGGTTTGGATTTCGATCCTGGCCAGAAGTTTCAGACGAGAAATAGAAATTTTTGCTTTTCATAAAAGTAGTTTTGCCTCAAACCAAAGTTAATAATACAAGTTCCCTTCCGAGAAACTTCAACTCAATTTGTCCATGTCATCCACCCAACCTGTCCACCAACTTTCATCCGAATTCGTTCATAACTTTTTGAGATGTCCTGCTCACAGACAAACAAAAACAGAGACAGACAAATAGGAGTGAAAACGTAATCCCTCCGTCCACCTTCGATGACGCAGGTAATGATATTTCTAAGCATTATGTCACGGAGCGATAAGTAGAATATGTATTTAAAATATTCATTTCTGTTTAACCAAATGTCTCATTGAACTCTGTACACTGTGCATGTCACATTGTCACAGTTACCACCACGAAGGTCACTCCTCAATTACAGTGAGTAAAAGGGTCATTCATTGATGAGGAAATAATCGCACACGACTCACTAATCTGCTCACAGGATTGAATTTCTCAAAGTGAATGCCGCACTGATTATGATACTCCTTTTGTACGAGTGCCGTTCGATTGGAGTCGTTGAGGGTCAGACATTAAATCGGTTGTCTAACCTGCGTGCACTCAGTGGCGTAGTGATGGGGGGGCGGAGGGGGCGACCGCACCAGGCGCGCAGTGGATGGGCCGCCAAATTACACCCTAAAAAAACCGTTTTCATGCTCCATTTGATTGTATTTTATATAAATTATTTTACAACGAACCCGTGAGATCACGAAAAGCAACTTTCAGAACCACGTTTTACAGTTTAAACTCCGTGCTTCGTGTAAATGTGTCAGGTTGATGTTTACAAACTCCTTTACATCCGAATTCACTTTTTTCCTAATTCCTATTTCTATCACCTCGCACAGGTGTCCGTGAAGTTAACACCCATTACCCTTTACCCTTTACCCTTTACCCTTTTTACCCGATTCAAAGTTAGGGTTGTACCATTACAAAAATGGGGGGTGTTGTGCATTTCTTTGTACAAAAGGCCGAAGCGAATGCGTAAATAAGAGAAATTATGGACGATGGTAATCAGATAATGGTTCAAATCCTGTTAAGGCCTGAGAAACATAATGTAAGACGCGAATAGGGCAGTGGTTCAAATCCAGTAATGATTTGAATAGGGTAAAGGTTTTAATCGGGTAAATGGTTTGAATAGGGTAAAGTTTTTAATCGGGTAAAGGTTTTAATTGGGTAAAGGTTTGAATAGGGTAAAGGTTTTAATTGGGTAAAGGTTTGAATAGGGTAAAGGTATTAATCGGGTAAACGTTTGAATAGGGTAAAGGTTTGAATCGGGTAAACGTTTCCCCTTTCATGGGGAAACTTGTGCATTCTGAACATGCATGAATACTGACATGTGAATTTTGCCACGTGTGTGCTGACGTGTGTGTGCTGTCATGCGTGAGTGCTGCCATGGGTGTACTGATATGTGTGAGTGCTGACATGTGCGAGTGCTACTGCTGTGTGGTTGACTAGCCATGGGCCATGAAGCAGGTGGTATAAGGTCCGGGCAGGAGACTATGTAGTGAACTTTACAAAGTGGACCAAGCTACGTTCGAATGCAGGACCTCGGTGACGTAAACCCTTTCTGATCTGATCTGTGAATCCCAGCCGTGCATCTCAGTCGTGCATCCCTATGAACCAGAATCGTGCGTGATCCAGGTTTCACGTAAAAGTTGATGTGTTCCCTTGTTTGTTCCAAGCGTGGATGATTCGTTCACCAACAATATGCTCCGTGTGCCGCTATTTGAGCCAAGATCTACATTCCCCGTTGGAATCACGAGTAGAGTTTGTTTCCTTGGGCTGAGAATGTCCCGAGACCACCATTGACTCAACATCGACATGAAAGCTCCAACTCTGTGTGATGAGAAAGTCTCTTTGCACGAAATCGCTCTTTAATACATGGCGCTCCCTCGGGCTAGAAGATCCTACAATAAAGATATTTTGCTTTTTGGGTTTAGGTCCATTAAAGGGATCAGTTATATTACAGAAAGCACCAATACAGGATCGTCCCTGTTCCTCCTGGAAAGTTCCACCTCTCCAGAATGAGTTTTTCCCACAAACTGACTGAACGTACAATCTATTTATTACGTACGCAATGGCGTGCGCAAACTATAGAGAACCTAACAAACATCGTCGAAACTCCAATTTGTTCCAATCAAGTGACATCAAAATACCTTGATACACAGAACGTCCATTTTGATGTCGTGTTATATCTTTTTTTTGTTGTTGTTGAGAGGACATCATGGTTTAAGTTGACTCGGAACTCGCGAGATCTTGTCGGGACGGTCACGGTTTTTCGAAGCTGTCCACGATCTTCACGCACGCTCGAAGTTAAGTAATTGTTCACAATTGTAGTTTTTGTCGAAACGGTATTTATCTGACGTGTGTGTACCTATAGTGTGTCCCGAGGAAGATTCTCGGTGTTAATCTTTCATACCTGTATAAAATAGTCGAGTATTTCGTGCCGCATTATTTGCGGCCTAGTTCTTTAAGCTTCCTACCTTGAGGCTTTGTTTTCTCTTGGCGGTCGAATGTGGTCCATCTACTCTCGTTCTCTCAGTTTTTTCCCAGTCTTTTCACCCCATACTTCCTTGTTTAAAATCTTAACAAAAAACAAAACAAAAAAACAAACAAAAACATTTCCTTCTTTGTTCTTTTCGTTCGTTCGTTCTTTGACCACGTGTTTCACCCCCATTTCACCCCCATTTTCACCCCATTCTCCAGATCGTTTTCACTGTTCAATTTAAAAGTGCTTAAACTTTCCTTCCACCTTTTGCCTTGTTCACATGACTCGTGGTTGTCCCTCTAGGCCCTCTCCCCGTTGGTATTTTTGTGAATATAAGATTGTTCTTCACGGTTCTGTTTAAATATGTTTAAACTTTCCCCTGCAGTGTTTTACTCAGTGGTATATTACAACACGCTGTTTTTCTTCCTATTTAAAAGGCTCTTTTCAATTTCATCTTCAACTCATGCCACTTCAAAAAAAAAATTCAATCTCTTATAATTCTTCCTCACTACAGGCTCTAAATTCACATTCATTCCACCCCTCCTCCATCGTTCTTAAATGGATCGCTAACTTGAAAATCACAATCAACCCAATCTCTATATATAAAGGAGGAGTGTCTGTGCCTGTGTGTGTGTGTGTGTGTGTGTGTGTGTGTGTGTATGTGTGTGTATGTGTGTCTGTCTGGATGTCCGCTTATAACTCAAGAACTACACATCGGAGAAAAGTTTTAGACACAGATTCGGAATCAGCATAATATCCTGGTGGTTATAGGCTACGTTTTATTTTAATATCAATGGTTTAAAAAAAACCGCGGCACCTGCAAATCCCATGGTGGTTTGTGGCGGCACTAGACATTCGGGGTGTATTGCAATGGTTTGTCGGGTTTGGCTGTGGGTCCAGAATAGCTCCCATTTCCTCATGTTCTTCCACTTTTATTTTGATTCTTCTGTTACAACGCCTTCCTTATGTACCTTATATCCCCCCGACGAGGCCTCTACATAATTTAATGCGGCAGAATTTCGTACATTTTGAGTGAAAGAAGTGAGACGAAGTTGTAGAAGGAAGAAGAGGCGCGGCCACTGTGGAGGGCCTCGATCGTGAGTGGAAATGGCGGGAATTGCGTTTGTATCGCAAAGTAAAGGATCTGCATTCATTTCTGAACTTGCATTGTGGATTGTTATACATCTGCAATATTTTTCATAAATAAACTTTATGTTGAACTTGAAGGCTCCAAGCATGGGCTATATATATAGCCCTCAGTGAGGTAAAAATAAAAGTACAAATCCTGCTATCGCTTGCCAAGCTAGCCGTTCCCCCCCCTTCCTCCTCCCCCTCCCCCTCCCTCCTCCCCCTCCCTCCTCCCCCTCCCCCCTCCCTCCTCCCCCTCCCCCCTCCCTCCTCCCGCTCCCCCTCCCCCTCCTCCCTCCCTCCTCCCCCTCCCTCTTCTTCTCCCCTCTCCTCCTTCCCATCCCTCCTCTTCTCCCTTCATCTCCTCCCCATCCCTCCTCTTCTCCCCTCCCCCCCTCTTCTCCCCTCCCCCCCCTCTTCTCCCCTCCCCACCCTCTCCTCCCCTCCCCACCCTCTCCTCCCCTCCCCCCCCCGTTCCCCTCCCCTCCCCCCCGTTCCCCTCCCACCCCCCCCGTTCCCCTCCCCTCCCCCCGTTCCCCGCCCCTTCCCTCCTCCCCCCCCTTCCCCTGCCCGGCAATGCCGGGTACTTCCCATGGCCAGCTGTACGTGGGCTGCTCGAGGGTTGGAAAACCAAGCAATCTTTATGTCTTGGCAGCAAGTAAGAAAACCAGAAATGTTGTACACCAAGAGGTTTTGAGAAATTGAAAATTGACAAAACGTCATGTAGGAAATGTACTGTGATATTGCTCTAAAATATACATGTTCTTTTCATCATATATTTGTATTATTCTTATTCAACCCGGGCAAAGCCCCCCCTCCTCCTCCCCTCCCCCCTCCCCCTCCCCTCCCCCCTCACCTCCCCATCATCTCCCCTCCCCCCTCCCCTCTCCTCCTCCTCCCCCCCTCCCCTCTCTCCTCCCCCCTCCCCCTTCCCCCTCCCCCCTCCCCCTCCCCCCTCCCCCTTCCCCCTCCCCCCTCCCCCTTCCCCTCCCCATCCCCCTCCCCTCTCCTCCTCCCCCCTCCCCTCTCCTCCTCCCCCTCCCTCCTCTCCTCTCCTCCTCCCCCTCCCTCCTCTTCTCCCCCTCCCCCCCTCTTCTCCCCTCCCCCCCTCTTCTCCCCTCCCCCCCCTCTTCTCCCCTCCCCACCCTCTTCTCCCCTCCCCTCTCTCCTCCCCTCCCCCCTCTTCTCCCCTCCCCCCCCTCTTCTCCCCTCCCCACCCTCTCCTCTCCTCCCCCCCCTTTCCCCTCCCCTCCCCTTCCTCCTCCCCACCCATCCCCCACCCGGCAATGCCGGGTACTTCCCATGGCCAGCTGAACGTGGGCTGCTCGAGGGTTGGAAAACCAAGCAATCTTTATGTCTTGGCACCAAGTAAGAAAACCAGAAATGTTGTACACCAAGAGGTTTTGAGAAATTGAAAATTGACAAAACGTCATGTAGGAAATGTACTGTGATATTGCTCTAAAATATACATGTTCTTTTCATCATATATTTGTATTATTGTTATTCAACCCGGGCGAAGCCCCCCTCCCCCTCCCACTCCCCTCCCCCCTCCCCCTCCCCTCCCCCTCCCCTCCCCCTCCCCCCTCCCTCCCCATCCCTCCCCCCTTCCCCTCCACCCTCCCTCCCCATCCCTCCCCCCTTCCCCTCCACTCCCCCCTCCCCTCCCCCTCCACTCCCCCCTCCCCCTCCACTCCCCCCTCCCCTCACCTCCCCCTCCCCCTCCCCTCCCCCTCCCCCCTCCCCTCCGCTCCCCCTCCCCTCCCCCCTCACCTCCCCTCACCTCCCCTCACCCCTCCCCCTCCCCTCCCCCTCCCCTCCCCCTCCCCCTCCCTCCCCCCCACCCCCTTCCCCCTCCCCCTCCCCCTCCCCTCTCCTCCTCCCCCCTCCCCTCTCCTCCTCCCCCCTCCCCTCTCCTCCTCCCCCTCCCTCCTCTCCTCTCCTCCTCTCCATCCCTCCTCTCCTCCCCTCCCCCCCTCTTCTCCTCCCCCCCCTCTTCTCCCCTCCCCCCTCTTCTCCCCTCCCCACCCTCTCCTCCCCTCCCCCCCTCTTCTCCCCTCCCCCCCTCTTCTCCCCTCCCCACCCTCTCCTCCCCTCCCCCCCCTTTCCCCTCCCCTCCCCTTCCTCCTCCCCACCCTTCCCCCGCCCGGCAATGCCGGGTACTTCCCATTGCCAGCTGTACGTGGGCTGCTCGAGGGTTGGAAAACCAAGCAATCTTTATGTCTTGGCACCAAGTAAAAAAACCAGAAATGTTGTATACCAAGAGGTTTTGAGAAATTGAAAATTGACAAAACGTCATGTAGGAAATGTACTGTGATATTGCTCTAAAATATACATGTTCTTTTCATCATATATTTGTATTATTCTTATTCAACCCGGGTGAAGCCGGGTACCTCAGCTAGTTTGTTATAAATGTTCGTCTTTCATTAATCATCCACTTTCTAAACTCCCCCCTTGCTCCTCCCCTCCAAATCTCCCCCCTTGCCTCTCCCCTCCTAAACTCCCCCCAACCCCTCCCCTTCAAAACTCCCCCCAACCCCTCCCCTTCAAAACTCCACCCCTTCCCATCCCTCTCCAATTCTCCCCCCTCCCCCCTCCTCCTCAAAGCTGCCTCCTCCCCATTTCGTCTCCCTTCTATCTCATACCTCCACCTCACCCAACCTTCTACTTTCCTCTGCCCCCCCCTCAAACAACCCCTCACTGTGCCTCATCCCATCACCATCCAACCTTTCATCCTCCTCACCCTTTCCTTTCTTGTAACTCTTCTGTAATCTCTGACACACTATCAACTGCTCTCCCTACCTCCCCCTCTCATCCTTCATCTGACCCTACCCCTCCCCTCCCCTCTCCTGTCCTGCACCCGATGCTCCCCCTCTCTCCTCATTAACGGTATGGACCTCAAACATCCGGGGCCTTCGCTCAAACCTGATTGATCTCTCCATGCAGGTTGCTTCTGACAAACCAGACCTAATCTGCTTAACAGAAACTTTCCTCCTTCAAGATGTCGCTGATTCCTTAATATCTCTTCCTGGTTACTCCCCCCTCCGGTATGATAGATCTGAGCCTCGTCTTGGTGGTGGGGTTGCAATCTTTATCAAACACTCTCTTCCTCACTCTCCTTGCACTGCCCTCTCTCCACCCCACCTCGAGGAGTACCTCTGGCTACGGCTTCCTCTCCGCTCCCACCTTTTGTTCATATTTGTTCTGTACCGTCATCCAAACAGTGATGACTCCATTTACATTTAGCTGTCTGACAACATGGACCAACTTCTATCAACTCATCCAAACTCTCTCTTCCTCATATGTGGCGACTTCACCTGTCATCATGCCAGCTAGCTGGGTGTGAGTTCCTCTCTCACCAGCCATTGCACCTCAGCAAAGGACTTCTGCGACTCATTGGGACTGACACAATTTGTCAATGTCCCGACAAGGATCTCAGTCAATGGAGTATCTTCTCTTCTAGACTTGGTTATGACAAACTTCCCTGCAAATGTCTGCTGCTCTTCTTCTGCTCCAATCGGTTCTTCTGATTATGTGCTTATTAAAGTGGACATCTCTCTGGCCATTCTCAGAGAGCCTCCTCAGCGTCGACGAGTCTGGCATTTCACTCAGGCCGACTGGCACGGTCTGCAAGCAGCCATCAATCATCTGGACTGGTCTCCCATCTCTACTGCCTCTGACATCAATTCTTCCTGGGAATTCTTCCAAAGCAAACTGCTCTCTCTCAAACACAGATTTATCCCATCTCGTCTTCAGTTGTCTTCCCCTTCCTCCCGTCCATGGTGCACTGAATCTTGTGGTGAGGCAGTTGCCCTGAAACAACTTGCCTTTGCCTCTTGGAAGGCAAATCCAACTGAAGGCAATCTCTGTTCCTTCCACAAAGCTCGGAACAAGTGTGTGTCTACACTCAGGAGTGCCAGGAAGCACTATCTCTCCACACTCAAGTATGAACTCTCAAACCTGTCTCCTTCCTCCAAATCCTGGTGGTGTCTGGTCAAATCCGTTTCTGTTGTTTGTTCCCCCTCCATTCCCTCCCTTACCTCAAATGGCTACACAGTTGACACCGCACGTGACAAAGCCGAATGCCTCTATTCTGTGTTTGCCTCAAAATATTGTGTCCCAAACCCATCTCTCTCTGTTCCCACCTTACCCAGTCGAACCCAACTGCTCCTGGACTCAACTGCTCCTGGCCTCTCTTTCTCTCCTGACAAGGTGTAGAAGTTTTTGTCAAACCTCGACTCTGATTCTGCAACTGGACCAGACAGCATCAGCCCACGGGTCCTAAAATCCTGCTCTGCTGCTCTATCTCACCCTCTCTCTGTTCTTTTCACCCTCTCTTTTGCTCAAGGTCATCTGCCAGCATCTTGGAAATCAGCAAACATTACCGCTTTACACAAAAAGGTGCAAAAACAGATCCTTGCAACTACAGACCAATCAGCCTGCTCCCAATTATCAGGAAAGTCATGGAATCCATCATTGTTTCGGATATCAAATCCTTCCTCTTCTCCAATGGCTTGATCTCTGATCATCAATTTGGATTCAGACATGGTCATTCTACCCTGGACATGTTGCTTCTGCTGTCTCAACAATGGATGGAGGTCCTCAATGCCAAACAGGAAATCAGAGCTGTCTCCCTCGACATATCACGTGCCTTCGATACGGTATGGCACCCAGCTTGGTTTGTGTATACACACGCATATATATATACATATATAAATATATATGTGTATATATATATATATATACACAAAGAATTAAGTTAAGCACCCCTACACAACGAATTAAGGTAAGCACCCCCTAATATATATTCTTTGTGTATATGTATACATTGGCATATATTCTAAGGTATGTGAGATCAAATAATGATTGGTATGACATTAGCAATTATCCATTGATGAAATTGAGTGATCAAAGTGAAAAAAAGTGATTGGTTGAGTCAGTGATCCGATCACGTGGGTCCTACACACGTTATTGACGCAAAGATCGCTAGAGGTCTTCTCAGAACAATGACTGTACGTTAGAAAACATAAACGTCATCCACACTGTCCGTGATGGACCTATAGCTCCATACTTAAATTGAGGTGAAAATATGCCTAAAATTCCCAAAAAATTTCACCTTAAATTATTCAGAATAAAATATTGAAAACGGCATGATTGTTATGTTTTTATGTGACCATAATATCACTTCTCCAGAAAATATAGCAATATCATGGGTATATTACACTGTTTTGACGACAACAAACTTGTAATGTGCGAGGTTGTAAAAAAACGGGGGGGGTGCTTAACTTAATTCTTTGTGTATATATATATATACATATATATATATATATATATATATATATATATATATATATATATATATATATATATATATATATATATATATATATATATATATATATATATATATATATATATATTGTTGCGGATATGAGATTGGCCTCCATCCATATCCGCTTGTAAATATTCCCCTATTTCCCCAATACTTCCCAACTATCCCCAATCCCCCATTCCCTAGTCCCATTTTCTGTAAACAACACTCTGTAGACCCGACCTTCCCCTATTTCCCCCATTAAATGTCGCATCCAGGTCCACCGCATCTCACGTAGACAACTATAGGACATCTTGCTAGTTATTCTTAGTCTATGTCAGTTAAGGACTCGTTTCCATTAATTCTGACTCTTCGTTGCACCAGAATGTGATTGTATGGCACCGTTAGAAAGTTTAGGACCTCCCAATACCTCCCCGCAGCTCTTCCTCATGGTACAACAACAACAACAACAGCGGCGGCGGCGCGGGGAGTGTGCGTCCTCACTCCGGCTTGGTTAGCCGCCATTGAACATGTGCTCCGACGGGGTTACCACGCAGGGGCTCGCTGTCAGCACCTCGTCAAGGGCGGAGCCCGGTAACCCCCCGCACCCAATAGAAGCGGCGGACCGATCCCATCTGGGGCGGGGCCATCGAGCCGAGGGCGTGTCACTCCCCGCTGAGCATGCGCAGGAAGAGGGAGGTGACGTCAGATGCGCCCTCAGCTTGGAGAGAGAAGACGCCACCTCCGAGCGCTGCAATACCTCCCCGCATCTCTGGACCGGACCGCGGTTGATTCTGCCCCTGAGCCAAGGTGCACCTTGTGCTATCGACTGCCTGTCCTTCCCTGCCATCAATCCCCGTGTAAGTCAGTCTTGTCCCG
The DNA here is from genome assembly GCF_964187855.1 of Myxine glutinosa. Classification (NCBI taxonomy): domain Eukaryota; kingdom Metazoa; phylum Chordata; class Myxini; order Myxiniformes; family Myxinidae; genus Myxine; species Myxine glutinosa. Next base: position 104,266,003 of record NC_136268.1, on the reverse strand, counting down.
TTTGTCTGTGGTCTGTCGGGGATAGATAAGACTGTGTCTAAGTGCCCATCTTTTCTGTGCTTTACCTCTTACCTTGTAATCTACCCCTTTTCTGCATCACCAATTATATCCTCCTCCGGAGGTCTTGAGAAATGTACCCCTTGTGTCGTTGCATTTATCCCAGCCGTTGTGTCCTTTCCTTCATTGATTTAGCATAGCGCGATTCGGCCAACGTTCGAGTGGAATCGGGCGGGATCGGGTTCTAATCGGGGAGTAACTGTTCGGACGCGGTAATACACCACCGCTCGGTCAATATAACATCTGTCCGCGATCCGCAACAATTGGTGTCGAGGAGTGAGATCAGACCCGAAGCGCGCTTCACGCGCTCGAAATTATTAACGGCGAAATTTGATTTTGTTTTACAAAAATAAAAACCCGAATTTTGAAAGTCGCGCTATGGCAGATCAAGACGGCTGGGTTCCGGTAGAGGAGAGTGAGGCAGGGTCGATCCAGGACCAAATTGAGGGACATGAGGAGAGCGAAGCAGTGAGGGCGGCAGGTTCGCAAAATGGCGTCCTCGCGCACGAGGGTGCGGGCGCGCAAAATGGCGCCTCGCACATAGCTACGGCGGCCGCACCCGCTGCACAAGTGGGAGGGATGGCCCAAATGCAGGCCCTCATGGAGCAATTTATGGCGCAAATGCAGGCGTACCTCAACCTGCAGAGTGAGCAAATGAGGGCTCAGAGTGAGCAAATGGGGGTAATGGGGAACCGGATGGATGCTCAGGGTGAGCGATTGGAGGGCCAAATGGGGGTAATGGGAAACCAAATGGGGGTAATGAGGGACGAAGCGAGGGGTACCGGTGAGGGGTTAGAACAAAGGATGGGGGCCCAGATCGGAGGGTTAGGGAGTAGAATAGAGGGATTAGACAATAGATTAGGGGAAATACAGGAGGGGTTATAATGGGGGTAGAAAACAGAATGGCCGCTCAAGAGAATCAAATGGAAGGGATGCAAAAGGGGTTAGAGGGGTTAGAAAACAGTATGGAAGGCAAATTGAGGGACATGAGGGACCAAGCGGAAAGGGAAGTTAAACAAATGGGGCAGCAGATAGAGGGGGTCAGAATGGGGGTAGAAACTAAATTGGATGCTCACAGGGAGGAAATGGAGCAGATGAGGGTGGCATCTGGGCAGGAGATGCAAGTGATGGGAGAAGAGATCAGAAGAGGGGTGAGTGAGGAGGTCGGAGGAGTGCGCGAGGAGGTGAGGCACTGTAAGGAGCGCATGGAGAAGGAGGTGAGAAAGGGGACTGTAAAGTTACAAGGGGGCATAGAGGACCTGATGCAGGAGGTGGAACAGCTGACGGTGGGACAGACTGAGTTAGTGGAGCAGGTACAAAGGAACACTGCGGTACTAGGAGGGTTAAAAGCGACACAGAAAGAACTAAAAGACGACTTGATAGCGACGAAGAGGGAATGTCAGATGGTACGTGAGGGACTGACAACGAGGTTGGACGAGGTGACAGAGGTAATGGAGACGAAGGACCGGCAGGTGAGGACGCACATGGAAACGGTCAAGGTAGCCTTAGAGGACGAACTTGAGGAGACGTACCGGGAAATAAAAGAGGTGAAGCAGAAATTAGAAGAAGTGGAAGAAGGGGTAAGCGAAATTAAGAAGCAACGGAGAGAGGATAAGAAAGAGATAAAGGAGGAAGTAAAAGAATTAGTCCAAAGTCTGTGTTCGGATCGTGATGATGTGCTCATTAACTGGATGAGGGATTCGCAGGTGATGGAGGAGAAGCGAAGAGAAAGAGGACCCGGTGTAAGTGGTGACCAATATGGTCGTGCGTATGATGCGCCAGGTGATTTAATAAGCTTGGGGGTCGAGATAGACCCGGATGTTCGTGAGAGGCCAAGAGTGAGGTGTATGGCTGGTCCGGAGGGTATGGAACGAGGGTGCGAGCGAGCGGGTCCGGTGATGGGAGAGGTGCAAGGTGTGAGTGAGCAAGGCTGTGGTGGTATGGAATGGGTAGCGGGTTGCGGAAGTGTGACCCATGCATCGACACCAACAGGGGTAGTTTTTAGAGCGACAGGGGAGGCACGGGAGCCCCTTGGGGGTAATGTACTGTGGGGGCCCGGCCGGTTCGGCCCCGCGCTGACCCCACAAGGGGCGACGCACGGGGTCCGGCAGGCGGGCAACGACTCACATACGAGGTGGTCCCACAAGGTCCCACTCGCGCCGTATGACGGTGGGTAAGGGTGGCATCCCTGCCACCCTTTCCATGTGGGGGCAAATGCGCAATAGCTTATGGGGTGTATGGCAGTGAAAACTAGCCCGGGTGGGTTAGGATATATCGTGTGTAGGGATCTAGCGAAGATGACATTAGGTAACGTTAAGGTTAGTTAGTGACTGATACCTGTAGTGGGGACGCAGGTAGTTTAGTGTGGATGATAATGACGTGGGAGCGCAATAGTTTAAAGGGACGACTGGGAAGCGCAAGTTTCAGAGGGGAGTAGTTAGATGAGATGATGCTGTGTGAGAACTGGACAGGTGTGTGGAGCAGTGTATGAGTAGTGAGTGTTGTGGATCAGCGCGAATGCGCTTGGGGAGAGAAGGGTGCAGGTGGCACCAGGTGTGAGAGCACAGGTGTGCAAGTACAGGTGTGTGGAATACATGGAGTATAGGAATGAGTGGTGTGAAGAGAGTTGGAGTAAGTGGTACGGAGTGGTGTGCATGGTGCGAAGGTGTGGATGGGGGAAGAGTGGACCCCCTTTTCACGAGTACCCGGGGCGGGTAGTGTAAGTGTTAGGTAGAGGGTATAGGTAAATTGTGGTTGGATATTGGCATTTGTGGTGTGGTTGCAGAATGGTATTGTGGATGGGTGCATTAGTGTTGTGGAAATGGCTGGGCGTGTAGCCTGTTAGTGTGTGTAGTTGGTTTGGGCACTCCACCACTGTGAGGATGTCGGCCAGGTGAGGCCGCAGGTGGGCTCTGGGAGCCGTTAGTGTCAGTGGGTGCCTGAGGATCCCGGGTGTGGATCGGGCAGCCCGTGCCAGAGAGGGCACTGAGGGGGTGAGAGTGCGAGAGGGCCTTCCCCAGTTAGATAGGTTAGGGTGAGGAGCAGGTAAGCTCGGGTGGCAACTACAGTGGTGGAGGTGTGCAGGTGGGTAGACCTGCTGGGAGAGCTACACGTCACAGCCCAGAAATTGTGCGAGGGCACCGGGAGATGAATCGGGGGAGTGAGACCCCAAATTGAGAAGCACCACAGTTGGTCAATGGGCATTGGTTTTTAGAACCCATAGTGTAAGTTGGCCAATGGATTGGCAGGGAAAGACCCCGGGTAATGTAAAGTTGTTAAAGTCATTTAGGAAATAGTTAGGATTGATGAACCTGTCGCACCATACGCAGCCACTTACCTGAGGTGATGATGATGACTCCACACCTGCGTTTTCTTTGTTCTGTGTTGCGGGAAGGGAGAATTGCTGTGTGGATTTGTGAGACGCATCACGACGTGGATGAGACATTGGGGTGATTCCATCTCTCCCTCCCTAGGAGGGACTGATGATGAATTGGTGATGGCAAATTTTGATGTTGAGTTGGAAATGGCAAATTTGATTGGTTAGGAGGGAGAGAAGACGAATTTGGTTTATGGGAGGAACGGGGAAGACAGTAGGGACGTTTGTTGATGTGTAAAGTAGATGTTTATGAGTAGTGTTGTGTTTTGTGGATACAGTAAGGGGTAAGGGAGGGGCAATGTAGGTTACCTGGTGGGGGGGGGGGGGCATACGGTAGGAACGTACCTGTCTCACCTGGTTCCCATGTGCCCCCAGTGTGCATTACCTTGCATTGCGTGCACTTTTGCGCCCTTACCACCTTACTCACTTGTCTTATTTTGTCTCCCACCTCCGAGGATCTGGCTTTGGGGCAGAGAGAGAGGAGAGAGAGGTGCTGGCTCTGCAGTTGTGGGCCTGTACTTTCGCTGCTTGCTGCCTGGATCGATACACCATATGGACCGCAATTTTTGTGGCCGCCCACCATGGACCGCAGTTCTTTTGCGGGCAAGCACCACCCGTTGATGGACCTCTGGGTCAACGTGGCACCTATGCCATACAGGTGAACCACTTATAGTTGGCCCCCCTGACGGCCACAATTTAGAAATGGACGCGGTTGGCGCCTTTCTTTATTTTTAAAGAAGCCAGAAGGCCAAGTACACCACATGAAGGCAAGACCAGCGGCAGAACATCGGCCGGCTGCGACACCACCGGTGACTATGAACACTTTATTGGTGCACCGGATGGTGCTGACTGTAAATGATGGGGTGGTGCTTTTGGTGCTTGGATGGGGTGCTCTGCACATTATTAAAGGCCGTAGGGCCACAGGGCACTCGTGGTTTGGTGTATCGATGCTGGCATGCGTGCTCTCTCTCTATGCATAACATCTGCATGTGTTCCTCAAAGAACAGGTCCTGGATCGTAGTGTAAATATCAGTCTTGTGTAAATAATGCTCCCTAACGGCTGTATGTTTAGTTTGAGGATTCTTTCCGCGATTCGGTTATCCTGTGGGTGTGTTTCTGTGAGGAGAAGGGTGCAACGTCGCAGGGGGACATATTTACTCATTTGTGAACATCTGTAAAACTGTCGCACTCAGGGTTGAGTTAATAGTAGAGGGAACTACATCTGAGTGCCACACTAAAGTAAGTAAAAATTTATCGGGTCGGGACGCCCCGAGGTAGAGAAGGGTGCAATGTTGCGGATATGAGATTGGCCTCCATCCATATCCGCTTGTAAATATTCCCCTATTTCCCCAATACTTCCCAACTATCCCCAATCCCCCATTCCCTAGTCCCATTGCCTGTAAATAACACTCTGTAGAACCGACCTTCCCTATTTCCCCCATTAAATGTCGCATCCAGGTCCACCGCATCTCACGTAGACAACTATAGGACATCTTGCTAGTTATTCTTAGTCTATGTCAGTTAAGGACTCGTTTCCATTAATTCTGACTCTTCGTTGCACCAGAATGTGATTGTATGGCACCGTTAGAAAGTTTAGGACCTCCCAATACCTCCCCGCAGCTCTTCCTCATGGTACAACAACAACAACAACAGCGGCGGCGGCGCGGGGAGTGTGCGTCCTCACTCCGGCTTGGTTAGCCGCCATTGAATATGTGCTCCGACGGGGTTACCACTCAGGGGCTCGCTGTCAGCTCCTCGTCAAGGGCGGAGCCCGGTAACCCCCCGCACCCAATAGAAGCGGCGGACCGATCCCATCTGGGGCGGGGCCAACGAGCCGAGGGCGTGTCACTCCCCGCTGAGCATGCGCAGGAAGAGGGAGGTGACGTCAGATGCGCCCTCAGCTTGGAGAGAGAAGACGCCACCTCCGAGCGCTGCAATACCTCCCCGCATCTCTGGACCGGACCGCGGTTGATTCTGCCCCTGAGCCAAGGTGCACCTTGTGCTATCGACTGCCTGTCCTTCCCTGCCATCAATCCCCGTGTAAGTCAGTCTTGTCCTGTTTGTCTGTGGTCTGTTGGGGATAGATAAGACTGTGTCTAAGTGCCCATCTTTTCTGTACTTTACCTCTTACCTTGTAATCTACCCCTTTTCTGCATCACCAATTATATCCTCCTCCGGAGGTCTTGAGAACTGTACCCCTTGTGTCGTTGCATTTATCCCAGCCGTTGTGTCCTTTCCTTCATTGATTTAGCATAGCGCGATTCGGCCAACGTTCGAGTGGAATCGGGCGGGATCGGGTTCTAATCGGGGAGTAACTGTTCGGACGCGGTAATACACCACCGCTCGGGCAATATAACATCTGTCCGCGATCCACAACAATATTGTTACAGACGCGGTTTTGGATGTTAGTTTACCGAGCGGTTTGGTATGACCGCGTCTGCACAGTTTACCCGATTCCACTCGAACGTTGGCCAAATCGCGCTATGCTAAATCAATTAAGGAAAGGACACAACGGCTGGGTTAAATGACACGACACCAGGGGTACAGTTCTCAAGACCTCCGGAGGAGGTTATAATATTTGTATGCAGAACGTTTAGATTACACTGACAAGAGGCACAGCATAGGAAGGTGGGCACTTAATCACGGTCTTATAGTAGCCCCGACAGACCACAGATAAACAGGACAAGACTGACTCACACAGGGATTGATGGCAAGGAAGGGCAGGTAGTCGATGGATAGCACAAGGTGCACCTTGGCTCAGGGACAGGATAAAGCGCGGTCCAAAAGATGCAGGGAGGTCTCTCAGCGCTCGGAGGTGGCGACTTCTCTTTCCAAGCTGGGGGCGCATCTGACGTCACCTCCGGTAAGTGGCTGCGTATATCCAGCGGGGAGTGACACGCCCTCGGCTCGTTAGCTCCGCCCCAGATGGAATCGGCCCGCCGCTTCTTATTGGGTGCGGGGGGGTTACCGGGCTCCGCCCTTGACGAGGAGCTGACAGTCAGCCCCTTCGTGGTAACCCCGTCGGAGCGCATGGTCAATGGCGGCTAACCAAGCCGGAGTGAGGACGCGCACTCCCCGCGCGCTGTTGTTGTTGTTGTTGTAGTTCCATGAGATGATGGGAGGATGCGGAGATGAGGTTGTGGGGAGGTATTGGGAGGTCCTAAACTCACTACTGGTGCCATACAATCACATTCTGGTGCAACGAAGAGTCAGAATTAATGGAAACGAGTCCTTAACTGACATAGACTAAGAATAACTAGCAAGATGTCCTATAGTTGTCTACGTGAGATGCGGTGAACCTGGGCACGACATTTAATGGGGGAAAAAGGGGAAGGTCGGTTCTACAGAGTGTTGTTTACAGACAATGGGACTAGGGAATGGGGGATTGGGGATAGTTGGGGAGTATTGGGGAAATAGGGGAATATTTACAAGCGGATATGGATGGAGGCCAAATCCCATATCCGCAACATTGCACCCTTCTCTACCTCGGGGCGTCCCGACCCGATAAATCTTTACCTACGTTAGTGTGGCACTCAGATGTAGTTCCCTCTACTATTAACTCTACCCTGAGTGCGACAGTTTTACAGATGTTCACAAATGAGTAAATATGTCCCCCTGCGACGTTGCACCCTTCTCCTCACAGAAACACACCCACAGGATAACCGATCGCGGAAAGAATTCTCAAACTAAACATACAGCCGGTAGGGAGCATTATTTACATAAGACTACACTGATATTTACACTACGATCCAGGACCTGTTTTTGGAGGAACACATGCAGATGTTATGCATAGAGAGAGCACGCATGCCAGCATCGATACACCAACCCACGAGTGCTCTGTGGCCTTACGGCCTTTAATAATGTGCAGAGCACCCCATCCAAGCACCAAAAGCACCACCCCCTACATACAGTCAGCACCATCCGGTGCACCAATAAAGTGTTCATAAATCACCGGTGGTGTCGCAGCCGGCCGATGTTCTGCCGCTGGTCTTGCCTTGGAGCCCACTTGGTGTTCTGGCTTCCTTAAAAAATAAAGAAAGGCACCAACCGTGTCCATTTCTGAATTGTGGCCGTCAGGGGGCCAACTATTAGTGGTTCACCTGTATGGCATAGGTGCCACGTTGACCCATAGGTCCATCCACGGGTGGTGCTTGCCCGCAAGAGAACTGCGGTCCATGGTGGGCGGCCACAAAAATTGCGGTCCATATGGTGTATCGATCCCGGCAGCAAGCAGCGAAAGTGCAGGCCCACAACTGCGGAGCCAGCACCTCTCTCTCCTCTCTCTCTGCCCCAAAGCCAGATCCTCGGAGGTGGGAGACAAAAGAAGAAGACAAGTGAGTAAGGTGGTAAGGGCGCAAAAGTGCACGTAATACAAGATGATGCACACTGGGGGCACATGGGAACCAGGTGAGACAGGTACGTTCCTACCGTACGCCCCCCCCCCAACCAGGTAACCTGCATGGCCCCTCCCTTACCCCTTACTGTATCCACAAAACACAACACTACTCATAAACATCTACTTTACAAATCAACAACGTCCCTACTGTCTTCCCCGTTCCTCCCATAAACCAAATTCGTCTTCTCTCCCTCCTAACCAATCAAATTTGCCATTTCCAACTCTCATCACAATTTGCCATCTCCAACTCAACATCAAAATTTGCCATCACCAATTCATCATCAGTCCCTCCTAAGGAGGAAGAGATGGAATCACCCCAATGTCTCATCCACGTCGTGATGCGTCTCACCAATCCACACAGCAATTCTCATTTCCTGCACACAGAACAAAGAAAACACAGGTGTGGAGTCATCATCACCACAGGTAAGTGGCTGCGTATGGTGCGACAGGTTCATCAATCCTAACTATTTCCTAAATGACTTTAACAACTTTACATTACCCGGGGTCTTTCTCCTGCCAAACCATTGGCCCTCTTACACTATGGGTTCTAAAAACCAATTCCCATTGACCAAACTGTGGTGCTTTTCAATTTGGGGTCTCACTCCCCCGATTCATCTCCCGGTGCCCTCGCACAATTTCTGGGCTGTGGCGTGTACCTCTCCCAGCGGGTCTACCCACCTGCACACCTCCACCACTGCAGTTGCCTCCGAGCTTACCTGCTCCTTACCCTAACCTAACTACCTGGGGAAGGCCCTCTGGCGCTCTCCCCACTCGGTGCCCTCTCTGGCACTGGGCTACCCGGGTCCGTCCTCCGGATCCTCGGGCCCCACTGACACTAACGGCTCCCAGAGCCCACCTGCGGCCTCACCTGGCCGACATTCTCACAGTGGTGGAGTGCCCAACCAACTACACACACTAACAGGCTACACGCCCAGCCATTTCCACAACACTAATGCACCCATCCACAATACCATTCTGCAACCGCACCACAAATGCCAATATCCAACCACAATTTACCTATACCCTCTACCTAACACTTACACTACCCGCCCCGGGTACTCGTGAAAGGGGTCCACTCTTCCCCCATCCACACCTTCGCACCATGCACACCACTCCGTACCACTTACTCCAACTCTCTCCACACCACTCATTCTCTGCTCCATATATTCCACACACCTGTACTTGCACACCTGTGCTCTCACACCTGGTTCCACCTGCACCCTTCTCTCCCCAAGCGCATTCGCGCTGATCCACAACACTCACTACTCATACACTGCTCCACACTGCTCCACACACCTGTCCAGTTCTCACACAGCATCATCTCATCTAACTACTCCCCTCTGAAACTTGCGCTTCCCAGTCGTCCCTTTAAACTATTGCGCTCCCACGTCATTATCATCCACACTAATCTACCTGTGTCCCCACTACAGGTATCTGTCACTAACTAATTTTAACGTTACCTAATGTCATCTTCGCTAGATCCCTACCAATATCCTAACCCACCCGGGCTAGTTTCCACTGCCATACACCCCATAATCTAGTGCTCCTTTGCCCCATATGGGAAGGGTGGCAGGGATGCCACCCTTACCCACTGGGCCCATCGCTCATCAATCCCCCAGTCCTCTGGCACTAATAAGCCCCCCTTATTCAGAGGTACTGGGTCCCGCCTCGGCATCTAAACCCGAGGCAATCCACGGGGGCGCCTGCTCGCCGGTGTAAGGCCTTATCCGGTCGGCGTGGACGATCCGAGGGAGGGCTCGTGGCCCCATTTTGATCTTAATGACCACGTCACAGATTTGCGACAGGACGACTCCTGGGCCTTGCCAGGGGGAGGTGAGTTTTGGGCACCTTCCCTTCCGCCTCCGGGGATTAAAGAACCAAATCTTCATCCCCGGAGCGTATTGACTCCCCTGGCTCCGGTCGTCGTACCTGCGCTTCATCTTTTCCCCCGCCAGATGGAGTTGGCGGCGGGCGAAGGCATGGACTAGCTCCATGCCTTCCTCTAGGTGACGTGCGTACCCCTCCCTCGGCGGGTTAACCACTGTGTCTGGCACGGGACCGCATAGCAAGTCGGCGGGAGCCCGTAACTCCCGCCCATACATAAGCAACGCTGGACTGCATGCGGTGGCCCCGTGCTGGCTGGTTCGGTAGGCCATGAGCAAATAAGGGAGATGTTCGTCCCAGTCATCCTGACGGGTGGCGGTGAACAGTGCCAGTTGTTGGATTAGAGTTCGGTTGAATCTTTCCACCATCCCGTCAGATTGAGGTCTTAAAGGCGTTGTTCTGGTTTTCCGAATTGACAGGAGACTGCACACATCTTTTAGCAATTTGCTCTCAAAATTTCGTCCCTGGTCGGTGTGCAACTCCTGTGGAATCCCATGCCGGCACACAAATCCTTCCACGAAGGCCTGCGCTACCACCCCTGCTTCTTGGTTGGGGAGGGCGTAGGCCTCCGGCCACTTGGTGAAGTAGTCCATCACAACGAGGATGTACTTATTACCTAGGCGGGTGCGGGGTAGTGGGCCTAGGATATCCATGGCCACCCGCTCTAGGGGGGCCCCCACCCGGTGTAATTGAAGGGGGGCCCTCATCCTCCGTGCTGGTCCCTTTTTGGCAGTACAGGCGTCGCATCTCCGACACCAGTCCTGTATGTCGCGCCCCATATTCACCCAATAAAACCTCCGGCGTACCTGCGATGTCGTCTTTGTCCTGCCCAAATGGCCGCCGGGGCGGGTACCATGCACCTGTTGCAATATATCAGTCTTAAATTTATTTGGGACTACCACCAGCCAGGAAGTTTTATCAGAGGGAACCTCCACCCACTTGCGATACAAGATGTTATCCTTCAATTCCAGGGTCTGCCACTGAGCCCAATACGCCTTGGTCTGTGCCCCGAGGGGGGTGACCTCTTCCCCCTTAGGTCTTTGCCCCAATTTGACCCAATTGAACACTGGCCCCAGGACAGGATCCTCCTGCTGGGCCGTGCTCCATGCCAAAGTTCCGAATTCCTCATCTGCGGTTAGTGGCAAAATTGGCCCTCTCACCCGGGTTGCCCGGACAACGAGGGTCGGGTCCGAATCGCCCAATTGTTCCCTCTCCTCGTGTCTCGCACAAAATTTGCAGTTTTCCCCCAGACAAGGACGCCGAGAGAGTGCGTCCGCATTACCATGGGCCTTCCCGGCCCTATGGGCCACATCAAAATCGTACTGCTGCAACTTTTCCAACCACCTTGCAATTTGGCCCTCTGGTTCCTTGAACCGAAGGAGCCATTGCAAGGAGGAATGGTCAGTTCTAACCAAAAATTTCCGCCCGTACAAGTACGGGTGGAAATGGTTCATGGCAGCCAGCATAGCCAATAACTCTTTGCGAGTGACGCAATAATTTCGCTCGGGCCTACTTAAGGCCCGAATATAGTAACCAATCACTCTCTCCACGCCCTCCTGTGTCTGAGACAAAACTGCGCCCAATCCTTCCTGGCTCGCATCCGTGTCCAGGGTAAATGTCCCGTCACTAGTGGGGTAAGCTAGAAGGAGAGCGGATGTTAGACACCCCTTCAATTTTTGGAAGGCCTCGTGGCATTCCCGTGTCCAATTAAATCGCGTCCCCTTCTCCGTAAGCCGGTGGAGGGGACGGGCCAACTCCGCAAATTTCGCCACAAAGCGCCGGTAGTAGGAGCAGAGTCCCAAAAATCCCCGCACCTCTTTGATGGTACGTGGTGCGGGCCACTCCTCTACCGCTTTAATTTTGTCTGGGTCCGTTTTTACCCCCTCGCAACCGATGACGTGGACTAAATAGGCCACCTCCTTGGCAAACAAGGTGCACTTACTCGGGTTCAGCTTCAACCCTGCCTGTCTGAGGCACCCGAACACCTGGTCCAAATTAGCTACTGCCTGGGGGAACGTTTGGGCATGTACTAGGACGTCATCCAGGTACACCAGGCATGATTGCCATGGCATGCCGCCTAGTACATGCTCCATCAATCTTTCAAAGGTGGCGGGGGCGTTACACAAACCAAACGGCATCACAGTAAACTGATACAGTCCCTTACCTGTGGAAAATGCCGTTTTCTCCTTCCCTGCCCTATCCATCTCCACCTGCCAATACCCACTCTTGAGGTCCAAAGTCGAGAACCAATTTGAGCCCGCAACGGCATCGAGGGTGTCATCAATTCTTGGCAGGGGATATGAGTCCTTGAGTGTCACGTTGTTTAGCTGGCGATAGTCCACGCAGAACCGCGTGGTCCCATCCTTCTTTTTGACCAGCACAACAGGTGACATCCAAGGACTTCCCGAGGGCTCGATCACACCTGCGTCGAGCATTTTTTCAACCTGCTCGTCAGCTTCCGCCCTCTTGCTCCAAGGGAGCCGTCGGGCGGCCTGACGAATAGGCCGGGCCTCACCGGTGTGAATCTGATGTTTCACCAGGCCCGTACGTCCAATATCCTTGGTGGACAGGGAGAAGAGGTCCAAATGGGACCCAACCAGTTTGTGTAAGGCCTCCCTCTGGGTACCTCCCAACTCTACACTACTACGATTTACCATCTCGCAAATGGGATCGGGCCAATTCCTACTTTTTATTGAAGGCTCCCCCCGGGGTCGGCTCGGCTGGACGTTCTCGCCCCTCACTGTTGCGACTTCCTCAACTGGGGTGCAGCCAGCTACCCTCGTGCCCCTTACTATAGTGCGTGGTTCTGTACTCATATTTATTACTCGGACGGCCACTACCGGTCCGTCCGTTTTTACAAGGGTGCGGCCCACGATTAAACCCGGTATGGACTGCGCTGCCACCGGTTCGACCAGGCCGCAGGACTCCTGCCATGTTGGGTGAGCTGCCCACCGGGCCGGCACTATCGCCTCGGCCCTTGGGGGGATGGTCACGGCCTCGGAAGCCTCCAGCTCCGCTCTCTCGGCCGTGCTCACTCCCTCTAACGGCAGCTCTTCTACTCCCACCTGCAGGATCCCCCGGCACAAGTCGATTTTACAACCGCTGGCAGTCAACAAATCCAACCCTATTAAACATGGGTCGCACACCTCCGCCACCCAAACATCTATCTCCCTCCTTACCGACCCTAACTTGAGGGTCACAGAACCACGCCCTATGATCGGGGCCGTTACCCCGGTAGCAAGTTGCAAACTATAATTTTGCAGGCGCTGGATCTTATCCCAGCCACCTGCGCTCGAATCAAGGACCACAGGGCTGATGATCGTGGCGCTAGCTCCTGTGTCCACTACGGCGTCTACCCCCACGCCGGCAATTTTGCATCTAATTGTCAGGCTACCGGTTCCAATTTGGCCACAATAAATGACCTGTCGCGTCAATGAGGGCTCTCCTCCATCCTCTTCTGCCGAACACCGCCCTACGTGCCCGACACCTTCTAGTTTCCCGGGGTCTGGCGGGGGTGTGTCTGGGGTCGGCTAACCCGCTCCCCCCTGGGCGGAGTTGAGGACCTCAACCGCCGGGGATCATCCCGGCGCGTGGCTCGACAGTGCCGCGCCAGGTGACCCAGACGGTTGCAAGTATAGCACCTCACCTGATAAGGTGCTTGCCTCCGGAATTCCAAATTTCCCCCCCTGTAGGTCCGAATTGGATTACCCGCTCGTGGTCCACCGCGGGCCACCTCCGGGGCCGTCTGCCATGGTCCAGGTCCCGCCAGGCGCTGGTCCACCAGCCTCCGGACCATGCCCGCCAGGTCAGGACTCACGTCGGGGGCGGGCCCCCTAAGGGGTCCGCCCTCCATCGGGGGTCCCACCTGGCGGACCGCCATTGCGAGACGCTCGCCCCCCCGGGCCAGGGGCCTCGCTGCTTCCCAACGGGCCGCAGCGTCAGCCGCCTGGCTCAGAGTCTGCGGGCGCCACATGGCGAGCTGTTGCCGGAGCTCAATATCCGGGAGGGCCTGGTTAAAATGGTCCAGCGCCAGGCTTTCCCGGGAATCCGCTGCCATGCTAGCATGTGCGATCCCCACTGCGCGGCGAATGTCGTGGGCAAGTTCCCCGATGGCTTCCTGGGGCTTGCGTTTTCGCAGCGCGAGCTGAGCTTTAACAAGCTCGCTCTGCTGTTCAATGCCGAATCGATTAATTAGGGCGTCGCGGAGGGCTGGCAGGGTGAGAGCACCCGCTGGTAATGCCGTCAGCACCTCCGCCACCGCGCCGCGCAATGCGGCCACCAGGTGTACTCCACCTTCGTCCTCACCCCAACCGTTGCCCTTACACACACAGTCAAACTGCGCCAGGTACGCGCGTAGATCACTCTTGCCGTCATACGGCGTGAGTGGGACCTTGTGGGACCACCTCGTATGCGAGTCGTTGCCCGCCTGCCGGACCCCGTGCGTCGCCCCTTGCGGGGTCAGCGCGGGGCCGAACCGGCCGGGCCCCCACAGTACATTACCCCCAAGGGGCTCTCGTGCCTCCCCGGTCCCTCCAACAACTACCCCTGTTGGTGTCGATGCATGGGTCACACCTCCGCAACCCGCTACCCATTCCATACCACCACAACCTTGCTCACCCACACCTCGCACCTCTCGTTCCATACCCTCCGGACCAACCATACACCTCACTCTTGGCCTCTCACGAACATCCGGGTCTATCTCGACCCCCAAGCTTATTAAATCACCTGGCGCATCATACGCACGACCATATTGGTCACCACTTACACCGGGTCCTCTTTCTCTTCGCTTCTCCTCCATCACCTGCGAATCCCTCATCCGGTTAATGAGCACATCATCACGATCCGAACACAGACTTTGGACCAATTCTTTTACCTCCTCTTTTATCTCTTTCTTATCCTCTCTCCGTCGCTTCTTAATTTCGCTCACCCCTTCTTCCACTTCTTCTAATTTCTGCTTCACCTCCTTCATCTCCTCGTGCGCCCCTTTAAGTTCTTCCTCTAACTCCACTTAATTTTTTTCTATGTGCTCCCGCACCTCCCGCTCTTTAACCTCCATCACCTCTACCACCTTGTTCATTTTCCTCGTCAAGTCCTCATGTACCGTCTGACACTCTTTTTTAATTACCCCTACGTCCTTTTTCATCTCCTTCTGTGTCGATTTTAACCCCTCTATTACCGCTGTGTTCTTCTTTACCTGTTCCCCCAACTCCTTTTGTCCCACTGTCAGTTGTTCTACTCCCAGCGTCAACTCCTCTATACCCCCTTGCAATTTTACAGTCCCCTTTCTCACCTCCTTCTCCATGCGCTCCTTACAGTGCCTCACTTCCTCGCGCACTCCTCCGACCTCCTCACTCACTCCTCTTCTGATCTCCTCTCCCATCACTTGCATCTCCTGCCCAGATGCCACCCACATCTGCTCCATTTCCTCCCTGTGAGCATCCAGTTTAGTTTCTACCCCCATTCTAACCCCCTCTATCTGCTGCGCCATTTGTTTAACTTCCCTTTCCGCTTGGTCCCTCATGTCCCTCAATTTGCCTTCCATACTGTTTTCTAACCCCTCTAACCCCTTTTGCATCCCTTCCATTTGATTCTCTTGAGCGGCCATTCTGTTTTCTACCCCCATTAACCCATTTCTCACCTCTTTTATCCCGTTGTCTAACCCCTCAAAATTATTGTCTAACTTCCCAAATTTCTTGTCTAACTCCTTAAAATTATTGTCTAACCCCTCACCGGTACCCCTCGCTTTGTCCCTCATTACCCCCATTTGGTTTCCCATTACCCCCATTTGGTTTCCCAACCGCTCACTATCAGCCCTCATTCCCACAATTTGGTCTCCCATTCGTTCCATAAGGGCCCTCATTTGCAGGAGGAAAAGGTTCGAATCCACCAGCGGCGCTACCACGGTGGCGGGCGCGGTTGCCGTGGCCATGTGCGAGGCGCCATTTTGTGCATCTGCTACCCTCACTGCTTCGCTCTCCTCATGTCCCTCAATTTGGTCCTGGATCGACCCTGCCTCCCTCTCCTCTACCGGAACCCAGCCGTCTTGGTCTGCCATAGCGCGACTTTCAAAATTCGGGTTTTTTTTTTTTTTGTTGTAAAACACAATTAAATTTCGCCGTTATAATTTCGAGCGCGTGAAACGCGCTCCGGGACCGATCCCACTTCCCGACACCAAATGTTACAGACGCGGTTTTGGATGTTAGTTTACCGAGCGGTTTGGTATGACCGCGTCTGCACAGTTTACCCGATTCCACTCGAACGTTGGCCAAATCGCGCTATGCTAAATCAATTAAGGAAAGGACACAACGGCTGGGTTAAATGACACGACACCAGGGGTACAGTTCTCAAGACCTCCGGAGGAGGTTATAATATTTGTATGCAGAACGTTTAGATTACACTGACAAGAGGCACAGCATAGGAAGGTGGGCACTTAATCACGGTCTTATAGTAGCCCCGACAGACCACAGATAAACAGGACAAGACTGACTCACACAGGGATTGATGGCAAGGAAGGGCAGGTAGTCGATGGATAGCACAAGGTGCACCTTGGCTCAGGGACAGGATAAAGCGCGGTCCAAAAGATGCAGGGAGGTCTCTCAGCGCTCGGAGGTGGCGACTTCTCTTTCCAAGCTGGGGGCGCATCTGACGTCACCTCCGGTAAGTGGCTGCGTATATCCAGCGGGGAGTGACACGCCCTCGGCTCGTTAGCTCCGCCCCAGATGGAATCGGCCCGCCGCTTCTTATTGGGTGCGGGGGGGTTACCGGGCTCCGCCCTTGACGAGGAGCTGACAGTCAGCCCCTTCGTGGTAACCCCGTCGGAGCGCATGGTCAATGGCGGCTAACCAAGCCGGAGTGAGGACGCGCACTCCCCGCGCGCTGTTGTTGTTGTTGTTGTAGTTCCATGAGATGATGGGAGGATGCAGAGATGAGGTTGGTTGTGGGGAGGTATTGGGAGGTCCTAAACTCACTACTGGTGCCATACAATCACATTCTGGTGCAACGAAGAGTCAGAATTAATGGAAACGAGTCCTTAACTGACATAGACTAAGAATAACTAGCAAGATGTCCTATAGTTGTCTACGTGAGATGCGGTGAACCTGGGCACGACATTTAATGGGGGAAAAAGGGGAAGGTCGGTTCTACAGAGTGTTGTTTACAGACAATGGGACTAGGGAATGGGGGATTGGGGATAGTTGGGGAGTATTGGGGAAATAGGGGAATATTTACAAGCGGATATGGATGGAGGCCAAATCCCATATCCGCAACAATATATATATATATGTATATATATGTATATATATATGTATATATATGTATATGTATATATATATATATATATATATATATATATATATATATATATATATATATATATATACATACAGTAGTGGCCAAAAATATTGGCACCCTTGCACTTTTTTCAAATAACTCACAATTTTCGATAAAAATAAGTTTAAATTGACAAAATATTTGGTCTCCACAATTCTTTATTTCACTGTTAATATTACAGAACCTTTGTTTTTGATTCAGAACTTAATATATCCTTTTAAATCAGAAAATAAAAGGAAATGGCAGTGACAAAGTGAATGACACCCTAGACTTAATATTTGGTAGCACAGACTTTGAACAAAATAACTGCAGCCAAGCACTTCCGAAAGCCATGAATGAGCTTCCTATACCTCTCTACTGGCAGTTTGGCCCACTCTTCTTGTGCAAATTGCTCCAGTTCTCCCAGATTTGAATGGTGCCTTCTCCCAAGTGCTGTTTTCAGATCTCCCCACACGTGTTCAATGGGATTTAGATCTGGACTCATTGCTGGCCCTTCAGAACAGTCCAGCGTTTTGTCTTGAACCATTCCTGGATGCTTTTTGAAGTGTGTTTGGGGTCATTGTTCTGCTGCAAGATCCATGATCTTCGACGGAGACCCAGCTTTCTGACACTGGGTTGAACATTGAGCTTCAAAATGCCTTGGTAATCTCGTGATTTCATGATGCCATGCACACATTCAAAGCACCCAGTGCCAGAGTCAGCACAGCAACCCCAAAACATCACTGAACCTCCTCCATGTTTGACTGTAGGGAAGGTGTTCTTTTATTTTAAGGCTTCATTTTGTTTTCTGTAAACATAGAGATGATGTGCCATATGAAAAAGCTCTACTTTGGTCTCATCTGTCCACAGGACATTCTCCCAGAAGGATTTTGGCCTATTCAGGTGTGTTTTGCCAAGCTCCATCTGGCTTTCTTATGTGTCTCTCTCTGCAGTGGGCTCCTCTTGGGGCTCCTACCATAGAACCCCTTTTCATTGAGTTGGTGACGGATGGTGCGAGTTGAAACTGTCGTACCTTGTGTCTAAAGGTCAGCTTGAATCTGTTTGGCAGTTGATCGAGGTGCTTTCTCCACCATTCGAACAACACTTCGCTGCAATCTTTGATCAAGTTTTCTCTTACGGCCATGCCCAGGGAGTTTGGCTACAGTGCCATGGGCCTTAAACTTCCTGATGACATTGCGTACGGTGGATACAGGAACATCAAGATCTCTGGAGATGGACTTGTTCCCTTGAGATTGTCCATGCTTGTTTACAATCTTGTGTCTGACCTCCTCAGACAATTCTCTTGTTTTCTTTCTGTTCTCCTTGCTCATTGCTGTACACAGTGACACAAAACAGCAGAATGACTCCTTTTCTCCATTCAAACTGGTTGAATGAGTGATTTTTATATGCAGGCACCTGCAACTCACCACAGGTGAGTTCAATTCCAAAGTAAAGGAGAATCACCTGTTTGAAATCTAATTATGTCTAACAACTTGTAAAAGGTGCCAATAATATTGTCCTGGCCATTTTAGGATTTCTGTGTGGAACAAGCTAAGATTTAGTGATTTTATTCAGCTTTTTTTGTTTTGTTCCACTGCAAACCAAAGAAATACATATGTGGATGCCAAAATATATTTTTATTTAAACAATTTTCTGAAAGAAATGGTGCATTACTTGAAAGAAGTGCAAGGGTGCCAATATTTTTGGCCACAACTGTATATATACACATGTTTGTGGGGGTACCAATGAAATACCTTAGGGCCAGGTTCGGATTGTATGAGGTAGTGTGCTCTGACTGTCGTGAATAAGACATACTTAAGGTAGGATTGTATAACCTGTAACTTAAATCAGCTCCGTGTGTCCGTTAAGGTTATATAATTGTCCCCATGGTGAGGTGTGGAGCTATTTTAATTAGGTAGTGTATAAGGGTAATTAATTCCCTCAATATAAATTGCCTCTGTGGTATTTCCCTTTTCCCTTATGACACACACCACACCAGCCGTGCACCCCGCACCTAAATTAATAAACCCTCAACAAAGCCACCGGATTCAGACATTTGAACACTGCCACTGACACCACCAGCCGAGTCATCACAGGGGCCGGCAAGAGAGGCTGTGAGGCGCCACCCTGAGAGAAAAGATTGGTCGTGGCCGTGGAACAATGCAATGACACTCACCGATTGGAGCGCGTGTGGATGTCATCAAAGAACGTTCCAGAGCGAGGAACAAAGAGACTGAGTTCCGTCATCTTCCTCCCTCTTGACCCTGGCTTTGATCGCGTGCGGTCGTAGGTCTGGGTGATTAATATATTTAATTTGTGCTCTTGGTTGGGCGATTGGTGCGAGCGGACGAATTCTCTCTCACTCTCTTGCTTTGAGACATTCATTGCGGGAAGACGCATTGCTCCCTCTCTCCAGGTTGGCCTTCATAGCATGCAGTCACACCTTTGCTCTGTCTTTGTGTCCCGGGTCTAAAGCGAACAGTCGCATTTTCTTTCTCTTGGTGCTGGCTGCATGGTGGGCGGTCGCAGTTTGTGCTCCTTTGCTCTGCCCCGCTCTTGGTCCTGACATTGGCGATCATGGCTCGTGGACTCTGACGCTCTTGGTTTGTGACTTCGTGACGGCTGTGTGTAATTACCGAGTGAGCCGGAGAGACAGCGGTGCTTTGTGGAGTGGACGATGAGAAGGGAGGCTTGGGCCTGAGTGCTGCACATCAGCAGCTGGGGTGGACGCAGCTGCGCTCCAAGGCCTGTTTCCCCACGCACGGACCGGGGACCCGTGCGGCGGCCGACGGGGTTGGGGACCGCTTGAAGAGACCACGAAGTGCAGGCAAACGCACCACACAAACACATTTATTTTTCATTTATTTATCTCTCCCTGTGTCTGTTTTACGAGTCCGTGTGGGAGTGCCACAAATAGGAATTTTAGTACTGCACCTTTCTTGTTGCCTGCATTTCTTTTATTAAACTGAGTTTTGTTGTTTTGTTTATTTCTTGCATTTTAATTCCATGTCGGTCTTGTTTGATTATTGTGATTTGAGGATGCTCCAGTGGAATCCGTGCAAGTAAGAGCCTCGCTGCCCTCCACTACACCCTCGCGCATATAAATAACACTGCCATAGTTGGACTGAACGCCTCGGAGTGTAAAGCTCGATCGTTAATAAAACAAATTTATGCTAAATTAAAAAGGCTGGGCAAACAAGTGGAACATGTCTTTCAATCCTGACAAATCTCACACTCTTACGATGTCTCTCCGAAAAGACCTACTGGACAACCCTCCCATCCACTTTCTGAATAATCCTCTCCAAGAAGTTCTGTCACTCAAGCTTTTGGGTCTCACTATCTGCCATGATCTTTCCTGGGAAAACCACATTTCAAATCTGGCCTCCAAAGGAGTCGCTGACTGGGCATCCTCCGTCGTGCAAAGTCCTTCCTTGGCACACCTGAGCTCCTCACCACATACAAGGCTTTCATCCGCAGCTCTATGGAATACTGCTCTCCCCTCTGGTCTGGTGCTCCTGCCTCACACCTAGCTCGTCTTCACGCTGTTGAAACTAAAGCGTTCAGAATCATTGGAATCTCCCGGGATGAAGCTAACTCCAAGGGCCTTTCACTCACTCACCGCAGGCAGGTTGGTGGTCTTTCCGTCTTCTACCGACTCCTCTCTGGCCTTGCCCCCCCAGCTCTCTCTGGGCTCTGTCCCCCAAATATTCCTACAGGTCGCACAACATCTGCCTGCAACCCTCTTATGGTTAAACTGCCAAAATCAAGACTTCCTGCTCACCTTCACTCCTTCATTCCTCTTTTCTCCCGCCTCTGGAACAAACTCCCTCACTCTCTTCAATCCCACTCCACCCTCCAGGTCTTTAAAACAGCTGTTCACCACCATCTCTTATCTCCCCCCATCCAAAACCTTGATCTTTTCTACCCCCGCTAATTTCACCCCAAATCCACTTTTTTGAAATACCAACTTCTATCCTGGAAGTCCTTGGTCTCCTTGTGTTTTATACCCCCCCACACCCCCCCTTCCCACGCCCCCTCCCCCCAAGCCCTCTCCCTCCCACACTTGTCCCTGTTCTCAAATGTTGTGTTTGTATGCTTCCCCTTCTCTCCCCATCTTGTCTTCCGCTCCCTCTTTTTATATATTTTGTTTGTCTGGTTGATTTGTTTGTGAAATAAATGTTAGCTCTTTCACGAGCCTCGATTCAGTATACAAAAAAAAAAAGAAAGAAAAAAAAGGCTATGTAGGGATGACAAACTACAGTATAAAAAGAATCCTAAACAAGATAGGGATGATGTTGGTTTTGAGAGTAGCTAACAGTATTGCCATCACATAACAATCCCTACATCACTACCTCATTTACACTTCAACAATTATTGCTTCAAACTTCTACAAACACTCTACTGGTTACAACAGTACTTGATTACTCTTGTAGTGTCGCCACATACTGAGACTGTACAAATTAGCAGCCCGAGTACAATGTTATAATATCAGTACATCATCATCAACTTCTTACAAACTGCATGGACATCTCTAATAACAGCATTCTATAATTTTCTCCATTTGTGATTGGTTACTCTAAATTGATCAAAAAAAAATAAAAGTAGGAAAGACAACTGAAGCTGCAAGAAGTCCATGAAATTATATAGGAGCTTATTTTGCTTGTGCAGAAATGAAATATAGGAGCTTCTAATACTTTAAGCTCACTTTAGGCTCAGCCTAACCCTAGATAATAGTCTGGAGGCGGTGATGTAGGGATTGTTATGTGATGGCAATACTGTTAACTACTCTCTAAACCAACATCATCCCTATCTTGTTTAGGACCGTTTTTAGACTGTAGTTTGTCATCCCTACATTGCCTTTTTAATTTAGCATAAATTTTTTTATTAACTTGTTTCTGTAAGCTTTTACAATGTGGAATAACACAATGGTACGGTACTCAGAGGATACCCAATCTTGGAGCAAAAGTGCCAAGATATCTTAGTCAGCAATGTCAAACACTGCACATGTTCCTATATTGTCTTACATAACCCTGACTGTACCTTGCAGCTCTGTCTTATTGCTTGTTTCTCAAAGTGTAATGTCTTCATCCAGCCTCAGGCCACACAATGACCTGCACTTAGAAATGCCCAAAATAACTGGTGTGGTTTGAAGGTTTCCCACTAACCAATAGGGTGGGGACAGAGGGGAGGGGCGGAGCCTCTCGAGAGGTATTTATGCATGGCCGGACGTGAAAGACACTCTCGTGGTTTTTACTGTTTTGCTTACTTGAAGTGTCAATAAAACTGATTGTACACTCGAAATGCAAATGTCCTCGATAAACTACTACGAGAGTACGAAAAGATACTCCAACTTTTTTTTTGTATCAGTGGGTGGGGCCGATATTTTTTATCCACGTCATCCCGACGATAGTACGTAGAGTCGACAGTGCCAGCACACTCTCTGATAATAGTTTTGTAAAATTAACTTCAATGAAGAACTTTATCAAGACAAGATACAAGTATTTATCTGTAGTATCCAAATGCTGGTTTTGAGACATCAGAAGACCTCGGTAATACTTGAGTAGATTCTCGCCTCAGTAATACTAACAAAAATACAGGCACGACAAATCATCAGAAAGACGTTAGTCAAACATACTGTACACGTGACACGCTTTCTTATCTGCGCATGCGCATAACAGGGTGCAAGGTTGATCGAGTCAGTGTGGGGAAGGGCATGGCCTTGACCAAACTATGATGGTTGGTTGAGCATGAGAGAACACGCTCTCAGAGAGTATGTGTAAATATTTAACTGTAGAAATGAACTGGAGAAACAAATTATAACAAAGGATTCTGCACCAAGTAAAACTCCAGTCATTTCCATTGAGAAAGGCCCAGCTCAGAAATACACCGTCTGAATAATTATTATAATATTGGAGCAGATGATGTTCTACCGATTTACAAATGTTGTAGCACAAACTTTATAGACTTGCTCACCAGTAGTGAGGGTGTCTGGCATAATTTTTTTTTTTTTTTTTAAATAACAGAATTGTTCCCCCTCCACCCCCTGCTTCCACGTCCCTCTCCCAAATCCCCAACCCGAAGTAGCCATAGGTAATACTAATAGGGCATAGACAAAAGGAAACGAGGATCTCAATATTTAAATATAAATTAATTGACCATTGATCACTCCAGTCGATGCAGTATGTCAAAACAAAGATGAAAGGAACACGAAATGTCAGTTCTAATATTTATTAAACTAGGGGCATTCACTGCCAACCATAGGAGCACCAACGGCCTGAACACGAGAAGGTCTTCCTCCAATGGGGGGGGGGGGGGGTGGGGTGGGGGGGGACAAATCCATGTCCTCTATTATAAACACCAATGGGGGCGTAGTGAAGCAATTAGAGTAATGAAGATTAAGGTTGGCAGTGGTGCCCCGGAAGCATTGACAGAAAGAGAGTCGCAATTATATGTGTGGGAAAATTGCATGCTCAGTTTGGGTCGCCCAGATCGATCAGATGGCAGAGCACTGGGATGGTTTTCCAGAGGAGCTGGGTTTGATTCCTGCTCTGGAATCATATATCAATTTTCCCACATATATCAATTTAATTATTTATAATCTTATATATATATTGTTGCGGATATGGGATTTGGATCCATCCATATCCGCTTGTAAATATTCCCCTATTTCCCCAATACTTCCCAACTATCCCCAATCCCCCATTCCCTAGTCCCATTTTCTGTAAACAACACTCTGTAGCCCCGACCTTCCCCTATTTCCCCCCTTAAATGTCGTGCCCAGGTTCACCGCATCTCACGTAGACAACTATAGGACATCTTATTCTTAGTCTATGTCAGTTAAGGACTCGTTTCCATTAATTCTGACTCTTCGTTGCACCAGAATGTGATTGTATGGCACCGTTAGAAAGTTTAGGACCTCCCAATACCTCCCCGCAGCTCTTCCTCATGGTACAACAACAACAACAACAACAGCGGCGGCGGCGCGGGGAGTGTGCGTCCTCATTCCGGCTTGGTTAGCCGCCATTGAACATGTGCTCCGACGGGGTTACCACGCAGGGGCTCGCTGTCAGCTCCTCGTCAAGGGCGGAGCCCGGTAACCCCCCCCGCACCCAATAGAAGCGGCGGACCGATTCCATCTGGGGCGGAGCTAACGAGCCGAGGGCGTGTCACTCCCCGCTGAGCATGCGCAGAAAGAGGGAGGTGACGTCAGATGCGCCCACACCACGGAGAGAGAAGACGCCACCTCCAAGCGCTGAATACCTCCCCGCATCTCTGGACCGGACCGCGTTTGATTCTGCCCCTGAGCCAAGGTGCACCTTGTGCTATCGACTGCCTGCCCTTCCTTGCCATCAATCCCTGTGTAAGTCAGTCTTGTCCCGTTTGTCTGTGGTCTGTCGGGGATAAGATAAGACTGTGTCTAAGTGCCCATCTTTTCTGTGCTTTACCTCTTACCGTGTAATCTACCCGTTTCTGCATCACCAATATTATATCCTCCTCCGGAGGTCTTGAGAATTGTACCCCTTGTGTCGTTGCATTAATCCCAGCCGTTGTGTCCTTTCCTTCATTGATTTAGCATAGCGCGATTCGGCCAACGTTCGAGTGGAATCGGGCGGGATAGGGTTCTAATAGGGGAGTAACTGTGCGGACGCGGTAATACCAAACCGCTCGGTAAACTAACATCTAAAACCGCGTCTGTAACAATTGGTGTCGGGGAGTGAGATCGGACCCGAAGCGCGCTTCACGCGCTCGAAATTATTAACGGCGAAATTTGATTGTGTTTTACAAAAATAAAAACCCGAATTTTGAAAGTCGCGCTATGGCAGATCAAGACGGCTGGGTTCCGGTAGAGGAGAGTGAGGCAGGTTCGATCCAGGACCAAATTGAGGGACAAGAGGAGAGCGAAGCAGTGAGGGTGGCAGGTTCGCAAAATAGCGTCGTCGCGCACGAGGTTACGGGCGCGCAAAATGGCGCCTCGCACATGGCCACGGCGACCGCGCCTGCGACCGTAGTAGCGCCACCGGTGGATTTGAACCTTTTTTTTATGCAAATGAAGGCCCTTATGGACAAGAATAATGAAGAAATGGAAAACAGAATGATGGGGGCCCTTATGGGACAAATGGGAGACCAAATTGGAGGTTTGAAAAACAGTTTGGGGGTAATGAGGGACGAAGCGAGGGGTACCGGTGAGGGATTAGACAAGAAATTAGAGGGGTTAGACAATGGGATAGAAGGGGTGAAACATGGGTTAATGGGGGTGGAAAATAGAATGGCTGCCCAGGAGAATCAGATAGAGGGAGTGAAAAATGGGTTAGAGGGGTTAGAAAACAGTATGGAAGGCAAATTGAGGGTCATGAGGGACCAAGCGGAAAGGGAAGTTAAAAAAATGGGGCAGCAGATAGAGGGGGTCAGAATGGGGGTAGAAACTAAATTGGATGCTCACAGGGAGGAAATGGAGCAGATGAGGGTGGCATCTGGGCAGGAGATGCAAGTGATGGGAGAAGAGATCAGAAGAGGTGTGAGTGAGGAGGTCGGAGGAGTGCGCGAGGAGGTGAGGCACTGTAAGGAGCACATGGAGAAGGAGGTGAGAAAGGGGACTGTAAAATTGCAAGGGGGCATAGAGGACCTGACGCAGGAGGTGGAACAGCTGACGGTGGGACAGACTGAGTTAGTGGAGCAGGTACAAAGGAACACTGCGGTACTAGGAGGGTTAAAAGCGACACAGAAAGAACTAAAAGACGACTTGATAGCGACGAAGAGGGAATGTCAGATGGTACGTGAGGGACTGACAACGAGGTTGGACGAGGTGACAGAGGTAATGGAGACGAAGGACCGGCAGGTGAGGACGCACATGGAAACGGTCAAGGTAGCCTTAGAGGACGAACTTGAGGAGACGTACCGGGAAATAAAAGAGGTGAAGCAGAAATTAGAAGAAGTGGAAGAAGGGGTGAGCGAAATTAAGAAGCGACGGAGAGGGGATAAGAAAGAGATACAAGAGGAGGTAAAAGAATTGGTCCAAAGTCTGTGTTCGGATCGTGATGATGTGCTCATTAACCGGATGAGGGATTCGCAGGTGATGGAGGAGAAGCGAAGAGGAAGAGGACCCGGTGTAAGTGGTGACCAATATGGTCGTGCGTATGATGCGCCAGGTGATTTAATAAGCTTGGGGGTCGAGATGGACCCGGGTGTTCGTGAGAGGCCGTTGGTGAAGTGTGCGACAGGTCTGGTGTGCGAAAAAGGAGGTGTGCGAGAAAATCCGACTCTGGGGTGTGTGAGGAAAAAGTGCGTGCCAAGGAGTGAGGGTGCTGGCGAGAGTGAGGCGGTCGTAGCGCGTGTGCGAGGGAGCACATGGAAGCGTGTAGTGAGGAGTGTTACGGAGGGTGTAAAGGGAGAATGCACGCCTGTGGTGAGTGTTACAGAGGATGTAACGGGAGAGGGTGTGCGAGAAAGATGTGTGACGGACAGGTGCATGGGGAAAGAGTGCGCTGCCAAAAGTAAGGAAGAGTGTACACCTGTGGTGAGTGTTACAGAGGGTGTAACGGGAGAGTGTGCGCGAGAAAGGTGTGTAACGGACAGGTGCATGAGGAAAGAGTGCACTGTCAAGAGTGGAGGTGAGAGTAGTAAGAGTGACACGGAGCGTGAGTTGGTTGTGACAGGTGAGAAAGGATGCACACCTGGAATGGTAGAGCGTGTGTGGGAATGCACGCTGGAATTGGTCGTGAGGCACGTGGTTGGGTGTGCGAGTGAGGGCACACCTGTGATTGTCACAGAGGAGGTGACCGAGGAGGGGGCGCGAAGAGGTGTGTTGGTGAGGTGTGCGAGCGACGAATGTGTGCCAAGGTGTTCGGTGGTCAGGTGTGTGACCAAGTCTGTGAGTGGAATGAGTGTACCGAGGTGTGTAAGAGAAGGTACGACGAGGAGCATGGGAACAGCTGGATGTATGAGCAAGAAAGGGGTAGCGTATGCTTGTAAGCATCCAGGTGAGGCATCGACGATAACCGGGTTAGAGGTTAGAACGACTTATAGCCGACTCGGGCCCTCGGTGCGCGTCGGGCAGCTTCGCGTGCTGCGAGGACCAGCGGGGATCCGAACCACGGCGGTTTGGAAAGAACCGCCGTACGCGATCCACGCTGTGCCTCGCTTGGAACGGCCACGTCCGGGCTCCACTAGGCGGAGCGGGCAGCCCGATAGGAAGGGTCGTCATGGCGACCACTTTTTGTTGAGGCATTCCGGCAGGTCGAGATCGGGCCATGGGATGGCTCCGTGCCGAGATGGTGCGTGGGATCTCGGCCCGGGTAAACCTCCTTCCCTGCACCGAATGCGGGACGTATCCAGCCGCTGGCACCAAACAACCCGCATTCATTGCTCGGCTTTACGAAGCCGGGCTTTGGACAGGAATTGGCGCACCGAGAGGCATTAGTGAGTAGACTGTGTGATGAGGTTAGTGTTTTGGACCCAAAATTAGAGAAAAACAAAATTTGATGATTGGCAAAGGATTGGCAGTAATGATTGGCAGATGATGGGCAGTGATTGGCAAATTTTTGATTTGTTGAAATTTGATGTGCAAAATTGGTAGTGAGCGATGGGCCCGGTGGGTAAGGGTGGCATCCCTGCCACCCTTCCCAGGTGGGGCAAATGCGCAATAGTTTATGGGGTTGATGGCAGTGAAAACTAGCCCGGGTGGGTTAGGTTAAATTGATAGGGATCTAGAAGAGATGACATTAGGTAACGTTAAGGTTAGTTAGTGACAATGATACCTGTAGTGGGGACGCAGGTAGATTAGTATGGATGATAATGACGAGGGAGCGCAATAGTTTAAAGGGACGACTGGGAAGCGCAAGTTTCAGAGGGGAGTAGTTAGATGAGATGATGCTGTGTGAGAACTGAACAGGTGTGTGGAGCAGTGTATGAGTAGTGAGTGTTGTGGATCAGCGCGAATGCGCTTGGGGAGAGAAGGGTGCAGGCGGCACCAAGTATGAGAGCACAGGTGTGCAAGTACAGGTGTGTGGAGTACATGGAGTATTGGAATGAGTGGTGTGGAGAGAGTTGGAGTAAGTGGTACGGAGTGGTGTGCATGGTGCGAAGGTGTGGATGGGGGAAGAGTGGACCCCTTTCACGAGTACCCGGGGCGGGTAGTGTAAGTGTTAGGTAGAGGGTATAGGTAAATTGTGGTTGGATATTGGCATTTGTGGTGCGGTTGCAGAATGGTATTGTGGATGGGTGCATTAGTGTTGTGGAAATGGCTGGGCGTGTAGCCTGTTAGTGTGTGTAGTTGGTTTGGGCACCCCACCACTGTGAGGATGTCGGCCAGGTGAGGCCGCAGGTGGGCTCTGGGAGCCGTTAGTGTCAGTGGGTGCCTGAGGATCCCGGGGGTGGATCTGGCAGCCCGTGCCAGAGAGGGCACTGAGGGGGTGAGAGTGCGAGAGGGCCTTCCCCAGTTAGCTAGGTTAGGGTGAGGAGCAGGTAAGCTCGGGTGGCAACTACAGTGGTGGAGGTGTGCAGGTGGGTAGACCTGCTGGGAGAGCTACACGTCACAGCCCAGAAATTGTGCGAAGGCACCGGGAGATGAATCGGGGGAGTGAGACCCCAAATTGAGAGGCACCACAGATTGGTCAATGGGAATTGGTTTTTAGAACCCATAGTGTAAGTGGGCCAATGGATTGGCAGGGAAAGACCCCGGGTAATGTAAAGTTGTTAAAGTCATTTAGGAAATAGTTAGGATTGATGAACCTGTCGCACCATACGCAGCCACTTACCTGAGGTGATGATGATGACTCCACACCTGTGTTCCTTTGTTCTGTGTGCAGGAAATGAGAATTGCTGTGTGGATTTGTGAGACGCATCACGACGTGGATGAGACATTGGGGTGATTCCATCTCTCCCTCCTTAGGAGGGACTGATGATGAATTGGTGATGGCAAATTTTGATGTTGAGTTGGAGATGGCAAATTTTGATGAGAGTTGGAAATGGCAAATTTGATTGGTTAGGAGGGAGAGAAGACGAATTTGGTTTATGGGAGGAACGGGGAAGACAGTAGGGACGTTTGTTGATGTGTAAAGTAGATGTTTATGGGTAGTGTTGTGTTTTGTGGATACAGTAAGGGGTAAGGGAGGGGCAATGTAGGTTACCTGGTGGGGGGGGGGGGGGTACGGTAGGAACGTACCTATCTCACCTGGTTCCCATGTGCCCCCAGTGTGCATTACCTTACATTGCATGCACTTTTGCGCCCTTACCACCTTACTCACTTGTTTTCTTTTGTCTCCCACCTCCGAGGATCTGGCTTTGGGGCAGAGAGAGAGGAGAGAGAGGTGCTGGCTCCGCAGTTGTGGGCCTGTACTTTCGCTGCTTGCTGCCTGGATCGATACACCATATGGACCGCAATTTTTGTGGCCGCCCACCATGGACCGCAGTTCTTTTGCGGCCAAGCACCACCCGTTGATGGACCTCTGGGTCAACGTGGCACCTATGCCATACAGGTGAACCACTTATAGTTGGCCCCCCTGACGGCCACAATTTAGAAATGGACGCGGTTGGCGCCTTTCTTTATTTTTGAAGGAAGCCAGAAGGCCAAGTGCTCCAAGAAGGCAAGACCAGCGGCAGAACATCGGCCGGCTGCGACACCACCGGTGATTATTGAACACTTTATTGGTGCACCGGATGGTGCTGACTGTATGTATGGGGTGGTGCTTTTGGTGCTTGGATGGGGTGCTCTGCACATTATTAAAGGCCGTAGGGCCACAGGGCACTCGTGGGTTGGTGTATCGATGCTGGCATGCGTGCTCTCTCTATGCATAACATCTGCATGTGTTCCTCCAAAAACAGGTCCTGGATCGTAGTGTAAATATCAGTGTAGTCTTGTATAAATGATGCTCCCTACCGGCTGTATGTTTAGTTTGAGGATTCTTTCCACGATTCGGTTATCCTGTGGGTGTGTTTCTGTGAGGAGAAGGGTGCAACGTCGCAGGGGGACATATTTACTCATTTGTGAACATCTGTAAAACTGTCGCACTCAGGGTTGAGTTAATAGTAGAGGGAACTACATCTGAGTGCCACACTAAAGTAGGTAAAAATTTATCGGGTCGGGACGCCCCGAGGTAGAGAAGGGTGCAATGTTGCGGATATGGGATTTGGATCCATCCATATCCGCTTGTAAATATTCCCCTATTTCCCCAATACTTCCCAACTATCCCCAATCCCCCATTCCCTAGTCCCATTTTCTGTAAACAACACTCTGTAGCCCCGACCTTCCCCTATTTCCCCCCTTAAATGTCGTGCCCAGGTTCACCGCATCTCACGTAGACAACTATAGGACATCTTGCTAGTTATTCTTAGTCTATGTCAGTTAAGGACTCGTTTCCATTAATTCGGACTCTTCGTTGCACCAGAATGTGATTGTATGGCACCGTTAGAAAGTTTAGGACCTCCCAATACCTCCCCGCAGCTCTTCCTCATGGTACAACAACAACAACAACAACAACAGCGGCGGCGGCGCGGGGAGTGTGCGTCCTCATTCCGGCTTGGTTAGCCACCATTGAACATGTGCTCTGACGGGGTTACCATGCAGGGGCTCGCTGTCAGCTCCTCGTCAAGGGCGGAGCCCGGTAACCCCCCCGCACCCAATAGAAGCGGCGGACCGATTCCATCTGGGGCGGAGCTAACGAGCCGAGGGCGTGTCACTCCCCGCTGAGCATGCGCAGAAAGAGGGAGGTGACGTCAGATGCGCCCACACCACGGAGAGAGAAGACGCCACCTCCAAGCGCTGAATACCTCCCCGCATCTCTGGACCGGACCGCGTTTGATTCTGCCCCTGAGCCAAGGTGCACCTTGTGCTATCGACTGCCTGCCCTTCCTTGCCATCAATCCCTGTGTAAGTCAGTCTTGTCCCGTTTGTCTGTGGTCTGTCGGGGATAAGATAAGACTGTGTCTAAGTGCCCATCTTTTCTGTGCTTTACCTCTTACCGTGTAATCTACCCGTTTCTGCATCACCAATATTATATCCTCCTCCGGAGGTCTTGAGAACTGTACCCCTTGTGTCGTTGCATTAATCCCAGCCGTTGTGTCCTTTCCTTCATTGATTTAGCATAGCGCGATTCGGCCAACGTTCGAGTGTAATCGGGTAAACTGTGCGAACACGGCGGCCATTCCGCTCGGTCAAGCAACATCTTAAGTCGTGTCCGTAACAATATATATATATATATATATATATATATATATATATATATATATATATATATGTGTGTTCGTGTGTGTATTTCTACCTTTAGATATATTCATTTTCTCTAACGAATCCATTGTCAATTTTTTGGCCCCTTCGTTCATTGCAACATGTCATATAATAATACCGTAAGGACTCGACTTTGTTATCCCTTTTACGCCGCACCCAGTGACCCGATGCCCACGGCACTAATGGATTTACGATCTACGAACCGCGCTCTTTGTTTATCACGTACAGACATACTCGAAAAATCTGAATTAGCCGACGTTGGGGCCCAAAAGCATCCGATTAACTGCCGATACGACGCCATCTTACGACGCCATCGTATTGGCGTCTGCTGGGCGAAGGCGAAGTGAGCCGTCCTCTGATTGGACAGTCGAGTGGTGTGAACATGGGTGGTGTGAACCAAATGGTCTTTTTATTCCCTTGAACATTTTAAATTAGGATATATAAGGAAACGTCTTTATCGTCATTTTAATAAAGTTAAATGGAGTGACGTTGCGATACTCGGGGTGCGTTGCATAAATCCTCGTAACTCAGAGAGGTGTAGCAGGTGGCGAGACGTAAGGAAACTTAAAGATAACGAGCTGAAACAGACGAACGATATGTCAATCTCTTTCTACACCGAACGGAAATAAAAGTATGAGAGCGGGAAGGCATGGCCTGAGCACTTCGAGCAGAGAGGACTGATTGGACTTAACTTAAAGAGAAAAAATTGGAGCTTAACGGAAGAAGAAGATCCCATGAGCGCTCCCCTATGCCAATGCCATCCATAATGGTACACTCTATCCATACACCACATCCTCCCTTCCGTGGATGTTCCACGGGTTTCGGCTAGTGTCATATAATGAAGCAGCTGATAATGGGAATGGCATCATTATAAATACATTTCTTTGTATCACAGTCCCGAATGTTATGCTCGTTTAAATTTTGAAACAACACCACCTGTAATGAGGTTTGTATCTCCTGTTGGATCGAGGCTGACCATTCATTAAACAGTGAGCGGTTATATACCTGTAACTTCGTGTGAGTGTACATAACCACAACAGTATATCATCCCTTGTACATTTTGTAGTTGGAACAAACCCCGATTGATCATAATGTACAATGACCCGTAAAACGACCATGAGCACGATCATTTACCTTCACATTGTTGAAGCGGATTTTATAAGTTCACAAAAACTTTACAGTTGGATTCGAGTCCGTGACAGATTCCAACTTTGCATTTTAAGATGCGTAATTATAGTTACACCTCTTAATTACCTCTGTATCCCGTGTCGTGCGGTCCATGCCCAACGGTGACGTATTATTGATGTGATTTGTAAGCTGCCATTGTAACATTCATGGCACACCCAGTTACACAGTGCCCACTTTCACGACCAAGGTGTGTTAGAAATGTCTGCCTTCCTTCGCTCGGCACGTCTTGTCCACAGATATCATCGACGACAGCTGAGTGAGTGAGTGGTGCTGATATTTGCACTCGCAATATGGCTACGTCGCACTAAGTGCATGTAGACAGCTGGATCTCCATCTCGGCGGATTAGATGAGCGCACAACGAAGTGTCAGTGTTGTTGTGACCTGGTGCTGCGGATGCCGGAGCACGTACATCACCTGATCCTGGTCGTGGCTTTGACAGGCGGTTCGTTAGGACTGCGGAGTCCCTCGTGGTGTTGTCACCACTTGCCCAAGGCACCGGGGGAACTTAAACAGCTTGTCAGTAACAGAGTTAATGTCTCCATTCCCATACAAAGCCTTCATTCTTTATCTTAAAAAAAACAAAAAACAACAACTTTATCTCCAGAAGCTTCAGCATGCGAGATGCCGTGTAAGCTCTCGACGAGTGATCGGAAGCCACAGCAGCTGGCCCTTTCATGTCCGCCATTGACAGGAAAAGCAAACAGCAGGCCCGGCCCCCGGCGGGTCAGGGCTTGGCTTGCTTTATGCTCCATATATCGTCGGCACTTCTCGCACAACTACATTCCCCGTCGTGCACCTGGGCAAGGTCATCACATGTTTGGGATATATACTGATATACTGCACTTTGTTGGGTTTTTTTTCTACCTGCCTTTGTTGGTCATGTACTCTAACAGGTGGACTCCATAAAGTCAAAAAAATTTCCGAACAATTTGCTGAACCATTGGGTTTAAGGTTTTGTTTTTGGAAGTAGAGGTATAATATTGAACATGATGGCGCCTCAAGACACCAAGACCCAGTGGCGGACACCCATTGGTCAGGCCCAACTGGGTCTCCCCTTTAGCCCCTGTATCTGTGTCCCGCCTCCTGAATGAGGCAGCTTGTCTGAGCTTGCTATCACTGTGCAGTTGGATGATGGTGGAGAAACAAGCTGCAGCACAGATGTGCAGGAAGTGGGTGGGAATGCACAGACATCAGTCAATACAACAAATCCTCCCCTCCCGTTCTCATCCTTATTTGTCCGACCCCTTCCCCAATCCTCCCATCAAATTCCATTTCCCACGCGAGTATCCCTTAAACTTAAACTTTCATTCACCACTTGGTGCTGAGCTAACTTCAAATAAAATTCCATTGCTTAATATCTAGTTAACGGTCTAGTCTAGGTTTGAATGCTGGCCTAGCTATAAGCGGACATCCTGGTGTTTCACAGGCAGGGTGATCCATCAATGTGTGTGCCATCCATCAGATGGACGTTAAACCGGGTGTCCTGACTGCCATCATTAATTGGCAGACCCCATGGTGTCCTTCGTGAAAAGTAGGCGAGCCATTTCTGCCACCCTGAACAAACTCCAAATTCCTGCCCTAACCTACAGAGGGCATTGCATCAGCAGCACAGTCGTGCCCTCGGGCAATGATGCCAACCCGCACCCTTGTGCTGCATACACAAAAAAGATTCCGATTGGTCAACATTTTAACCACAAATTTACTGATCAATAGGGATTCTTAACCCCACCCCCACCCCCTTAATTATCCACATGTTGGAGTGGTACTAATAAGAGTGACAGATAAATCTTTTAGTATTGAACTCCACAGTTAGTTTTTGGAACTCCCAATCAGTGTGGGATAATAGTTAGATAAGTACAGATTCAGTTTATATACTCGTATATAAGTTGTCAAAATCCACATGAAACTTTGATTAAATTAATATTTCAAAAGTATTTATTTATTCAATTGATTGATCCATTGGTATGATTGTATGAAGCTTGTGTACAATGAGTATCATTTTCGTGATGGTTTCTACGAGTATCATCTGAAACGGTGGATATAATTAATGTTACAATCATAATTTATATCACTATCTTTAACTTGAGAGTTCATGGAACACATGACCCCATGCTGTGTTGAGAAACAAGGATGTGGGCAGGATCTACGAGCAGGTGCAAATTTGATTGGTCATGATGACGGAAAATATTGCGAAGCTGCGATACTGCCAAGCGAAAGGTTTTGAATGTGCTAAAAAGGCGATTTGTGTTCTACGGTGTTCAAGTATAAAATTAAAATGAAATAAAATAAAGATTTAAAAGGTAATGTAAATACAAAAAATCTGAGAGTTTACCGCTGTTGATATAGCGTCTTTTACACCACCTCATTTAATAAGGTGCATTAGTTATTCGTACCTGGTGTTTGTGTCCTTAATGACGTCCTTAAAAACAGTAAATTTCCTGTTTGGAATGATTTTTTAATTTTGTTTGACTGCCAGACATGCAGATAGAGTAAAAAGAATCTCGCTCCTCTCTGCGCATGCGTAATCGGGACAAATTCAGAGCCAAAGTACTTTACTGCTAAACTTCGGGTTTGTTTTCAACATCATCATCATACTAAAATACGCAATTTGGTGTCTGTCTGTCTGTCTGATGATTTTTTGACAGCTATACATTCTGTCGTTACTTATCCAATCTCAACCAAACTTGACAAGATGACTAAGGGTTACATAATGAAGGTTGTAGCGCACTCATTCCCCCCCCCCTCCCCAAGGGGGTATTCTCCCCGAGCGGGTTTTCCCGGCCATTGCCGTCAATGGGGTTGCGTGTTGAGGTGGATATCCATGTTAAGTTAGCTTTATCGTGGCATTTTTCCAACGCCGCTTATAAGAACAAAACTAACGATAATGGTGTTATGTTGGTGGGTTAGAGATACTTTAGACGAGGTAGATTTATGTAGGTAACATGCTCCGACTGTCGTGAAGTAGAAGAATCACCACCATGTAATAAGTAGAGGACCTGTTTAGCCCGGATGTCAGATTAAGGTGTATCTTCGTCCACATTATGAGGAATGGGGCATGTTTACTTGTTATAGGGATTATGTTAACTACTTCCCTGTTTGTCATTCCCTATGTGATTGATCCTTTGTCCCTCCTGGCACCGCAATAGACACTAGATGAGAATGGCCATTAAACCACACTAAATAATAAAACCAACCGGAAGCCAGTTCTGAGCACTGACGATGGGACGGCAACCAGCTACATCACCACGAAGGCCGAAGACACGCCCCGAGGAGCCGTAATTGGCCAGGGCGTAGCAAGAAGGCACTCACTGATTGGTGAAAGAAGGGCGAGCAAGAAGCAGTGCGCTGATTGGTGG
This sequence comes from Myxine glutinosa, assembly GCF_964187855.1. Taxonomy (NCBI): domain Eukaryota; kingdom Metazoa; phylum Chordata; class Myxini; order Myxiniformes; family Myxinidae; genus Myxine; species Myxine glutinosa. The sequence goes on along the minus strand of NC_136268.1, from coordinate 104,230,216 downwards.
AGAGCTGGACAATGTAGTGGTGGCCTGCAGGGATTGGTGGAGAGGCACAGATGACGTCACGAGACGGTCAATAAAAGAACTGTCTGACCGGCATTTTCTCTCTTTTGCTCCATGGTCTTTCTTGTGCTCTGGTCTTCTGCTGTTCTCCTGATCATCTTGTGCCTGCTCGTGTTTTGGGTGATGGTGGACGGCTGTGCGCTGACGATTCTCCTCCCTTGTGTTCACGTTCGGGACCTCGCGAGCGATTGCGTGTGGGTGAGAGCAGCTTGATTGGAACATCATGAGGCCAGGGTGGGCGAAACGCCCGGTGAGGCCTAGCAGCGCGTGAGCAAGGCGGACTGAGGCCTACTTCCGCCAAGGCAGGGCCCACGTCCGGATTCCCGCACAGGAACGGGGGCCTGAGATGGGTCTTGATGAGGTGCCGGGACAGCCGATTGAGCTAAGTGCACGACAACCCCACATATTTATTTTCATTTATTCTTCCCTTCGTCTGTGTTCAAGTCTGGTGTGGGGGACGTCCGGTTTAGGAATTTAGTTTACCGTCGCGTTTCTTGTTATCGGCATTCCGTTTTAATAAACCTGTTTATTTTTGTACATTTTAAACCTGTTTTTCGTTTAAACCTGTTTTTCGTTTTTCGTGTCTGACTGCCGGCAGACAACAGGTAAGACCCTTCATCTTCCCCTCCCCTTTCTTCCTCCGGCGCATATAGCAAAATCCCCATTTGATCAGTTGCCTCGGAGTTAAAAGCTTGCTTTGGCTATCCGTGATCCCTGTGGTGTTCTCCTGGGGAATCACGCGACAATAGCATAACATTAATGTTATTACAAAACAATATTAATACCATTAATATCCCACCTCCCGAAGGGGGTTTTCCTCCTTGAACAAACGTCGAGTCAACGTTTATAAATAACTTATCATGGCGTTTATGTGGGAGAAAAATGCCCAACGGCCTCTACCGGAAGTAAAAATATTATAACCCACAAACACGTATGATTAGCTTTTAAACAGTCGCTAATGCTGTTTATAACACTAAACAATGAACTTTGGAGGAATCCCAACATCCGCGAGGTAAGTTTTACTTGCAGAACTGAGCGAAGATCTACTGTACTCTATATACCACACAGGGGTTGAGGCAAAATTTGGCGGAAATTTGAATTTACACAAGAATCACGGAAATTTGGAGGCAAAAATTTCTCCCAGTCGATGTCAGAGACTGGTAGACAGTTATAAGAAACGCCTACTTGAGGTTGTTTCTGCCAAAGGGGGCAATACCACCTGTTGGAGCCAAGGGTGTACTTCCTTTTTCCACATGCGAAATTTGCATTTATATTTATTGAAATTATACAGTGGACTACAAAATGTAAATGTTTCATGATATTTGTTATATTATATCACCTTTATCTATCAATATTGTTGAAATTAAGATCAAATAGCTGTATGTTGAAATATGTTGAAAAAGTCAAAACTTACATGGGGTGTACTTACTTTTTCACGTGACTGTATGCACACTCGTCTCTGGGCTATCTAGCCTTGGTTCGAATCCCGTCGCAGTTATAAACTTTCATCTTAGTGTTTCGCAAGCAGGATGAGGCATCAATGTGCGTGCTGTCTCTTGGGTGGATGTTGTACTGGAAGATCCGTTTGCCAGCATTGCTCGTTGGTACACTTTAGAAATCTCAGGGTGTATTTTGTGAAGAGTCGGTGATTTATTGCCGGCACCGTGAACTAATTACAAATTCCTACCAAAATCACCTTCACACGAACGTGTTCCTCGGAGAACGTGTCCAAATCCATCCATAACTTTTTGAGATATCCCGCAATGTATAGTTTTTGGCCCTATCTCCCAATGGTGAAGAATCACTTTAAAAATTCTAGCAGCCGGATTCGAATCTGGATATTCACCAAAATCTAATCATTTCGTCCTTGTCACATACTCTACATCTCTGCCAAATTTCTTTCGAATCCGTCCACAACATTTTGAAATATTTTGTTCACCAACAGACAAACGAACAAACAAACAAACAGACAGGGGTGAAAATATAACCTCCCTCCACCTTTGGTGGCGGAGGTAAATATACTACTACTACTACTACTACTACTACTACGAGTACTACTACGACTAGTGCTACTACTACTACTGCTGCTGATGCTGCTGCTACTGCTACTACTATTAAAATTAGTGCTACTACTGATGCTACGACTACTGCTGCTGCTACTGCTACTACTATTAAAATTAGTGCTACTACTGATGCTACGACTACTGCTGCTGCTACTGCTACTACTATTCAAATTAGTGCTACTACTGATGCTACGACTACTGCTGCTGCTACTACTATTAAAACTAGTGCTACTACTGCTGCTACTACTACTGCTGCTGCTGATGCTACTACTATTAAAACTAGCGCTACTACTGCTGCTGCTGATGCTACTACTATGACTACTACTACTGCTTATGCTGCTGCTACTACTACTACTAAGGTGGTGGACAGATAAACAAAGAAGGCTGAGCAGACACAAACTGAATCTCAACCATATTGCGACTTCTTGAGGGAAGGTTATCCTAAAACATTGCTCAAAGTCTCGAGTGAAACGTGTTTCCACCGATGAATATCCATCCAACAGGAAAAATCCAGGAGCCACGTTGAATCAGATGAATCTCAAACTCATCACATGAGATTAAGATTTGGGGGCGTATTCGCTGGTTGTGATGACAATGACCTATGACGTCACCACGCTGGCATTGTGACGAGGTACGGCCTAATGGTGCAAATCTCCCTTTGCCACGGCACGTTCTGTTAGTAATTGATGTGAACAGGGCGTTGCCACTTACACCGTTTAACACAGAAACCGAAGCTCATTAAGCGGCTAAATAACAGAGCCAAGCGAATGTGCTGATAATGGACTGGGAAGGAAGAAATAGATGGTGGTTTGTAAGAGCAGTGAAGGTTTAGTCGTGGGTATACATTGGAGATGACATAAGGGTGGTGAGCCACCAACATGAAGTATACTGCCGTGAAGAACAATTAATAGTGAATTAAATGTAAAGGGACATTTATTTAGTTTGCGAGGCATTTCCTGACGGGGTGTTTTGGTGTTTGTATTCTTGGCCTGTTCAAGGTCTGAGCCCCTTTGATCACCTGAGGGACGTCAGGCTATACCTTCCCTAATCCCATGAGGTGATAACATAACATGAGCACCTCAATGACCTTCCTGGAGAAAAAATCTGCTGAAGGCAAACAAAGCGGGAATTTCCCAGATGGTCTTCCTGTAGAACACACCGTTTATGAAGATCAATGTCTTACATACGTCATGCTTGCATTCAAAGCGAGTCAAATGTTATTATGACGTCATAAACACGCCTCGTGAGTTTTTTAAACAATTCCTACAGAAAATTGCACAGACTGTCTGAAAACGCTGCCTTTAATTATTAAATACACGCAAAGATTTTGAGAAAGAATCCATGAACACAAAATCATCCCACGACGTCAAGTGTCGGTTGTAATCTCCTTGAGCAGATGTCAGAAGGTGGAACGGAGTCTTCCTTGGGCCCAAAGTTTCCTCTTCGTTTTACGAGGATCATGTTTCAAGGACCAGGTCAGTCCCAAAAGGGCTCTTTCAGAGCTCGTTCTGTCCCAAAAGCGCTCTTTTAAAGGGACACAGTCATGACATTTTTTGAAGAGATGTTTTCGAGGATGATATCCTTACCCATAAGCACAAAAATTAATTTTTGGGGAGAATAATAAGCCAGATAACCGTGTTTTAAAATCGGAGTATGTTCACTTCCGTTATGCAAATGAACTACTCCCGTTGATGTGACTTCACGGTTGCATAACACATTGATGGACACGTACATCTGCATTTTGTCACAATATTCTCGCATTCAAGATGCCAATGTGCCAAGCTTTTAACTTTTTGTTTTTTTTTGTATGCAGAATCGAGGCTCGTGTAAGAGGTAACACATTGAACATGAAAACATGCACAGACACATAAAACATACAATGAAGGGAGCGGGAGAAAAGAGTGGGAGAGAGAGAGGGAAGCACACAAACATAACAACAGTGGAGAACAGGGACATCTGTAGATCTGTGGAAGGGGGAGGGCTGGGGGAGCAGGGAGGGGTACACGGTATAAAGCAAATGAACACTACTAATAATTTCACCACTAGGAATTTCAGGAAAGAAGCTGGGGACTGAAAGAGGTGGATTTGGGGTGTTTTAACGGGGGTAGAAAAGATAAAGGTTTTGGATGGGGGAAGACAAGAGATGGTGGTGAACAGCTGTTTTAAAGACCTGGAGGGAGGAGAGGGATTGAAGAGAGTGTGGGAGTTTCTTCCAGAGGCGGGAGAAAAGAGGAATGAAAGAGTGAAGGTGAGCAAAGAGTCTTGATTTTGGCAGTTTCACCAGAAGAGGGTTGCTGGCAGATCTTGTGTGTCCTGCAGGAATATTTGGGGGACAGAGCACAGACAGAGCAGGGGGAGCAAGGCCGGAGAGGAGTCGGTAGAAGACAGAAAGACCACCTACCTGCCTGTGGTGAGAGAGAGAAAGGCCCTCAGAATCAGCTTCATCATGGGAGATACCAATGATTCTGAATGCTTTGGTTTCAACCGCATGAAGCCGATCTAGGTGTGAGGCAGGAGCACCAGCCCGCAGGGGAGAGCAGTATTCCATTGAGCTGTGGATGAAAGCTTTGTACGTGGTATTGTGGTGAGGAGCTCAGAAGTGCCCAGAAATGAATTTGTACGACAGAGGATGCCCAGTTCACGGCTGGTTTTGGAGGCCAACTTGGAAATGTGCGACTGGCTTTGGAGGCCACTGACTTTGGAGGCCAGCTTGACGTCTGCTCCAATCGTCCACAGAACAGAACAGAAGAAATTTACCCACATAACTCAGAAGTCGTTTTTTTGCATCGCTGGCCCATGAAAAGATCTTCAACGATTGTGTGCTTTGTGGTTGAAAAACATAGGAACAACCAAACTCAACATCAAAATGTATGTTCATTCATGAAAACCTGGGAACCAAGCCTCAGAAATTGCTGAAACATGATGCCGTACTGACACTTTTTATTCACAAATCCGACACAGTTCCCCTTCCACTGCAGATGTAAGGCTTGCTCGCAGACAGTTTAATCGAGCTGTAAGAGGCCTAACCCTTGCCTGTGAGGCTTTGTATGCTTTTAAGCTTTCTGCATTTGTTGCATAGTATGAGAAGAGTGAACGAGCACATGTAGTTCCACCAATTGTTTGGGAAAAGTTGACAGATGTACAGCAAGCATATACACCTGAGGTTGAGGACCCCAATGTGATGCAGGAACTTGTTGATATCCAAACAGAGCACTTACCGCCACAGCTGCATGAATTCCAGGCATCGGGAATTAGATTCAAGTTTTGGGATCGGTTACTGCAGGCTCTACAGATCCTTCTTCTAAATATTCATGCAGAGCAAGAATGTGACTGGGGTCTTTACCTGCAGACACAGTGAGTCATGATTCCCAATGTCTTTGCCATAAATAGACCTAACTATGCCAAATGGTCTCCAGTCTACATCCTTGATTTGCTGAACCTTCCACAGGAAGTTCAAATTGCTTTTGAAGCTGGAGAATTGGATTGGATTCCAAGTGGTTTCAACGAGATCTGGAGCGACATGCATGCAACACTGGCAACCTCAACATTCTCGTCCTCCTCGACCTCAGCGCTGCCTTTGACACCATCGATCACACCATCCTCCTCACCCGACTTGAATCCACCTTTAACGTTACTGGCACTGCCCTCTCTTGGATTAAATCATACCTCTCTGACAGACGCCAGTTCATCTCCATCAATAACTGCAAATCCCCCACTGCTCCCCTCCTCCAAGGTGTCCCCCAAGGTTCAGTTCTTGGCCCCCTCCTCTTCATCCTTTACCTGTCCCCCCTCAGTCACTTAATCCGCCGTCATGGTCTCCAATTCCACTGCTTCGCCGATGACATCCAGCTTTTCATCTCCACCAAGTCCGTCTCCACCGACACCCACTCTATCCTGACAAACTGCATCTCTGAAATAAAATCCTGGCTTCAAATCAACTTCCTCAAACTTAACTGTGATAAATCTGAAATAATCATCATTGGCCCAAAAACGCTCACAAAATCCACCCATAACTTTGCCCTCAACATCGACGGTATCCCAGTATCCACCTCCCCTCTCATCCGGAATCTTGGCGTCATCTTTGACCAAACCCTCTCCTTCGACAAATACACTAAACAGATCACAAAGACAGCCTTCTTTCACCTGAAAAACATCGCCCGTCTCCGCTCATCCCTCTCCTCCACGGCTGCAGAAACCCTCATCCACGCCTTCATCATCTCCCGTCTGGACTACTGCAATAGCCTCCTCTATGGTTTACCCTCAACAATCACCAATAAACTCCAATACATTCAGAACTCCGCTGCCCGTCTACTCACCCATTCCCGGAACCGTGACCACATCAGCCCCGTGCTTTACAAGCTTCACTGGCTCCCCATCTCCCAGAGAATCCAGTACAAAATCCTCCTCTTGACCTACAAAGCCCTCCATAACCTGGCCCCATCCTACCTGGCTGACCTCCTCTCCAGACACACTTCCACCCGCAACCTCCGCTCTGCTGGTACCAGCCTCCTGACCCCCCCCATCCGGACCAAATTCAGATCCTGGGGGGACAGGGCCTTCTCCATCGCAGCTCCCACCCTCTGGAACTCACTACCTCACACCATCAGAGACTCCTCCTCACTCACCACATTCAAAACATCACTCAAGACTCACCTGTTCAGCACTGCATTCAACATTCAACCCACAGCATTTAACCCCTGACTATCACTTCTCCTTCTCCCTCCTTTTGCTTTAAATATTTCCCTATTGATTCTTGTCTTTTTGCAATTGTTGTTTTCATGTTTTGTTATGCATTATGTTTTGCACTCTGTCAAAGTGCCTTTGGGCTTCATGAAAAGCGCTATACAAAATAAATGAATTATTATTATTATTATTATTACTGGATGTGCAAAACTACCTCTTCAACATAGCAGTTGTTGGAGAGGAAAAGCTGGAGAGATGTCTTTGGTGCATTTTGATCTGGTCAGACGAGTAGCTTCTACAATCTCATCAGCAGATCAGGCCCCAAAACATTTGCGGACATGACTAAAAAGACAGCAGCAATCAGTCCAAAAATTGGGTCTGCAGGGCCCTGTCTTTGGCGGGATGTAGAGATGAGGTGTCTATGGCAACCGTTCTTAGCCACCTAATAGGGGCAGTGCTGATATCCCTTTTCCATGCTGATGGTACAATGAGGAAAACAAACAAAGATGACTGGGCCATAAACTAGAAGATCAAGGTGAGACTATCTCGGTGAAAACTGCTGAACAGGAATGCCGGGCTGGATCTAAATCTGAATGCAAACGGTATCAGGTGACTGGTGAATTCCCAGTACCTGTACCTCCATGGACAAAGTTCCTCAATGTATCTTCCAATAAGCAATCGCTCGTGAATTTCCTCAGTGAATATTTGGTCACTCATGCATCTCTGTCTGGAAGCACATCCAGAAGGACACTCTTCGTTGTGGGAGGCTTCTCCAGTGGTGAGGTAGCACAAGTTATGAGTAGTGAAGGTGCAGACGAAGAAAGAGAGTTTGCCGGTACACAGGAAGAAGCCGACACCGGGATGCTTATTCACGCTGTTAATGCTGATGAAGACTTTGGCTCGTGTGGCGTTCAGGAACCATAATTAGATCACCAGATGCAGATATATCAGTGCGTGCTGTTCACTACTTTCCAAAAATGGTGAATACAATTAACATGTGGATTGAAACAGACATCATCACCAGTACAACTGACAAGTGCAGATTTATACCCATGCATGCAATTTGTGCTGCAGTCGGTTCCCAGTTTTGCAACATACTTCCTGCCATACATGCGCTCACAAGATGTGACTCAGTTTCATCCCTATTTTGCATTGGCAAGAAAACAGACTTCAACATTATCAAAAGGAAGGGAGCAGAAAGTTTCAAAGACCTAGTCCACTTGGGAGAAACTCGTGAAGAGGCTGCTATTTCGGAAGGACGGTCATTTACTGCAGCGCTGCATGACCCAAGTGAAAAGAGAAGAGTGCTCACAATGACCTCAATTGTCTGCAGTTCAAGTTAGCCACCAAAAAGGACAAGCCACAAGCCAAACTTCCTCCATGTGAAGCAAGCTTTGAAGAGGATGCAGGACGAGCATATTGGCAAACCAAGATTTGGATCTCATCACACATAATCAATCCAGATATTGGGTCCCCAGAGCAACATGGGCGGGAAAAACAGGTTGATAAACTTGTGCTTGTGTACTTCAAGGGACCAATGGCCTCTGAGCTCCGAGAAGAACTAATCTGTTCCAGTTTTAGTCAGAGTAGCCTTGTGCAGAACCGTGCACGTGCCATGGAAATGACGACTGCGGAAACGCACATTCGATTGACAGGGAACAAAACCATCTGGATGAAGATGATTGACGATGGGTGAATTGCGAAGTGACGTCGGTTGTATATTGTCTATGATAGAAGGAGTAAGTTGACTCACCAGTATGCTATCTTCTGTAAACTATTGCATGCAGTCGTGGCCAAAAATATTGGCACCGTTGCACTTTTTTCAAATAAATCTTTTTCTTTTTCGTCTCGAAAAATAAGTTTAAATTGACAAAAGTATTTGGTCTCCACAATTCTTTATTTCACTGTTAATATTACAGAACCTTTGTTTTTGATTCAGAACTTAATATGTCCTTTGAAATCAGAAAATAAAAAGAAAAGGCATTGACAAAATTATTGACACCCTGGACTTAATATTTGGTAGCACAGACTTTGGACAAAATAACTGCAGTCAAGTGCTTCCTATAGCCAAGAATGAGCTTCCTACACCTCTCTACTGGCAGTTTGAACCACTCTTCTTGTGCAAACTGCTCCAGTTCCCCCAGATTTGAAGGGTGCCTTCTCCCAACTGCTGTTTTAAGATCTCCCCACAGGTGTTCAATGGGATTTAGATTTGGACTCATTGCTGGCCACTTCAGAACAGTCCAGTGTTTTGTCTTGAACCATTCCTGGGTGCTTTTTGAAGTTTGTTTGGAGTCATTGTATTGCTGCAAGACCCATGACCTTCGACGGAGACCCAGCTTTCTGACACTGGGTTGAACATTGCGCTCCAAAATGCCTTTGTAAGCTCCTGATTTCATGATGCCATGCACACATTCAAGGCACCCAGTGCCAGAGGCAGCACAGCAAACCCAAAACATCACTGAAACATCCTCCATGTTTGACTGTCGGGAAGGCGTTCTTTTCTTTGAAGGCTTCATTTTGTTTTCTGTAAACATAGAGATGATGTGCTTTACAAAAAGCTCTGATTTGGTCTAATCTGTCCACAGGACATTCTCCCAGAAGGATTTTGGCTTGTTCAGTTGTGTTTTGGCAAACCCCAGTCAGGCTTTCTTATGTCTCTCTTTCAGCAGTGGGGTCCTCCTGGGTCTCCCACCATGGAATCCTCTTTCGTTGAGTTGGCGACGGATGGTGCGAGTTGAAACTGTTGTACCTTGTGTCCGAAGGCCAGCTTGAATCTGTTTGGCAGTTGATCAAGGTGCTTTCTCCACCATTAGAACAATCCTTCGCTGCAATCTTCGATCAAGTTTTCTCTTACGGCCACATCCAGGGAGTTTGGCTACAGTGCCATGGGCCTTAAACTTCTTGATAACATGCGTATGGTGGACACAGGAACATCAAGGTCTCTGCAGATGGACTTGTAGCCTTGATTGTCCATGCTTTGCTTCAATCTTGTGTCTGACCTCCTCAGACAATTCTCTGCTTTTCTTTCTATTCTCCATGCTCATTGCAGTACACACAGTGACACAAAACAGCAGAATGACTCCTTTTCTCTATTTAAACTGGTTGAATGAGTGATTTGTATATTGCAGGCACCTGCAACTCACCACAGGTCGATTTTGATCGATTTTCCAGTTCTTCGAAACAACAGATAAGAGAGGACTGCATTGACACGTTTGTTCTGTATGTCTTATATGGATTTATTGACTCCCCAAAATGTTAGCTTGGACACCAAGATCATGTTTCTATGATGCATAGAAGCTGAGATAAGATGCATAATAGTTTCTCATGACACAAGTTTGAGAAATCATTATGTGACGATGACCTTGTTTGACCCTCGCTCCATAAAAACTGCATCACTTGACAGCTCCACATCATACCTCACTTTGACCAGGAGACACTCGGCTTTCAAATGTTAAATGATGTTGGTGTATGTACGGCGGGCCATTTCAACTCCAGAAATAATGCACTTTTTGGGGAATTGCCGCTGGCCTAAAATGAGAATATCCATGCCGTAGAGCAAACTTTGGGTTGAGGATAATCAGCTTGGGGTTTTTGGCATACATGCTAACCACAAATGATACTGAACATTCATTTCCTCTATTCTCACTGCACCCTGGCCGGCCCTAACACCACTAGTCAATTTGGCTGAACATAGGGCACCTGCCCTCACATGACCCTGAAATGTTCTTTACCCTTCCTGCATAAAGTATTCCAACTCTTCCCTCTGTATGATGACATTTTACACACTGCTCACTGGGTTCAAACCTTCTATCTCTGTCCTGTTTCCTTCACTCACTCCGCATCCCTTAAAAAAGAGATCATGGCAAATTAGATGCCAGAAGCGCTCCAGGTGGTATCATCAAATATACACAATGGAGTGCTGTGTGGTATACGACCTACGTGGTTCCCACACAATTTGAAAAGGGAACTATGAAAGGGTGACCTGAGAGTTTGTGAGGCTGTGACTTCCCAGGATACAAGGGCCTCTCGTGCTTGTCCCATGAGTTCAGGTGCTAGCCAAGGACACAGCTGCATCGGTTATAGCTCTGTAGGCGTGCACTGTTCCTCAGCTGGCTGCAGACTTCCCTGGAGGATGAGGCCCGAGTACATAAAGGATTAAATATACCAAAGCAAGCTCAGTTATAGGATCGGCTCCAGCTTTTGAAACCCCTATAATATTTATAGGGATCTATTTGTTCCTGAACCCTCCAATGTTTTTCACTCAGGCATACCGTTGTTAAGATCTAGGACACTGGTTTGGCAGATACTTTAGGGTGGAATACCAAGCTGAATGACTTATGTCAAGGGACAATGAGTTTGGGGTTTGTTGGGGGATTGTGAAGGCCGTGTGAGGGATGCGTTGTCTGGTTTAATTGAATCCCTAATTGTGATGACGGAAAGATGAGAGTAAGATGAGAATATTCTGAAGACGTAACCTCAATACTGCTTTTGCTGATCGTTTCCACCGGCATTCACAAGGAGGGGATAGGGGAAACATTCAGAGGCTGACGTGCAATTACAACTCATGAAACGGCCACCCACTCACCCATGGACCCTTCAACCCATGCACAAAGCCAGTGGGATTCCAGTAAAGGAAGGATACAATAAAGGTTCAGGTCACAGAGACAAAATGAGGGACACAGACAGACACATGCACACTACTGTTAAACGTCCATTGTCTTCTCGTCGGAAGCCGGGGCAGAAAAACTCCCGGCAAACAAAGCTCGTCTTTGTGTAAATCCATGTTGTCTCGCCTGGAGTGGGCCTTGACCTTGACTCCTTGTGCTTACGATCTCAAGTTTCCATCTTCCATATCTTTCCATCATGTATCCAGCATCTCCCATCTTTTCCTTATCTCCACATGAACTTCTTTTCTCATCAATACGAACATTATTTCTCCATAACCGTCATAGGTTTCCATCACCCCAGTTAAAGCATACAATAATATGAAAAATTTGAAATGCTTCGACCACTCCCGATTTAATACCCTCGATTGTTCCCACTTTATTTGTGGGTTCTGTCATGGGGAAGTTTTTCAACTGAAGGTGATTTGGGCAGGAATTTGGGTATTTCTTCAGGGTACCGGCGATAGCTCGCCGACTGTTCGATTAAGACTCCGTAAGATATGTGAGAGAGTGAAAGAACCCCTCACACATTTTCTAGTCATCTTTGATAATGTTTGTAGAAGAGTTAGGAGAAAGGGAAGGATGAGGAGGGCAAAAGGTTTGACGGTGATGGGATGAGGAACAGCGAGGGGTTGTTTGAGGGGGGGCAGAGGAAAGAAGAAGGTTGGGGGGGGGGGGGGTGGAGGTATGAGATAGAAGGGAGACGAAATGGGGAGGAGGCAGCTTTGAGGAGGAGGGGGGAGGGGGGAGAATTGGAGAGGGATGGGAAGGGGGGGAGTTTTGAAGGGGAGGGGTGAGGAGGGAGTTTTGAAGGAGAAGGGGAGGAGTGAGGGGAGATTTAGAGGGGAGGAGGAAGGAGAGAGTTTAGCAGGGGAGGGGCATGGGGAGAGAATTGAAAGAGGGGGTGAATGGGGAGTTTTGGAGGGGAGGTATGAGGGGGGAGTTTTGGAGGAGAGGAGTTGGGGGGAAGTTTTGAAGGTGAGGAGCGAGGGAGGAGTTTTGAAGGGGGGGGGAGAGGGGGAGTTTTGAAGGGGAGGGGTGAGGAGGAAGTTTTGAAGGTGAGGGGAGAGGGGGAGTTTTGAAGGGGTGGTATGAGGGGGGAGTTTAGGAGGAGAGGGGTTGGGGGGAAGTTTTGAAGGTGAGGAGCGAGGGAGGAGTTTGGAAGGGAAGGGGTGAGGTGGAGCTTTGAAGGGGAGGGGTTGGGGGGAGTTTTGAAGGGAGGGGCGAGGGGGAGTTTTGAAGGTGAGGGGAGAGGGGGAGTTTTGAAGGGGAGGGGTGAGGGGGAAGTTTTGAAGGTGAAGGGAGAGGGAGAGTTTTGAAGCGGAGGGTTTGGGGGGGAGTTTTGAAGGTGAGGGGGGAGTTTTGAAGGTGAGGAGAGAGGGGGGAGTTTTGAAGGTGTGGGGAGAGGGGGTAGATTTGAAGGGGAGGGGTGAGGGGTGAGTTTTGAAGGTGATGGGAGAGGGGGGAGTTTTGAAGGTGAGGGGAGAGAAGGGAGATTTGACGGGGAGGGGCGAGGGTGGAGATTTGAAGGGGAGGGGCGAGGAGGGACTTTTGAATGGTTTTGTTGGCTCCAGATTTAGCATATGTATGTATCCAGGGTGTTCTACGATGGAGAGATTTTAGTTAGGCTAAGGTGGTGCTTTCAAGCTGAGGCCTTGAGAAAGGAAGAGGAGGGATTGCTGCAAATGCAGATATGATAGGGTTGATGAAGTGAGGACCTTTAGTGAAAAGGCACAGAGGCACGTTTGGGTTGGTTAGGGGTATGTGTTCAGGAGGGAGGAGGGGAATGTGATCAGGAATACTACTGGCCTTTCATATGACGCAGTGAGGAGAAGGGCAGACCAAGATTGAGGGGGAACGAGGGGTGGAGAGGAATATGTGAGAGGTGGGAGCACAGAGGGAGAGATAGAGAGATGGAGAGAGAGAGGGAGAGAGAGAGAGAGAGAGAGAGAGAGAGAGAGAGAGAGAGAGAGAGAGAGAGAGAGAGAGAGAGAGAGAGAGAGGATGCTCAGGATAGAGGGGTGTACAGAGGGAAAAGTCATGCAGCGGACCACGTACAAGAAAATGGGATTCATCGGGGTCATTAAAGTCGTAGTGAGAGCTGGATTCCATGCGGAATCCTTCCTTATACAGTCCTCCTGCATCCCACGCATTCCCTAATTCAAAAACAGTCGTACAAATGATAACTGCATTATGCTTTTGGTATTTCCGTTTCACTCCATGTCTGCAGTTCTCGTTAAAATCCCGAATTTCTCAAAACAAATAGTGGGAGGCTGTTACGACAATAACAAACATGCCGATGGAAAACAGCTCAACAGTGGGGCGTGTAAAGGATCTCACTTGGCTCGAAGGGCTGGCATGCACTCACGAATTGTGTTTGGTCCATCAGTGAGCAAACCATGGTCCATTAGTGGGCAAACCACGGTCCATCGGTGAACAGACAATGGTCCATTAGTGAGCAGACCATGGCCTGTTAGTAAGCAGACCATGGCCCATCAGTGAGCAAACCATGGTGTACTGGGAAGCAAACCATGGTCCATTAGTGAGCAAATAATGGTCCATTGGTGAGCAAACCATGATCCATTAGTGGGCAAACCATGGTCCATCCGGAAGCAGACCATGGTCCATCAGTGAGCAAACGATGGTCCATTAGTGAACATACCTTTACCTAAAGACTCACTCATTAGACACACATCTCTCTTTGGCTAAGGAATGATGCCTTTAGAGAGCTTATTGTCACATCATTACATTTATCAATTTATTAGGAATGTAATTACAAGGATTATTGGTTCACGATTGATCAAGTGACCACTATATTCGTCATGTGTGTGTGTGTCTGTGTGTGTGTGTGTCTGTGTGTGTGTGTGTGTCTGTGTGTGTGTCTGTCTGTGTGTGTGTCTGTCTGTCCGCAGCATAACTACCCGATGATATCATCCGATCTTGATGAAACTTTGGTGGGAGGTTGATATCATGATCTAGTTGTGTCCTGCCTAGAGTGGGCGTATCGCGCCTATTGTGGGCGGAGCCACGCCCGAACAAGATGTCTTTTTAGGGGGTAATCGAGTTCAAGCTACATCTTCTCCGAGGGGTTTGGTGGAATCTGATTGGGGTTTCGATATTTGGTTAGGCCAATGTCATGTGTCTAGCCCCACGGAGCTCGATTTTTCATTTTTCATTTTTTTTTCATTTTTCCTTTTTTTTTCATTTCATTTTTCACAGAATTTTCGGTATTGTGAAGTAGCTAACTAAACTCATAACTGATTATACATTATTTTTTATCTCATTTCAAGGTCAGTAACCTTCGTTTTGACATTTCCGGGCCTGGCCTGTCCGGGCCTGTTTCGGTTATAGTCCGTCCTTTGTCATTGAATACCGTTCGCTCGTGAACCATCGTCGTCTCCTGACTTGTTTGCTCTACGGTAAGAAATATTTGTTACCTCCACCAGGTGGATGGAGGTTATGTTTTCAGCCCTGTCTGCCTGTCTGTCTGTCTGGGAACAGGATATCTCAAAATGTTGCGTACGGATTCGGATGAAATTTGGTGGAGAGGTTGGGTATGTGACAAGGACGCAATGATTAGATTTTGGTGAAGATCCGGATCTAGATCTGGATCTGATAATTGTTTAAGTGATTCTTCACCATTGAGGGATGGGGAAAAAACGGTATACAACACGATATCTCAAAAAGTTATGGACGGATTCGGACGACACTTGGTGGATGAGTTGTGTGTGTGACAAGGAAGAATCAATTCAATTTTGGTGAAGATCCAGATCCGGATCAGATTTTAAAAAAGTGATTCTTCACCATTGAGTAATAGGGCCAAAAACGATATGCAGCACGATATTTCAAAAAGTTTTGGACGAGCTATTATATGACAAAACTTGGTAAATGAGTTGTTTTGGTGACAAGAACAAGCCGATTAGATTTTGGTTCAGGTCCGAATCCAGATCCGGTCTATGAGTGGGATATATAACGTAAACTGTTCAGCCAGGTGAAGGTATGCGCTCCACCGAGTCATTCTCGTTGATTACTGCCTTTAACCTTCCTCTTCTCCGGGTCTTCCAAAGAACACAGTTTACCTTCCCCTTTCAAGGGTTTTCCAAACCAAGTTTCCTTTCCCATTCCACAGGTCTTCCAAAGTATCAGATTTACCTTCCCATTGTCTTCCAAAGCAGTTTACCTTCCCAAAGCACGCAGTTTAGTTTCCCTTTCCAGGGGTACGACCCTCGAGTAGAATCTAAAAATCCTCAGCCTTTGTGAGTTGTCAAAGCACTGAGTTGTACAGAGTATCCAGTTGAGTATCACGTTTTTATATAGAAATGGGGTATTTATGGATGTAAAATTGAAGAGACATTCAGGAAACACAAGGATATTAAATGCTAACACTGAATTGTCGTCGGTGATCGGTTAATCTTATGATCTATCGTCTACACTCCATTAGAATGTAAGAACAGGTATTAAATGTACAGATTATATTGATAACTCAGAATTCATTGCAAATATCCAATAAATATGTTCAAGTAAATTTACGCCTATAACACAATCTGCATACTCAGTGTTTACTCAACAAGATCGAGGCTCATAGAAGAGTAGGGCGGAGTGACAGGAGGGCAGTGGGGGTGATTCGGGGACAATAAGCAAGGGGATGAATGAACAGGAAAACAAGCATTCGGAGTATTGCGCTGCAATACACGTCCCCTACCGGCAGGCTGTCGTCCGGAAAACTGTTGGGGAAATCACCAAAGTTCAAAGTGCCATAACTTTGTCAAAAATGATCGAAACGTCGTGAAGTTTGAACTTGATCTGTAACTTCTCATGAGGAAACCATCTACCAAGTTTGAAATCATTAGCATTAAGAGTTTAGAAAAAAAAGTCCGGAAAACTGTTCTTTGCGTGACGGACTGACTGACTTACGGAGAGACGGAGTGCAAACCTCCGGTGTACACCGGTAGGGGACTAATAACAGAGAAGGAGGGAGAGAGGGGGAGGGAGAAGGAGAGAAAACACCATGGAAAGGTGCATGTGACAGGGTTGGTTGTGTCAGGAAGGGTTAATGGGGGTAATAAAGATCATGGTTCAGGATGGGGGATGACATGACAAAGCAATGCATTGCATTTGAGGTCCTGGAGGCAAGAGTGGGAAGGAAAAGCCTATGGAAGACGATTCCATATAGATGTGAGAAAATAGGGACAAAAAGGAGTCGAGGTATTTCTGGATTTTGCCTGGATTACAGTCAGCCTGGATTTTGCCTGGATTACAGTCAGCCTGGATTTTGGAAGTTTAACTGGAAGAATGCGTGCATCTTGGAGTTGCTGAAGAGGGTCGGAGGACTCAGCGAGAGAGAGCAGAAGGAAAAATATCGGATAAGAGCGCGGCTGTGCCACTGATGCAGTGCCCCTGCTTACAATAAACTGGTACTCATTTCGCCAACCTCGGAAGGACGACAGGCTGAGTCAACCCACCTGGTGTTATTTAAAGGCACGACAGGGACTCAAACTCAAGACTTTAAGATCTTAAGCCAGTCACCTTAAGCGCAATACGAGGCTTGATAAGAGGCGGTAAAATACAGGGACCACCAATCTACCTGTGATGTGAGAGTAACAGAGCATCCCTGGAGATCATTCGGCCTCATCCCTGGAGATTCCAATAATGTTGAGAGCTTCAGATTCCACGGAACCCAGAAGAGAGATGTGATGCTGGGGCGCCAGCCCGCAGCGGAGTTTCACATATTGTAAAATTAAATAATTATTTATTTAACTTGGAACTGTTTTTTAAATATTAATCAAATAAATGATAAATATGGTATAGAAGTATGATGTTACAATCGATGTGCATGATATGCACATCGATTAAAACAACAACATCATGGTATAATTATGATGTACGTACATATTTAAACTGTACATATGTAAATGCAGTGAAAACATTAAATGTATTTAATGATTTTTTTTCCAATATTTACCCTGAAATTCTACTTCCTTTCCTCATTACCTCTGTCACCGAAGGTGGATGGAGGTTATTTTTCACCCCTGTCTACCTGTTTGTTTGTCTGTGAAATAAGTGGTTCGATTCGGACAAAATTTAGTGCAGAGGTTGGGTATGTGACAAGGAGGAATCAGCAAAAAAAAATTTCTTTCGATTTTGCTTTCTTTTTATTTGGTTTTTTTGGGCGGGGGGGGGGGGGGGGGGTTCCTTTTCGATTTACATTTTGGGCCGGATCACAAAATTTTGAAGTGATTCTTCACCATTGAGCGATAAGGCCAAAAACGATATGCACTTGTAATCAGGTTCACTATGTTAACAAATAAAATTTCGTTCAAAATTTTGGTAGATTAGCAAAACTATACATTTTTGGAATATTCAGAGCATGAGGAATCCAAAAAATAATGTTGGCATTTGCGTAGACACCTTTGCGAAAATGACACTCAGGACAGTGATGAAGATAGTCAGGTTCACTATGTTAACAAATACAATTTCTTTCAAAATTTTGGGATTAGCAAACCTGTACATTTTTGGAATCTTCAGAGCATGGAGAATCTGAAAATCAATGTTGGCATTTGCACAGACACCTGCATGGCCGCCATTTTGGATTTTCAAAATGGCCGCCATAAAATACATATTTTGCGCGATCTCGGCTTCTAGTCAACCTCGAGACTTAATTAAATATGCTAATCCTATGTTTTCTGGGTCAAGGAATCCAATAAAGGCCTCAAAATAGTGCTCAGGATTATAGAAAAGCAACAAACAAAGGTAATTGAAAACCATTGTCTTTATATTTGTGATATAACTGTATTACATAATACATGATATTGCAAGTCCTTTGAAGTTATAGGTTGTTATAGGAAGTTATAGGTGGTATCAGATTGAACTATAAGTCCTATACACAGGATCTACGAGGTCTATACCGTTCAGGAATATGCTTTTACAGATCTTCATCACTGTCCTGAGTGTCATTTTCGCAAAGGTGTCTACGCAAATGTCAACATTAATTTTTGGATTCCTCATGCTCTGAATATTCCAAAAATGTATAGTTTTGCTAATCTACCAAAATTTTGAACGAAAAAACATAGTGAACTTGACTGTTGGTCTTTGGTTAATGTCGTGGTTGTGTTTTTTTTTTTTTTTGTATACAAGATCGAGGCTCGTGAAAGAGCTAAGTGTTCTTGAAAACCACAACGTTAAGTGAAACGACGAAAATGGATCAATATACAGTGCCTTCAGAAAGTATTCACATCCCTTGACTTTTTCACATTTTGTTGTGTTACAGCCTGAATTTAAAATAGGTTAAATTGAGATTTTTTTTGTCACTGATCTACACATTATATATACCCCATAATGTCGAAATGGAATTTTGTTTTTTGAATTTTTTGCAAAATAATTAAAAATGAAAAGCTGAAATGTCGTGATTCAAAAAGTATTCAACCCCTTTGCTATGACATTCCAAATTGAGTTCTTAATTTCCAATTTTATTTTCCAATTTTCAATTTCAATTGGTGCATCGAATTTCCTTTGATCATCCTTGAGATGTCTTTACAACTTGATTGGAGTTCATCTGTGGTCAATTCAATTGATTGGACATGATTTAGAAAGAAACACACTTTTCTATGTAAGGTCCCACAGTTGACAATGCATGTCAGAGCAGAAACTCTACCATGAGGTCCAAGGAACTGTCCGTAGAACTCCGACATAGATTTGTGGGGAGGCATAGATCTGGGGAAGGGTATAAAACAATTTCTAGAGTGTTGAAAGTTCCCAAGACCACAGTGAGCTCCATCATTATGAAATGGAAAGAATAGGAAACTACCCAAACTCTTCCTAGAGCTGGCCGTCTGACCAAACTGAGCAACCGGGCAGGAAGGACCTTGGTGAGGGAGGTGACTAATAACACAATGAAAACTCTGACAGAACAACAGAGTTCCTTGGCTGAGATGGGAGAACCTGCCAGAAAGACAACGGTCTCTGCAGCCCTTCACAAATCTAGGCTTGATGGGATAGTGGCCAGAAGGAAGCCACTCCTGAGAAAAAGGCACATGGCAGCATGCCTGGAGTTTGCAAAAAGGCACGTGAAAAACTGTTAGCATGAGGCAAAAGATTATGTGGTCTTTTGAGACAAAAATTGAACTCTTTGGCTTGGATGCAAAATGCTACGTCTGGTGGAAGCTAAGCACAGCTCATCACCCATTTAACACCATCCCTACAGTGAGGCATGGTGGTGGCAGCATCATGCTATGGGGATGCTTTTCAGAGGCAGGGACTGGGAGGCTTGTGAGGATAGAGGGAGCAATGAATGGAGCCAAATACAAGCAAATCCTTGAGGAGAACCTGCTTCAGAGTGCAAAAGACCTTAGACTGCGGCAAAGATTTACGCTCCAATACGACAATGACCCCAAGCATACAACCAAAGCCAGAGTGGCCCAGCCAAAGCCCATACTTGAATGGCATTGAGAATCTGTGGAAAAACTTGAAGATTGCTGTTCAGAGAGATACAGACATACCCAAGAAGAAACTGTAATCGCTGCCAAAGCCACTTCTATGAAGAATTGACTCAGGGGGTGAATAATTAAGTAAATTAGATATATCTGTATTTCATTAACTCACCTGGAACATAGTTCCGGGGGGCTTATCGGATGACGTGTTATCCGTTCGTAAACACTTGCAACTTCTTCTGCTGAAACTGATGATGAGATTGTGACCAAACTTGGCATAAGTGATATTTGGTATGCTGCAACTCAAGTTTGTTCACGGTATTAATAAAATCGGTGTTGAAGGGGGTCTACAGGGGGGGGGGGGGGGGGGGTCAAAGTGGATCCACAAATTCAGCCGAATTTGGTGGACTGGTAGGGTGTGTGACAAGGACAAATTGATTAGATTTGGTTCAGGTGTCTGGATCGAGATGCTAGTATTTTATAAGTGATTCTTCACCATTGAGAGATAGGGCTAAAAACAATACATAACACGATATCTCAAAAGGTTATGAACGGATTATGACGAAACTTGGTGGACTTGTTGGGCATGTGACGAGAACAAGCCGATTAGATTTTGGTTCAGACCCGAATCCAGATCCAGGGTGGATTAGTGGATACAAAACGTAAACCGTTCAGCCCGGCGGAGGTATGCTCCACACCGAGTGTCGTTATGGTTGAGAGAACGGTTTGGTGTGCTGGTGTTTTCCTGCTCACAGTGATTGAATATATAAACTTTAAAACTCCTAAAGTACCTCGTAATGTAGGTACCATAGAATACACCAAGCGTGCCCCATATTAATCACCTACTACTTCCATGTATTGGTGAGGACATGACTACATGATGGAACACACCAACAGCTATTATAGCGTACAATAAATAGTACCATGAAATATAAGGAAACAAGGCACAGAAGGAGGTAGTGTTGCACCATCGTGCCTGTTCCATATCTCCATCCAGCACTGTACCGTGTTCCATAACCAGTTAATCTTTCCAGCATTACCAGTACATAATGGACTACAGTATTCATTTCGAAAAACACTGGAGTATCTTAATTGAACCTCCCCAACCTAAATTCGTACCAAACAGCTTGCTTTATACTCCCATTGGAAAGACTATGTGCTGGACTAGTAGGTATGCACACTCACCTCTAAGCTGTCTGGCCTGGGTTTGAATCCTGACCCAGCTATAAGAGCTGGTGTCACCTTGGTGCATTCGATGCAGGACGAAGCATCAATGTGTGGGACACCGATGCGACGGTGTCCTGTCTGCTTGCATTAGTTGGTGGACGTTAAAGATCCCTGCGAGATGTTTCTTTGTGCAGAGTATGCGAGTTATCGCAGGCATCCTGAACGAGTTACAGAATCTTGCCAAAATTATCCGTCGAACGTCAGGCCTGGGCAGCCGATTCGTGAAAGACTTGGGTGAAAAACATTCCCTGGGCGTCTCCAAAGCAATTTTGGAATAATCGCGGCCGTTAACATCGATGGTACTAAAGCGGAAAAATGTAGAGCATCTCACAACGGTGGTTTATAGTCGTGTTCGACCGACCACGTTGGTGCTTGAACTGAGACCACACAACTGAACGGTGAGCACACAATAAAATCTGAACCACGGGTTCGAGCACGTGTTCAACATGCCCTTCAATAGAGCCGGCTTGTTGGACACTTGCAAGCATTATTAATATGATGGGAGATACAAACAGCCGTCTCTGTAAACTTGCAAAGTCGTGGGTTTCACGTGTCATCACAGCAGGTGATATAACACGGAGGGAATGTTATTTATTTCAATAACACCGATAGTCTAACAACGGCGTACCCGGGCTTGTTTGATACTTTAATTGAAGAGGATAGTATGACCTGAGTAGGTATACCAGTTAGCAGTTATCAAATAATGTATTACATTTTTTTTGACTTCAGGCATGGACAGCCGGTTCGTGAATGACTTCGGTAAAAAAAAAAACGGCGAATGGCAAACGATGAACGAATAAATTCCACATTCCTGTGCCGCCTTCAGTCGAACATCAGGCATCGACAGCAGGTTCTCTATATTTTCATTCTAAACCACATCATTCATCATTCCAATCACAAATGAATACTATACAATTAATATATTAAAATGTAATGTTAAATCATGATTGTATTGAGATATTATCAAACCAGCGAACTGTTATAATCTGTTCATTTCCGGATTCGGGAGTAAAGTCCGTGTCGATCGCATTTCAAAATCATAATTGTATTGAGGAAAACTGTTCCCTGCCCAGTAAACTTGGTGCGAGCCAACTGTTCTATTTTTCAAGTTTTTTTCTTTGATACAATATGGCTGCCAGACCACCTGAGCGATGACATCATAAATTTTTATTCTCTAATATAATTGTTGCGTAGATCACGCTCAATAAATTTCTAATCAGACTACGCGTTGTCCCTGTCGAATTGTGACGTCATAATTAAGGTACCGATGACATCATCATTAACATATCTTATTCTCCATGTGGAGTTCTTTACAATGAGCCATGTTTCAATTTTTCTCCATGGAGCGGTTTCGGAGATATAGAGGTGCAACTTATTAAGATTTTTCCAAGATGATGCCTGTACCACATGACCTATGACGTCATAATTATCATGACAAAATTCTAAAGGAGGAGGCACTCCTATGGTAAAAAATTTCGTGTCCTTTGGACTAACAGTTACAGAGGGAAAAAAAAAAAAAAAAGATCAGATCAAGCGTTGTACTTGTCGAATTATGATGACATAATGAAGGCACCGATGACATCATCATCAACATGTGTTATTCCCCATGGGGAGTAGTTGATGATGAGCCTTGTTTCAACTTTTCCCATTGAGCGGTTTGGGAGATGTAGAGATATAACGTTTTTCCAAGATGGCGTCTTTACTATGTGACCTATGACGTCATAATTATGAATATAAAAAATATACAGGCGGAGGCACTCCTATGGTAAAATTTTGTGTCAATCACACCAATGGTTGCCGAGAAAATGAAGTTTTAAAATGCAGACACGTAGCAACACGTACGCACCCGAATGTCTAACTCGGCTTTTCGCTTTGCGAAAGCAGAGCAATAACAAACAGCAGTAGCTGACACATCATTGTGCAATAAAGAGAACATAGATCACAATGTTCCCATAAAAATAAAACACATAAAATTACTCAAACACAATGACAATTCTCTCAAACAAATAAAAACCCTCCAATGATTGTCTCAATCAAACTCAAACCCTCTGATGATTCTCTCAAACAAACTCAAACCCACCGATGATTCTCTCAAACAAACTCAAACCCTCTGATGATTCTCTCAAACAAACTCAAACCCAAAGTTGATTCTCTCAAACAAACTCAAACCCTCTGATGATTCTCTCAAACAAACTCGAACCCTCTGATGATTCTCTCAAACAAACTCAAACCCTCTGATGATTCTCTCAAACAAACTCAAACCCTCTGATGATTCTCTCAAACAAACTCAAACCCTCTGATGATTCTCTCAAACAAACTCAAACCCTCTGATGATTCTCTCAAACAAACTCAAACCCTCTGATGATTCTCTCAAACAAACTCAAACCCTCTGATGATTCTCTCAAACAAACTCAAACCCAAAGTTGATTCTCTCAAACAAACTCAAACCCTCTGATGATTCTCTCAAACAAACGCAAACCCTCTGATGATTCTCTCAAACAAACTCAAACCCTCTGATGATTCTCTCAAACAAACTCAAACCCTCTGATGATTGTCTCAAACAAACTCAAACCCTCTGATGATTGTCTCAAACAAACTCAAACCCAAAGATGATTTTCTCAAACAAAATCAAACTGTCTGATGATTCTCTCAAACAAACTCAAACCCTCTGATGATTGTCTCAAACAAACTCAAACCCACTGATGATTGTCTCAAACAAACTCAAACCCAAAGATGATTCTCTCAAACAAACTCAAACCCTCTGATGATTGTCTCAATCAAACTCAAACCCAAAGATGATTCTCTCAAACAAACTCAAACCCACCGATGATTCTCTCAAACAAACTCAAACCCTCTGATGATTCTCTCAAACAAACTCAAACCCAAAGTTGATTCTCTCAAACAAACTCAAACCCTCTGATGATTCTCTCAAACAAACTCGAACCCTCTGATGATTCTCTCAAACAAACTCAAACCCTCTGATGATTCTCTCAAACAAACTCAAACCCTCTGATGATTCTCTCAAACAAACTCAAACCCTCTGATGATTCTCTCAAACAAACTCAAACCCTCTGATGATTCTCTCAAACAAACTCAAACCCTCTGATGATTCTCTCAAACAAACTCAAACCCTCTGATGATTCTCTCAAACAAACTCAAACCCAAAGTTGATTCTCTCAAACAAACTCAAACCCTCTGATGATTCTCTCAAACAAACGCAAACCCTCTGATGATTCTCTCAAACAAACTCAAACCCTCTGATGATTCTCTCAAACAAACTCAAACCCTCTGATGATTGTCTCAAACAAACTCAAACCCTCTGATGATTGTCTCAAACAAACTCAAACCCAAAGATGATTTTCTCAAACAAAATCAAACTGTCTGATGATTCTCTCAAACAAACTCAAACCCTCTGATGATTGTCTCAAACAAACTCAAACCCACTGATGATTGTCTCAAACAAACTCAAACCCAAAGATGATTCTCTCAAACAAACTCAAACCCTCTGATGATTCTCTCAAACAAACTCAATCCCACTGATGATTGTCTCAAACAAACACAAACCCTCTGATGATTCTCTCAAACAAACTCAAACCCTCTGATGATTCTCTCAAACAAACTCAAACCCTCTGATGATTCTCTAAAACAAACTCAAACACTCTGATGCTTCTCTCAAACAAACTCAATCCCACTGATGATTGTCTCAAACAAACTCAAACCCTCTGATGATTCTCTCAAACAAACTCAAACCCTCTGATGATTCTCTAAAACAAACTCAAACACTCTGATGCTTCTCTCAAACAAACTCAAACCCTCTGATGATTCTCTCAAACAAACTCAAACCCAAAGATGATTCTCTCAAACAAACTCAAACCCTCGGATGATTCTCTCAAACAAACTCAAACCCACTGATGATTCTCTCAAATAAACTCAAACCCAAATATGATTCTCTCAAACAAACTCAAACCCTCTGATGATTCTCTCAAACAAACTCAAACCCTCTGATGATTGTCTCAAACTAACTCAAACCCACTGATGGATCTCTCAAACAAACTCAAACCCTCTGATGATTCTCTCAAACAAACTCAAACCCTCTGATGATTCTCTCAAACAAACACAAACCCAAAGATGATTCTCTCAAACAAACTCAAACCCTCTGATGATTCTCTCAAACAAACTCAAACCCACTGATGATTCTCTCAAACAAACTCAAACCCTCTGATGATTCTCTCAAACAAACTCAAACCCTCTGATGATTGTCTCAAACAAACTCAAACCCACTGATGATTCTCTCAAACAAACTCAAACCCTCTGATGATTCTCTCAAACAAACTCAAACCCTCTGATGATTCTCTCAAACAAACTCAAACCCAATGATGATTCTCTCAAACAAACTCAAACCCTCTGATGATTCTCTCAAACAAACTCAAACCCACTGATGATTCTCTCAAACAAACTCAAACCCAAAGATGATTCTCTCAAACAAACTCAAACCCAAAGATGATTCTCTCAAACAAACTCAAACCCAAAGATGATTCTCTCAAACAAACTCAAACCCTCTGATGATTCTCTCAAACAAACTCAAATCCTCTGATGATTCTCTCAAACAAACTCAAACCCAAAGATGATTCTCTCAAACAAACTCAAACCCAAAGATGATTCTCTCAAACAAACTCAAACCCTCTGATGATTCTCTCAAACAAACTCAAACGCAAATATGATTCTCTCAAACAAACTCAAACCCTCTGATGATTCTCTCAAACAAACTCAAATGCAAAGATGATTCTCTCAAACAAACTCAAACCCTCTGATGATTCTCTCAAACAAACTCAAACCCTCTGATGATTTTCTCAAACAAACTCAAACCCTCTGATGATTCTCTCAAACAAACTCAAACCCTCTGATGATTTTCTCAAACAAATTCAAACCCTCTGCTGATTGTCTCAGACAAACTCAAACCCTCTGATGATTTTCTCAAACAAATTCAAACCCTCTGATGATTCTCTCAAACAAACTCAAACGCAAATATGATTCTCTCAAACAAACTCAAACCCTCTGATGATTCTCTCAAACAAACTCAAATGCAAAGATGATTCTCTCAAACAAACTCAAACCCTCTGATGATTCTCTCAAACAAACTCAAACCCAAAGATGATTCTCTCAAACAAACTCAAACCCAAAGATGATTCTCTCAAACAAACTCAAACCCTCTGATGATTTTCTCAAACAAACTCAAACCCAAAGATGATTCTCTCAAACAAAGTCAAACCCAAAGATGATTCTCTCAAACAAACTCAAACCCAAAGATGATTCTCTCAAACAAACTCAAACCCTCTGTCTCAAACAAACTCAAACCTTCTGATGATTTTCTCAAATAAACTCAAACCTTCTGATGATTGTCTCAAACAAACTCAAACCTTCTGATGATTCTCTCAAACAAACTCAAACCCAAAGATGATTCTCTCAAACAAACTCAAACCCAAAGATGATTCTCTCAAACAAACTCAAACCCACTGATGATTCTCTCAAACAAACCCAAACCCTCTGATGATTCTCTCAAACAAACTCAAACCCTCTGATGATTCTCTCAAACAAACTCAAACCCTCTGA
Source organism: Myxine glutinosa (assembly GCF_964187855.1). Classification (NCBI taxonomy): domain Eukaryota; kingdom Metazoa; phylum Chordata; class Myxini; order Myxiniformes; family Myxinidae; genus Myxine; species Myxine glutinosa. Next base: position 104,203,483 of record NC_136268.1, on the reverse strand, counting down.
TGATTCTCTCAAACAAGCTCAAACCCTCTGATGATTCTCTCAAACAAACTCAAACCCTCTGATGATTCTCTCAAACAAACTCAAACCCTCTGATGATTGTCTCAAACAAACTCAAACCCTCTGATGATTCTCTCAAACAAACTCAAACCCTCTGATGATTCCCTCAAACAAACTCAAACCCTCTGATGATTTTCTCAAACAAACTCAAACCTTCTGATGATTCTCTCAAACAAACTCAAACCCTCTGATGATTCTCTCAAACAAACTCAAACCTTCTGATGATTCTCTCAAACAAACTCAAACCCAAATATGATTCAAACAAACTCAAACCCTCTGATGATTCTCTCAAACAAACTCAAACCCTCTGATGATTCTCTCAAACAAACTCAAAACCAAAGATGATTTTCTCAAACAAACTCAAACCCTCTGATGATTTTCTCAAACAAACTCAAACCCAAAGATGATTGTCTCAAACAAACTCAAATCCTCTGACGATTCTCTCAAACAAACTCAAACCCTCTGATGATTCTCTCAAACAAACTCAAAACCAAAGATGATTTTCTCAAACAAACTCAAACCCTCTGATGATTTTCTCAAACAAACTCAAAACCAAAGATGATTGTCTCAAACAGACTCAAACCATCTGATGATTCTCTCAAACAAACTTAAACCCTCTGATGATTCTCTCAAACAAGCTCAAACCCTCTGATGATTCTCTCAAACAAACTCAAACCCTCTGATGATTCTCTCAAACAAACTCAAACCCTCTTATGATTCTCTCAAACAAACTCAAACCCACAGATGATTCTCTCAAACAAACTCAAACCCTCTGATGATTCTCTCAAACAAACTCAAACCCAAAGATGATTCTCTCAAACAAGCTCAAACCCAAATATGATTCTCTCAAACAATCTCAAACCCTCTGATGATTTTCTCAAACAAACTCAAACCCTCTGATGATTCTCTCAAACAAACTCAAACCCTCTGATGATTCTCTCAAACAAACTCAAACCCTCTGATGATTCTCTCAAACAAACTCAAATCCTCTGATGATTCTCTCAAACAAACTCAAACCCAAAGATGATTCTCTCAAACAAACTCAAACCCAAAGATGATTCTATCAAACAAACTCAAACCCAAAGATGATTCTCTCAAACAAACTCAAACCCTCTGATGATTCTCTCAAACAAACTCAAACCCAAACATGATTCTCTCAAACAAACTCAAACCCTCTTATGATTCTCTCAAACAAACTCAAATCCTCTGATGATTCTCTCAAACAAACTCAAACCCAAAGATGATTCTCTCAAACAAACTCAAACCCAAAGATGATTCTCTCAAACAAACTCAAACCCAAAGATGATTCTCTCAAACAAACTCAAACCCAAAGATGATTCTCTCAAACAAACTCAAACCCTCTTTCTCAAACAAACTCAAACCCACCGATGATTCTCTCAAACAAACTCAAACCCAAAGATGATTCTCTCAAACAAACTCAAACCCAAAGATGATTCTCTCAAACAAACTCAAACCCTCTGATGATTCTCTCAAACAAACTCAAACCCAAAGGTGATTTTCTCAAACAAACTCAAACCCAAAGATGATTCTCTCAAACAAACTTAAACCCAAAGATGATTCTCTCAAACAAACTCAAACCATCTGATGATTCTCTCAAACAAACTCAAACCCTCTGGTGATTCTCTCAAACAAACAAACCCAAAGTTGATTCTCTCAAACAAACTCAAACCCAAAGATGATTCTCTCAAACAAACTCAAACCCAAAGATGATTCTCTCAAACAAACTCAAACCCACTGATGATTCTCTCAAACAAACTCAACCCCAAAGTTGATTCTCTCAAACAAACTCAAACCCAAAGATGATTCTCTCAAACAAACTCAAACCCAAAGTTGATTCTCGCAAACAAACTCAAACCCACTGATGATTCTCTCAAACAAACTCAAACCCAAAGTTGATTCTCTCAAACAAACTCAAACCCAAAGATGATTCTCTCAAACAAACTCAAACCCTCTGATGATTCTCTCAAACAAACTCAAACCCTCTGATGATTCACTCAAACAAACTCAAACCCAAAGATGATTCTCTCAAACAAGCTCAAACCCTTTGATGATTCTCTCAAACAAACTCAAACCCTCTGATGATTCTCTCAAACAAACTCAAACCCACTGATGATTCTCTCAAACAAACTCAAATCCTCTGATGATTCTCTCAAACAAACACAAACCCACTGATGATTCTCTCAAACAAACTCAAATCCTCTGATGATTCTCTCAAACAAACTCAAACCCAAAGATGATTCTCTCAAACAAACTCAAACCCAAAGATGATTCTCTCAAACAAACTCAAACCCAAAGATGATTCTCTCAAACAAACTCAAACCCTCTGATGATTCTCTCAAACAAACTCAAACCCAAAGATGATTCTCTCAAACAAACTCAAACCCTCTGATGATTGTCTCAAACAAACTCAAATCCTCTGATGATTCTCTCAAACAAACTCAAACCCAAAGATGATTCTCTCAAACAAACTCAAACCCAAAGATGATTCTCTCAAACAAACTCAAACCCAAAGATGATTCTCTCAAACAAACTCAAACCCTCTGATGATTTTCTCAAACAAACTCAAACCCAAAGATGATTCTCTCAAACTCAAACCCAAAGATGATTCTCTCAAACAAACTCAAACCCAAAGATGATTCTCTCAAACAAACTCAAACCCAAAGATGATTCTCTCAAACATACTCAAACCCAAAGATGATTCTCTCAAACAAACTCAAACCCAAAGATGATTCTCTCAAACAAACTCAAACCCAAAGATGATTCTCTCAAACAAACTCAAACCCAAAGATGATTCTCTCAAACAAACTCAAACCATCTGATGATTCTCTCAAACAAACTCAAACCCTCTGATGATTTTCTCAAACAAACTCAAACCCAAAGATGATTCTCTCAAACAAAGTCAAACCCAAAGATGATTCTCTCAAACAAACTCAAACCCAGAGATGATTCTCTCAAACAAACTCAAACCCAAAGATGATTCTCTCAAACAAACTCAAACCCAAAGAGGATTCTCTCAAACAAACTCAAACCCAAAGATGATTCTCTCAAACAAACTCAAACCCAAAGATGATTCTCTCAAACAAACTCAAACCCAAAGATGATTCTCTCAAACAAACTCAAATGCAAAGATGATTCTCTCAAACAAACTCAAACCCAAAGATGATTCTCTCAAACAAACTCAAACCCAAAGATGATTCTCTCAAACAAACTCAAACCCAAAGATGATTCTCTCAAACAAACTCAAACCCAAAGATGATTTTCTCAAACAAACTCAAACCCAAAGATGATTCTCTCAAACAAACTCAAACCCAAAGATGATTCTCTCAAACAAACTCAAACCATCTGATGATTCTCTCAAACAAACTCAAACCCTCTGGTGATTCTCTCAAACAAACTCAAACCCAAAGTTGATTCTCTCAAACAAACTCAAACCCAAAGATGATTCTCTCAAACAAACTCAAACCCAAAGATGATTCTCTCAAACAAACTCAAACCCACTGATGATTCTCTCAAACAAACTCAAACCCAAAGTTGATTCTCTCAAACAAACTCAAACCCAAAGATGATTCTCTCAAACAAACTCAAACCCAAAGTTGATTCTCTCAAACAAACTCAAACCCACAGATGATTCTCTCAAACAAACTCAAACCCTCTGATGATTCTCTCAAACAAACTCAAACCCACCGATGATTCTCTCAAACAAACTCAAACCCAACGTTGATTCTCTCAAACAAACTCAAACCCTCTGATGATTCTCTCAAACAAACTCAAACCCTCTGATGATTCTCTCAAACAAACTCAAACCCTCTGATGATTCTCTCAAACAAACTCAAACCCTCTGATGATTCTCTCAAACAAACGCAAACCCTCTGATGATTCTCTCAAACAAACTCAAACCCTCTGATGATTCTCTCAAACAAACTCAAACCCTCTGATGATTGTCTCAAACAAACTCAAACCCACTGATGATTCTCTCAAACAAACTCAAATCCTCTGATGATTCTCTCAAACAAACTCAAACCCAAAGATGATTCTCTCAAACAAACTCAAACCCAAAGATGATTCTCTCAAACAAACTCAAACCCAAAGATGATTCTCTCAAACAAACTCAAACCCTCTGATGATTCTCTCAAACAAACTCAAACCCAAAGATGATTCTCTCAAACAAACTCAAACCCTCTGATGATTCTCTCAAACAAACTCAAATCCTCTGATGATTCTCTCAAACAAACTCAAACCCAAAGATGATTCTCTCAAACAAACTCAAACCCAAAGATGATTCTCTCAAACAAACTCAAACTCAAAGATGATTCTCTCAAACAAACTCAAACCCTCTGATGATTTTCTCAAACAAACTCAAACCCAAAGATGATTCTCTCAAACAAACTCAAACCCAAAGATGATTCTCTCAAACAAACTCAAACCCAAAGATGATTCTCTCAAACAAACTCAAACCCAAAGATGATTCTCTCAAACATACTCAAACCCAAAGATGATTCTCTCAAACAAACTCAAACCCAAAGATGATTCTCTCAAACAAACTCAAACCCAAAGATGATTCTCTCAAACAAACTCAAACCCAAAGATGATTCTCTCAAACAAACTCAAACCCAAAGATGATTCTCTCAAACAAACTCAAACCCTCTGATGATTCTCTCAAACAAACTCAAACCCACCGATGATTCTCTCAAACAAACTCAAACCCAAAGTTGATTCTCTCAAACAAACTCAAACCTTCTGATGATTCTCTCAAACAAACTCGAACCCTCTGATGATTCTCTCAAACAAACTCAAACCCTCTGATGATTCTCTCAAACAAACTCAAACCCTCTGATGATTCTCTCAAACAAACGCAAACCCTCTGATGATTCTCTCAAACAAACTCAAACCCTCTGATGATTCTCTCAAACAAACTCAAACCCTCTGATGATTGTCTCAAACAAACTCAAACCCACTGATGATTCTCTCAAACAAACTCAAATCCTCTGATGATTCTCTCAAACAAACTCAAACCCAAAGATGATTCTCTCAAACAAACTCAAACCCAAAGATGATTCTCTCAAACAAACTCAAACCCAAAGATGATTCTCTCAAACAAACTCAAACCCTCTGATGATTCTCTCAAACAAACTCAAACCCAAAGATGATTCTCTCAAACAAACTCAAACCCTCTGATGATTCTCTCAAACAAACTCAAATCCTCTGATGATTCTCTCAAACAAACTCAAACCAAAGATGATTCTCTCAAACAAACTCAAACCCAAAGATGATTCTCTCAAACAAACTCAAACCCAAAGATGATTCTCTCAAACAAACTCAAACCCTCTGATGATTTTCTCAAACAAACTCAAACCCAAAGATGATTCTCTCAAACAAACTCAAACCCAAAGATGATTCTCTCAAACAAACTCAAACCCAAAGATGCTTCTCTCAAACAAACTCAAACCCAAAGATGATTCTCTTAAACATACTCAAACCCAAAGATGATTCTCTCAAACAAACTCAAACCCAAAGATGATTCTCTCAAACAAACTCAAACCCAAAGATGATTCTCTCAAACAAACTCAAACCCAAAGATGATTCTCTCAAACAAACTCAAACCATCTGATGATTCTCTCAAACAAACTCAAACCCTCTGATGATTTTCTCAAACAAACTCAAACCCAAAGATGATTCTCTCAAACAAAGTCAAACCCAAAGATGATTCTCTCAAACAAACTCAAACCCAAAGATGATTCTCTCAAACAAACTCAAACCCAAAGATGATTCTCTCAAACAAACTCAAACCGAAAGATGATTCTCTCAAACAAACTCAAACCCAAAGATGATTCTCTCAAACAAACTCAAACCCAAAGATGATTCTCTCAAACAAACTCAAACCCAAAGATGATTCTCTCAAACAAACTCAAACGCAAAGATGATTCTCTCAAACAAACTCAAACCCTCTTTCTCAAACAAACTCAAACCCTCGGATGATTCTCTCAAACAAACTCAAACCCACTGATGATTCTCTCAAACAAACTCAAACCCAAATATGATTCTCTCAAACAAACTCAAACCCTCTGATGATTCTCTCAAACAAACAAACCCTCTGATGATTGTCTCAAACTAACTCAAACCCACTGATGGATCTCTCAAACAAACTCAAACCCTCTGATGATTCTCTCAAACAAACTCAAACCCTCTGATGATTCTCTCAAACAAACTCAAACCCAAAGATGATTCTCTCAAACAAACTCAAACCCAAAGATGATTCTCTCAAACAAACTCAAACCCAAAGATGATTCTCTCAAACAAACTCAAACCCAAAGAGGATTCTCTCAAACAAACTCAAACCCAAAGATGATTCTCTCAAACAAACTCAAACCCAAAGATGATTCTCTCAAACAAACTCAAACCCAAAGATGATTCTCTCAAACAAACTCAAACGCAAAGATGATTCTCTCAAACAAACTCAAACCCTCTTTCTCAAACAAACTCAAACCCACCGATGATTCTCTCAAACAAACTCAAACCCAAAGATGATTCTCTCAAACAAACTCAAACCCAAAGATGATTCTCTCAAACAAACTCAAACCCAAAGATGATTCTCTCAAACAAACTCAAACCCAAAGATGATTCTCTCAAACAAACTCAAACCCAAAGATGATTTTCTCAAACAAACTCAAACCCAAAGATGATTCTCTCAAACAAACTCAAACCCAAAGATGATTCTCTCAAACAAACTCAAACCATCTGATGATTCTCTCAAACAAACTCAAACCCTCTGGTGATTCTCTCAAACAAACTCAAACCCAAAGTTGATTCTCTCAAACAAACTCAAACCCAAAGATGATTCTCTCAAACAAACTCAAACCCAAAGATGATTCTCTCAAACAAACTCAAACCCACTGATGATTCTCTCAAACAAACTCAAACCCAAAGTTGATTCTCTCAAACAAACTCAAACCCAAAGATGATTCTCTCAAACAAACTCAAACCCAAAGTTGATTCTCTCAAACAAACTCAAACCCACAGATGATTCTCTCAAACAAACTCAAACCCTCTGATGATTCTCTCAAACAAACTCAAACCCACCGATGATTCTCTCAAACAAACTCAAACCCAACGTTGATTCTCTCAAACAAACTCAAACCCTCTGATGATTCTCTCAAACAAACTCAAACCCTCTGATGATTCTCTCAAACAAACTCAAACCCTCTGATGATTCTCTCAAACAAACTCAAACCCTCTGATGATTCTCTCAAACAAACGCAAACCCTCTGATGATTCTCTCAAACAAACTCAAACCCTCTGATGATTCTCTCAAACAAACTCAAACCCTCTGATGATTGTCTCAAACAAACTCAAACCCACTGATGATTCTCTCAAACAAACTCAAATCCTCTGATGATTCTCTCAAACAAACTCAAACCCAAAGATGATTCTCTCAAACAAACTCAAACCCAAAGATGATTCTCTCAAACAAACTCAAACCCAAAGATGATTCTCTCAAACAAACTCAAACCCTCTGATGATTCTCTCAAACAAACTCAAACCCAAAGATGATTCTCTCAAACAAACTCAAACCCTCTGATGATTCTCTCAAACAAACTCAAATCCTCTGATGATTCTCTCAAACAAACTCAAACCCAAAGATGATTCTCTCAAACAAACTCAAACCCAAAGATGATTCTCTCAAACAAACTCAAACCCAAAGATGATTCTCTCAAACAAACTCAAACCCTCTGATGATTTTCTCAAACAAACTCAAACCCAAAGATGATTCTCTCAAACAAACTCAAACCCAAAGATGATTCTCTCAAACAAACTCAAACCCAAAGATGATTCTCTCAAACAAACTCAAACCCAAAGATGATTCTCTCAAACATACTCAAACCCAAAGATGATTCTCTCAAACAAACTCAAACCCAAAGATGATTCTCTCAAACAAACTCAAACCCAAAGATGATTCTCTCAAACAAACTCAAACCCAAAGATGATTCTCTCAAACAAACTCAAACCCAAAGATGATTCTCTCAAACAAACTCAAACCCTCTGATGATTCTCTCAAACAAACTCAAACCCACCGATGATTCTCTCAAACAAACTCAAACCCAAAGTTGATTCTCTCAAACAAACTCAAACCCTCTGATGAATCTCTCAAACAAACTCGAACCCTCTGATGATTCTCTCAAACAAACTCAAACCCTCTGATGATTCTCTCAAACAAACTCAAACCCTCTGATGATTCTCTCAAACAAACGCAAACCCTCTGATGATTCTCTCAAACAAACTCAAACCCTCTGATGATTCTCTCAAACAAACTCAAACCCTCTGATGATTGTCTCAAACAAACTCAAACCCACTGATGATTCTCTCAAACAAACTCAAATCCTCTGATGATTCTCTCAAACAAACTCAAACCCAAAGATGATTCTCTCAAACAAACTCAAACCCAAAGATGATTCTCTCAAACAAACTCAAACCCAAAGATGATTCTCTCAAACAAACTCAAACCCTCTGATGATTCTCTCAAACAAACTCAAACCCAAAGATGATTCTCTCAAACAAACTCAAACCCTCTGATGATTCTCTCAAACAAACTCAAATCCTCTGATGATTCTCTCAAACAAACTCAAACCCAAAGATGATTCTCTCAAACAAACTCAAACCCAAAGATGATTCTCTCAAACAAACTCAAACCCAAAGATGATTCTCTCAAACAAACTCAAACCCTCTGATGATTTTCTCAAACAAACTCAAACCCAAAGATGATTCTCTCAAACAAACTCAAACCCAAAGATGATTCTCTCAAACAAACTCAAACCCAAAGATGCTTCTCTCAAACAAACTCAAACCCAAAGATGATTCTCTCAAACATACTCAAACCCAAAGATGATTCTCTCAAACAAACTCAAACCCAAAGATGATTCTCTCAAACAAACTCAAACCCAAAGATGATTCTCTCAAACAAACTCAAACCCAAAGATGATTCTCTCAAACAAACTCAAACCATCTGATGATTCTCTCAAACAAACTCAAACCCTCTGATGATTTTCTCAAACAAACTCAAACCCAAAGATGATTCTCTCAAACAAAGTCAAACCCAAAGATGATTCTCTCAAACAAACTCAAACTCAAAGATGATTCTCTCAAACAAACTCAAACCCAAAGATGATTCTCTCAAACAAACTCAAACCCAAAGATGATTCTCTCAAACAAACTCAAACCCAAAGATGATTCTCTCAAACAAACTCAAACCCAAAGATGATTCTCTCAAACAAACTCAAACCCAAAGATGATTCTCTCAAACAAACTCAAACGCAAAGATGATTCTCTCAAACAAACTCAAACCCTCTTTCTCAAACAAACTCAAACCCTCGGATGATTCTCTCAAACAAACTCAAACCCACTGATGATTCTCTCAAACAAACTCAAACCCAAATATGATTCTCTCAAACAAACTCAAACCCTCTGATGATTCTCTCAAACAAACAAACCCTCTGATGATTGTCTCAAACTAACTCAAACCCACTGATGGATCTCTCAAACAAACTCAAACCCTCTGATGATTCTCTCAAACAAACTCAAACCCTCTGATGATTCTCTCAAACAAACTCAAACCCAAAGATGATTCTCTCAAACAAACTCAAACCCAAAGATGATTCTCTCAAACAAACTCAAACCCAAAGATGATTCTCTCAAACAAACTCAAACCCAAAGAGGATTCTCTCAAACAAACTCAAACCCAAAGATGATTCTCTCAAACAAACTCAAACCCAAAGATGATTCTCTCAAACAAACTCAAACCCAAAGATGATTCTCTCAAACAAACTCAAACGCAAAGATGATTCTCTCAAACAAACTCAAACCCTCTTTCTCAAACAAACTCAAACCCACCGATGATTCTCTCAAACAAACTCAAACCCAAAGATGATTCTCTCAAACAAACTCAAACCCAAAGATGATTCTCTCAAACAAACTCAAACCCAAAGATGATTCTCTCAAACAAACTCAAACCCAAAGATGATTCTCTCAAACAAACTCAAACCCAAAGATGATTTTCTCAAACAAACTCAAACCCAAAGATGATTCTCTCAAACAAACTCAAACCCAAAGATGATTCTCTCAAACAAACTCAAACCATCTGATGATTCTCTCAAACAAACTCAAACCCTCTGGTGATTCTCTCAAACAAACTCAAACCCAAAGTTGATTCTCTCAAACAAACTCAAACCCAAAGATGATTCTCTCAAACAAACTCAAACCCAAAGATGATTCTCTCAAACAAACTCAAACCCACTGATGATTCTCTCAAACAAACTCAAACCCAAAGTTGATTCTCTCAAACAAACTCAAACCCAAAGATGATTCTCTCAAACAAACTCAAACCCAAAGTTGATTCTCTCAAACAAACTCAAACCCACAGATGATTCTCTCAAACAAACTCAAACCCTCTGATGATTCTCTCAAACAAACTCAAACCCACCGATGATTCTCTCAAACAAACTCAAACCCAACGTTGATTCTCTCAAACAAACTCAAACCCTCTGATGATTCTCTCAAACAAACTCAAACCCTCTGATGATTCTCTCAAACAAACTCAAACCCTCTGATGATTCTCTCAAACAAACTCAAACCCTCTGATGATTCTCTCAAACAAACGCAAACCCTCTGATGATTCTCTCAAACAAACTCAAACCCTCTGATGATTCTCTCAAACAAACTCAAACCCTCTGATGATTGTCTCAAACAAACTCAAACCCACTGATGATTCTCTCAAACAAACTCAAATCCTCTGATGATTCTCTCAAACAAACTCAAACCCAAAGATGATTCTCTCAAACAAACTCAAACCCAAAGATGATTCTCTCAAACAAACTCAAACCCAAAGATGATTCTCTCAAACAAACTCAAACCCTCTGATGATTCTCTCAAACAAACTCAAACCCAAAGATGATTCTCTCAAACAAACTCAAACCCTCTGATGATTCTCTCAAACAAACTCAAATCCTCTGATGATTCTCTCAAACAAACTCAAACCCAAAGATGATTCTCTCAAACAAACTCAAACCCAAAGATGATTCTCTCAAACAAACTCAAACCCAAAGATGATTCTCTCAAACAAACTCAAACCCTCTGATGATTTTCTCAAACAAACTCAAACCCAAAGATGATTCTCTCAAACAAACTCAAACCCAAAGATGATTCTCTCAAACAAACTCAAACCCAAAGATGATTCTCTCAAACAAACTCAAACCCAAAGATGATTCTCTCAAACATACTCAAACCCAAAGATGATTCTCTCAAACAAACTCAAACCCAAAGATGATTCTCTCAAACAAACTCAAACCCAAAGATGATTCTCTCAAACAAACTCAAACCCAAAGATGATTCTCTCAAACAAACTCAAACCCAAAGATGATTCTCTCAAACAAACTCAAACCCTCTGATGATTCTCTCAAACAAACTCAAACCCACCGATGATTCTCTCAAACAAACTCAAACCCAAAGTTGATTCTCTCAAACAAACTCAAACCCTCTGATGAATCTCTCAAACAAACTCGAACCCTCTGATGATTCTCTCAAACAAACTCAAACCCTCTGATGATTCTCTCAAACAAACTCAAACCCTCTGATGATTCTCTCAAACAAACGCAAACCCTCTGATGATTCTCTCAAACAAACTCAAACCCTCTGATGATTCTCTCAAACAAACTCAAACCCTCTGATGATTGTCTCAAACAAACTCAAACCCACTGATGATTCTCTCAAACAAACTCAAATCCTCTGATGATTCTCTCAAACAAACTCAAACCCAAAGATGATTCTCTCAAACAAACTCAAACCCAAAGATGATTCTCTCAAACAAACTCAAACCCAAAGATGATTCTCTCAAACAAACTCAAACCCTCTGATGATTCTCTCAAACAAACTCAAACCCAAAGATGATTCTCTCAAACAAACTCAAACCCTCTGATGATTCTCTCAAACAAACTCAAATCCTCTGATGATTCTCTCAAACAAACTCAAACCCAAAGATGATTCTCTCAAACAAACTCAAACCCAAAGATGATTCTCTCAAACAAACTCAAACCCAAAGATGATTCTCTCAAACAAACTCAAACCCTCTGATGATTTTCTCAAACAAACTCAAACCCAAAGATGATTCTCTCAAACAAACTCAAACCCAAAGATGATTCTCTCAAACAAACTCAAACCCAAAGATGATTCTCTCAAACAAACTCAAACCCAAAGATGATTCTCTCAAACATACTCAAACCCAAAGATGATTCTCTCAAACAAACTCAAACCCAAAGATGATTCTCTCAAACAAACTCAAACCCAAAGATGATTCTCTCAAACAAACTCAAACCCAAAGATGATTCTCTCAAACAAACTCAAACCCAAAGATGATTCTCTCAAACAAACTCAAACCCTCTGATGATTCTCTCAAACAAACTCAAACCCACCGATGATTCTCTCAAACAAACTCAAACCCAAAGTTGATTCTCTCAAACAAACTCAAACCCTCTGATGATTCTCTCAAACAAACTCGAACCCTCTGATGATTCTCTCAAACAAACTCAAACCCTCTGATGATTCTCTCAAACAAACTCAAACCCTCTGATGATTCTCTCAAACAAACGCAAACCCTCTGATGATTCTCTCAAACAAACTCAAACCCTCTGATGATTCTCTCAAACAAACTCAAACCCTCTGATGATTGTCTCAAACAAACTCAAACCCACTGATGATTCTCTCAAACAAACTCAAATCCTCTGATGATTCTCTCAAACAAACTCAAACCCAAAGATGATTCTCTCAAACAAACTCAAACCCAAAGATGATTCTCTCAAACAAACTCAAACCCAAAGATGATTCTCTCAAACAAACTCAAACCCTCTGATGATTCTCTCAAACAAACTCAAACCCAAAGATGATTCTCTCAAACAAACTCAAACCCTCTGATGATTCTCTCAAACAAACTCAAATCCTCTGATGATTCTCTCAAACAAACTCAAACCCAAAGATGATTCTCTCAAACAAACTCAAACCCAAAGATGATTCTCTCAAACAAACTCAAACCCAAAGATGATTCTCTCAAACAAACTCAAACCCTCTGATGATTTTCTCAAACAAACTCAAACCCAAAGATGATTCTCTCAAACAAACTCAAACCCAAAGATGATTCTCTCAAACAAACTCAAACCCAAAGATGCTTCTCTCAAACAAACTCAAACCCAAAGATGATTCTCTCAAACATACTCAAACCCAAAGATGATTCTCTCAAACAAACTCAAACCCAAAGATGATTCTCTCAAACAAACTCAAACCCAAAGATGATTCTCTCAAACAAACTCAAACCCAAAGATGATTCTCTCAAACAAACTCAAACCATCTGATGATTCTCTCAAACAAACTCAAACCCTCTGATGATTTTCTCAAACAAACTCAAACCCAAAGATGATTCTCTCAAACAAAGTCAAACCCAAAGATGATTCTCTCAAACAAACTCAAACCCAAAGATGATTCTCTCAAACAAACTCAAACCCAAAGATGATTCTCTCAAACAAACTCAAACCCTCTGATGATTCTCTCAAACAAACTCAAACCCACTGATGATTCTCTCAAACAAACTCAAACACTCTGATGATTCTCTCAAACAAACTCAAACCCTCTGATGACTGTCTCAAACAAACTCAAACCCACTGATGATTCTCTCAAACAAACTCAAACCCTCTGATGATTCTCTCAAACAAACTCAAACCCTCTGATGATTCTCTCAAACAAACTCAAACCCTCTGATGATTCTCTCAAACAAACTCAAACCCACCAATGATTCTCTCAAACAAACTCAAACCCTCTGATGATTCTCTCAAACAAACTCAAACCCAAAGTTGATTCTCTCAAACAAACTCAAACCCTCTGATGATTCTCTCAAACAAACTCGAACCCTCTGATGATTCTCTCAAACAAACGCAAACCCTCTGATGATTCTCTCAAACAAACTCAAACCCTCTGATGATTCTCTCAAACAAACTCAAACCCTCTGATGATTGTCTCAAACAAACTCAAACCCTCTGATGATTGTCTCAAACAAACTCAAACCCACTGATGATTGTCTCAAACAAACTCAAACCCAAAGATGATTTTCTCAAACAAAATCAAACTGTCTGATGATTCTCTCAAACAAACTCAAACCCTCTGATGATTGTCTCAAACAAACTCAAACCCACTGATGATTGTCTCAAACAAACTCAAACCCAAAGATGATTTTCTCAAACAAACTCAAACCCTCTGATGATTCTCTCAAACAAACTCAATCCCACTGATGATTGTCTCAAACAAACTCAAACCCACTGATGATTCTCTCAAACAAACTCAAACCCTCTGATGATTCTCTCAAACAAACTCAAACCCTCTGATGATTCTCTAAAACAAACTCAAACACTCTGATGCTTCTCTCAGACAAACTCAAACCCACAGATGATTGTCTCAAACAAATTCAAACCCACTGATGATTCTCTCAAACAAACTCAAACGCTCTGATGATTCTCTCAAACAAACTCAAACCCACTGATGATTGTCTCAAACAAACTCAAACCCACTGATGATTCTCTCAAACAAACTCAAACCCTCTGATGATTCTCTCAAACAAACTCAAACCCAAAGATGATTCTCTCAAACAAACTCAAACCCTCGGATGATTCTCTCAAACAAACTCAAACCCACTGATGATTCTCTCAAACAAACTCAAACCCAAATATGATTCTCTCAAACAAACTCAAACCCTCTGATGATTCTCTCAAACAAACTCAAACCCTCTGATGATTGTCTCAAACTAACTCAAACCCACTGATAGATCTCTCAAACAAACTCAAGCCCTCTGATGATTCTCTCAAACAAACTCAAACCCTCTGATGATTGTCTCAAACAAACTCAAACCCACTGATGATTCTCTCAAACAAACTCAAACCCTCTGATGATTCTCTCAAACAAACTCAAACCCTCTGATGATTCTCTCAAACAAACTCAAACCCAACGATGATTCTCTCAAACAAACTCAAACCCTCTGATGATTCTCTCAAACAAACTCAAACCCACTGATGATTCTCTCAAACAAACTCAAACCCAAAGATGATTCTCTCAAACAAACTCAAACCCAAAGATGATTCTCTCAAACAAACTCAAACCCACTGATGATTCTCTCAAACAAACTCAAACCCACTGATGATTCTCTCAAACAAACTCAAACCCAAAGATGATTCTCTCAAACAAACTCAAACCCAAAGATGATTCTCTCAAACAAACTCAAACCCTCTGATGATTCTTTCAAACAAACTCAAACCCAAAGATGAATCTCTCAAACAAACTCAAACCCTCTGATGATTCTCTCAAACAAACTCAAATCCTCTGATGATTCTCTCAAACAAACTCAAACCCAAAGATGATTCTCTCAAACAAACTCAAACCCAAAGATGATTCTCTCAAACAAACTCAAACCCTCTGATGATTCTCTCAAACAAACTCAAACGCAAATATGATTCTCTCAAACAAACTCAAACCCTCTGATGATTCTCTCAAACAAACTCAAATGCAAAGATGATTCTCTCAAACAAACTCAAACCCTCTGATGATTCTCTCAAACAAACTCAAACCCTCTGATGATTTTCTCAAACAAACTCAAACCCTCTGATGATTCTCTCAAACAAACTCAAACCCTCTGATGATTTTCTCAAACAAATTCAAACCCTCTGCTGATTGTCTCAAACAAACTCAAACCCTCTGATGATTTTCTCAAACAAATTCAAACCCTCTGCTGATTGTCTCAAACAAACTCAAACCCTCTGATGATTCTCTCAAACAAACTCAAACCCTCTGATGATTCTCTCAAACAAACTCAAACCCAAAGATGATTCTCTCAAACAAACTCAAACCCAAAGATGATTCTCTCAAACAAACTCAAACCCTCTGATGATTTTCTCGAACAAACTCAAACCCAAAGATGATTCTCTCAAACAAACTCAAACCCAAAGATGATTCTCTCAAACAATCTCAAACCCAAAGATGATTCTCTCAAACAAACTCAAACCCAAAGATGATTCTCTCAAACAAACTCAAACCCTCTGTCTCAAACAAACTCAAACCTTCTGATGATTTTCTCAAACAAACTCAAACCTTCTGATGATTGTCTCAAACAAACTCAAACCTTCTGATGATTCTCTCAAACAAACTCAAACCCAAAGATGATTCTCTCAAACAAACTCAAACCCAAAGATGATTCTCTCAAACAAACTCAAACCCACTGATGATTCTCTCAAACAAACTCAAACCCTCTGATGATTCTCTCAAACAAACTCAAACCCTCTGATGATTCTCTCAAACAAGCTCAAACCCTCTGATGATTCTCTCAAACAAACTCAAACCCTCTGATGATTCTCTCAAACAAACTCAAACCCTCTGATGATTGTCTCAAACAAACTCAAACCCTCTGATGATTCTCTCAAACAAACTCAAACCCTCTGATGATTCCCTCAAACAAACTCAAACCCTCTGATGATTTTCTCAAACAAACTCAAACCTTCTGATGATTCTCTCAAACAAACTCAAACCCTCTGATGATTCTCTCAAACAAACTCAAACCCTCTGATGATTCTCTCAAACAAACTCAAAACCAAAGATGATTTTCTCAAACAAACTCAAACCCTCTGATGATTTTCTCAAACAAACTCAAACCCAAAGATGATTGTCTCAAACAAACTCAAACCCTCTGACGATTCTCTCAAACAAACTCAAACCCTCTGATGATTCTCTCAAACAAACTCAAAACCAAAGATGATTTTCTCAAACAATCTCAAAACCAAAGATGATTGTCTCAAACAAACTCAAACCCTCTGATGATTCTCTCAAACAAACTTAAACCCTCTGATGATTCTCTCAAACAAACTCAAACCCTCTGATGATTCTCTCAAACAAACTCAAACCCTCTGATGATTCTCTCAAACAAACTCAAACCCTCTGATGATTCTCTCAAACAAACTCAAACCCACAGATGATTCTCTCAAACAAACTCAAACCCTCTGATGATTCTCTCAAACAAACTCAAACCCAAAGATGATTCTCTCAAACAAGCTCAAACCCAAATATGATTCTCTCAAACAAACTCAAACCCTCTGATGATTCTCTCAAACAAACTCAAACCCTCTGATGATTCTCTCAAACAAACTCAAACCCACCGATGATTCTCTCAAACAAACTCAAACCCTCTGATGATTCTCTCAAACAAACTCAAACCCAAAGTTGATTCTCTCAAACAAACTCAAACCCTCTGATGATTCTCTCAAACAAACTCGAACCCTCTGATGATTCTCTCAAACAAACTCAAACCCTCTGATGATTCTCTCAAACAAACTCAAACCCTCTGATGATTCTCTCAAACAAACGCAAACCCTCTGATGATTCTCTCAAACAAACTCAAACCCTCTGATGATTCTCTCAAACAAACTCAAACCCTCTGATGATTGTCTCAAACAAACTCAATCCCTCTGATGATTGTCTCAAACAAACTCAAACCCAAAGATGATTTTCTCAAACAAAATCAAACTGTCTGATGATTCTCTCAAACAAACTCAAACCCTCTGATGATTGTCTCAAACAAACTCAAACCCACTGATGATTGTCTCAAACAAACTCAAACCCAAAGATGCTTTTCTCATACAAACTCAAACCCTCTGATGATTCTCTCAAACAAACTCAATCCCACTGATGATTGTCTCAAACAAACTCAAACCCACTGATGATTCTCTCAAACAAACTCAAACCCTCTGATGATTCTCTCAAACAAACTCAAACCCTCTGATGATTCTCTAAAACAAACTCAAACACTCTGATGCTTCTCTCAGACAAACTCAAACCCACAGATGATTGTCTCAAACAAATTCAAACCCACTGATGATTCTCTCAAACAAACTCAAACGCTCTGATGATTCTCTCAAACAAACTCAAACCCACTGATGATTGTCTCAAACAAACTCAAACCCACTGATGATTCTCTCAAACAAACTCAAACCCTCTGATGATTCTCTCAAACAAACTCAAACCCAAAGATGATTCTCTCAAACAAACTCAAACCCTCGGATGATTCTCTCAAACAAATTCAAACCCACTGATGATTCTCTCAAACAAACTCAAACCCAAATATGATTCTCTCAAACAAACTCAAACCCTCTGATGATTCTCTCAAACAAACTCAAACCCTCTGATGATTGTCTCAAACTAACTCAAACCCACTGATGGATCTCTCAAACAAACTCAAACCCTCTGATGATTCTCTCAAACAAACTCAAACCCTCTGATGATTCTCTCAAACAAACTCAAACCCAAAGATGATTCTCTCAAACAAACTCAAACCCTCTGATGATTCTCTCAAACAAACTCAAACCCACTGATGATTCTCTCAAACAAACTCAAACACTCTGATGATTCTCTCAAACAAACTCAAACCCTCTGATGATTGTCTCAAACAAACTCAAACCCACTGATGATTCTCTCAAACAAACTCAAACCCTCTGATGATTCTCTCAAACAAACTCAAACCCTCTGATGATTCTCTCAAACAAACTCAAACCCAACGATGATTCTCTCAAACAAACTCAAACCCTCTGATGATTCTCTCAAACAAACTCAAACCCACTGATGATTCTCTCAAACAAACTCAAACCCAAAGATGATTCTGTTACATATTTATGTGAATGTATGTGAATTACCATTCAGGTCTTTGCTTATCCGTGTGTAGTATATTAAGTTGTTGTGTAGTTGTTGTGGTTGGAGGGTCAGGAGCCCTTCGGAGGGAGTGGCCGGAAACGGAAGTGACCGGAAACGGAAGAGAAAAAGACACGAGGAAAAAAGGACGAGTATTATTCTTCCTCGCCCGCTCCGACAAAAGGTGGGATCGACCTTGCGCTGCGTGGAACAGCGGCGTTCCGAAGCCTGGCTGGCGAGAGGAATTACCGGAACGTGTACCTGCCCGGTGGAGACGTCAAGTTGATGTGGGGCCGTGCATCGAACCCGCGTCTGGCCTCGTTCGCGGCACCGTCCAAACAGACGCATGCAGGTCGCACGTTGGGGCCTAACGCGCCTTGCAAGCGGCGTGGGGTTTGGCGTGCTCTACCGTATCCGCTTCGCGTGGCCACGAGGGGCTGCAGCCTCGGTGCCTGGTACGATACCTGCCCGGTGGAAAAACGTCCACCCGGGGTTCGTTCAACCGCCCGAGAGCGGCGACGGCGACCATCATCTTGGTCAGGAGGGGCCCAGAGACATTGTGCGGGACCGAGACCAAAAGGGTGTCGTGAGTACTCACCGGGACACACATGTATAAGATGGCCATCTTACTCATAGGGAATTGATTGTGGCTGGGGAATTGTTGAGGGTAGTGGATTGTTGATTGCTCGGGGAAAATCTCCGTGGTTGTGTCAGTGAAATATTGTTGATGGTTGGGTATTGTTGATTGCTCGGGGAAAATCTCCGTGGTTGGGTCATTGAAATTGTATGGTATCATTACCCTTGGAAATATATCCTTGAACATCAGTTGACTCCTGGGTGAAATTCATATGGATTGCGTGGCGAAAGCGCATATATAATACAGCTTGCTGGCGGAGTTCCTCTCACGGTCCGGGGGTCACCGAGACCAGGTATTCACCGAGGGGACCACGTAACAGAATTGGGGGCTCGTCCAAATTACGATTTGCGGTTTCGCAATTGGGTCTACGTCCGGGATGTAAAATTGTATAAAATAATAAAATAATAATTTTTTATTAATTAAAATTTATTAATTAATTATTAATTGGTAATTTTTTTTTTGAGAAATTGGGGTAAAGTCTTGGGTGAAGGTTAACAGGTGTTAACGATAGGCACCATGGCGTTTGTGGCACAGAACTTTGGGGTAACCCCGAGTGAGGCACAGTTCCGAGCGTTGCTAAAGTCGGACCTCTTGAAATTGGCCAAACATTTTAACTTGGAGGTCCGAACTAATTTGAGGAAGGCAGAGTTGCAGGCCACGGTGATACAATCTATGGTGGGATTAGGAACATGGGACGAGTTAGCCTGGGAGTGGCTACCCGAAGAACCAGAAGACGTTGAGCTCCGGAAACTGGAGTTGCAGTTACGGAGCCAGGAACGGATTAAAGAAGAAGAAAGGAAAGCAGAAAAGGAAAGAGCAGAAGAAGAAAGGAAAGCAGAAAAGGAAAGAGCAGAAGAAGAAAGGAAAGCAGAAGAGAGGAGGGAAGAGAAACAAGCGGAGGAAAGGAGAGTGGAACGAGAACTCCAGGAAAGGTTAAAAGAAGAAGAAAGGAAAGCAGAAGCAGAGGAAAGGAGAGTGGAACGAGAACTCCAGGAAAGGTTAAAAGAAGAAGAAAGGAAAGCAGAAGCGAGGAGAGAAGAGAAACAAGCAGAGGAAAGGAGAGTGGAACGAGAACTCCAGGAAAGGTTAGAAGACAAAAAAGCAGAGGAAAGGAGAGTGGAACGAGAACTCCAGGAAAGGTTGGAAGAGAAAACAGCACAAGAAAGAACCGAGGAAAGGAGAGTGGAAAGAGAACTCCAGGAAAGAAGAGAAAAAGGAACAAGCAGAGGAAAGGAGAGCTGCAAGGGACCTCGAAGCAGAGGAGAGAAAAGCGGAAAGGGAATTAAAGGAACGTGACATGGAGCTTCAGCAAGAAATCAAATTCAAGGAGCTGGAGTTAATGAGAGAACGGGGAGAGGCACCACCCTTGCTGACGGGGTCGACACCTAACCAGAAAACCTGGGATGTGGGCAGACATGTGAGGCTGGTTCCACCGTTCAGTGAAAAAGAAGTCGCGAAATTTTTTCCACACTTTGAGAAAGTGGCTCGACAATTAAACTGGCCGGAGGAGGCATGGACCATACTCGTGCAAAGTGTGCTGGTGGGGAAAGCTCAGGAAATTTATTCGGCGCTACCAATGGACCAATGTGCAGATTATGAGGTACTGAAGAAGCACATCCTCAAGGCCTATGAGTTGGTTCCGGAAGCTTACAGGCAAAAATTCAGGAATGCCAGGAAGAGGGAGAGTGAGACCCATGTGGAGTTTGCCAGAGTGAAAGAAAACATGTTTGATCGGTGGTGTGAGTCAAAAGGAGTCGGGAAAGACTTCGAGACATTGCGGGACTTGATCCTGGTGGAGGAATTCCAGCAGTGTGTCCACGAGGACATCAAAGTGTACCTGCAGGAAAAGAAGGTACCAAAGTTGTGGGACGCAGCCACCATGGCAGATGATTATGCCTTAACCCACCGAATAGGGGTCCACGAACCTAACTCCTCGCCTAGATCTCCGCAGGGGAGGTGGGGAACAGCAGGTGCGGAGAACGACCATACATGGCGGCGGCCTCGAGATGATTATGGGGACAACTATGATACCCCACCGGTTCGAAATCAGAGGGATGCGGGCCCAAGACAAACTTATAGTTCGGGGGGCCCGAGGCAGACCCCGAGTTTTTCCTCCGGGCCTACTTGCGCGTTTTGCAAGAAACCTGGACACTTGATGTCCAGTTGTTACCTCATGAAAAGGGACAACCCAGAGCGGAGTCCGACTATTACAACTCCGAATGCGATGGCTAGCGTAAGAAATCGCCATCAAAAGGGTTACCAACCATTTATTTCAGAGGGGTTTGTGTCACTGGATGGAGCCTCGACTAACCGGAGACCGGTTAGGATATTGAGGGACACAGGGGCCCATCAATCTTTAATGCTTGAAGGCATTTTGCCATGGTCCGAGGAGACGGCAACGGGGGATAGTGTTCGTTTACAGGGGATCGGGGGCGGTGTTAGTGCTCCCCTTCAGGTCATCCAGTTGGAGTCCGATTTGGTGTCAGGACCGGTCACCGTCGGTTTACAAGCCACGCTTCCTGTAGAGGGTGTATCTGTGGTTATCAGGAATGATTTGGCCGGGGGTCAAGTTTATGGTAACCTGAGGGTTGGTAAAGAGCCCAGCAGGGAAAATAACACCACACCAGCTCGGGATGGCGACCAAAGTGCCAAGTTATTTGTAGGGGGACTGAACTTCAAAACAGAGGAAGAAGTTCTGACCTCTGTCTTCAACAGATATGGGCCGCTGGTGGAAGTGCGGTTGGTAAGAGACTGGGAAACGCAACAGTCAAGAGGGTTCGGCTTTGTCACGTTTGCCAGCACAAAAGACGCCAGAGAGGCAGAGAAGAATTGGAATGGCAAAGATTTGGAGGGTCGGACCATAACAGTAGGGAAGGCATTTCGTAGGCGTCGAGAGGTCTACAGGAGAGGACAACTGGGCGGTAGTTTTGGTAGTGGCCGAGAAGGAGACCGCTATTCATGGGACTACAGGGACCAGTGGTCCCACCCTAATTATTAGGGAAGTTCTGAGAAGTTGAAGCACTGAAGGCGGCGGAGCCGCCGAGCCAAGATTCCTACACGAATTAACCGTGAACGCCGTTCCTAAAGGCGTCCATGTAGTGAACTTTCATGCACGGACTAACCGTGAACTCCACGTTCCTCAAGGCGCCCATGTAGAGAACTTTCCTGCACGGACTAACCGTGAACTCCGCGTTCCTAAAGGCATCCATGTAGTGAATACTCGGCTTGGCCTCCCGGAAAAAGTGCTATCGAGTTGCTTAACTTTGGATCTTTGATCAACCCCTTAACCTTCATTCCCAAGAAACTGACGGTCAAAGTCAGAGGGTCAGGAGATGGAGTTTGATTTGGCAGGGACAATGTCGTGGTTGGTACTTAGTCCAGAGGGAGTAATCTGGAGGGGTTGTGGTGAAATTTTGGTTGCGTTATTTTTAAGTGATAACTGTGCCCGGGGGGAACTGATAATGTGGGGGGGTTGAGTTATCTGGTTTGTTTCTCCAAATTGGCCGGCAAAGAAAGTTTTCGCTGGGTTCAAACTTTCTTTCTTGAAGGGGGGGAGTGTTACATATTTATGTGAATGTATGTGAATTACCATTCAGGTCTTTGCTTATCCGTGTGTAGTATATTAAGTTGTTGTGTAGTTGTTGTGGTTGGAGGGTCAGGAGCCCTTCGGAGGGAGTGGCCGGAAACGGAAGTGACCGGAAACGGAAGAGAAAAAGACATGAGGAAAAAAGGACGAGTATTATTCTTCCTCGCCCGCTCCGACAAAAGGTGGGATCGACCTTGCGCTGCGTGGAACAGCGGCGTTCCGAAGCCTGGCTGGCGAGGGGAATTACCGGAACGTGTACCTGCCCGGTGGAGACGTCAAGTTGACGTGGGGCCGTGCATCGAACCCGCGTCTGGCCTCGTTCGTGGCACCGTCCAAACAGACGCGTGCGGGTCGCACGTTGGGGCCTAACGCGCCTTGCAAGCGGCGTGGGGTTTGGCGTGCTCTACCGTATCCGCTTCGCGTGGCCACGAGGGGCTGCAGCCTCGGTGCCTGGTACGATACCTGCCCGGTGGAAAAACGTCCACCCGGGGTTCGTTCAACCGCCCGAGAGCGGCGACGGCGACCATCATCTTGGTCAGGAGGGGCCCAGAGACATTGTGCGGGACCGAGACCAAAAGGGTGTCGTGAGTACTCACCGGGACACACATGTATAAGATGGCCATCTTACTCATAGGGAATTGATTGTGGCTGGGGAATTGTTGAGGGTAGTGGATTGTTGATTGCTCGGGGAAAATCTCCGTGGTTGTGTCAGTGAAATATTGTTGATGGTTGGGTATTGTTGATTGCTCGGGGAAAATCTCCGTGGTTGGGTCATTGAAATTGTATGGTATCATTACCCTTGGAAATATATCCTTGAACATCAGTTGACTCCTGGGTGAAATTCATATGGATTGCGTGGCGAAAGCGCATATATAATACAGCTTGCTGGCGGAGTTCCTCTCACGGTCCGGGGGTCACCGAGACCAGGTATTCACCGAGGGGACCACGTAACAATTCTCTCAAACAAACTCAAACCCAAAGATGATTCTCTTAAACAAACTCAAACCCATTGATGATTCTCTCAAACAAACTCAAACCCACTGATGATTCTCTCAAACAAACTCAAACCCAAAGATGATTCTCTCAAACAAACTCAAACCCAAAGATGATTCTCTCAAACAAACTCAAACCCAAAGATGATTCTCTCAAACAAACTCAAACCCTCTGATGATTCTCTCAAACAAACTCAAACCCAAAGATGATTCTCTCAAACAAACACAAACCCTCTGATGATTCTCTCAAACAAACTCAAATCCTCTGATGATTCTCTCAAACAAACTCAAACCCAAAGATGATTCTCTCAAACAAACTCAAACCCAAAGATGATTCTCTCAAACAAACTCAAACCCTCTGATGATTCTCTCAAACAAACTCAAACGCAAATACGATTCTCTCAAACAAACTCAAACCCTCTGATGATTCTCTCAAACAAACTCAAATGCAAAGATGATTCTCTCAAACAAACGCAAACCCTCTGATGATTCTCTCAAACAAACTCAAACCCTCTGATGATTTTCTCAAACAAACTCAAACCCTCTGATGATTCTCTCAAACAAACTCAAACCCTCTGATGATTTTCTCAAACAAATTCAAACCCTCTGCTGATTGTCTCAAACAAACTCAAACCCTCTGATGATTTTCTCAAACAAATTCAAACCCTCTGCTGATTGTCTCAAACAAACTCAAACCCTCTGATGATTCTCTCAAACAAAATCAAACCCTCTGATGATTCTCTCAAACAAACTCAAACCCAAAGATGATTCTCTCAAACAAACTCAAACCCAAAGATGATTCTCTCAAACAAACTCAAACCCTCTGATGATTTTCTCAAACAAACTCAAACCCAAAGATGATTCTCTCAAACAAACTCAAACCCAAAGATGATTCTCTCAAACAAACTCAAACCCAAAGATGATTCTCTCAAACAAACTCAAACCCAAAGATGATTCTCTCAAACAAACTCAAACCCTCTGTCTCAAACAAACTCAAACCTTCTGATGATTTTCTCAAACAAACTCAAACCTTCTGATGATTGTCTCAAACAAACTCAAACCTTCTGATGATTCTCTCAAACAAACTCAAACCCAAAGATGATTCTCTCAAACAAACTCAAACCCAAAGATGATTCTCTCAAACAAACTCAAACCCACTGATGATTCTCTCAAACAAACCCAAACCCTCTGATGATTCTCTCAAACAAACTCAAACCCTCTGATGATTCTCTCAAACAAACTCAAACCCTCTGATGATTCTCTCAAACAAGCTCAAACCCTCTGATGATTCTCTCAAACAAACTCAAACCCTCTGATGATTCTCTCAAACAAACTCAAACCCTCTGATGATTGTCTCAAACAAACTCAAACCCTCTGATGATTCTCTCAAACAAACTCAAACCCTCTGATGATTCCCTCAAACAAACTCAAACCCTCTGATGATTTTCTCAAACAAACTCAAACCTTCTGATGATTCTCTCAAACAAACTCAAACCCTCTGATGATTCTCTCAAACAAACTCAAACCTTCTGATGATTCTCTCAAACAAACTCAAACCCAAATATGATTCAAACAAACTCAAACCCTCTGATGATTCTCTCAAACAAACTCAAACCCTCTGATGATTCTCTCAAACAAACTCAAAACCAAAGATGATTTTCTCAAACAAACTCAAACCCAAAGATGATTGTCTCAAACAAACTCAAACCCTCTGACGATTCTCTCAAACAAACTCAAACCCTCTGATGATTCTCTCAAACAAACTCAAAACCAAAGATGATTTTCTCAAACAAACTCAAACCCTCTGATGATTTTCTCAAACAAACTCAAAACCAAAGATGATTGTCTCAAACAAACTCAAACCCTCTGATGATTCTCTCAAACAAACTTAAACCCTCTGATGATTCTCTCAAACAAGCTCAAACCCTCTGATGATTCTCTCAAACAAACTCAAACCCTCTGATGATTCTCTCAAACAAACTCAAACCCTCTGATGATTCTCTCAAACAAACTCAAACCCACAGATGATTCTCTCAAACAAACTCAAACCCTCTGATGATTCTCTCAAACAAACTCAAACCCAAAGATGATTCTCTCAAACAAGCTCAAACCCAAATATGATTCTCTCAAACAAACTCAAACCCAAAGATGATTCTATCAAACAAACTCAAACCCAAAGATGATTCTCTCAAACAAACTCAAACCCTCTGATGATTCTCTCAAACAAACTCAAACCCAAAGATGATTCTCTCAAACAAACTCAAACCCTCTGATGATTCTCTCAAACAAACTCAAATCCTCTGATGATTCTCTCAAACAAACTCAAACCCAAAGATGATTCTCTCAAACAAACTCAAACCCAAAGATGATTCTCTCAAACAAACTCAAACCCAAAGATGATTCTCTCAAACAAACTCAAACCCAAAGATGATTCTCTCAAACAAACTCAAACCCTCTGTCTCAAACAAACTCAAACCTTCTGATGATTTTCTCAAACAAACTCAAACCTTCTGATGATTGTCTCAAACAAACTCAAACCTTCTGATGATTCTCTCAAACAAACTCAAACCCAAAGATGATTCTCTCAAACAAACTCAAACCCAAAGATGATTCTCTCAAACAAACTCAAACCCACTGATGATTCTCTCAAACAAACCCAAACCCTCTGATGATTCTCTCAAACAAACTCAAACCCTCTGATGATTCTCTCAAACAAACTCAAACCCTCTGATGATTCTCTCAAACAAGCTCAAACCCTCTGATGATTCTCTCAAACAAACTCAAACCCTCTGATGATTCTCTCAAACAAACTCAAACCCTCTGATGATTGTCTCAAACAAACTCAAACCCTCTGATGATTCTCTCAAACAAACTCAAACCCTCTGATGATTCCCTCAAACAAACTCAAACCCTCTGATGATTTTCTCAAACAAACTCAAACCTTCTGATGATTCTCTCAAACAAACTCAAACCCTCTGATGATTCTCTCAAACAAACTCAAACCTTCTGATGATTCTCTCAAACAAACTCAAACCCAAATATGATTCAAACAAACTCAAACCCTCTGATGATTCTCTCAAACAAACTCAAACCCTCTGATGATTCTCTCAAACAAACTCAAAACCAAAGATGATTTTCTCAAACAAACTCAAACCCAAAGATGATTGTCTCAAACAAACTCAAACCCTCTGACGATTCTCTCAAACAAACTCAAACCCTCTGATGATTCTCTCAAACAAACTCAAAACCAAAGATGATTTTCTCAAACAAACTCAAACCCTCTGATGATTTTCTCAAACAAACTCAAAACCAAAGATGATTGTCTCAAACAAACTCAAACCCTCTGATGATTCTCTCAAACAAACTTAAACCCTCTGATGATTCTCTCAAACAAGCTCAAACCCTCTGATGATTCTCTCAAACAAACTCAAACCCTCTGATGATTCTCTCAAACAAACTCAAACCCTCTGATGATTCTCTCAAACAAACTCAAACCCACAGATGATTCTCTCAAACAAACTCAAACCCTCTGATGATTCTCTCAAACAAACTCAAACCCAAAGATGATTCTCTCAAACAAGCTCAAACCCAAATATGATTCTCTCAAACAAACTCAAACCCAAAGATGATTCTATCAAACAAACTCAAACCCAAAGATGATTCTCTCAAACAAACTCAAACCCTCTGATGATTCTCTCAAACAAACTCAAACCCAAAGATGATTCTCTCAAACAAACTCAAACCCTCTGATGATTCTCTCAAACAAACTCAAATCCTCTGATGATTCTCTCAAACAAACTCAAACCCAAAGATGATTCTCTCAAACAAACTCAAACCCAAAGATGATTCTCTCAAACAAACTCAAACCCAAAGATGATTCTCTCAAACAAACTCAAACCCTCTTTCTCAAACAAACTCAAACCCACCGATGATTCTCTCAAACAAACTCAAACCCAAAGATGATTCTCTCAAACAAACTCAAACCCAAAGATGATTCTCTCAAACAAACTCAAACCCTCTGATGATTCTCTCAAACAAACTCAAACCCAAAGATGATTTTCTCAAACAAACTCAAACCCAAAGATGATTCTCTCAAACAAACTCAAACCCAAAGATGATTCTCTCAAACAAACTCAAACCATCTGATGATTCTCTCAAACAAACTCAAACCCTCTGGTGATTCTCTCAAACAAACTCAAACCCAAAGTTGATTCTCTCAAACAAACTCAAACCCAAAGATGATTCTCTCAAACAAACTCAAACCCAAAGATGATTCTCTCAAACAAACTCAAACCCACTGATGATTCTCTCAAACAAACTCAAACCCAAAGTTGATTCTCTCAAACAAACTCAAACCCAAAGATGATTCTCTCAAACAAACTCAAACCCAAAGTTGATTCTCACAAACAAACTCAAACCCACTGATGATTCTCTCAAACAAACTCAAACCCAAAGTTGATTCTCTCAAACAAACTCAAACCCAAAGATGATTCTCTCAAACAAACTCAAACCCTCTGATGATTCTCTCAAACAAACTCAAACCCTCTGATGATTCTCTCAAACAAACTCAAACCCAAAGATGATTCTCTCAAACAAGCTCAAACCCTTTGATGATTCTCTCAAACAAACTCAAACCCTCTGATGATTCTCTCAAACAAACTCAAACCCACTGATGATTCTCTCAAACAAACTCAAATCCTCTGATGATTCTCTCAAACAAACTCAAACCCACTGATGATTCTCTCAAACAAACTCAAATCCTCTGATGATTCTCTCAAACAAACTCAAACCCAAAGATGATTCTCTCAAACAAACTCAAACCCAAAGATGATTCTCTCAAACAAACTCAAACCCAAAGATGATTCTCTCAAACAAACTCAAACCCTCTGATGATTCTCTCAAACAAACTCAAACCCTCTGATGATTCTCTCAAACAAACTCAAACCCAACGATGATTCTCTCAAACAAACTCAAACCCTCTGATGATTCTCTCAAACAAACTCAAACCCACTGATGATTCTCTCAAACAAACTCAAACCCAAAGATGATTCTCTCAAACAAACTCAAACCCAAAGATGATTCTCTCAAACAAACTCAAACCCTCTGATGATTCTCTCAAACAAACTCAAACCCACTGATGATTCTCTCAAACAAACTCAAACCCTCTGATGATTCTCTCAAACAAACTCAAACCCTCTGATGATTGTCTCAAACAAACTCAAACCCACTGATGATTCTCTCAAACAAACTCAAACCCTCTGATGATTCTCTCAAACAAACTCAAACCCTCTGATGATTCTCTCAAACAAACTCAAACCCAACGATGATTCTCTCAAACAAACTCAAACCCTCTGATGATTCTCTCAAACAAACTCAAACCCACTGATGATTCTCTCAAACAAACTCAAACCCAAAGATGATTCTCTCAAACAAATTCAAACCCAAAGATGATTCTCTCAAACAAACTCAAACCCACTGATGATTCTCTCAAACAAACTCAAACCCACTGACGATTCTCTCAAACAAACTCAAACCCAAAGATGATTCTCTCAAACAAACTCAAACCCAAAGATGATTCTCTCAAACAAACTCAAACCCAAAGATGATTCTCTCAAACAAACTCAAACCCTCTGATGATTCTCTCAAACAAACTCAAACCCAAAGATGATTCTCTCAAACAAACTCAAACCCTCTGATGATTCTCTCAAACAAACTCAAATCCTCTGATGATTCTCTCAAACAAACTCAAACCCAAAGATGATTCTCTCAAACAAACTCAAACCCAAAGATGATTCTCTCAAACAAACTCAAACCCTCTGATGATTCTCTCAAACAAACTCAAACGCAAATATGATTCTCTCAAACAAACTCAAACCCTCTGATGATTCTCTCAAACAAACTCAAATGCAAAGATGATTCTCTCAAACAAACTCAAACCCTCTGATGATTCTCTCAAACAAACTCAAACTCTCTGATGATTTTCTCAAACAAACTCAAACCCTCTGATGATTCTCTCAAACAAACTCAAACCCTCTGATGATTTTCTCAAACAAATTCAAACCCTCTGCTGATTGTCTCAAACAAACTCAAACCCTCTGATGATTTTCTCAAACAAATTCAAACCCTCTGCTGATTGTCTCAAACAAACTCAAACCCTCTGATGATTCTCTCAAACAAACTCAAACCCTCTGATGATTCTCTCAAACAAACTCAAACCCAAAGATGATTCTCTCAAACAAACTCAAACCCAAAGATGATTCTCTCAAACAAACTCAAACCCTCTGATGATTTTCTCAAACAAACTCAAACCCAAAGATGATTCTCTCAAACAAACTCAAACCCAAAGATGATTCTCTCAAACAAACTCAAACCCAAAGATGATTCTATTAAACAAACTCAAACCCAAAGATGATTCTCTCAAACAAACTCAAACCCTCTGTCTCAAACAAACTCAAACCTTCTGATGATTTTCTCAAACAAACTCAAACCTTCTGATGATTGTCTCAAACAAACTCAAACCTTCTGATGATTCTCTCAAACAAACTCAAACCCAAAGATGATTCTCTCAAACAAACTCAAACCCTCTGATGATTCTCTCAAACAAACTCAAACCCACTGATGATTCTCTCAAACAAACTCAAACACTCTGATGATTCTCTCAAACAAACTCAAACCCTCTGATGATTGTCTCAAACAAACTCAAACCCACTGATGATTCTCTCAAACAAACTCAAACCCTCTGATGATTCTCTCAAACAAACTCAAACCCTCTGATGATTCTCTCAAACAAACTCAAACCCTCTGATGATTCTCTCAAACAAACTCAAACCCACCAATGATTCTCTCAAACAAACTCAAACCCTCTGATGATTCTCTCAAACAAACTCAAACCCAAAGTTGATTCTCTCAAACAAACTCAAACCCTCTGATGATTCTCTCAAACAAACTCGAACCCTCTGATGATTCTCTCAAACAAACGCAAACCCTCTGATGATTCTCTCAAACAAACTCAAACCCTCTGATGATTCTCTCAAACAAACTCAAACCCTCTGATGATTGTCTCAAACAAACTCAAACCCTCTGATGATTGCCTCAAACAAACTCAAACCCACTGATGATTGTCTCAAACAAACTCAAACCCAAAGATGATTTTCTCAAACAAAATCAAACTGTCTGATGATTCTCTCAAACAAACTCAAACCCTCTGATGATTGTCTCAAACAAACTCAAACCCACTGATGATTGTCTCAAACAAACTCAAACCCAAAGATGATTTTCTCAAACAAACTCAAACCCTCTGATGATTCTCTCAAACAAACTCAATCCCACTGATGATTGTCTCAAACAAACTCAAACCCACTGATGATTGTCTCAAACAAACTCAAACCCTCTGATGATTCTCTCAAACAAACTCAAACCCTCTGATGATTCTCTAAAACAAACTCAAACACTCTGATGCTTCTCTCAGACAAACTCAAACCCACAGATGATTGTCTCAAACAAATTCAAACCCACTGATGATTCTCTCAAACAAACTCAAACGCTCTGATGATTCTCTCAAACAAACTCAAACCCACTGATGATTGTCTCAAACAAACTCAAACCCACTGATGATTCTCTCAAACAAACTCAAACCCTCTGATGATTCTCTCAAACAAACTCAAACCCAAAGATGATTCTCTCAAACAAACTCAAACCCTCGGATGATTCTCTCAAACAAACTCAAACCCACTGATGATTCTCTCAAACAAACTCAAACCCAAATATGATTCTCTCAAACAAACTCAAACCCTCTGATGATTCTCTCAAACAAACTCAAACCCTCTGATGATTGTCTCAAACTAACTCAAACCCACTGATAGATCTCTCAAACAAACTCAAACCCTCTGATGATTCTCTCAAACAAACTCAAACCCTCTGATGATTCTCTCAAACAAACTCAAACCCAAAGATGATTCTCTCAAACAAACTCAAACCCTCTGATGATTCTCTCAAACAAACTCAAACCCACTGATGATTCTCTCAAACAAACTCAAGCCCTCTGATGATTCTCTCAAACAAACTCAAACTCTCTGATGATTGTCTCAAACAAACTCAAACCCACTGATGATTCTCTCAAACAAACTCAAACCCTCTGATGATTCTCTCAAACAAACTCAAACCCTCTGATGATTCTCTCAAACAAACTCAAACCCAACGATGATTCTCTCAAACAAACTCAAACCCTCTGATGATTCTCTCAAACAAACTCAAACCCACTGATGATTCTCTCAAACAAACTCAAACCCAAAGATGATTCTCTCAAACAAACTCAAACCCAAAGATGATTCTCTCAAACAAACTCAAACCCACTGATGATTCTCTCAAACAAACTCAAACCCACTGATGATTCTCTCAAACAAACTCAAACCCAAAGATGATTCTCTCAAACAAACTCAAACCCAAAGATGATTCTCTCAAACAAACTCAAACCCAAAGATGATTCTCTCAAACAAACTCAAACCCTCTGATGATTCTTTCAAACAAACTCAAACCCAAAGATGATTCTCTCAAACAAACTCAAACCCTCTGATGATTCTCTCAAACAAACTCAAATCCTCTGATGATTCTCTCAAACAAACTCAAACCCAAAGATGATTCTCTCAAACAAACTCAAACCTAAAGATGATTCTCTCAAACAAACTCAAACCCTCTGATGATTCTCTCAAACAAACTCAAACGCAAATATGATTCTCTCAAACAAACTCAAACCCTCTGATGATTCTCTCAAACAAACTCAAATGCAAAGATGATTCTCTCAAACAAACTCAAACCCTCTGATGATTCTCTCAAACAAACTCAAACCCTCTGATGATTTTCTCAAACAAACTCAAACCCTCTGATGATTCTCTCAAACAAACTCAAAC
Organism: Myxine glutinosa; assembly: GCF_964187855.1. Taxonomy (NCBI): domain Eukaryota; kingdom Metazoa; phylum Chordata; class Myxini; order Myxiniformes; family Myxinidae; genus Myxine; species Myxine glutinosa. The sequence goes on along the minus strand of NC_136268.1, from coordinate 104,170,537 downwards.
CCTCTGATGATTTTCTCAAACAAATTCAAACCCTCTGCTGATTGTCTCAAACAAACTCAAACCCTCTGATGATTTTCTCAAACAAATTCAAACCCTCTGCTGATTGTCTCAAACAAACTCAAACCCTCTGATGATTCTCTCAAACAAACTCAAACCCTCTGATGATTCTCTCAAACAAACTCAAACCCAAAGATGATTCTCTCAAACAAACTCAAACCCAAAGATGATTCTCTCAAACAAACTCAAACCCAAAGATGATTCTCTCAAACAAACTCAAACCCAAAGATGATTCTCTCAAACAAACTCAAACCCTCTGTCTCAAACAAACTCAAACCTTCTGATGATTTTCTCAAACAAACTCAAACCTTCTGATGATTGTCTCAAACAAACTCAAACCTTCTGATGATTCTCTCAAACAAACTCAAACCCAAAGATGATTCTCTCAAACAAACTCAAACCCAAAGATGATTCTCTCAAACAAACTCAAACCCACTGATGATTCTCTCAAACAAACCCAAACCCTCTGATGATTCTCTCAAACAAACTCAAACCCTCTGATGATTCTCTCAAACAAACTCAAACCCTCTGATGATTCTCTCAAACAAGCTCAAACCCTCTGATGATTCTCTCAAACAAACTCAAACCCTCTGATGATTCTCTCAAACAAACTCAAACCCTCTGATGATTCTCTCAAACAAACTCAAACCCTCTGATGATTCCCTCAAACAAACTCAAACCCTCTGATGATTTTCTCAAACAAACTCAAACCTTCTGATGATTCTCTCAAACAAACTCAAACCCTCTGATGATTCTCTCAAACAAACTCAAACCTTCTGATGATTCTCTCAAACAAACTCAAACCCAAATATGATTCAAACAAACTCAAACCCTCTGATGATTCTCTCAAACAAACTCAAACCCTCTGATGATTCTCTCAAACAAACTCAAAACCAAAGATGATTTTCTCAAACAAACTCAAACCCAAAGATGATTGTCTCAAACAAACTCAAACCCTCTGACGATTCTCTCAAACAAACTCAAACCCTCTGATGATTCTCTCAAACAAACTCAAAACCAAAGATGATTTTCTCAAACAAACTCAAACCCTCTGATGATTTTCTCAAACAAACTCAAAACCAAAGATGATTGTCTCAAACAAACTCAAACCCTCTGATGATTCTCTCAAACAAACTTAAACCCTCTGATGATTCTCTCAAACAAGCTCAAACCCTCTGATGATTCTCTCAAACAAACTCAAACCCTCTGATGATTCTCTCAAACAAACTCAAACCCTCTGATGATTCTCTCAAACAAACTCAAACCCACAGATGATTCTCTCAAACAAACTCAAACCCTCTGATGATTCTCTCAAACAAACTCAAACCCAAAGATGATTCTCTCAAACAAGCTCAAACCCAAATATGATTCTCTCAAACAAACTCAAACCCAAAGATGATTCTATCAAACAAACTCAAACCCAAAGATGATTCTCTCAAACAAACTCAAACCCTCTGATGATTCTCTCAAACAAACTCAAACCCAAAGATGATTCTCTCAAACAAACTCAAACCCTCTGATGATTCTCTCAAACAAACTCAAATCCTCTGATGATTCTCTCAAACAAACTCAAACCCAAAGATGATTCTCTCAAACAAACTCAAACCCAAAGATGATTCTCTCAAACAAACTCAAACCCAAAGATGATTCTCTCAAACAAACTCAAACCCTCTGATGATTCTCTCAAACAAACTCAAACCCTCTGATGATTGTCTCAAACTAACTCAAACCCACTGATGGATCTCTCAAACAAACTCAAACCCTCTGATGATTCTCTCAAACAAACTCAAACCCTCTGATGATTCTCTCAAACAAACTCAAACCCAAAGATGATTCTCTCAAACAAACTCAAACCCTCTGATGATTCTCTCAAACAAACTCAAACCCACTGATGATTCTCTCAAACAAACTCAAACACTCTGATGATTCTCTCAAACAAACTCAAACCCTCTGATGATTGTCTCAAACAAACTCAAACCCACTGATGATTCTCTCAAACAAACTCAAACCCTCTGATGATTCTCTCAAACAAACTCAAACCCTCTGATGATTCTCTCAAACAAACTCAAACCCAACGATGATTCTCTCAAACAAACTCAAACCCTCTGATGATTCTCTCAAACAAACTCAAACCCACTGATGATTCTCTCAAACAAACTCAAACCCAAAGATGATTCTGTTACATATTTATGTGAATGTATGTGAATTACCATTCAGGTCTTTGCTTATCCGTGTGTAGTATATTAAGTTGTTGTGTAGTTGTTGTGGTTGGAGGGTCAGGAGCCCTTCGGAGGGAGTGGCCGGAAACGGAAGTGACCGGAAACGGAAGAGAAAAAGACACGAGGAAAAAAGGACGAGTATTATTCTTCCTCGCCCGCTCCGACAAAAGGTGGGATCGACCTTGCGCTGCGTGGAACAGCGGCGTTCCGAAGCCTGGCTGGCGAGAGGAATTACCGGAACGTGTACCTGCCCGGTGGAGACGTCAAGTTGATGTGGGGCCGTGCATCGAACCCGCGTCTGGCCTCGTTCGCGGCACCGTCCAAACAGACGCGTGCAGGTCGCACGTTGGGGCCTAACGCGCCTTGCAAGCGGCGTGGGGTTTGGCGTGCTCTACCGTATCCGCTTCGCGTGGCCACGAGGGGCTGCAGCCTCGGTGCCTGGTACGATACCTGCCCGGTGGAAAAACGTCCACCCGGGGTTCGTTCAACCGCCCGAGAGCGGCGACGGCGACCATCATCTTGGTCAGGAGGGGCCCAGAGACATTGTGCGGGACCGAGACCAAAAGGGTGTCGTGAGTACTCACCGGGACACACATGTATAAGATGGCCATCTTACTCATAGGGAATTGATTGTGGCTGGGGAATTGTTGAGGGTAGTGGATTGTTGATTGCTCGGGGAAAATCTCCGTGGTTGTGTCAGTGAAATATTGTTGATGGTTGGGTATTGTTGATTGCTCGGGGAAAATCTCCGTGGTTGGGTCATTGAAATTGTATGGTATCATTACCCTTGGAAATATATCCTTGAACATCAGTTGACTCCTGGGTGAAATTCATATGGATTGCGTGGCGAAAGCGCATATATAATACAGCTTGCTGGCGGAGTTCCTCTCACGGTCCGGGGGTCACCGAGACCAGGTATTCACCGAGGGGACCACGTAACAGAATTGGGGGCTCGTCCAAATTACGATTTGCGGTTTCGCAATTGGGTCTACGTCCGGGATGTAAAATTGTATAAAATAATAAAATAATAATTTTTTATTAATTAAAATTTATTAATTAATTATTAATTGGTAATTTTTTTTTTGAGAAATTGGGGTAAAGTCTTGGGTGAAGGTTAACAGGTGTTAACGATAGGCACCATGGCGTTTGTGGCACAGAACTTTGGGGTAACCCCGAGTGAGGCACAGTTCCGAGCGTTGCTAAAGTCGGACCTCTTGAAATTGGCCAAACATTTTAACTTGGAGGTCCGAACTAATTTGAGGAAGGCAGAGTTGCAGGCCACGGTGATACAATCTATGGTGGGATTAGGAACATGGGACGAGTTAGCCTGGGAGTGGCTACCCGAAGAACCAGAAGACGTTGAGCTCCGGAAACTGGAGTTGCAGTTACGGAGCCAGGAACGGATTAAAGAAGAAGAAAGGAAAGCAGAAAAGGAAAGAGCAGAAGAAGAAAGGAAAGCAGAAAAGGAAAGAGCAGAAGAAGAAAGGAAAGCAGAAGAGAGGAGGGAAGAGAAACAAGCGGAGGAAAGGAGAGTGGAACGAGAACTCCAGGAAAGGTTAAAAGAAGAAGAAAGGAAAGCAGAAGCAGAGGAAAGGAGAGTGGAACGAGAACTCCAGGAAAGGTTAAAAGAAGAAGAAAGGAAAGCAGAAGCGAGGAGAGAAGAGAAACAAGCAGAGGAAAGGAGAGTGGAACGAGAACTCCAGGAAAGGTTAGAAGACAAAAAAGCAGAGGAAAGGAGAGTGGAACGAGAACTCCAGGAAAGGTTGGAAGAGAAAACAGCACAAGAAAGAACCGAGGAAAGGAGAGTGGAAAGAGAACTCCAGGAAAGAAGAGAAAAAGGAACAAGCAGAGGAAAGGAGAGCTGCAAGGGACCTCGAAGCAGAGGAGAGAAAAGCGGAAAGGGAATTAAAGGAACGTGACATGGAGCTTCAGCAAGAAATCAAATTCAAGGAGCTGGAGTTAATGAGAGAACGGGGAGAGGCACCACCCTTGCTGACGGGGTCGACACCTAACCAGAAAACCTGGGATGTGGGCAGACATGTGAGGCTGGTTCCACCGTTCAGTGAAAAAGAAGTCGCGAAATTTTTTCCACACTTTGAGAAAGTGGCTCGACAATTAAACTGGCCGGAGGAGGCATGGACCATACTCGTGCAAAGTGTGCTGGTGGGGAAAGCTCAGGAAATTTATTCGGCGCTACCAATGGACCAATGTGCAGATTATGAGGTACTGAAGAAGCACATCCTCAAGGCCTATGAGTTGGTTCCGGAAGCTTACAGGCAAAAATTCAGGAATGCCAGGAAGAGGGAGAGTGAGACCCATGTGGAGTTTGCCAGAGTGAAAGAAAACATGTTTGATCGGTGGTGTGAGTCAAAAGGAGTCGGGAAAGACTTCGAGACATTGCGGGACTTGATCCTGGTGGAGGAATTCCAGCAGTGTGTCCACGAGGACATCAAAGTGTACCTGCAGGAAAAGAAGGTACCAAAGTTGTGGGACGCAGCCACCATGGCAGATGATTATGCCTTAACCCACCGAATAGGGGTCCACGAACCTAACTCCTCGCCTAGATCTCCGCAGGGGAGGTGGGGAACAGCAGGTGCGGAGAACGACCATACATGGCGGCGGCCTCGAGATGATTATGGGGACAACTATGATACCCCACCGGTTCGAAATCAGAGGGATGCGGGCCCAAGACAAACTTATAGTTCGGGGGGCCCGAGGCAGACCCCGAGTTTTTCCTCCGGGCCTACTTGCGCGTTTTGCAAGAAACCTGGACACTTGATGTCCAGTTGTTACCTCATGAAAAGGGACAACCCAGAGCGGAGTCCGACTATTACAACTCCGAATGCGATGGCTAGCGTAAGAAATCGCCATCAAAAGGGTTACCAACCATTTATTTCAGAGGGGTTTGTGTCACTGGATGGAGCCTCGACTAACCGGAGACCGGTTAGGATATTGAGGGACACAGGGGCCCATCAATCTTTAATGCTTGAAGGCATTTTGCCATGGTCCGAGGAGACGGCAACGGGGGATAGTGTTCGTTTACAGGGGATCGGGGGCGGTGTTAGTGCTCCCCTTCAGGTCATCCAGTTGGAGTCCGATTTGGTGTCAGGACCGGTCACCGTCGGTTTACAAGCCACGCTTCCTGTAGAGGGTGTATCTGTGGTTATCAGGAATGATTTGGCCGGGGGTCAAGTTTATGGTAACCTGAGGGTTGGTAAAGAGCCCAGCAGGGAAAATAACACCACACCAGCTCGGGATGGCGACCAAAGTGCCAAGTTATTTGTAGGGGGACTGAACTTCAAAACAGAGGAAGAAGTTCTGACCTCTGTCTTCAACAGATATGGGCCGCTGGTGGAAGTGCGGTTGGTAAGAGACTGGGAAACGCAACAGTCAAGAGGGTTCGGCTTTGTCACGTTTGCCAGCACAAAAGACGCCAGAGAGGCAGAGAAGAATTGGAATGGCAAAGATTTGGAGGGTCGGACCATAACAGTAGGGAAGGCATTTCGTAGGCGTCGAGAGGTCTACAGGAGAGGACAACTGGGCGGTAGTTTTGGTAGTGGCCGAGAAGGAGACCGCTATTCATGGGACTACAGGGACCAGTGGTCCCACCCTAATTATTAGGGAAGTTCTGAGAAGTTGAAGCACTGAAGGCGGCGGAGCCGCCGAGCCAAGATTCCTACACGAATTAACCGTGAACGCCGTTCCTAAAGGCGTCCATGTAGTGAACTTTCATGCACGGACTAACCGTGAACTCCACGTTCCTCAAGGCGCCCATGTAGAGAACTTTCCTGCACGGACTAACCGTGAACTCCGCGTTCCTAAAGGCATCCATGTAGTGAATACTCGGCTTGGCCTCCCGGAAAAAGTGCTATCGAGTTGCTTAACTTTGGATCTTTGATCAACCCCTTAACCTTCATTCCCAAGAAACTGACGGTCAAAGTCAGAGGGTCAGGAGATGGAGTTTGATTTGGCAGGGACAATGTCGTGGTTGGTACTTAGTCCAGAGGGAGTAATCTGGAGGGGTTGTGGTGAAATTTTGGTTGCGTTATTTTTAAGTGATAACTGTGCCCGGGGGGAACTGATAATGTGGGGGGGTTGAGTTATCTGGTTTGTTTCTCCAAATTGGCCGGCAAAGAAAGTTTTCGCTGGGTTCAAACTTTCTTTCTTGAAGGGGGGGAGTGTTACATATTTATGTGAATGTATGTGAATTACCATTCAGGTCTTTGCTTATCCGTGTGTAGTATATTAAGTTGTTGTGTAGTTGTTGTGGTTGGAGGGTCAGGAGCCCTTCGGAGGGAGTGGCCGGAAACGGAAGTGACCGGAAACGGAAGAGAAAAAGACATGAGGAAAAAAGGACGAGTATTATTCTTCCTCGCCCGCTCCGACAAAAGGTGGGATCGACCTTGCGCTGCGTGGAACAGCGGCGTTCCGAAGCCTGGCTGGCGAGGGGAATTACCGGAACGTGTACCTGCCCGGTGGAGACGTCAAGTTGACGTGGGGCCGTGCATCGAACCCGCGTCTGGCCTCGTTCGTGGCACCGTCCAAACAGACGCGTGCGGGTCGCACGTTGGGGCCTAACGCGCCTTGCAAGCGGCGTGGGGTTTGGCGTGCTCTACCGTATCCGCTTCGCGTGGCCACGAGGGGCTGCAGCCTCGGTGCCTGGTACGATACCTGCCCGGTGGAAAAACGTCCACCCGGGGTTCGTTCAACCGCCCGAGAGCGGCGACGGCGACCATCATCTTGGTCAGGAGGGGCCCAGAGACATTGTGCGGGACCGAGACCAAAAGGGTGTCGTGAGTACTCACCGGGACACACATGTATAAGATGGCCATCTTACTCATAGGGAATTGATTGTGGCTGGGGAATTGTTGAGGGTAGTGGATTGTTGATTGCTCGGGGAAAATCTCCGTGGTTGTGTCAGTGAAATATTGTTGATGGTTGGGTATTGTTGATTGCTCGGGGAAAATCTCCGTGGTTGGGTCATTGAAATTGTATGGTATCATTACCCTTGGAAATATATCCTTGAACATCAGTTGACTCCTGGGTGAAATTCATATGGATTGCGTGGCGAAAGCGCATATATAATACAGCTTGCTGGCGGAGTTCCTCTCACGGTCCGGGGGTCACCGAGACCAGGTATTCACCGAGGGGACCACGTAACAATTCTCTCAAACAAACTCAAACCCAAAGATGATTCTCTTAAACAAACTCAAACCCATTGATGATTCTCTCAAACAAACTCAAACCCACTGATGATTCTCTCAAACAAACTCAAACCCAAAGATGATTCTCTCAAACAAACTCAAACCCAAAGATGATTCTCTCAAACAAACTCAAACCCAAAGATGATTCTCTCAAACAAACTCAAACCCTCTGATGATTCTCTCAAACAAACTCAAACCCAAAGATGATTCTCTCAAACAAACACAAACCCTCTGATGATTCTCTCAAACAAACTCAAATCCTCTGATGATTCTCTCAAACAAACTCAAACCCAAAGATGATTCTCTCAAACAAACTCAAACCCAAAGATGATTCTCTCAAACAAACTCAAACCCTCTGATGATTCTCTCAAACAAACTCAAACGCAAATACGATTCTCTCAAACAAACTCAAACCCTCTGATGATTCTCTCAAACAAACTCAAATGCAAAGATGATTCTCTCAAACAAACGCAAACCCTCTGATGATTCTCTCAAACAAACTCAAACCCTCTGATGATTTTCTCAAACAAACTCAAACCCTCTGATGATTCTCTCAAACAAACTCAAACCCTCTGATGATTTTCTCAAACAAATTCAAACCCTCTGCTGATTGTCTCAAACAAACTCAAACCCTCTGATGATTTTCTCAAACAAATTCAAACCCTCTGCTGATTGTCTCAAACAAACTCAAACCCTCTGATGATTCTCTCAAACAAAATCAAACCCTCTGATGATTCTCTCAAACAAACTCAAACCCAAAGATGATTCTCTCAAACAAACTCAAACCCAAAGATGATTCTCTCAAACAAACTCAAACCCTCTGATGATTTTCTCAAACAAACTCAAACCCAAAGATGATTCTCTCAAACAAACTCAAACCCAAAGATGATTCTCTCAAACAAACTCAAACCCAAAGATGATTCTCTCAAACAAACTCAAACCCAAAGATGATTCTCTCAAACAAACTCAAACCCTCTGTCTCAAACAAACTCAAACCTTCTGATGATTTTCTCAAACAAACTCAAACCTTCTGATGATTGTCTCAAACAAACTCAAACCTTCTGATGATTCTCTCAAACAAACTCAAACCCAAAGATGATTCTCTCAAACAAACTCAAACCCAAAGATGATTCTCTCAAACAAACTCAAACCCACTGATGATTCTCTCAAACAAACCCAAACCCTCTGATGATTCTCTCAAACAAACTCAAACCCTCTGATGATTCTCTCAAACAAACTCAAACCCTCTGATGATTCTCTCAAACAAGCTCAAACCCTCTGATGATTCTCTCAAACAAACTCAAACCCTCTGATGATTCTCTCAAACAAACTCAAACCCTCTGATGATTGTCTCAAACAAACTCAAACCCTCTGATGATTCTCTCAAACAAACTCAAACCCTCTGATGATTCCCTCAAACAAACTCAAACCCTCTGATGATTTTCTCAAACAAACTCAAACCTTCTGATGATTCTCTCAAACAAACTCAAACCCTCTGATGATTCTCTCAAACAAACTCAAACCTTCTGATGATTCTCTCAAACAAACTCAAACCCAAATATGATTCAAACAAACTCAAACCCTCTGATGATTCTCTCAAACAAACTCAAACCCTCTGATGATTCTCTCAAACAAACTCAAAACCAAAGATGATTTTCTCAAACAAACTCAAACCCAAAGATGATTGTCTCAAACAAACTCAAACCCTCTGACGATTCTCTCAAACAAACTCAAACCCTCTGATGATTCTCTCAAACAAACTCAAAACCAAAGATGATTTTCTCAAACAAACTCAAACCCTCTGATGATTTTCTCAAACAAACTCAAAACCAAAGATGATTGTCTCAAACAAACTCAAACCCTCTGATGATTCTCTCAAACAAACTTAAACCCTCTGATGATTCTCTCAAACAAGCTCAAACCCTCTGATGATTCTCTCAAACAAACTCAAACCCTCTGATGATTCTCTCAAACAAACTCAAACCCTCTGATGATTCTCTCAAACAAACTCAAACCCACAGATGATTCTCTCAAACAAACTCAAACCCTCTGATGATTCTCTCAAACAAACTCAAACCCAAAGATGATTCTCTCAAACAAGCTCAAACCCAAATATGATTCTCTCAAACAAACTCAAACCCAAAGATGATTCTATCAAACAAACTCAAACCCAAAGATGATTCTCTCAAACAAACTCAAACCCTCTGATGATTCTCTCAAACAAACTCAAACCCAAAGATGATTCTCTCAAACAAACTCAAATCCTCTGATGATTCTCTCAAACAAACTCAAACCCAAAGATGATTCTCTCAAACAAACTCAAACCCAAAGATGATTCTCTCAAACAAACTCAAACCCAAAGATGATTCTCTCAAACAAACTCAAACCCAAAGATGATTCTCTCAAACAAACTCAAACCCTCTGTCTCAAACAAACTCAAACCTTCTGATGATTTTCTCAAACAAACTCAAACCTTCTGATGATTGTCTCAAACAAACTCAAACCTTCTGATGATTCTCTCAAACAAACTCAAACCCAAAGATGATTCTCTCAAACAAACTCAAACCCAAAGATGATTCTCTCAAACAAACTCAAACCCACTGATGATTCTCTCAAACAAACCCAAACCCTCTGATGATTCTCTCAAACAAACTCAAACCCTCTGATGATTCTCTCAAACAAACTCAAACCCTCTGATGATTCTCTCAAACAAGCTCAAACCCTCTGATGATTCTCTCAAACAAACTCAAACCCTCTGATGATTCTCTCAAACAAACTCAAACCCTCTGATGATTGTCTCAAACAAACTCAAACCCTCTGATGATTCTCTCAAACAAACTCAAACCCTCTGATGATTCCCTCAAACAAACTCAAACCCTCTGATGATTTTCTCAAACAAACTCAAACCTTCTGATGATTCTCTCAAACAAACTCAAACCCTCTGATGATTCTCTCAAACAAACTCAAACCTTCTGATGATTCTCTCAAACAAACTCAAACCCAAATATGATTCAAACAAACTCAAACCCTCTGATGATTCTCTCAAACAAACTCAAACCCTCTGATGATTCTCTCAAACAAACTCAAAACCAAAGATGATTTTCTCAAACAAACTCAAACCCAAAGATGATTGTCTCAAACAAACTCAAACCCTCTGACGATTCTCTCAAACAAACTCAAACCCTCTGATGATTCTCTCAAACAAACTCAAAACCAAAGATGATTTTCTCAAACAAACTCAAACCCTCTGATGATTTTCTCAAACAAACTCAAAACCAAAGATGATTGTCTCAAACAAACTCAAACCCTCTGATGATTCTCTCAAACAAACTTAAACCCTCTGATGATTCTCTCAAACAAGCTCAAACCCTCTGATGATTCTCTCAAACAAACTCAAACCCTCTGATGATTCTCTCAAACAAACTCAAACCCTCTGATGATTCTCTCAAACAAACTCAAACCCACAGATGATTCTCTCAAACAAACTCAAACCCTCTGATGATTCTCTCAAACAAACTCAAACCCAAAGATGATTCTCTCAAACAAGCTCAAACCCAAATATGATTCTCTCAAACAAACTCAAACCCAAAGATGATTCTATCAAACAAACTCAAACCCAAAGATGATTCTCTCAAACAAACTCAAACCCTCTGATGATTCTCTCAAACAAACTCAAACCCAAAGATGATTCTCTCAAACAAACTCAAACCCTCTGATGATTCTCTCAAACAAACTCAAATCCTCTGATGATTCTCTCAAACAAACTCAAACCCAAAGATGATTCTCTCAAACAAACTCAAACCCAAAGATGATTCTCTCAAACAAACTCAAACCCAAAGATGATTCTCTCAAACAAACTCAAACCCTCTTTCTCAAACAAACTCAAACCCACCGATGATTCTCTCAAACAAACTCAAACCCAAAGATGATTCTCTCAAACAAACTCAAACCCAAAGATGATTCTCTCAAACAAACTCAAACCCTCTGATGATTCTCTCAAACAAACTCAAACCCAAAGATGATTTTCTCAAACAAACTCAAACCCAAAGATGATTCTCTCAAACAAACTCAAACCCAAAGATGATTCTCTCAAACAAACTCAAACCATCTGATGATTCTCTCAAACAAACTCAAACCCTCTGGTGATTCTCTCAAACAAACTCAAACCCAAAGTTGATTCTCTCAAACAAACTCAAACCCAAAGATGATTCTCTCAAACAAACTCAAACCCAAAGATGATTCTCTCAAACAAACTCAAACCCACTGATGATTCTCTCAAACAAACTCAAACCCAAAGTTGATTCTCTCAAACAAACTCAAACCCAAAGATGATTCTCTCAAACAAACTCAAACCCAAAGTTGATTCTCACAAACAAACTCAAACCCACTGATGATTCTCTCAAACAAACTCAAACCCAAAGTTGATTCTCTCAAACAAACTCAAACCCAAAGATGATTCTCTCAAACAAACTCAAACCCTCTGATGATTCTCTCAAACAAACTCAAACCCTCTGATGATTCTCTCAAACAAACTCAAACCCAAAGATGATTCTCTCAAACAAGCTCAAACCCTTTGATGATTCTCTCAAACAAACTCAAACCCTCTGATGATTCTCTCAAACAAACTCAAACCCACTGATGATTCTCTCAAACAAACTCAAATCCTCTGATGATTCTCTCAAACAAACTCAAACCCACTGATGATTCTCTCAAACAAACTCAAATCCTCTGATGATTCTCTCAAACAAACTCAAACCCAAAGATGATTCTCTCAAACAAACTCAAACCCAAAGATGATTCTCTCAAACAAACTCAAACCCAAAGATGATTCTCTCAAACAAACTCAAACCCTCTGATGATTCTCTCAAACAAACTCAAACCCTCTGATGATTCTCTCAAACAAACTCAAACCCAACGATGATTCTCTCAAACAAACTCAAACCCTCTGATGATTCTCTCAAACAAACTCAAACCCACTGATGATTCTCTCAAACAAACTCAAACCCAAAGATGATTCTCTCAAACAAACTCAAACCCAAAGATGATTCTCTCAAACAAACTCAAACCCTCTGATGATTCTCTCAAACAAACTCAAACCCACTGATGATTCTCTCAAACAAACTCAAACCCTCTGATGATTCTCTCAAACAAACTCAAACCCTCTGATGATTGTCTCAAACAAACTCAAACCCACTGATGATTCTCTCAAACAAACTCAAACCCTCTGATGATTCTCTCAAACAAACTCAAACCCTCTGATGATTCTCTCAAACAAACTCAAACCCAACGATGATTCTCTCAAACAAACTCAAACCCTCTGATGATTCTCTCAAACAAACTCAAACCCACTGATGATTCTCTCAAACAAACTCAAACCCAAAGATGATTCTCTCAAACAAATTCAAACCCAAAGATGATTCTCTCAAACAAACTCAAACCCACTGATGATTCTCTCAAACAAACTCAAACCCACTGACGATTCTCTCAAACAAACTCAAACCCAAAGATGATTCTCTCAAACAAACTCAAACCCAAAGATGATTCTCTCAAACAAACTCAAACCCAAAGATGATTCTCTCAAACAAACTCAAACCCTCTGATGATTCTCTCAAACAAACTCAAACCCAAAGATGATTCTCTCAAACAAACTCAAACCCTCTGATGATTCTCTCAAACAAACTCAAATCCTCTGATGATTCTCTCAAACAAACTCAAACCCAAAGATGATTCTCTCAAACAAACTCAAACCCAAAGATGATTCTCTCAAACAAACTCAAACCCTCTGATGATTCTCTCAAACAAACTCAAACGCAAATATGATTCTCTCAAACAAACTCAAACCCTCTGATGATTCTCTCAAACAAACTCAAATGCAAAGATGATTCTCTCAAACAAACTCAAACCCTCTGATGATTCTCTCAAACAAACTCAAACTCTCTGATGATTTTCTCAAACAAACTCAAACCCTCTGATGATTCTCTCAAACAAACTCAAACCCTCTGATGATTTTCTCAAACAAATTCAAACCCTCTGCTGATTGTCTCAAACAAACTCAAACCCTCTGATGATTTTCTCAAACAAATTCAAACCCTCTGCTGATTGTCTCAAACAAACTCAAACCCTCTGATGATTCTCTCAAACAAACTCAAACCCTCTGATGATTCTCTCAAACAAACTCAAACCCAAAGATGATTCTCTCAAACAAACTCAAACCCAAAGATGATTCTCTCAAACAAACTCAAACCCTCTGATGATTTTCTCAAACAAACTCAAACCCAAAGATGATTCTCTCAAACAAACTCAAACCCAAAGATGATTCTCTCAAACAAACTCAAACCCAAAGATGATTCTATTAAACAAACTCAAACCCAAAGATGATTCTCTCAAACAAACTCAAACCCTCTGTCTCAAACAAACTCAAACCTTCTGATGATTTTCTCAAACAAACTCAAACCTTCTGATGATTGTCTCAAACAAACTCAAACCTTCTGATGATTCTCTCAAACAAACTCAAACCCAAAGATGATTCTCTCAAACAAACTCAAACCCTCTGATGATTCTCTCAAACAAACTCAAACCCACTGATGATTCTCTCAAACAAACTCAAACACTCTGATGATTCTCTCAAACAAACTCAAACCCTCTGATGATTGTCTCAAACAAACTCAAACCCACTGATGATTCTCTCAAACAAACTCAAACCCTCTGATGATTCTCTCAAACAAACTCAAACCCTCTGATGATTCTCTCAAACAAACTCAAACCCTCTGATGATTCTCTCAAACAAACTCAAACCCACCAATGATTCTCTCAAACAAACTCAAACCCTCTGATGATTCTCTCAAACAAACTCAAACCCAAAGTTGATTCTCTCAAACAAACTCAAACCCTCTGATGATTCTCTCAAACAAACTCGAACCCTCTGATGATTCTCTCAAACAAACGCAAACCCTCTGATGATTCTCTCAAACAAACTCAAACCCTCTGATGATTCTCTCAAACAAACTCAAACCCTCTGATGATTGTCTCAAACAAACTCAAACCCTCTGATGATTGCCTCAAACAAACTCAAACCCACTGATGATTGTCTCAAACAAACTCAAACCCAAAGATGATTTTCTCAAACAAAATCAAACTGTCTGATGATTCTCTCAAACAAACTCAAACCCTCTGATGATTGTCTCAAACAAACTCAAACCCACTGATGATTGTCTCAAACAAACTCAAACCCAAAGATGATTTTCTCAAACAAACTCAAACCCTCTGATGATTCTCTCAAACAAACTCAATCCCACTGATGATTGTCTCAAACAAACTCAAACCCACTGATGATTGTCTCAAACAAACTCAAACCCTCTGATGATTCTCTCAAACAAACTCAAACCCTCTGATGATTCTCTAAAACAAACTCAAACACTCTGATGCTTCTCTCAGACAAACTCAAACCCACAGATGATTGTCTCAAACAAATTCAAACCCACTGATGATTCTCTCAAACAAACTCAAACGCTCTGATGATTCTCTCAAACAAACTCAAACCCACTGATGATTGTCTCAAACAAACTCAAACCCACTGATGATTCTCTCAAACAAACTCAAACCCTCTGATGATTCTCTCAAACAAACTCAAACCCAAAGATGATTCTCTCAAACAAACTCAAACCCTCGGATGATTCTCTCAAACAAACTCAAACCCACTGATGATTCTCTCAAACAAACTCAAACCCAAATATGATTCTCTCAAACAAACTCAAACCCTCTGATGATTCTCTCAAACAAACTCAAACCCTCTGATGATTGTCTCAAACTAACTCAAACCCACTGATAGATCTCTCAAACAAACTCAAACCCTCTGATGATTCTCTCAAACAAACTCAAACCCTCTGATGATTCTCTCAAACAAACTCAAACCCAAAGATGATTCTCTCAAACAAACTCAAACCCTCTGATGATTCTCTCAAACAAACTCAAACCCACTGATGATTCTCTCAAACAAACTCAAGCCCTCTGATGATTCTCTCAAACAAACTCAAACTCTCTGATGATTGTCTCAAACAAACTCAAACCCACTGATGATTCTCTCAAACAAACTCAAACCCTCTGATGATTCTCTCAAACAAACTCAAACCCTCTGATGATTCTCTCAAACAAACTCAAACCCAACGATGATTCTCTCAAACAAACTCAAACCCTCTGATGATTCTCTCAAACAAACTCAAACCCACTGATGATTCTCTCAAACAAACTCAAACCCAAAGATGATTCTCTCAAACAAACTCAAACCCAAAGATGATTCTCTCAAACAAACTCAAACCCACTGATGATTCTCTCAAACAAACTCAAACCCACTGATGATTCTCTCAAACAAACTCAAACCCAAAGATGATTCTCTCAAACAAACTCAAACCCAAAGATGATTCTCTCAAACAAACTCAAACCCAAAGATGATTCTCTCAAACAAACTCAAACCCTCTGATGATTCTTTCAAACAAACTCAAACCCAAAGATGATTCTCTCAAACAAACTCAAACCCTCTGATGATTCTCTCAAACAAACTCAAATCCTCTGATGATTCTCTCAAACAAACTCAAACCCAAAGATGATTCTCTCAAACAAACTCAAACCTAAAGATGATTCTCTCAAACAAACTCAAACCCTCTGATGATTCTCTCAAACAAACTCAAACGCAAATATGATTCTCTCAAACAAACTCAAACCCTCTGATGATTCTCTCAAACAAACTCAAATGCAAAGATGATTCTCTCAAACAAACTCAAACCCTCTGATGATTCTCTCAAACAAACTCAAACCCTCTGATGATTTTCTCAAACAAACTCAAACCCTCTGATGATTCTCTCAAACAAACTCAAACCCTCTGATGATTTTCTCAAACAAATTCAAACCCTCTGCTGATTGTCTCAAACAAACTCAAACCCTCTGATGATTTTCTCAAACAAATTCAAACCCTCTGCTGATTGTCTCAAACAAACTCAAACCCTCTGATGATTCTCTCAAACAAACTCAAACCCTCTGATGATTCTCTCAAACAAACTCAAACCCAAAGATGATTCTCTCAAACAAACTCAAACCCAAAGATGATTCTCTCAAACAAACTCAAACCCAAAGATGATTCTCTCAAACAAACTCAAACCCAAAGATGATTCTCTCAAACAAACTCAAACCCTCTGTCTCAAACAAACTCAAACCTTCTGATGATTTTCTCAAACAAACTCAAACCTTCTGATGATTGTCTCAAACAAACTCAAACCTTCTGATGATTCTCTCAAACAAACTCAAACCCAAAGATGATTCTCTCAAACAAACTCAAACCCAAAGATGATTCTCTCAAACAAACTCAAACCCACTGATGATTCTCTCAAACAAACCCAAACCCTCTGATGATTCTCTCAAACAAACTCAAACCCTCTGATGATTCTCTCAAACAAACTCAAACCCTCTGATGATTCTCTCAAACAAGCTCAAACCCTCTGATGATTCTCTCAAACAAACTCAAACCCTCTGATGATTCTCTCAAACAAACTCAAACCCTCTGATGATTCTCTCAAACAAACTCAAACCCTCTGATGATTCCCTCAAACAAACTCAAACCCTCTGATGATTTTCTCAAACAAACTCAAACCTTCTGATGATTCTCTCAAACAAACTCAAACCCTCTGATGATTCTCTCAAACAAACTCAAACCTTCTGATGATTCTCTCAAACAAACTCAAACCCAAATATGATTCAAACAAACTCAAACCCTCTGATGATTCTCTCAAACAAACTCAAACCCTCTGATGATTCTCTCAAACAAACTCAAAACCAAAGATGATTTTCTCAAACAAACTCAAACCCAAAGATGATTGTCTCAAACAAACTCAAACCCTCTGACGATTCTCTCAAACAAACTCAAACCCTCTGATGATTCTCTCAAACAAACTCAAAACCAAAGATGATTTTCTCAAACAAACTCAAACCCTCTGATGATTTTCTCAAACAAACTCAAAACCAAAGATGATTGTCTCAAACAAACTCAAACCCTCTGATGATTCTCTCAAACAAACTTAAACCCTCTGATGATTCTCTCAAACAAGCTCAAACCCTCTGATGATTCTCTCAAACAAACTCAAACCCTCTGATGATTCTCTCAAACAAACTCAAACCCTCTGATGATTCTCTCAAACAAACTCAAACCCACAGATGATTCTCTCAAACAAACTCAAACCCTCTGATGATTCTCTCAAACAAACTCAAACCCAAAGATGATTCTCTCAAACAAGCTCAAACCCAAATATGATTCTCTCAAACAAACTCAAACCCAAAGATGATTCTATCAAACAAACTCAAACCCAAAGATGATTCTCTCAAACAAACTCAAACCCTCTGATGATTCTCTCAAACAAACTCAAACCCAAAGATGATTCTCTCAAACAAACTCAAACCCTCTGATGATTCTCTCAAACAAACTCAAATCCTCTGATGATTCTCTCAAACAAACTCAAACCCAAAGATGATTCTCTCAAACAAACTCAAACCCAAAGATGATTCTCTCAAACAAACTCAAACCCAAAGATGATTCTCTCAAACAAACTCAAACCCTCTTTCTCAAACAAACTCAAACCCACCGATGATTCTCTCAAACAAACTCAAACCCAAAGATGATTCTCTCAAACAAACTCAAACCCAAAGATGATTCTCTCAAACAAACTCAAACCCTCTGATGATTCTCTCAAACAAACTCAAACCCAAAGATGATTTTCTCAAACAAACTCAAACCCAAAGATGATTCTCTCAAACAAACTCAAACCCAAAGATGATTCTCTCAAACAAACTCAAACCATCTGATGATTCTCTCAAACAAACTCAAACCCTCTGGTGATTCTCTCAAACAAACTCAAACCCAAAGTTGATTCTCTCAAACAAACTCAAACCCAAAGATGATTCTCTCAAACAAACTCAAACCCAAAGATGATTCTCTCAAACAAACTCAAACCCACTGATGATTCTCTCAAACAAACTCAAACCCAAAGTTGATTCTCTCAAACAAACTCAAACCCAAAGATGATTCTCTCAAACAAACTCAAACCCAAAGTTGATTCTCACAAACAAACTCAAACCCACTGATGATTCTCTCAAACAAACTCAAACCCAAAGTTGATTCTCTCAAACAAACTCAAACCCAAAGATGATTCTCTCAAACAAACTCAAACCCTCTGATGATTCTCTCAAACAAACTCAAACCCTCTGATGATTCTCTCAAACAAACTCAAACCCAAAGATGATTCTCTCAAACAAGCTCAAACCCTTTGATGATTCTCTCAAACAAACTCAAACCCTCTGATGATTCTCTCAAACAAACTCAAACCCACTGATGATTCTCTCAAACAAACTCAAATCCTCTGATGATTCTCTCAAACAAACTCAAACCCACTGATGATTCTCTCAAACAAACTCAAATCCTCTGATGATTCTCTCAAACAAACTCAAACCCAAAGATGATTCTCTCAAACAAACTCAAACCCAAAGATGATTCTCTCAAACAAACTCAAACCCAAAGATGATTCTCTCAAACAAACTCAAACCCTCTGATGATTCTCTCAAACAAACTCAAACCCTCTGATGATTCTCTCAAACAAACTCAAACCCAACGATGATTCTCTCAAACAAACTCAAACCCTCTGATGATTCTCTCAAACAAACTCAAACCCACTGATGATTCTCTCAAACAAACTCAAACCCAAAGATGATTCTCTCAAACAAACTCAAACCCAAAGATGATTCTCTCAAACAAACTCAAACCCTCTGATGATTCTCTCAAACAAACTCAAACCCACTGATGATTCTCTCAAACAAACTCAAACCCTCTGATGATTCTCTCAAACAAACTCAAACCCTCTGATGATTGTCTCAAACAAACTCAAACCCACTGATGATTCTCTCAAACAAACTCAAACCCTCTGATGATTCTCTCAAACAAACTCAAACCCTCTGATGATTCTCTCAAACAAACTCAAACCCAACGATGATTCTCTCAAACAAACTCAAACCCTCTGATGATTCTCTCAAACAAACTCAAACCCACTGATGATTCTCTCAAACAAACTCAAACCCAAAGATGATTCTCTCAAACAAATTCAAACCCAAAGATGATTCTCTCAAACAAACTCAAACCCACTGATGATTCTCTCAAACAAACTCAAACCCACTGACGATTCTCTCAAACAAACTCAAACCCAAAGATGATTCTCTCAAACAAACTCAAACCCAAAGATGATTCTCTCAAACAAACTCAAACCCAAAGATGATTCTCTCAAACAAACTCAAACCCTCTGATGATTCTCTCAAACAAACTCAAACCCAAAGATGATTCTCTCAAACAAACTCAAACCCTCTGATGATTCTCTCAAACAAACTCAAATCCTCTGATGATTCTCTCAAACAAACTCAAACCCAAAGATGATTCTCTCAAACAAACTCAAACCCAAAGATGATTCTCTCAAACAAACTCAAACCCTCTGATGATTCTCTCAAACAAACTCAAACGCAAATATGATTCTCTCAAACAAACTCAAACCCTCTGATGATTCTCTCAAACAAACTCAAATGCAAAGATGATTCTCTCAAACAAACTCAAACCCTCTGATGATTCTCTCAAACAAACTCAAACTCTCTGATGATTTTCTCAAACAAACTCAAACCCTCTGATGATTCTCTCAAACAAACTCAAACCCTCTGATGATTTTCTCAAACAAATTCAAACCCTCTGCTGATTGTCTCAAACAAACTCAAACCCTCTGATGATTTTCTCAAACAAATTCAAACCCTCTGCTGATTGTCTCAAACAAACTCAAACCCTCTGATGATTCTCTCAAACAAACTCAAACCCTCTGATGATTCTCTCAAACAAACTCAAACCCAAAGATGATTCTCTCAAACAAACTCAAACCCAAAGATGATTCTCTCAAACAAACTCAAACCCTCTGATGATTTTCTCAAACAAACTCAAACCCAAAGATGATTCTCTCAAACAAACTCAAACCCAAAGATGATTCTCTCAAACAAACTCAAACCCAAAGATGATTCTATTAAACAAACTCAAACCCAAAGATGATTCTCTCAAACAAACTCAAACCCTCTGTCTCAAACAAACTCAAACCTTCTGATGATTTTCTCAAACAAACTCAAACCTTCTGATGATTGTCTCAAACAAACTCAAACCTTCTGATGATTCTCTCAAACAAACTCAAACCCAAAGATGATTCTCTCAAACAAACTCAAACCCTCTGATGATTCTCTCAAACAAACTCAAACCCACTGATGATTCTCTCAAACAAACTCAAACACTCTGATGATTCTCTCAAACAAACTCAAACCCTCTGATGATTGTCTCAAACAAACTCAAACCCACTGATGATTCTCTCAAACAAACTCAAACCCTCTGATGATTCTCTCAAACAAACTCAAACCCTCTGATGATTCTCTCAAACAAACTCAAACCCTCTGATGATTCTCTCAAACAAACTCAAACCCACCAATGATTCTCTCAAACAAACTCAAACCCTCTGATGATTCTCTCAAACAAACTCAAACCCAAAGTTGATTCTCTCAAACAAACTCAAACCCTCTGATGATTCTCTCAAACAAACTCGAACCCTCTGATGATTCTCTCAAACAAACGCAAACCCTCTGATGATTCTCTCAAACAAACTCAAACCCTCTGATGATTCTCTCAAACAAACTCAAACCCTCTGATGATTGTCTCAAACAAACTCAAACCCTCTGATGATTGTCTCAAACAAACTCAAACCCACTGATGATTGTCTCAAACAAACTCAAACCCAAAGATGATTTTCTCAAACAAAATCAAACTGTCTGATGATTCTCTCAAACAAACTCAAACCCTCTGATGATTGTCTCAAACAAACTCAAACCCACTGATGATTGTCTCAAACAAACTCAAACCCAAAGATGATTTTCTCAAACAAACTCAAACCCTCTGATGATTCTCTCAAACAAACTCAATCCCACTGATGATTGTCTCAAACAAACTCAAACCCACTGATGATTGTCTCAAACAAACTCAAACCCTCTGATGATTCTCTCAAACAAACTCAAACCCTCTGATGATTCTCTAAAACAAACTCAAACACTCTGATGCTTCTCTCAGACAAACTCAAACCCACAGATGATTGTCTCAAACAAATTCAAACCCACTGATGATTCTCTCAAACAAACTCAAACGCTCTGATGATTCTCTCAAACAAACTCAAACCCACTGATGATTGTCTCAAACAAACTCAAACCCACTGATGATTCTCTCAAACAAACTCAAACCCTCTGATGATTCTCTCAAACAAACTCAAACCCAAAGATGATTCTCTCAAACAAACTCAAACCCTCGGATGATTCTCTCAAACAAACTCAAACCCACTGATGATTCTCTCAAACAAACTCAAACCCAAATATGATTCTCTCAAACAAACTCAAACCCTCTGATGATTCTCTCAAACAAACTCAAACCCTCTGATGATTGTCTCAAACTAACTCAAACCCACTGATAGATCTCTCAAACAAACTCAAACCCTCTGATGATTCTCTCAAACAAACTCAAACCCTCTGATGATTCTCTCAAACAAACTCAAACCCAAAGATGATTCTCTCAAACAAACTCAAACCCTCTGATGATTCTCTCAAACAAACTCAAACCCACTGATGATTCTCTCAAACAAACTCAAGCCCTCTGATGATTCTCTCAAACAAACTCAAACTCTCTGATGATTGTCTCAAACAAACTCAAACCCACTGATGATTCTCTCAAACAAACTCAAACCCTCTGATGATTCTCTCAAACAAACTCAAACCCTCTGATGATTCTCTCAAACAAACTCAAACCCAACGATGATTCTCTCAAACAAACTCAAACCCTCTGATGATTCTCTCAAACAAACTCAAACCCACTGATGATTCTCTCAAACAAACTCAAACCCAAAGATGATTCTCTCAAACAAACTCAAACCCAAAGATGATTCTCTCAAACAAACTCAAACCCACTGATGATTCTCTCAAACAAACTCAAACCCACTGATGATTCTCTCAAACAAACTCAAACCCAAAGATGATTCTCTCAAACAAACTCAAACCCAAAGATGATTCTCTCAAACAAACTCAAACCCAAAGATGATTCTCTCAAACAAACTCAAACCCTCTGATGATTCTTTCAAACAAACTCAAACCCAAAGATGATTCTCTCAAACAAACTCAAACCCTCTGATGATTCTCTCAAACAAACTCAAATCCTCTGATGATTCTCTCAAACAAACTCAAACCCAAAGATGATTCTCTCAAACAAACTCAAACCTAAAGATGATTCTCTCAAACAAACTCAAACCCTCTGATGATTCTCTCAAACAAACTCAAACGCAAATATGATTCTCTCAAACAAACTCAAACCCTCTGATGATTCTCTCAAACAAACTCAAATGCAAAGATGATTCTCTCAAACAAACTCAAACCCTCTGATGATTCTCTCAAACAAACTCAAACCCTCTGATGATTTTCTCAAACAAACTCAAACCCTCTGATGATTCTCTCAAACAAACTCAAACCCTCTGATGATTTTCTCAAACAAATTCAAACCCTCTGCTGATTGTCTCAAACAAACTCAAACCCTCTGATGATTTTCTCAAACAAATTCAAACCCTCTGCTGATTGTCTCAAACAAACTCAAACCCTCTGATGATTCTCTCAAACAAACTCAAACCCTCTGATGATTCTCTCAAACAAACTCAAACCCAAAGATGATTCTCTCAAACAAACTCAAACCCAAAGATGATTCTCTCAAACAAACTCAAACCCTCTGATGATTTTCTCGAACAAACTCAAACCCAAAGATGATTCTCTCAAACAAACTCAAACCCAAAGATGATTCTCTCAAACAATCTCAAACCCAAAGATGATTCTCTCAAACAAACTCAAACCCAAAGATGATTCTCTCAAACAAACTCAAACCCTCTGTCTCAAACAAACTCAAACCTTCTGATGATTTTCTCAAACAAACTCAAACCTTCTGATGATTGTCTCAAACAAACTCAAACCTTCTGATGATTCTCTCAAACAAACTCAAACCCAAAGATGATTCTCTCAAACAAACTCAAACCCAAAGATGATTCTCTCAAACAAACTCAAACCCACTGATGATTCTCTCAAACAAACTCAAACCCTCTGATGATTCTCTCAAACAAACTCAAACCCTCTGATGATTCTCTCAAACAAGCTCAAACCCTCTGATGATTCTCAAACAAACTCAAACCCTCTGATGATTCTCTCAAACAAACTCAAACCCTCTGATGATTGTCTCAAACAAACTCAAACCCTCTGATGATTCTCTCAAACAAACTCAAACCCTCTGATGATTCCCTCAAACAAACTCAAACCCTCTGATGATTTTCTCAAACAAACTCAAACCTTCTGATGATTCTCTCAAACAAACTCAAACCCTCTGATGATTCTCTCAAACAAACTCAAACCTTCTGATGATTCTCTCAAACAAACTCAAACCCAAATATGATTCAAACAAACTCAAACCCTCTGATGATTCTCTCAAACAAACTCAAACCCTCTGATGATTCTCTCAAACAAACTCAAAACCAAAGATGATTTTCTCAAACAAACTCAAACCCTCTGATGATTTTCTCAAACAAACTCAAACCCAAAGATGATTGTCTCAAACAAACTCAAACCCTCTGACGATTCTCTCAAACAAACGCAAACCCTCTGATGATTCTCTCAAACAAACTCAAAACCAAAGATGATTTTCTCAAACAAACTAAAACCCTCTGATGATTTTCTCAAACAATCTCAAAACCAAAGATGATTGTCTCAAACAAACTCAAACCCTCTGATGATTCTCTCAAACAAACTTAAACCCTCTGATGATTCTCTCAAACAAACTCAAACCCTCTGATGATTCTCTCAAACAAACTCAAACCCTCTGATGATTCTCTCAAACAAACTCAAACCCTCTGATGATTCTCTCAAACAAACTCAAACCCACAGATGATTCTCTCAAACAAACTCAAACCCTCTGATGATTCTCTCAAACAAACTCAAACCCAAAGATGATTCTCTCAAACAAGCTCAAACCCAAATATGATTCTCTCAAACAAACTCAAACCCTCTGATGATTCTCTCAAACAAACTCAAACCCTCTGATGATTCTCTCAAACAAACTCAAACCCACCGATGATTCTCTCAAACAAACTCAAATCCTCTGATGATTCTCTCAAACAAACTCAAACCCAAAGATGATTCTCTCAAACAAACTCAAACCCAAAGATGATTCTCTCAAACAAACTCAAACCCTCTGATGATTCCCTCAAACAAACTCAAACGCAAATACGATTCTCTCAAACAAACTCAAACCCTCTGATGATTCTCTCAAACAAACTCAAACCCTCTGATGATTCTCTCAAACAAACTCAAACGCAAATACGATTCTCTCAAACAAACTCAAACCCTCTGATGATTCTCTCAAACAAACTCAAACCCTCTGATGATTTTCTCAAACAAACTCAAACCCTCTGATGATTCTCTCAAACAAACTCAAACCCTCTGATGATTTTCTCAAACAAATTCAAACCCTCTGCTGATTGTCTCAAACAAACTCAAACCCTCTGATGATTTTCTCAAACAAATTCAAACCCTCTGCTGATTGTCTCAAACAAACTCAAACCCTCTGATGATTCTCTCAAACAAACTCAAACCCTCTGATGATTCTCTCAAACAAACTCAAACCCAAAGATGATTCTCTCAAACAAACTCAAACCCAAAGATGATTCTCTCAAACAAACTCAAACCCTCTGATGATTTTCTCAAACAAACTCAAACCCAAAGATGATTCTCTCAAACAAACTCAAACCCAAAGATGATTCTCTCAAACAAACTCAAACCCAAAGATGATTCTATTAAACAAACTCAAACCCAAAGATGATTCTCTCAAACAAACTCAAACCCTCTGTCTCAAACAAACTCAAACCTTCTGATGATTTTCTCAAACAAACTCAAACCTTCTGATGATTGTCTCAAACAAACTCAAACCTTCTGATGATTCTCTCAAACAAACTCAAACCCAAAGATGATTCTCTCAAACAAACTCAAACCCTCTGATGATTCTCTCAAACAAACTCAAACCCACTGATGATTCTCTCAAACAAACTCAAACACTCTGATGATTCTCTCAAACAAACTCAAACCCTCTGATGATTGTCTCAAACAAACTCAAACCCACTGATGATTCTCTCAAACAAACTCAAACCCTCTGATGATTCTCTCAAACAAACTCAAACCCTCTGATGATTCTCTCAAACAAACTCAAACCCTCTGATGATTCTCTCAAACAAACTCAAACCCACCAATGATTCTCTCAAACAAACTCAAACCCTCTGATGATTCTCTCAAACAAACTCAAACCCAAAGTTGATTCTCTCAAACAAACTCAAACCCTCTGATGATTCTCTCAAACAAACTCGAACCCTCTGATGATTCTCTCAAACAAACGCAAACCCTCTGATGATTCTCTCAAACAAACTCAAACCCTCTGATGATTCTCTCAAACAAACTCAAACCCTCTGATGATTGTCTCAAACAAACTCAAACCCTCTGATGATTGTCTCAAACAAACTCAAACCCACTGATGATTGTCTCAAACAAACTCAAACCCAAAGATGATTTTCTCAAACAAAATCAAACTGTCTGATGATTCTCTCAAACAAACTCAAACCCTCTGATGATTGTCTCAAACAAACTCAAACCCACTGATGATTGTCTCAAACAAACTCAAACCCAAAGATGATTTTCTCAAACAAACTCAAACCCTCTGATGATTCTCTCAAACAAACTCAATCCCACTGATGATTGTCTCAAACAAACTCAAACCCACTGATGATTCTCTCAAACAAACTCAAACCCTCTGATGATTCTCTCAAACAAACTCAAACCCTCTGATGATTCTCTAAAACAAACTCAAACACTCTGATGCTTCTCTCAGACAAACTCAAACCCACAGATGATTGTCTCAAACAAATTCAAACCCACTGATGATTCTCTCAAACAAACTCAAACGCTCTGATGATTCTCTCAAACAAACTCAAACCCACTGATGATTGTCTCAAACAAACTCAAACCCACTGATGATTCTCTCAAACAAACTCAAACCCTCTGATGATTCTCTCAAACAAACTCAAACCCAAAGATGATTCTCTCAAACAAACTCAAACCCTCGGATGATTCTCTCAAACAAACTCAAACCCACTGATGATTCTCTCAAACAAACTCAAACCCAAATATGATTCTCTCAAACAAACTCAAACCCTCTGATGATTCTCTCAAACAAACTCAAACCCTCTGATGATTGTCTCAAACTAACTCAAACCCACTGATAGATCTCTCAAACAAACTCAAACCCTCTGATGATTCTCTCAAACAAACTCAAACCCTCTGATGATTCTCTCAAACAAACTCAAACCCAAAGATGATTCTCTCAAACAAACTCAAACCCTCTGATGATTCTCTCAAACAAACTCAAACCCACTGATGATTCTCTCAAACAAACTCAAGCCCTCTGATGATTCTCTCAAACAAACTCAAACCCTCTGATGATTGTCTCAAACAAACTCAAACCCACTGATGATTCTCTCAAACAAACTCAAACCCTCTGATGATTCTCTCAAACAAACTCAAACCCTCTGATGATTCTCTCAAAGAAACTCAAACCCAACGATGATTCTCTCAAACAAACTCAAACCCTCTGATGATTCTCTCAAACAAACTCAAACCCACTGATGATTCTCTCAAACAAACTCAAACCCAAAGATGATTCTCTCAAACAAACTCAAACCCAAAGATGATTCTCTCAAACAAACTCAAACCCACTGATGATTCTCTCAAACAAACTCAAACCCACTGATGATTCTCTCAAACAAACTCAAACCCAAAGATGATTCTCTCAAACAAACTCAAACCCAAAGATGATTCTCTCAAACAAACTCAAACCCAAAGATGATTCTCTCAAACAAACTCAAACCCTCTGATGATTCTTTCAAACAAACTCAAACCCAAAGATGATTCTCTCAAACAAACTCAAACCCTCTGATGATTCTCTCAAACAAACTCAAATCCTCTGATGATTCTCTCAAACAAACTCAAACCCAAAGATGATTCTCTCAAACAAACTCAAACCTAAAGATGATTCTCTCAAACAAACTCAAACCCTCTGATGATTCTCTCAAACAAACTCAAACGCAAATATGATTCTCTCAAACAAACTCAAACCCTCTGATGATTCTCTCAAACAAACTCAAATGCAAAGATGATTCTCTCAAACAAACTCAAACCCTCTGATGATTCTCTCAAACAAACTCAAACCCTCTGATGATTTTCTCAAACAAACTCAAACCCTCTGATGATTCTCTCAAACAAACTCAAACCCTCTGATGATTTTCTCAAACAAATTCAAACCCTCTGCTGATTGTCTCAAACAAACTCAAACCCTCTGATGATTTTCTCAAACAAATTCAAACCCTCTGCTGATTGTCTCAAACAAACTCAAACCCTCTGATGATTCTCTCAAACAAACTCAAATCCTCTGATGATTCTCTCAAACAAACTCAAACCCAAAGATGATTCTCTCAAACAAACTCAAACCCAAAGATGATTCTCTCAAACAAACTCAAACCCTCTGATGATTTTCTCGAACAAACTCAAACCCAAAGATGATTCTCTCAAACAAACTCAAACCCAAAGATGATTCTCTCAAACAATCTCAAACCCAAAGATGATTCTCTCAAACAAACTCAAACCCAAAGATGATTCTCTCAAACAAACTCAAACCCTCTGTCTCAAACAAACTCAAACCTTCTGATGATTTTCTCAAACAAACTCAAACCTTCTGATGATTGTCTCAAACAAACTCAAACCTTCTGATGATTCTCTCAAACAAACTCAAACCCAAAGATGATTCTCTCAAACAAACTCAAACCCAAAGATGATTCTCTCAAACAAACTCAAACCCACTGATGATTCTCTCAAACAAACTCAAACCCTCTGATGATTCTCTCAAACAAACTCAAACCCTCTGATGATTCTCTCAAACAAGCTCAAACCCTCTGATGATTCTCTCAAACAAACTCAAACCCTCTGATGATTCTCTCAAACAAACTCAAACCCTCTGATGATTGTCTCAAACAAACTCAAACCCTCTGATGATTCTCTCAAACAAACTCAAACCCTCTGATGATTCCCTCAAACAAACTCAAACCCTCTGATGATTTTCTCAAACAAACTCAAACCTTCTGATGATTCTCTCAAACAAACTCAAACCCTCTGATGATTCTCTCAAACAAACTCAAACCTTCTGATGATTCTCTCAAACAAACTCAAACCCAAATATGATTCAAACAAACTCAAACCCTCTGATGATTCTCTCAAACAAACTCAAACCCTCTGATGATTCTCTCAAACAAACTCAAAACCAAAGATGATTTTCTCAAACAAACTCAAACCCTCTGATGATTTTCTCAAACAAACTCAAACCCAAAGATGATTGTCTCAAACAAACTCAAACCCTCTGACGATTCTCTCAAACAAACGCAAACCCTCTGATGATTCTCTCAAACAAACTCAAAACCAAAGATGATTTTCTCAAACAAACTAAAACCCTCTGATGATTTTCTCAAACAATCTCAAAACCAAAGATGATTGTCTCAAACAAACTCAAACCCTCTGATGATTCTCTCAAACAAACTTAAACCCTCTGATGATTCTCTCAAACAAACTCAAACCCTCTGATGATTCTCTCAAACAAACTCAAACCCTCTGATGATTCTCTCAAACAAACTCAAACCCTCTGATGATTCTCTCAAACAAACTCAAACCCACAGATGATTCTCTCAAACAAACTCAAACCCTCTGATGATTCTCTCAAACAAACTCAAACCCAAAGATGATTCTCTCAAACAAGCTCAAACCCAAATATGATTCTCTCAAACAAACTCAAACCCTCTGATGATTCTCTCAAACAAACTCAAACCCTCTGATGATTCTCTCAAACAAACTCAAACCCACCGATGATTCTCTCAAACAAACTCAAACCCTCTGATGATTCTCTCAAACAAACTCAAACCCAAAGTTGATTCTCTCAAACAAACTCAAACCCTCTGATGATTCTCTCAAACAAACTCGAACCCTCTGATGATTCTCTCAAACAAACTCAAACCCTCTGATGATTCTCTCAAACAAACTCAAACCCTCTGATGATTCTCTCAAACAAACGCAAACCCTCTGATGATTCTCTCAAACAAACTCAAACCCTCTGATGATTCTCTCAAACAAACTCAAACCCTCTGATGATTGTCTCAAACAAACTCAATCCCTCTGATGATTGTCTCAAACAAACTCAAACCCAAAGATGATTTTCTCAAACAAAATCAAACTGTCTGATGATTCTCTCAAACAAACTCAAACCCTCTGATGATTGTCTCAAACAAACTCAAACCCACTGATGATTGTCTCAAACAAGCTCAAACCCAAAGATGCTTTTCTCATACAAACTCAAACCCTCTGATGATTCTCTCAAACAAACTCAATCCCACTGATGATTGTCTCAAACAAACTCAAACCCACTGATGATTCTCTCAAACAAACTCAAACCCTCTGATGATTCTCTCAAACAAACTCAAACCCTCTGATGATTCTCTAAAACAAACTCAAACACTCTGATGCTTCTCTCAGACAAACTCAAACCCACAGATGATTGTCTCAAACAAATTCAAACCCACTGATGATTCTCTCAAACAAACTCAAACGCTCTGATGATTCTCTCAAACAAACTCAAACCCACTGATGATTGTCTCAAACAAACTCAAACCCACTGATGATTCTCTCAAACAAACTCAAACCCTCTGATGATTCTCTCAAACAAACTCAAACCCAAAGATGATTCTCTCAAACAAACTCAAACCCTCAGATGATTCTCTCAAACAAACTCAAACCCACTGATGATTCTCTCAAACAAACTCAAACCCAAATATGATTCTCTCAAACAAACTCAAACCCTCTGATGATTCTCTCAAACAAACTCAAACCCTCTGATGATTGTCTAAAACTAACTCAAACCCACTGATGGATCTCTCAAACAAACTCAAACCCTCTGATGATTCTCTCAAACAAACTCAAACCCTCTGATGATTCTCTCAAACAAACTCAAACCCAAAGATGATTCTCTCAAACAAACTCAAACCCTCTGATGATTCTCTCAAGCAAACTCAAACCCACTGATGATTCTCTCAAACAAACTCAAACACTCTGATGATTCTCTCAAACAAACTCAAACCCTCTGATGATTGTCTCAAACAAACTCAAACCCACTGATGATTCTCTCAAACAAACTCAAACCCTCTGATGATTCTCTCAAACAAACTCAAACCCTCTGATGATTCTCTCAAACAAACTCAAACCCAACGATGATTCTCTCAAACAAACTCAAACCCTCTGATGATTCTCTCAAACAAACTCAAACCCACTGATGATTCTCTCAAACAAACTCAAACCCAAAGATGATTCTCTCAAACAAACTCAAACCCAAAGATGATTCTCTCAAACAAACTCAAACCCACTGATGATTCTCTCAAACAAACTCAAACCCACTGATGATTCTCTCAAACAAACTCAAACCCAAAGATGATTCTCTCAAACAAACTCAAACCCAAAGATGATTCTCTCAAACAAACTCAAACCCAAAGATGATTCTCTCAAACAAACTCAAACCCTCTGATGATTCTCTCAAACAAACTCAAACCCAAAGATGATTCTCTCAAACAAACTCAAACCCTCTGATGATTCTCTCAAACAAACTCAAATCCTCTGATGATTCTCTCAAACAAACTCAAACCCAAAGATGATTCTCTCAAACAAACTCAAACCCAAAGATGATTCTCTCAAACAAACTCAAACCCTCTGATGATTCTCTCAAACAAACTCAAACGCAAATACGATTCTCTCAAACCCTCTGATGATTCTCTCAAACAAACTCAAATGCAAAGATGATTCTCTCAAACAAACTCAAACCCTCTGATGATTCTCTCAAACAAACTCAAACCCTCTGATGATTTTCTCAAACAAACTCAAACCCTCTGATGATTCTCTCAAACAAACTCAAACCCTCTGATGATTTTCTCAAACAAATTCAAACCCTCTGCTGATTGTCTCAAACAAACTCAAACCCTCTGATGATTTTCTCAAACAAATTCAAACCCTCTGCTGATTGTCTCAAACAAAATCAAACCCTCTGATGATTCTCTCAAACAAACTCAAACCCTCTGATGATTCTCTCAAACAAACTCAAACCCAAAGATGATTCTCTCAAACAAACTCAAACCCAAAGATGATTCTCTCAAACAAACTCAAACCCTCTGATGATTTTCTCAAACAAACTCAAACCCAAAGATGATTCTCTCAAACAAACTCAAACCCAAAGATGATTCTCTCAAACAAACTCAAACCCAAAGATGATTCTCTCAAACAAACTCAAACCCAAAGATGATTCTCTCAAACAAACTCAAACCCTCTGTCTCAAACAAACTCAAACCTTCTGATGATTTTCTCAAACAAACTCAAACCTTCTGATGATTGTCTCAAACAAACTCAAACCTTCTGATGATTCTCTCAAACAAACTCAAACCCAAAGATGATTCTCTCAAACAAACTCAAACCCAAAGATGATTCTCTCAAACAAACTCAAACCCACTGATGATTCTCTCAAACAAACCCAAACCCTCTGATGATTCTCTCAAACAAACTCAAACCCTCTGATGATTCTCTCAAACAAACTCAAACCCTCTGATGATTCTCTCAAACAAGCTCAAACCCTCTGATGATTCTCTCAAACAAACTCAAACCCTCTGATGATTCTCTCAAACAAACTCAAACCCTCTGATGATTGTCTCAAACAAACTCAAACCCTCTGATGATTCTCTCAAACAAACTCAAACCCTCTGATGATTCCCTCAAACAAACTCAAACCCTCTGATGATTTTCTCAAACAAACTCAAACCTTCTGATGATTCTCTCAAACAAACTCAAACCCTCTGATGATTCTCTCAAACAAACTCAAACCTTCTGATGATTCTCTCAAACAAACTCAAACCCAAATATGATTCAAACAAACTCAAACCCTCTGATGATTCTCTCAAACAAACTCAAACCCTCTGATGATTCTCTCAAACAAACTCAAAACCAAAGATGATTTTCTCAAACAAACTCAAACCCAAAGATGATTGTCTCAAACAAACTCAAACCCTCTGACGATTCTCTCAAACAAACTCAAACCCTCTGATGATTCTCTCAAACAAACTCAAAACCAAAGATGATTTTCTCAAACAAACTCAAACCCTCTGATGATTTTCTCAAACAAACTCAAAACCAAAGATGATTGTCTCAAACAAACTCAAACCCTCTGATGATTCTCTCAAACAAACTTAAACCCTCTGATGATTCTCTCAAACAAGCTCAAACCCTCTGATGATTCTCTCAAACAAACTCAAACCCTCTGATGATTCTCTCAAACAAACTCAAACCCTCTGATGATTCTCTCAAACAAACTCAAACCCACAGATGATTCTCTCAAACAAACTCAAACCCTCTGATGATTCTCTCAAACAAACTCAAACCCAAAGATGATTCTCTCAAACAAGCTCAAACCCAAATATGATTCTCTCAAACAAACTCAAACCCAAAGATGATTCTCTCAAACAAACTCAAACCCAAAGATGATTCTCTCAAACAAACTCAAACCCTCTGATGATTTTCTCAAACAAACTCAAACCCAAAGATGATTCTCTCAAACAAACTCAAACCCAAAGATGATTCTCTCAAACAAACTCAAACCCAAAGATGATTCTATTAAACAAACTCAAACCCAAAGATGATTCTCTCAAACAAACTCAAACCCTCTGTCTCAAACAAACTCAAACCTTCTGATGATTTTCTCAAACAAACTCAAACCTTCTGATGATTGTCTCAAACAAACTCAAACCTTCTGATGATTCTCTCAAACAAACTCAAACCCAAAGATGATTCTCTCAAACAAACTCAAACCCTCTGATGATTCTCTCAAACAAACTCAAACCCACTGATGATTCTCTCAAACAAACTCAAACACTCTGATGATTCTCTCAAACAAACTCAAACCCTCTGATGATTGTCTCAAACAAACTCAAACCCACTGATGATTCTCTCAAACAAACTCAAACCCTCTGATGATTCTCTCAAACAAACTCAAACCCTCTGATGATTCTCTCAAACAAACTCAAACCCTCTGATGATTCTCTCAAACAAACTCAAACCCACCAATGATTCTCTCAAACAAACTCAAACCCTCTGATGATTCTCTCAAACAAACTCAAACCCAAAGTTGATTCTCTCAAACAAACTCAAACCCTCTGATGATTCTCTCAAACAAACTCGAACCCTCTGATGATTCTCTCAAACAAACGCAAACCCTCTGATGATTCTCTCAAACAAACTCAAACCCTCTGATGATTCTCTCAAACAAACTCAAACCCTCTGATGATTGTCTCAAACAAACTCAAACCCTCTGATGATTGTCTCAAACAAACTCAAACCCACTGATGATTGTCTCAAACAAACTCAAACCCAAAGATGATTTTCTCAAACAAAATCAAACTGTCTGATGATTCTCTCAAACAAACTCAAACCCTCTGATGATTGTCTCAAACAAACTCAAACCCACTGATGATTGTCTCAAACAAACTCAAACCCAAAGATGATTTTCTCAAACAAACTCAAACCCTCTGATGATTCTCTCAAACAAACTCAATCCCACTGATGATTGTCTCAAACAAACTCAAACCCACTGATGATTCTCTCAAACAAACTCAAACCCTCTGATGATTCTCTCAAACAAACTCAAACCCTCTGATGATTCTCTAAAACAAACTCAAACACTCTGATGCTTCTCTCAGACAAACTCAAACCCACAGATGATTGTCTCAAACAAATTCAAACCCACTGATGATTCTCTCAAACAAACTCAAACGCTCTGATGATTCTCTCAAACAAACTCAAACCCACTGATGATTGTCTCAAACAAACTCAAACCCACTGATGATTCTCTCAAACAAACTCAAACCCTCTGATGATTCTCTCAAACAAACTCAAACCCAAAGATGATTCTCTCAAACAAACTCAAACCCTCGGATGATTCTCTCAAACAAACTCAAACCCACTGATGATTCTCTCAAACAAACTCAAACCCAAATATGATTCTCTCAAACAAACTCAAACCCTCTGATGATTCTCTCAAACAAACTCAAACCCTCTGATGATTGTCTCAAACTAACTCAAACCCACTGATAGATCTCTCAAACAAACTCAAACCCTCTGATGATTCTCTCAAACAAACTCAAACCCTCTGATGATTCTCTCAAACAAACTCAAACCCAAAGATGATTCTCTCAAACAAACTCAAACCCTCTGATGATTCTCTCAAACAAACTCAAACCCACTGATGATTCTCTCAAACAAACTCAAGCCCTCTGATGATTCTCTCAAACAAACTCAAACCCTCTGATAATTGTCTCAAACAAACTCAAACCCACTGATGATTCTCTCAAACAAACTCAAACCCTCTGATGATTCTCTCAAACAAACTCAAACCCTCTGATGATTCTCTCAAAGAAACTCAAACCAAACGATGATTCTCTCAAACAAACTCAAACCCTCTGATGATTCTCTCAAACAAACTCAAACCCACTGATGATTCTCTCAAACAAACTCAAACCCAAAGATGATTCTCTCAAACAAACTCAAACCCAAAGATGATTCTCTCAAACAAACTCAAACCCACTGATGATTCTCTCAAACAAACTCAAACCCACTGATGATTCTCTCAAACAAACTCAAACCCAAAGATGATTCTCTCAAACAAACTCAAACCCAAAGATGATTCTCTCAAACAAACTCAAACCCAAAGATGATTCTCTCAAACAAACTCAAACCCTCTGATGATTCTTTCAAACAAACTCAAACCCAAAGATGATTCTCTCAAACAAACTCAAACCCTCTGATGATTCTCTCAAACAAACTCAAATCCTCTGATGATTCTCTCAAACAAACTCAAACCCAAAGATGATTCTCTCAAACAAACTCAAACCTAAAGATGATTCTCTCAAACAAACTCAAACCCTCTGATGATTCTCTCAAACAATCTCAAACGCAAATATGATTCTCTCAAACAAACTCAAACCCTCTGATGATTCTCTCAAACAAACTCAAATGCAAAGATGATTCTCTCAAACAAACTCAAACCCTCTGATGATTCTCTCAAACAAACTCAAACCCTCT
The DNA here is from genome assembly GCF_964187855.1 of Myxine glutinosa. Taxonomy (NCBI): domain Eukaryota; kingdom Metazoa; phylum Chordata; class Myxini; order Myxiniformes; family Myxinidae; genus Myxine; species Myxine glutinosa. The sequence goes on along the minus strand of NC_136268.1, from coordinate 104,134,641 downwards.
GATGATTTTCTCAAACAAACTCAAACCCTCTGATGATTCTCTCAAACAAACTCAAACCCTCTGATGATTTTCTCAAACAAATTCAAACCCTCTGCTGATTGTCTCAAACAAACTCAAACCCTCTGATGATTTTCTCAAACAAATTCAAACCCTCTGCTGATTGTCTCAAACAAACTCAAACCCTCTGATGATTCTCTCAAACAAACTCAAACCCTCTGATGATTCTCTCAAACAAACTCAAACCCAAAGATGATTCTCTCAAACAAACTCAAACCCAAAGATGATTCTCTCAAACAAACTCAAACCCTCTGATGATTTTCTCGAACAAACTCAAACCCAAAGATGATTCTCTCAAACAAACTCAAACCCAAAGATGATTCTCTCAAACAATCTCAAACCCAAAGATGATTCTCTCAAACAAACTCAAACCCAAAGATGATTCTCTCAAACAAACTCAAACCCTCTGTCTCAAACAAACTCAAACCTTCTGATGATTTTCTCAAACAAACTCAAACCTTCTGATGATTGTCTCAAACAAACTCAAACCTTCTGATGATTCTCTCAAACAAACTCAAACCCAAAGATGATTCTCTCAAACAAACTCAAACCCAAAGATGATTCTCTCAAACAAACTCAAACCCACTGATGATTCTCTCAAACAAACTCAAACCCTCTGATGATTCTCTCAAACAAACTCAAACCCTCTGATGATTCTCTCAAACAAGCTCAAACCCTCTGATGATTCTCTCAAACAAACTCAAACCCTCTGATGATTCTCTCAAACAAACTCAAACCCTCTGATGATTGTCTCAAACAAACTCAAACCCTCTGATGATTCTCTCAAACAAACTCAAACCCTCTGATGATTCCCTCAAACAAACTCAAACCCTCTGATGATTTCCTCAAACAAACTCAAACCTTCTGATGATTCTCTCAAACAAACTCAAACCCTCTGATGATTCTCTCAAACAAACTCAAACCTTCTGATGATTCTCTCAAACAAACTCAAACCCAAATATGATTCAAACAAACTCAAACCCTCTGATGATTCTCTCAAACAAACTCAAACCCTCTGATGATTCTCTCAAACAAACTCAAAACCAAAGATGATTTTCTCAAACAAACTCAAACCCTCTGATGATTTTCTCAAACAAACTCAAACCCAAAGATGATTGTCTCAAACAAACTCAAACCCTCTGACGATTCTCTCAAACAAACGCAAACCCTCTGATGATTCTCTCAAACAAACTCAAAACCAAAGATGATTTTCTCAAACAAACTAAAACCCTCTGATGATTTTCTCAAACAATCTCAAAACCAAAGATGATTGTCTCAAACAAACTCAAACCCTCTGATGATTCTCTCAAACAAACTTAAACCCTCTGATGATTCTCTCAAACAAACTCAAACCCTCTGATGATTCTCTCAAACAAACTCAAACCCTCTGATGATTCTCTCAAACAAACTCAAACCCTCTGATGATTCTCTCAAACAAACTCAAACCCACAGATGATTCTCTCAAACAAACTCAAACCCTCTGATGATTCTCTCAAACAAACTCAAACCCAAAGATGATTCTCTCAAACAAGCTCAAACCCAAATATGATTCTCTCAAACAAACTCAAACCCTCTGATGATTCTCTCAAACAAACTCAAACCCTCTGATGATTCTCTCAAACAAACTCAAACCCACCGATGATTCTCTCAAACAAACTCAAACCCTCTGATGATTCTCTCAAACAAACTCAAACCCAAAGTTGATTCTCTCAAACAAACTCAAACCCTCTGATGATTCTCTCAAACAAACTCGAACCCTCTGATGATTCTCTCAAACAAACTCAAACCCTCTGATGATTCTCTCAAACAAACTCAAACCCTCTGATGATTCTCTCAAACAAACGCAAACCCTCTGATGATTCTCTCAAACAAACTCAAACCCTCTGATGATTCTCTCAAACAAACTCAAACCCTCTGATGATTGTCTCAAACAAACTCAATCCCTCTGATGATTGTCTCAAACAAACTCAAACCCAAAGATGATTTTCTCAAACAAAATCAAACTGTCTGATGATTCTCTCAAACAAACTCAAACCCTCTGATGATTGTCTCAAACAAACTCAAACCCACTGATGATTGTCTCAAACAAGCTCAAACCCAAAGATGCTTTTCTCATACAAACTCAAACCCTCTGATGATTCTCTCAAACAAACTCAATCCCACTGATGATTGTCTCAAACAAACTCAAACCCACTGATGATTCTCTCAAACAAACTCAAACCCTCTGATGATTCTCTCAAACAAACTCAAACCCTCTGATGATTCTCTAAAACAAACTCAAACACTCTGATGCTTCTCTCAGACAAACTCAAACCCACAGATGATTGTCTCAAACAAATTCAAACCCACTGATGATTCTCTCAAACAAACTCAAACGCTCTGATGATTCTCTCAAACAAACTCAAACCCACTGATGATTGTCTCAAACAAACTCAAACCCACTGATGATTCTCTCAAACAAACTCAAACCCTCTGATGATTCTCTCAAACAAACTCAAACCCAAAGATGATTCTCTCAAACAAACTCAAACCCTCAGATGATTCTCTCAAACAAACTCAAACCCACTGATGATTCTCTCAAACAAACTCAAACCCAAATATGATTCTCTCAAACAAACTCAAACCCTCTGATGATTCTCTCAAACAAACTCAAACCCTCTGATGATTGTCTAAAACTAACTCAAACCCACTGATGGATCTCTCAAACAAACTCAAACCCTCTGATGATTCTCTCAAACAAACTCAAACCCTCTGATGATTCTCTCAAACAAACTCAAACCCAAAGATGATTCTCTCAAACAAACTCAAACCCTCTGATGATTCTCTCAAACAAACTCAAACCCACTGATGATTCTCTCAAACAAACTCAAACACTCTGATGATTCTCTCAAACAAACTCAAACCCTCTGATGATTGTCTCAAACAAACTCAAACCCACTGATGATTCTCTCAAACAAACTCAAACCCTCTGATGATTCTCTCAAACAAACTCAAACCCTCTGATGATTCTCTCAAACAAACTCAAACCCAACGATGATTCTCTCAAACAAACTCAAACCCTCTGATGATTCTCTCAAACAAACTCAAACCCACTGATGATTCTCTCAAACAAACTCAAACCCAAAGATGATTCTCTCAAACAAACTCAAACCCAAAGATGATTCTCTCAAACAAACTCAAACCCACTGATGATTCTCTCAAACAAACTCAAACCCACTGATGATTCTCTCAAACAAACTCAAACCCAAAGATGATTCTCTCAAACAAACTCAAACCCAAAGATGATTCTCTCAAACAAACTCAAACCCAAAGATGATTCTCTCAAACAAACTCAAACCCTCTGATGATTCTCTCAAACAAACTCAAACCCAAAGATGATTCTCTCAAACAAACTCAAACCCTCTGATGATTCTCTCAAACAAACTCAAATCCTCTGATGATTCTCTCAAACAAACTCAAACCCAAAGATGATTCTCTCAAACAAACTCAAACCCAAAGATGATTCTCTCAAACAAACTCAAACCCTCTGATGATTCTCTCAAACAAACTCAAACGCAAATACGATTCTCTCAAACCCTCTGATGATTCTCTCAAACAAACTCAAATGCAAAGATGATTCTCTCAAACAAACTCAAACCCTCTGATGATTCTCTCAAACAAACTCAAACCCTCTGATGATTTTCTCAAACAAACTCAAACCCTCTGATGATTCTCTCAAACAAACTCAAACCCTCTGATGATTTTCTCAAACAAATTCAAACCCTCTGCTGATTGTCTCAAACAAACTCAAACCCTCTGATGATTTTCTCAAACAAATTCAAACCCTCTGCTGATTGTCTCAAACAAAATCAAACCCTCTGATGATTCTCTCAAACAAACTCAAACCCTCTGATGATTCTCTCAAACAAACTCAAACCCAAAGATGATTCTCTCAAACAAACTCAAACCCAAAGATGATTCTCTCAAACAAACTCAAACCCTCTGATGATTTTCTCAAACAAACTCAAACCCAAAGATGATTCTCTCAAACAAACTCAAACCCAAAGATGATTCTCTCAAACAAACTCAAACCCAAAGATGATTCTCTCAAACAAACTCAAACCCAAAGATGATTCTCTCAAACAAACTCAAACCCTCTGTCTCAAACAAACTCAAACCTTCTGATGATTTTCTCAAACAAACTCAAACCTTCTGATGATTGTCTCAAACAAACTCAAACCTTCTGATGATTCTCTCAAACAAACTCAAACCCAAAGATGATTCTCTCAAACAAACTCAAACCCAAAGATGATTCTCTCAAACAAACTCAAACCCACTGATGATTCTCTCAAACAAACCCAAACCCTCTGATGATTCTCTCAAACAAACTCAAACCCTCTGATGATTCTCTCAAACAAACTCAAACCCTCTGATGATTCTCTCAAACAAGCTCAAACCCTCTGATGATTCTCTCAAACAAACTCAAACCCTCTGATGATTCTCTCAAACAAACTCAAACCCTCTGATGATTGTCTCAAACAAACTCAAACCCTCTGATGATTCTCTCAAACAAACTCAAACCCTCTGATGATTCCCTCAAACAAACTCAAACCCTCTGATGATTTTCTCAAACAAACTCAAACCTTCTGATGATTCTCTCAAACAAACTCAAACCCTCTGATGATTCTCTCAAACAAACTCAAACCTTCTGATGATTCTCTCAAACAAACTCAAACCCAAATATGATTCAAACAAACTCAAACCCTCTGATGATTCTCTCAAACAAACTCAAACCCTCTGATGATTCTCTCAAACAAACTCAAAACCAAAGATGATTTTCTCAAACAAACTCAAACCCAAAGATGATTGTCTCAAACAAACTCAAACCCTCTGACGATTCTCTCAAACAAACTCAAACCCTCTGATGATTCTCTCAAACAAACTCAAAACCAAAGATGATTTTCTCAAACAAACTCAAACCCTCTGATGATTTTCTCAAACAAACTCAAAACCAAAGATGATTGTCTCAAACAAACTCAAACCCTCTGATGATTCTCTCAAACAAACTTAAACCCTCTGATGATTCTCTCAAACAAGCTCAAACCCTCTGATGATTCTCTCAAACAAACTCAAACCCTCTGATGATTCTCTCAAACAAACTCAAACCCTCTGATGATTCTCTCAAACAAACTCAAACCCACAGATGATTCTCTCAAACAAACTCAAACCCTCTGATGATTCTCTCAAACAAACTCAAACCCAAAGATGATTCTCTCAAACAAGCTCAAACCCAAATATGATTCTCTCAAACAAACTCAAACCCAAAGATGATTCTATCAAACAAACTCAAACCCAAAGATGATTCTCTCAAACAAACTCAAACCCTCTGATGATTCTCTCAAACAAACTCAAACCCAAAGATGATTCTCTCAAACAAACTCAAACCCTCTGATGATTCTCTCAAACAAACTCAAATCCTCTGATAATTCTCTCAAACAAACTCAAACCCAAAGATGATTCTCTCAAACAAACTCAAACCCAAAGATGATTCTCTCAAATAAACTCAAACCCAAAGATGATTCTCTCAAACAAACTCAAACCCTCTTTCTCAAACAAACTCAAACCCACCGATGATTCTCTCAAACAAACTCAAACCCAAAGATGATTCTCTCAAACAAACTCAAACCCAAAGATGATTCTCTCAAACAAACTCAAACCCTCTGATGATTCTCTCAAACAAACTCAAACCCAAAGATGATTTTCTCAAACAAACTCAAACCCAAAGATGATTCTCTCAAACAAACTCAAACCCAAAGATGATTCTCTCAAACAAACTCAAACCATCTGATGATTCTCTCAAGCAAACTCAAACCCTCTGTCTCAAACAAACTCAAACCTTCTGATGATTTTCTCAAACAAACTCAAACCTTCTGATGATTGTCTCAAACAAACTCAAACCTTCTGATGATTCTCTCAAACAAACTCAAACCCAAAGATGATTCTCTCAAACAAACTCAAACCCAAAGATGATTCTCTCAAACAAACTCAAACCCTCTGATGATTCTCTCAAACAAACTCAAACCCTCTGATGATTCTCTCAAACAAACGCAAAACCCTCTGATGATTCTCTCAAACAAACTCAAACCCTCTGATGATTCTCTCAAACAAACTCAAACCCTCTGATGATTGTCTCAAACAAACTCAAACCCTCTGATGATTGTCTCAAACAAACTCAAACCCAAAGATGATTTTCTCAAACAAAATCAAACTGTCTGATGATTCTCTCAAACAAACTCAAACCCTCTGATGATTGTCTCAAACAAACTCAAACCCACTGATGATTGTCTCAAACAAACTCAAACCCAAAGATGATTTTCTCAAACAAACTCAAACCCTCTGATGATTCTCTCAAACAAACTCAATCCCACTGATGATTGTCTCAAACAAACTCAAACCCACTGATGATTCTCTCAAACAAACTCAAACCCTCTGATGATTCTCTCAAACAAACTCAAACCCTCTGATGATTCTCTAAAACAAACTCAAACACTCTGATGCTTCTCTCAGACAAACTCAAACCCACAGATGATTGTCTCAAACAAATTCAAACCCACTGATGATTCTCTCAAACAAACTCAAACGCCCTGATGATTCTCTCAAACAAACTCAAACCCACTGATGATTGTCTCAAACAAACTCAAACCCACTGATGATTCTCTCAAACAAACTCAAACCCTCTGATGATTCTCTCAAACAAACTCAAACCCAAAGATGATTCTCTCAAACAAACTCAAACCCTCTGATGATTCTCTCAAACAAGCTCAAACCCTCTGATGATTCTCTCAAACAAACTCAAACCCTCTGATGATTCTCTCAAACAAACTCAAACCCTCTGATGATTGTCTCAAACAAACTCAAACCCTCTGATGATTCTCTCAAACAAACTCAAACCCTCTGATGATTCCCTCAAACAAACTCAAACCCTCTGATGATTTTCTCAAACAAACTCAAACCTTCTGATGATTCTCTCAAACAAACTCAAACCCTCTGATGATTCTCTCAAACAAACTCAAACCTTCTGATGATTCTCTCAAACAAACTCAAACCCAAATATGATTCAAACAAACTCAAACCCTCTGATGATTCTCTCAAACAAACTCAAACCCTCTGATGATTCTCTCAAACAAACTCAAAACCAAAGATGATTTTCTCAAACAAACTCAAACCCTCTGATGATTTTCTCAAACAAACTCAAACCCAAAGATGATTGTCTCAAACAAACTCAAACCCTCTGACGATTCTCTCAAACAAACGCAAACCCTCTGATGATTCTCTCAAACAAACTCAAAACCAAAGATGATTTTCTCAAACAAACTAAAACCCTCTGATGATTTTCTCAAACAATCTCAAAACCAAAGATGATTGTCTCAAACAAACTCAAACCCTCTGATGATTCTCTCAAACAAACTTAAACCCTCTGATGATTCTCTCAAACAAACTCAAACCCTCTGATGATTCTCTCAAACAAACTCAAACCCTCTGATGATTCTCTCAAACAAACTCAAACCCTCTGATGATTCTCTCAAACAAACTCAAACCCACAGATGATTCTCTCAAACAAACTCAAACCCTCTGATGATTCTCTCAAACAAACTCAAACCCAAAGATGATTCTCTCAAACAAGCTCAAACCCAAATATGATTCTCTCAAACAAACTCAAACCCTCTGATGATTCTCTCAAACAAACTCAAACCCTCTGATGATTCTCTCAAACAAACTCAAACCCACCGATGATTCTCTCAAACAAACTCAAACCCTCTGATGATTCTCTCAAACAAACTCAAACCCAAAGTTGATTCTCTCAAACAAACTCAAACCCTCTGATGATTCTCTCAAACAAACTCGAACCCTCTGATGATTCTCTCAAACAAACTCAAACCCTCTGATGATTCTCTCAAACAAACTCAAACCCTCTGATGATTCTCTCAAACAAACGCAAACCCTCTGATGATTCTCTCAAACAAACTCAAACCCTCTGATGATTCTCTCAAACAAACTCAAACCCTCTGATGATTGTCTCAAACAAACTCAATCCCTCTGATGATTGTCTCAAACAAACTCAAACCCAAAGATGATTTTCTCAAACAAAATCAAACTGTCTGATGATTCTCTCAAACAAACTCAAACCCTCTGATGATTGTCTCAAACAAACTCAAACCCACTGATGATTGTCTCAAACAAGCTCAAACCCAAAGATGCTTTTCTCATACAAACTCAAACCCTCTGATGATTCTCTCAAACAAACTCAATCCCACTGATGATTGTCTCAAACAAACTCAAACCCACTGATGATTCTCTCAAACAAACTCAAACCCTCTGATGATTCTCTCAAACAAACTCAAACCCTCTGATGATTCTCTAAAACAAACTCAAACACTCTGATGCTTCTCTCAGACAAACTCAAACCCACAGATGATTGTCTCAAACAAATTCAAACCCACTGATGATTCTCTCAAACAAACTCAAACGCTCTGATGATTCTCTCAAACAAACTCAAACCCACTGATGATTGTCTCAAACAAACTCAAACCCACTGATGATTCTCTCAAACAAACTCAAACCCTCTGATGATTCTCTCAAACAAACTCAAACCCAAAGATGATTCTCTCAAACAAACTCAAACCCTCAGATGATTCTCTCAAACAAACTCAAACCCACTGATGATTCTCTCAAACAAACTCAAACCCAAATATGATTCTCTCAAACAAACTCAAACCCTCTGATGATTCTCTCAAACAAACTCAAACCCTCTGATGATTGTCTAAAACTAACTCAAACCCACTGATGGATCTCTCAAACAAACTCAAACCCTCTGATGATTCTCTCAAACAAACTCAAACCCTCTGATGATTCTCTCAAACAAACTCAAACCCAAAGATGATTCTCTCAAACAAACTCAAACCCTCTGATGATTCTCTCAAACAAACTCAAACCCACTGATGATTCTCTCAAACAAACTCAAACACTCTGATGATTCTCTCAAACAAACTCAAACCCTCTGATGATTGTCTCAAACAAACTCAAACCCACTGATGATTCTCTCAAACAAACTCAAACCCTCTGATGATTCTCTCAAACAAACTCAAACCCTCTGATGATTCTCTCAAACAAACTCAAACCCAACGATGATTCTCTCAAACAAACTCAAACCCTCTGATGATTCTCTCAAACAAACTCAAACCCACTGATGATTCTCTCAAACAAACTCAAACCCAAAGATGATTCTCTCAAACAAACTCAAACCCAAAGATGATTCTCTCAAACAAACTCAAACCCACTGATGATTCTCTCAAACAAACTCAAACCCACTGATGATTCTCTCAAACAAACTCAAACCCAAAGATGATTCTCTCAAACAAACTCAAACCCAAAGATGATTCTCTCAAACAAACTCAAACCCAAAGATGATTCTCTCAAACAAACTCAAACCCTCTGATGATTCTCTCAAACAAACTCAAACCCAAAGATGATTCTCTCAAACAAACTCAAACCCTCTGATGATTCTCTCAAACAAACTCAAATCCTCTGATGATTCTCTCAAACAAACTCAAACCCAAAGATGATTCTCTCAAACAAACTCAAACCCAAAGATGATTCTCTCAAACAAACTCAAACCCTCTGATGATTCTCTCAAACAAACTCAAACGCAAATACGATTCTCTCAAACCCTCTGATGATTCTCTCAAACAAACTCAAATGCAAAGATGATTCTCTCAAACAAACTCAAACCCTCTGATGATTCTCTCAAACAAACTCAAACCCTCTGATGATTTTCTCAAACAAACTCAAACCCTCTGATGATTCTCTCAAACAAACTCAAACCCTCTGATGATTTTCTCAAACAAATTCAAACCCTCTGCTGATTGTCTCAAACAAACTCAAACCCTCTGATGATTTTCTCAAACAAATTCAAACCCTCTGCTGATTGTCTCAAACAAAATCAAACCCTCTGATGATTCTCTCAAACAAACTCAAACCCTCTGATGATTCTCTCAAACAAACTCAAACCCAAAGATGATTCTCTCAAACAAACTCAAACCCAAAGATGATTCTCTCAAACAAACTCAAACCCTCTGATGATTTTCTCAAACAAACTCAAACCCAAAGATGATTCTCTCAAACAAACTCAAACCCAAAGATGATTCTCTCAAACAAACTCAAACCCAAAGATGATTCTCTCAAACAAACTCAAACCCAAAGATGATTCTCTCAAACAAACTCAAACCCTCTGTCTCAAACAAACTCAAACCTTCTGATGATTTTCTCAAACAAACTCAAACCTTCTGATGATTGTCTCAAACAAACTCAAACCTTCTGATGATTCTCTCAAACAAACTCAAACCCAAAGATGATTCTCTCAAACAAACTCAAACCCAAAGATGATTCTCTCAAACAAACTCAAACCCACTGATGATTCTCTCAAACAAACCCAAACCCTCTGATGATTCTCTCAAACAAACTCAAACCCTCTGATGATTCTCTCAAACAAACTCAAACCCTCTGATGATTCTCTCAAACAAGCTCAAACCCTCTGATGATTCTCTCAAACAAACTCAAACCCTCTGATGATTCTCTCAAACAAACTCAAACCCTCTGATGATTGTCTCAAACAAACTCAAACCCTCTGATGATTCTCTCAAACAAACTCAAACCCTCTGATGATTCCCTCAAACAAACTCAAACCCTCTGATGATTTTCTCAAACAAACTCAAACCTTCTGATGATTCTCTCAAACAAACTCAAACCCAAAGATGATTCTCTCAAACAAACTCAAACCCTCTGATGATTTTCTCAAACAAACTCAAACCCAAAGATGATTCTCTCAAACAAACTCAAACCCAAAGATGATTCTCTCAAACAAACTCAAACCCAAAGATGATTCTCTCAAACAAACTCAAACCCAAAGATGATTCTCTCAAACAAACTCAAACCCTCTGTCTCAAACAAACTCAAACCTTCTGATGATTTTCTCAAACAAACTCAAACCTTCTGATGATTGTCTCAAACAAACTCAAACCTTCTGATGATTCTCTCAAACAAACTCAAACCCAAAGATGATTCTCTCAAACAAACTCAAACCCAAAGATGATTCTCTCAAACAAACTCAAACCCACTGATGATTCTCTCAAACAAACCCAAACCCTCTGATGATTCTCTCAAACAAACTCAAACCCTCTGATGATTCTCTCAAACAAACTCAAACCCTCTGATGATTCTCTCAAACAAGCTCAAACCCTCTGATGATTCTCTCAAACAAACTCAAACCCTCTGATGATTCTCTCAAACAAACTCAAACCCTCTGATGATTGTCTCAAACAAACTCAAACCCTCTGATGATTCTCTCAAACAAACTCAAACCCTCTGATGATTCCCTCAAACAAACTCAAACCCTCTGATGATTTTCTCAAACAAACTCAAACCTTCTGATGATTCTCTCAAACAAACTCAAACCCTCTGATGATTCTCTCAAACAAACTCAAACCTTCTGATGATTCTCTCAAACAAACTCAAACCCAAATATGATTCAAACAAACTCAAACCCTCTGATGATTCTCTCAAACAAACTCAAACCCTCTGATGATTCTCTCAAACAAACTCAAAACCAAAGATGATTTTCTCAAACAAACTCAAACCCAAAGATGATTGTCTCAAACAAACTCAAACCCTCTGACGATTCTCTCAAACAAACTCAAACCCTCTGATGATTCTCTCAAACAAACTCAAAACCAAAGATGATTTTCTCAAACAAACTCAAACCCTCTGATGATTTTCTCAAACAAACTCAAAACCAAAGATGATTGTCTCAAACAAACTCAAACCCTCTGATGATTCTCTCAAACAAACTTAAACCCTCTGATGATTCTCTCAAACAAGCTCAAACCCTCTGATGATTCTCTCAAACAAACTCAAACCCTCTGATGATTCTCTCAAACAAACTCAAACCCTCTGATGATTCTCTCAAACAAACTCAAACCCACAGATGATTCTCTCAAACAAACTCAAACCCTCTGATGATTCTCTCAAACAAACTCAAACCCAAAGATGATTCTCTCAAACAAGCTCAAACCCAAATATGATTCTCTCAAACAAACTCAAACCCAAAGATGATTCTATCAAACAAACTCAAACCCAAAGATGATTCTCTCAAACAAACTCAAACCCTCTGATGATTCTCTCAAACAAACTCAAACCCAAAGATGATTCTCTCAAACAAACTCAAACCCTCTGATGATTCTCTCAAACAAACTCAAATCCTCTGATGATTCTCTCAAACAAACTCAAACCCAAAGATGATTCTCTCAAACAAACTCAAACCCAAAGATGATTCTCTCAAATAAACTCAAACCCAAAGATGATTCTCTCAAACAAACTCAAACCCTCTTTCTCAAACAAACTCAAACCCACCGATGATTCTCTCAAACAAACTCAAACCCAAAGATGATTCTCTCAAACAAACTCAAACCCAAAGATGATTCTCTCAAACAAACTCAAACCCTCTGATGATTCTCTCAAACAAACTCAAACCCAAAGATGATTTTCTCAAACAAACTCAAACCCAAAGATGATTCTCTCAAACAAACTCAAACCCAAAGATGATTCTCTCAAACAAACTCAAACCATCTGATGATTCTCTCAAGCAAACTCAAACCCTCTGTCTCAAACAAACTCAAACCTTCTGATGATTTTCTCAAACAAACTCAAACCTTCTGATGATTGTCTCAAACAAACTCAAACCTTCTGATGATTCTCTCAAACAAACTCAAACCCAAAGATGATTCTCTCAAACAAACTCAAACCCAAAGATGATTCTCTCAAACAAACTCAAACCCTCTGATGATTCTCTCAAACAAACTCAAACCCTCTGATGATTCTCTCAAACAAACGCAAAACCCTCTGATGATTCTCTCAAACAAACTCAAACCCTCTGATGATTCTCTCAAACAAACTCAAACCCTCTGATGATTGTCTCAAACAAACTCAAACCCTCTGATGATTGTCTCAAACAAACTCAAACCCAAAGATGATTTTCTCAAACAAAATCAAACTGTCTGATGATTCTCTCAAACAAACTCAAACCCTCTGATGATTGTCTCAAACAAACTCAAACCCACTGATGATTGTCTCAAACAAACTCAAACCCAAAGATGATTTTCTCAAACAAACTCAAACCCTCTGATGATTCTCTCAAACAAACTCAATCCCACTGATGATTGTCTCAAACAAACTCAAACCCACTGATGATTCTCTCAAACAAACTCAAACCCTCTGATGATTCTCTCAAACAAACTCAAACCCTCTGATGATTCTCTAAAACAAACTCAAACACTCTGATGCTTCTCTCAGACAAACTCAAACCCACAGATGATTGTCTCAAACAAATTCAAACCCACTGATGATTCTCTCAAACAAACTCAAACACCCTGATGATTCTCTCAAACAAACTCAAACCCACTGATGATTGTCTCAAACAAACTCAAAACCAAAGATGATTGTCTCAAACAAACTCAAACCCTCTGATGATTCTCTCAAACAAACTTAAACCCTCTGATGATTCTCTCAAACAAACTCAAACCCTCTGATGATTCTCTCAAACAAACTCAAACCCTCTGATGATTCTCTCAAACAAACTCAAACCCTCTGATGATTCTCTCAAACAAACTCAAACCCACAGATGATTCTCTCAAACAAACTCAAACCCTCTGATGATTCTCTCAAACAAACTCAAACCCAAAGATGATTCTCTCAAACAAGCTCAAACCCAAATATGATTCTCTCAAACAAACTCAAACCCTCTGATGATTCTCTCAAACAAACTCAAACCCTCTGATGATTCTCTCAAACAAACTCAAACCCACCGATGATTCTCTCAAACAAACTCAAACCCTCTGATGATTCTCTCAAACAAACTCAAACCCTCTGATGATTCTCTCAAACAATCTCAAACCCACAGATGATTCTCTCAAACAAACTCAAACCCTCTGATGATTCTCTCAAACAAACTCAAACCCAAAGATGATTCTCTCAAACAAGCTCAAACCCAAATATGATTCTCTCAAACAAACTCAAACCCTCTGATGATTCTCTCAAACAAACTCAAACCCTCTGATGATTCTCTCAAACAAACTCAAACCCACCGATGATTCTCTCAAACAAACTCAAACCTTCTGATGATTCTCTCAAACAAACTCAAACCCAAAGTTGATTCTCTCAAACAAACTCAAACCCTCTGATGATTCTCTCAAACAAACTCGAACCCTCTGATGATTCTCTCAAACAAACTCAAACCCTCTGATGATTCTCTCAAACAAACTCAAACCCTCTGATGATTCTCTCAAACAAACGCAAACCCTCTGATGATTCTCTCAAACAAACTCAAACCCTCTGATGATTCTCTCAAACAAACTCAAACCCTCTGATGATTGTCTCAAACAAACTCAATCCCTCTGATGATTGTCTCAAACAAACTCAAACCCAAAGATGATTTTCTCAAACAAAATCAAACTGTCTGATGATTCTCTCAAACAAACTCAAACCCTCTGATGATTGTCTCAAACAAACTCAAACCCACTGATGATTGTCTCAAACAAGCTCAAACCCAAAGATGCTTTTCTCATACAAACTCAAACCCTCTGATGATTCTCTCAAACAAACTCAATCCCACTGATGATTGTCTCAAACAAACTCAAACCCACTGATGATTCTCTCAAACAAACTCAAACCCTCTGATGATTCTCTCAAACAAACTCAAACCCTCTGATGATTCTCTAAAACAAACTCAAACACTCTGATGCTTCTCTCAGACAAACTCAAACCCACAGATGATTGTCTCAAACAAATTCAAACCCACTGATGATTCTCTCAAACAAACTCAAACGCTCTGATGATTCTCTCAAACAAACTCAAACCCACTGATGATTGTCTCAAACAAACTCAAACCCACTGATGATTCTCTCAAACAAACTCAAACCCTCTGATGATTCTCTCAAACAAACTCAAACCCAAAGATGATTCTCTCAAACAAACTCAAACCCTCAGATGATTCTCTCAAACAAACTCAAACCCACTGATGATTCTCTCAAACAAACTCAAACCCAAATATGATTCTCTCAAACAAACTCAAACCCTCTGATGATTCTCTCAAACAAACTCAAACCCTCTGATGATTGTCTAAAACTAACTCAAACCCACTGATGGATCTCTCAAACAAACTCAAACCCTCTGATGATTCTCTCAAACAAACTCAAACCCTCTGATGATTCTCTCAAACAAACTCAAACCCAAAGATGATTCTCTCAAACAAACTCAAACCCTCTGATGATTCTCTCAAACAAACTCAAACCCACTGATGATTCTCTCAAACAAACTCAAACACTCTGATGATTCTCTCAAACAAACTCAAACCCTCTGATGATTGTCTCAAACAAACTCAAACCCACTGATGATTCTCTCAAACAAACTCAAACCCTCTGATGATTCTCTCAAACAAACTCAAACCCTCTGATGATTCTCTCAAACAAACTCAAACCCAACGATGATTCTCTCAAACAAACTCAAACCCTCTGATGATTCTCTCAAACAAACTCAAACCCACTGATGATTCTCTCAAACAAACTCAAACCCAAAGATGATTCTCTCAAACAAACTCAAACCCAAAGATGATTCTCTCAAACAAACTCAAACCCACTGATGATTCTCTCAAACAAACTCAAACCCACTGATGATTCTCTCAAACAAACTCAAACCCAAAGATGATTCTCTCAAACAAACTCAAACCCAAAGATGATTCTCTCAAACAAACTCAAACCCAAAGATGATTCTCTCAAACAAACTCAAACCCTCTGATGATTCTCTCAAACAAACTCAAACCCAAAGATGATTCTCTCAAACAAACTCAAACCCTCTGATGATTCTCTCAAACAAACTCAAATCCTCTGATGATTCTCTCAAACAAACTCAAACCCAAAGATGATTCTCTCAAACAAACTCAAACCCAAAGATGATTCTCTCAAACAAACTCAAACCCTCTGATGATTCTCTCAAACAAACTCAAACGCAAATACGATTCTCTCAAACCCTCTGATGATTCTCTCAAACAAACTCAAATGCAAAGATGATTCTCTCAAACAAACTCAAACCCTCTGATGATTCTCTCAAACAAACTCAAACCCTCTGATGATTTTCTCAAACAAACTCAAACCCTCTGATGATTCTCTCAAACAAACTCAAACCCTCTGATGATTTTCTCAAACAAATTCAAACCCTCTGCTGATTGTCTCAAACAAACTCAAACCCTCTGATGATTTTCTCAAACAAATTCAAACCCTCTGCTGATTGTCTCAAACAAAATCAAACCCTCTGATGATTCTCTCAAACAAACTCAAACCCTCTGATGATTCTCTCAAACAAACTCAAACCCAAAGATGATTCTCTCAAACAAACTCAAACCCAAAGATGATTCTCTCAAACAAACTCAAACCCTCTGATGATTTTCTCAAACAAACTCAAACCCAAAGATGATTCTCTCAAACAAACTCAAACCCAAAGATGATTCTCTCAAACAAACTCAAACCCAAAGATGATTCTCTCAAACAAACTCAAACCCAAAGATGATTCTCTCAAACAAACTCAAACCCTCTGTCTCAAACAAACTCAAACCTTCTGATGATTTTCTCAAACAAACTCAAACCTTCTGATGATTGTCTCAAACAAACTCAAACCTTCTGATGATTCTCTCAAACAAACTCAAACCCAAAGATGATTCTCTCAAACAAACTCAAACCCAAAGATGATTCTCTCAAACAAACTCAAACCCACTGATGATTCTCTCAAACAAACCCAAACCCTCTGATGATTCTCTCAAACAAACTCAAACCCTCTGATGATTCTCTCAAACAAACTCAAACCCTCTGATGATTCTCTCAAACAAGCTCAAACCCTCTGATGATTCTCTCAAACAAACTCAAACCCTCTGATGATTCTCTCAAACAAACTCAAACCCTCTGATGATTGTCTCAAACAAACTCAAACCCTCTGATGATTCTCTCAAACAAACTCAAACCCTCTGATGATTCCCTCAAACAAACTCAAACCCTCTGATGATTTTCTCAAACAAACTCAAACCTTCTGATGATTCTCTCAAACAAACTCAAACCCTCTGATGATTCTCTCAAACAAACTCAAACCTTCTGATGATTCTCTCAAACAAACTCAAACCCAAATATGATTCAAACAAACTCAAACCCTCTGATGATTCTCTCAAACAAACTCAAACCCTCTGATGATTCTCTCAAACAAACTCAAAACCAAAGATGATTTTCTCAAACAAACTCAAACCCAAAGATGATTGTCTCAAACAAACTCAAACCCTCTGACGATTCTCTCAAACAAACTCAAACCCTCTGATGATTCTCTCAAACAAACTCAAAACCAAAGATGATTTTCTCAAACAAACTCAAACCCTCTGATGATTTTCTCAAACAAACTCAAAACCAAAGATGATTGTCTCAAACAAACTCAAACCCTCTGATGATTCTCTCAAACAAACTTAAACCCTCTGATGATTCTCTCAAACAAGCTCAAACCCTCTGATGATTCTCTCAAACAAACTCAAACCCTCTGATGATTCTCTCAAACAAACTCAAACCCTCTGATGATTCTCTCAAACAAACTCAAACCCACAGATGATTCTCTCAAACAAACTCAAACCCTCTGATGATTCTCTCAAACAAACTCAAACCCAAAGATGATTCTCTCAAACAAGCTCAAACCCAAATATGATTCTCTCAAACAAACTCAAACCCAAAGATGATTCTATCAAACAAACTCAAACCCAAAGATGATTCTCTCAAACAAACTCAAACCCTCTGATGATTCTCTCAAACAAACTCAAACCCAAAGATGATTCTCTCAAACAAACTCAAACCCTCTGATGATTCTCTCAAACAAACTCAAATCCTCTGATAATTCTCTCAAACAAACTCAAACCCAAAGATGATTCTCTCAAACAAACTCAAACCCAAAGATGATTCTCTCAAATAAACTCAAACCCAAAGATGATTCTCTCAAACAAACTCAAACCCTCTTTCTCAAACAAACTCAAACCCACCGATGATTCTCTCAAACAAACTCAAACCCAAAGATGATTCTCTCAAACAAACTCAAACCCAAAGATGATTCTCTCAAACAAACTCAAACCCTCTGATGATTCTCTCAAACAAACTCAAACCCAAAGATGATTTTCTCAAACAAACTCAAACCCAAAGATGATTCTCTCAAACAAACTCAAACCCAAAGATGATTCTCTCAAACAAACTCAAACCATCTGATGATTCTCTCAAGCAAACTCAAACCCTCTGTCTCAAACAAACTCAAACCTTCTGATGATTTTCTCAAACAAACTCAAACCTTCTGATGATTGTCTCAAACAAACTCAAACCTTCTGATGATTCTCTCAAACAAACTCAAACCCAAAGATGATTCTCTCAAACAAACTCAAACCCAAAGATGATTCTCTCAAACAAACTCAAACCCTCTGATGATTCTCTCAAACAAACTCAAACCCTCTGATGATTCTCTCAAACAAACGCAAAACCCTCTGATGATTCTCTCAAACAAACTCAAACCCTCTGATGATTCTCTCAAACAAACTCAAACCCTCTGATGATTGTCTCAAACAAACTCAAACCCTCTGATGATTGTCTCAAACAAACTCAAACCCAAAGATGATTTTCTCAAACAAAATCAAACTGTCTGATGATTCTCTCAAACAAACTCAAACCCTCTGATGATTGTCTCAAACAAACTCAAACCCACTGATGATTGTCTCAAACAAACTCAAACCCAAAGATGATTTTCTCAAACAAACTCAAACCCTCTGATGATTCTCTCAAACAAACTCAATCCCACTGATGATTGTCTCAAACAAACTCAAACCCACTGATGATTCTCTCAAACAAACTCAAACCCTCTGATGATTCTCTCAAACAAACTCAAACCCTCTGATGATTCTCTAAAACAAACTCAAACACTCTGATGCTTCTCTCAGACAAACTCAAACCCACAGATGATTGTCTCAAACAAATTCAAACCCACTGATGATTCTCTCAAACAAACTCAAACGCCCTGATGATTCTCTCAAACAAACTCAAACCCACTGATGATTGTCTCAAACAAACTCAAACCCACTGATGATTCTCTCAAACAAACTCAAACCCTCTGATGATTCTCTCAAACAAACTCAAACCCAAAGATGATTCTCTCAAACAAACTCAAACCCTCTGATGATTCTCTCAAACAAGCTCAAACCCTCTGATGATTCTCTCAAACAAACTCAAACCCTCTGATGATTCTCTCAAACAAACTCAAACCCTCTGATGATTGTCTCAAACAAACTCAAACCCTCTGATGATTCTCTCAAACAAACTCAAACCCTCTGATGATTCCCTCAAACAAACTCAAACCCTCTGATGATTTTCTCAAACAAACTCAAACCTTCTGATGATTCTCTCAAACAAACTCAAACCCTCTGATGATTCTCTCAAACAAACTCAAACCTTCTGATGATTCTCTCAAACAAACTCAAACCCAAATATGATTCAAACAAACTCAAACCCTCTGATGATTCTCTCAAACAAACTCAAACCCTCTGATGATTCTCTCAAACAAACTCAAAACCAAAGATGATTTTCTCAAACAAACTCAAACCCTCTGATGATTTTCTCAAACAAACTCAAACCCAAAGATGATTGTCTCAAACAAACTCAAACCCTCTGACGATTCTCTCAAACAAACGCAAACCCTCTGATGATTCTCTCAAACAAACTCAAAACCAAAGATGATTTTCTCAAACAAACTAAAACCCTCTGATGATTTTCTCAAACAATCTCAAAACCAAAGATGATTGTCTCAAACAAACTCAAACCCTCTGATGATTCTCTCAAACAAACTTAAACCCTCTGATGATTCTCTCAAACAAACTCAAACCCTCTGATGATTCTCTCAAACAAACTCAAACCCTCTGATGATTCTCTCAAACAAACTCAAACCCTCTGATGATTCTCTCAAACAAACTCAAACCCACAGATGATTCTCTCAAACAAACTCAAACCCTCTGATGATTCTCTCAAACAAACTCAAACCCAAAGATGATTCTCTCAAACAAGCTCAAACCCAAATATGATTCTCTCAAACAAACTCAAACCCTCTGATGATTCTCTCAAACAAACTCAAACCCTCTGATGATTCTCTCAAACAAACTCAAACCCACCGATGATTCTCTCAAACAAACTCAAACCCTCTGATGATTCTCTCAAACAAACTCAAACCCAAAGTTGATTCTCTCAAACAAACTCAAACCCTCTGATGATTCTCTCAAACAAACTCGAACCCTCTGATGATTCTCTCAAACAAACTCAAACCCTCTGATGATTCTCTCAAACAAACTCAAACCCTCTGATGATTCTCTCAAACAAACGCAAACCCTCTGATGATTCTCTCAAACAAACTCAAACCCTCTGATGATTGTCTCAAACAAACTCAATCCCTCTGATGATTGTCTCAAACAAACTCAAACCCAAAGATGATTTTCTCAAACAAAATCAAACTGTCTGATGATTCTCTCAAACAAACTCAAACCCTCTGATGATTGTCTCAAACAAACTCAAACCCACTGATGATTGTCTCAAACAAGCTCAAACCCAAAGATGCTTTTCTCATACAAACTCAAACCCTCTGATGATTCTCTCAAACAAACTCAATCCCACTGATGATTGTCTCAAACAAACTCAAACCCACTGATGATTCTCTCAAACAAACTCAAACCCTCTGATGATTCTCTCAAACAAACTCAAACCCTCTGATGATTCTCTAAAACAAACTCAAACACTCTGATGCTTCTCTCAGACAAACTCAAACCCACAGATGATTGTCTCAAACAAATTCAAACCCACTGATGATTCTCTCAAACAAACTCAAACGCTCTGATGATTCTCTCAAACAAACTCAAACCCACTGATGATTGTCTCAAACAAACTCAAACCCACTGATGATTCTCTCAAACAAACTCAAACCCTCTGATGATTCTCTCAAACAAACTCAAACCCAAAGATGATTCTCTCAAACAAACTCAAACCCTCAGATGATTCTCTCAAACAAACTCAAACCCACTGATGATTCTCTCAAACAAACTCAAACCCAAATATGATTCTCTCAAACAAACTCAAACCCTCTGATGATTCTCTCAAACAAACTCAAACCCTCTGATGATTGTCTAAAACTAACTCAAACCCACTGATGGATCTCTCAAACAAACTCAAACCCTCTGATGATTCTCTCAAACAAACTCAAACCCTCTGATGATTCTCTCAAACAAACTCAAACCCAAAGATGATTCTCTCAAACAAACTCAAACCCTCTGATGATTCTCTCAAACAAACTCAAACCCACTGATGATTCTCTCAAACAAACTCAAACACTCTGATGATTCTCTCAAACAAACTCAAACCCTCTGATGATTGTCTCAAACAAACTCAAACCCACTGATGATTCTCTCAAACAAACTCAAACCCTCTGATGATTCTCTCAAACAAACTCAAACCCTCTGATGATTCTCTCAAACAAACTCAAACCCAACGATGATTCTCTCAAACAAACTCAAACCCTCTGATGATTCTCTCAAACAAACTCAAACCCACTGATGATTCTCTCAAACAAACTCAAACCCAAAGATGATTCTCTCAAACAAACTCAAACCCAAAGATGATTCTCTCAAACAAACTCAAACCCACTGATGATTCTCTCAAACAAACTCAAACCCACTGATGATTCTCTCAAACAAACTCAAACCCAAAGATGATTCTCTCAAACAAACTCAAACCCAAAGATGATTCTCTCAAACAAACTCAAACCCAAAGATGATTCTCTCAAACAAACTCAAACCCTCTGATGATTCTCTCAAACAAACTCAAACCCAAAGATGATTCTCTCAAACAAACTCAAACCCTCTGATGATTCTCTCAAACAAACTCAAATCCTCTGATGATTCTCTCAAACAAACTCAAACCCAAAGATGATTCTCTCAAACAAACTCAAACCCAAAGATGATTCTCTCAAACAAACTCAAACCCTCTGATGATTCTCTCAAACAAACTCAAACGCAAATACGATTCTCTCAAACCCTCTGATGATTCTCTCAAACAAACTCAAATGCAAAGATGATTCTCTCAAACAAACTCAAACCCTCTGATGATTCTCTCAAACAAACTCAAACCCTCTGATGATTTTCTCAAACAAACTCAAACCCTCTGATGATTCTCTCAAACAAACTCAAACCCTCTGATGATTTTCTCAAACAAATTCAAACCCTCTGCTGATTGTCTCAAACAAACTCAAACCCTCTGATGATTTTCTCAAACAAATTCAAACCCTCTGCTGATTGTCTCAAACAAAATCAAACCCTCTGATGATTCTCTCAAACAAACTCAAACCCTCTGATGATTCTCTCAAACAAACTCAAACCCAAAGATGATTCTCTCAAACAAACTCAAACCCAAAGATGATTCTCTCAAACAAACTCAAACCCTCTGATGATTTTCTCAAACAAACTCAAACCCAAAGATGATTCTCTCAAACAAACTCAAACCCAAAGATGATTCTCTCAAACAAACTCAAACCCAAAGATGATTCTCTCAAACAAACTCAAACCCAAAGATGATTCTCTCAAACAAACTCAAACCCTCTGTCTCAAACAAACTCAAACCTTCTGATGATTTTCTCAAACAAACTCAAACCTTCTGATGATTGTCTCAAACAAACTCAAACCTTCTGATGATTCTCTCAAACAAACTCAAACCCAAAGATGATTCTCTCAAACAAACTCAAACCCAAAGATGATTCTCTCAAACAAACTCAAACCCACTGATGATTCTCTCAAACAAACCCAAACCCTCTGATGATTCTCTCAAACAAACTCAAACCCTCTGATGATTCTCTCAAACAAACTCAAACCCTCTGATGATTCTCTCAAACAAGCTCAAACCCTCTGATGATTCTCTCAAACAAACTCAAACCCTCTGATGATTCTCTCAAACAAACTCAAACCCTCTGATGATTGTCTCAAACAAACTCAAACCCTCTGATGATTCTCTCAAACAAACTCAAACCCTCTGATGATTCCCTCAAACAAACTCAAACCCTCTGATGATTTTCTCAAACAAACTCAAACCTTCTGATGATTCTCTCAAACAAACTCAAACCCAAAGATGATTCTCTCAAACAAACTCAAACCCTCTGATGATTTTCTCAAACAAACTCAAACCCAAAGATGATTCTCTCAAACAAACTCAAACCCAAAGATGATTCTCTCAAACAAACTCAAACCCAAAGATGATTCTCTCAAACAAACTCAAACCCAAAGATGATTCTCTCAAACAAACTCAAACCCTCTGTCTCAAACAAACTCAAACCTTCTGATGATTTTCTCAAACAAACTCAAACCTTCTGATGATTGTCTCAAACAAACTCAAACCTTCTGATGATTCTCTCAAACAAACTCAAACCCAAAGATGATTCTCTCAAACAAACTCAAACCCAAAGATGATTCTCTCAAACAAACTCAAACCCACTGATGATTCTCTCAAACAAACCCAAACCCTCTGATGATTCTCTCAAACAAACTCAAACCCTCTGATGATTCTCTCAAACAAACTCAAACCCTCTGATGATTCTCTCAAACAAGCTCAAACCCTCTGATGATTCTCTCAAACAAACTCAAACCCTCTGATGATTCTCTCAAACAAACTCAAACCCTCTGATGATTGTCTCAAACAAACTCAAACCCTCTGATGATTCTCTCAAACAAACTCAAACCCTCTGATGATTCCCTCAAACAAACTCAAACCCTCTGATGATTTTCTCAAACAAACTCAAACCTTCTGATGATTCTCTCAAACAAACTCAAACCCTCTGATGATTCTCTCAAACAAACTCAAACCTTCTGATGATTCTCTCAAACAAACTCAAACCCAAATATGATTCAAACAAACTCAAACCCTCTGATGATTCTCTCAAACAAACTCAAACCCTCTGATGATTCTCTCAAACAAACTCAAAACCAAAGATGATTTTCTCAAACAAACTCAAACCCAAAGATGATTGTCTCAAACAAACTCAAACCCTCTGACGATTCTCTCAAACAAACTCAAACCCTCTGATGATTCTCTCAAACAAACTCAAAACCAAAGATGATTTTCTCAAACAAACTCAAACCCTCTGATGATTTTCTCAAACAAACTCAAAACCAAAGATGATTGTCTCAAACAAACTCAAACCCTCTGATGATTCTCTCAAACAAACTTAAACCCTCTGATGATTCTCTCAAACAAGCTCAAACCCTCTGATGATTCTCTCAAACAAACTCAAACCCTCTGATGATTCTCTCAAACAAACTCAAACCCTCTGATGATTCTCTCAAACAAACTCAAACCCACAGATGATTCTCTCAAACAAACTCAAACCCTCTGATGATTCTCTCAAACAAACTCAAACCCAAAGATGATTCTCTCAAACAAGCTCAAACCCAAATATGATTCTCTCAAACAAACTCAAACCCAAAGATGATTCTATCAAACAAACTCAAACCCAAAGATGATTCTCTCAAACAAACTCAAACCCTCTGATGATTCTCTCAAACAAACTCAAACCCAAAGATGATTCTCTCAAACAAACTCAAACCCTCTGATGATTCTCTCAAACAAACTCAAATCCTCTGA
Source organism: Myxine glutinosa (assembly GCF_964187855.1). Classification (NCBI taxonomy): domain Eukaryota; kingdom Metazoa; phylum Chordata; class Myxini; order Myxiniformes; family Myxinidae; genus Myxine; species Myxine glutinosa. The sequence continues at coordinate 104,109,778 of NC_136268.1, read as the reverse complement.
TGATTCTCTCAAACAAACTCAAACCCAAAGATGATTCTCTCAAACAAACTCAAACCCAAAGATGATTCTCTCAAATAAACTCAAACCCAAAGATGATTCTCTCAAACAAACTCAAACCCTCTTTCTCAAACAAACTCAAACCCACCGATGATTCTCTCAAACAAACTCAAACCCAAAGATGATTCTCTCAAACAAACTCAAACCCAAAGATGATTCTCTCAAACAAACTCAAACCCTCTGATGATTCTCTCAAACAAACTCAAACCCAAAGATGATTTTCTCAAACAAACTCAAACCCAAAGATGATTCTCTCAAACAAACTCAAACCCAAAGATGATTCTCTCAAACAAACTCAAACCATCTGATGATTCTCTCAAGCAAACTCAAACCCTCTGTCTCAAACAAACTCAAACCTTCTGATGATTTTCTCAAACAAACTCAAACCTTCTGATGATTGTCTCAAACAAACTCAAACCTTCTGATGATTCTCTCAAACAAACTCAAACCCAAAGATGATTCTCTCAAACAAACTCAAACCCAAAGATGATTCTCTCAAACAAACTCAAACCCTCTGATGATTCTCTCAAACAAACTCAAACCCTCTGATGATTCTCTCAAACAAACGCAAAACCCTCTGATGATTCTCTCAAACAAACTCAAACCCTCTGATGATTCTCTCAAACAAACTCAAACCCTCTGATGATTGTCTCAAACAAACTCAAACCCTCTGATGATTGTCTCAAACAAACTCAAACCCAAAGATGATTTTCTCAAACAAAATCAAACTGTCTGATGATTCTCTCAAACAAACTCAAACCCTCTGATGATTGTCTCAAACAAACTCAAACCCACTGATGATTGTCTCAAACAAACTCAAACCCAAAGATGATTTTCTCAAACAAACTCAAACCCTCTGATGATTCTCTCAAACAAACTCAATCCCACTGATGATTGTCTCAAACAAACTCAAACCCACTGATGATTCTCTCAAACAAACTCAAACCCTCTGATGATTCTCTCAAACAAACTCAAACCCTCTGATGATTCTCTAAAACAAACTCAAACACTCTGATGCTTCTCTCAGACAAACTCAAACCCACAGATGATTGTCTCAAACAAATTCAAACCCACTGATGATTCTCTCAAACAAACTCAAACACCCTGATGATTCTCTCAAACAAACTCAAACCCACTGATGATTGTCTCAAACAAACTCAAACCCACTGATGATTCTCTCAAACAAACTCAAACCCTCTGATGATTCTCTCAAACAAACTCAAACCCAAAGATGATTCTCTCAAACAAACTCAAACCCTCTGATGATTCTCTCAAACAAGCTCAAACCCTCTGATGATTCTCTCAAACAAACTCAAACCCTCTGATGATTCTCTCAAACAAACTCAAACCCTCTGATGATTGTCTCAAACAAACTCAAACCCTCTGATGATTCTCTCAAACAAACTCAAACCCTCTGATGATTCCCTCAAACAAACTCAAACCCTCTGATGATTTTCTCAAACAAACTCAAACCTTCTGATGATTCTCTCAAACAAACTCAAACCCTCTGATGATTCTCTCAAACAAACTCAAACCTTCTGATGATTCTCTCAAACAAACTCAAACCCAAATATGATTCAAACAAACTCAAACCCTCTGATGATTCTCTCAAACAAACTCAAACCCTCTGATGATTCTCTCAAACAAACTCAAAACCAAAGATGATTTTCTCAAACAAACTCAAACCCTCTGATGATTTTCTCAAACAAACTCAAACCCAAAGATGATTGTCTCAAACAAACTCAAACCCTCTGACGATTCTCTCAAACAAACGCAAACCCTCTGATGATTCTCTCAAACAAACTCAAAACCAAAGATGATTTTCTCAAACAAACTAAAACCCTCTGATGATTTTCTCAAACAATCTCAAAACCAAAGATGATTGTCTCAAACAAACTCAAACCCTCTGATGATTCTCTCAAACAAACTTAAACCCTCTGATGATTCTCTCAAACAAACTCAAACCCTCTGATGATTCTCTCAAACAAACTCAAACCCTCTGATGATTCTCTCAAACAAACTCAAACCCTCTGATGATTCTCTCAAACAAACTCAAACCCACAGATGATTCTCTCAAACAAACTCAAACCCTCTGATGATTCTCTCAAACAAACTCAAACCCAAAGATGATTCTCTCAAACAAGCTCAAACCCAAATATGATTCTCTCAAACAAACTCAAACCCACTGATGATTCTCTCAAACAAACTCAAACCCTCTGATGATTCTCTCAAACAAACTCAAACCCAAAGTTGATTCTCTCAAACAAACTCAAACCCTCTGATGATTCTCTCAAACAAACTCGAACCCTCTGATGATTCTCTCAAACAAACTCAAACCCTCTGATGATTCTCTCAAACAAACTCAAACCCTCTGATGATTCTCTCAAACAAACGCAAACCCTCTGATGATTCTCTCAAACAAACTCAAACCCTCTGATGATTCTCTCAAACAAACTCAAACCCTCTGATGATTGTCTCAAACAAACTCAATCCCTCTGATGATTGTCTCAAACAAACTCAAACCCTCTGATGATTCTCTCAAACAAACTCAAACCCACCGATGATTCTCTCAAACAAACTCAAACCCTCTGATGATTCTCTCAAACAAACTCAAACCCAAAGTTGATTCTCTCAAACAAACTCAAACCCTCTGATGATTCTCTCAAACAAACTCGAACCCTCTGATGATTCTCTCAAACAAACTCAAACCCTCTGATGATTCTCTCAAACAAACTCAAACCCTCTGATGATTCTCTCAAACAAACGCAAACCCTCTGATGATTCTCTCAAACAAACTCAAACCCTCTGATGATTCTCTCAAACAAACTCAAACCCTCTGATGATTGTCTCAAACAAACTCAATCCCTCTGATGATTGTCTCAAACAAACTCAAACCCAAAGATGATTTTCTCAAACAAAATCAAACTGTCTGATGATTCTCTCAAACAAACTCAAACCCTCTGATGATTGTCTCAAACAAACTCAAACCCACTGATGATTGTCTCAAACAAGCTCAAACCCAAAGATGCTTTTCTCATACAAACTCAAACCCTCTGATGATTCTCTCAAACAAACTCAATCCCACTGATGATTGTCTCAAACAAACTCAAACCCACTGATGATTCTCTCAAACAAACTCAAACCCTCTGATGATTCTCTCAAACAAACTCAAACCCTCTGATGATTCTCTAAAACAAACTCAAACACTCTGATGCTTCTCTCAGACAAACTCAAACCCACAGATGATTGTCTCAAACAAATTCAAACCCACTGATGATTCTCTCAAACAAACTCAAACGCTCTGATGATTCTCTCAAACAAACTCAAACCCACTGATGATTGTCTCAAACAAACTCAAACCCACTGATGATTCTCTCAAACAAACTCAAACCCTCTGATGATTCTCTCAAACAAACTCAAACCCAAAGATGATTCTCTCAAACAAACTCAAACCCTCAGATGATTCTCTCAAACAAACTCAAACCCACTGATGATTCTCTCAAACAAACTCAAACCCAAATATGATTCTCTCAAACAAACTCAAACCCTCTGATGATTCTCTCAAACAAACTCAAACCCTCTGATGATTGTCTAAAACTAACTCAAACCCACTGATGGATCTCTCAAACAAACTCAAACCCTCTGATGATTCTCTCAAACAAACTCAAACCCTCTGATGATTCTCTCAAACAAACTCAAACCCAAAGATGATTCTCTCAAACAAACTCAAACCCTCTGATGATTCTCTCAAACAAACTCAAACCCACTGATGATTCTCTCAAACAAACTCAAACACTCTGATGATTCTCTCAAACAAACTCAAACCCTCTGATGATTGTCTCAAACAAACTCAAACCCACTGATGATTCTCTCAAACAAACTCAAACCCTCTGATGATTCTCTCAAACAAACTCAAACCCTCTGATGATTCTCTCAAACAAACTCAAACCCAACGATGATTCTCTCAAACAAACTCAAACCCTCTGATGATTCTCTCAAACAAACTCAAACCCACTGATGATTCTCTCAAACAAACTCAAACCCAAAGATGATTCTCTCAAACAAACTCAAACCCAAAGATGATTCTCTCAAACAAACTCAAACCCACTGATGATTCTCTCAAACAAACTCAAACCCACTGATGATTCTCTCAAACAAACTCAAACCCAAAGATGATTCTCTCAAACAAACTCAAACCCAAAGATGATTCTCTCAAACAAACTCAAACCCAAAGATGATTCTCTCAAACAAACTCAAACCCTCTGATGATTCTCTCAAACAAACTCAAACCCAAAGATGATTCTCTCAAACAAACTCAAACCCTCTGATGATTCTCTCAAACAAACTCAAATCCTCTGATGATTCTCTCAAACAAACTCAAACCCAAAGATGATTCTCTCAAACAAACTCAAACCCAAAGATGATTCTCTCAAACAAACTCAAACCCTCTGATGATTCTCTCAAACAAACTCAAACGCAAATACGATTCTCTCAAACCCTCTGATGATTCTCTCAAACAAACTCAAATGCAAAGATGATTCTCTCAAACAAACTCAAACCCTCTGATGATTCTCTCAAACAAACTCAAACCCTCTGATGATTTTCTCAAACAAACTCAAACCCTCTGATGATTCTCTCAAACAAACTCAAACCCTCTGATGATTTTCTCAAACAAATTCAAACCCTCTGCTGATTGTCTCAAACAAACTCAAACCCTCTGATGATTTTCTCAAACAAATTCAAACCCTCTGCTGATTGTCTCAAACAAAATCAAACCCTCTGATGATTCTCTCAAACAAACTCAAACCCTCTGATGATTCTCTCAAACAAACTCAAACCCAAAGATGATTCTCTCAAACAAACTCAAACCCAAAGATGATTCTCTCAAACAAACTCAAACCCTCTGATGATTTTCTCAAACAAACTCAAACCCAAAGATGATTCTCTCAAACAAACTCAAACCCAAAGATGATTCTCTCAAACAAACTCAAACCCAAAGATGATTCTCTCAAACAAACTCAAACCCAAAGATGATTCTCTCAAACAAACTCAAACCCTCTGTCTCAAACAAACTCAAACCTTCTGATGATTTTCTCAAACAAACTCAAACCTTCTGATGATTGTCTCAAACAAACTCAAACCTTCTGATGATTCTCTCAAACAAACTCAAACCCAAAGATGATTCTCTCAAACAAACTCAAACCCAAAGATGATTCTCTCAAACAAACTCAAACCCACTGATGATTCTCTCAAACAAACCCAAACCCTCTGATGATTCTCTCAAACAAACTCAAACCCTCTGATGATTCTCTCAAACAAACTCAAACCCTCTGATGATTCTCTCAAACAAGCTCAAACCCTCTGATGATTCTCTCAAACAAACTCAAACCCTCTGATGATTCTCTCAAACAAACTCAAACCCTCTGATGATTGTCTCAAACAAACTCAAACCCTCTGATGATTCTCTCAAACAAACTCAAACCCTCTGATGATTCCCTCAAACAAACTCAAACCCTCTGATGATTTTCTCAAACAAACTCAAACCTTCTGATGATTCTCTCAAACAAACTCAAACCCTCTGATGATTCTCTCAAACAAACTCAAACCTTCTGATGATTCTCTCAAACAAACTCAAACCCAAATATGATTCAAACAAACTCAAACCCTCTGATGATTCTCTCAAACAAACTCAAACCCTCTGATGATTCTCTCAAACAAACTCAAAACCAAAGATGATTTTCTCAAACAAACTCAAACCCAAAGATGATTGTCTCAAACAAACTCAAACCCTCTGACGATTCTCTCAAACAAACTCAAACCCTCTGATGATTCTCTCAAACAAACTCAAAACCAAAGATGATTTTCTCAAACAAACTCAAACCCTCTGATGATTTTCTCAAACAAACTCAAAACCAAAGATGATTGTCTCAAACAAACTCAAACCCTCTGATGATTCTCTCAAACAAACTTAAACCCTCTGATGATTCTCTCAAACAAGCTCAAACCCTCTGATGATTCTCTCAAACAAACTCAAACCCTCTGATGATTCTCTCAAACAAACTCAAACCCTCTGATGATTCTCTCAAACAAACTCAAACCCACAGATGATTCTCTCAAACAAACTCAAACCCTCTGATGATTCTCTCAAACAAACTCAAACCCAAAGATGATTCTCTCAAACAAGCTCAAACCCAAATATGATTCTCTCAAACAAACTCAAACCCAAAGATGATTCTATCAAACAAACTCAAACCCAAAGATGATTCTCTCAAACAAACTCAAACCCTCTGATGATTCTCTCAAACAAACTCAAACCCAAAGATGATTCTCTCAAACAAACTCAAACCCTCTGATGATTCTCTCAAACAAACTCAAATCCTCTGATGATTCTCTCAAACAAACTCAAACCCAAAGATGATTCTCTCAAACAAACTCAAACCCAAAGATGATTCTCTCAAATAAACTCAAACCCAAAGATGATTCTCTCAAACAAACTCAAACCCTCTTTCTCAAACAAACTCAAACCCACCGATGATTCTCTCAAACAAACTCAAACCCAAAGATGATTCTCTCAAACAAACTCAAACCCAAAGATGATTCTCTCAAACAAACTCAAACCCTCTGATGATTCTCTCAAACAAACTCAAACCCAAAGATGATTTTCTCAAACAAACTCAAACCCAAAGATGATTCTCTCAAACAAACTCAAACCCAAAGATGATTCTCTCAAACAAACTCAAACCATCTGATGATTCTCTCAAACAAACTCAAACCCTCTGGTGATTCTCTCAAACAAACTCAAACCCAAAGTTGATTCTCTCAAACAAACTCAAACCCGAAGATGATTCTCTCAAACAAACTCAAACCCAAAGATGATTCTCTCAAACAAACTCAAACCCACTGATGATTCTCTCAAACAAACTCAAACCCAAAGTTGATTCTCTCAAACAAACTCAAACCCAAAGATGATTCTCTCAAACAAACTCAAACCCAAAGTTGATTCTCGCAAACAAACTCAAACCCACTGATGATTCTCTCAAACAAACTCAAACCCAAAGTTGATTCTCTCAAACAAACTCAAACCCAAAGATGATTCTCTCAAACAAACTCAAACCCAAAGATGATTCTCTCAAACAAACTCAAACCCTCTGATGATTCTCTCAAACAAACTCAAACCCAAAGATGATTCTCTCAAACAAGCTCAAACCCTTTGATGATTCTCTCAAACAAACTCAAACCCTCTGATGATTCTCTCAAACAAACTCAAACCCACTGATGATTCTCTCAAACAAACTCAAATCCTCTGATGATTCTCTCAAACAAACTCAAACCCACTGATGATTCTCTCAAACAAACTCAAATCCTCTGATGATTCTCTCAAACAAACTCAAACCCAAAGATGATTCTCTCAAACAAACTCAAACCCAAAGATGATTCTCTCAAACAAACTCAAACCCAAAGATGATTCTCTCAAACAAACTCAAACCCTCTGATGATTCTCTCAAACAAACTCAAACCCTCTGATGATTCTCTCAAACAAACTCAAACCCAACGATGATTCTCTCAAACAAACTCAAACCCTCTGATGATTCTCTCAAACAAACTCAAACCCACTGATGATTCTCTCAAACAAACTCAAACCCAAAGATGATTCTCTCAAACAAACTCAAACCCAAAGATGATTCTCTCAAACAAACTCAAACCCTCTGATGATTCTCTCAAACAAACTCAAACCCACTGATGATTCTCTCAAACAAACTCAAACCCTCTGATGATTCTCTCAAACAAACTCAAACCCTCTGATGATTGTCTCAAACAAACTCAAACCCACTGATGATTCTCTCAAACAAATTCAAACCCTCTGATGATTCTCTCAAACAAACTCAAACCCTCTGATGATTCTCTCAAACAAACTCAAACCCAACGATGATTCTCTCAAACAAACTCAAATCCTCTGATGATTCTCTCAAACAAACTCAAACTCACTGATGATTCTCTCAAACAAACTCAAACCCAAAGATGATTCTCTCAAACAAACTCAAACCCAAAGATGATTCTCTCAAACAAACTCAAACCCACTGATGATTCTCTCAAACAAACTCAAACCCACTGATGATTCTCTCAAACAAACTCAAACCCAAAGATGATTCTCTCAAACAAACTCAAACCCAAAGATGATTCTCTCAAACAAACTCAAACCCAAAGATGATTCTCTCAAACAAACTCAAACCCTCTGATGATTCTCTCAAACAAACTCAAACCCAAAGATTATTCTCTCAAACAAACTCAAACCCTCTGATGATTCTCTCAAACAAACTCAAATCCTCTGATGATTCTCTCAAACAAACTCAAACCCAAAGATGATTCTCTCAAACAAACTCAAACCCAAAGATGATTCTCTCAAACAAACTCAAACCCTCTGATGATTCTCTCAAACAAACTCAAACGCAAATACGATTCTCTCAAACAAACTCAAACCCTCTGATGATTCTCTCAAACAAACTCAAATGCAAAGATGATTCTCTCAAACAAACTCAAACCCTCTGATGATTCTCTCAAACAAACTCAAACCCTCTGATGATTTTCTCAAACAAACTCAAACCCTCTGATGATTCTCTCAAACAAACTCAAACCCTCTGATGATTTTCTCAAACAAATTCAAACCCTCTGCTGATTGTCTCAAACAAACTCAAACCCTCTGATGATTTTCTCAAACAAATTCAAACCCTCTGCTGATTGTCTCAAACAAACTCAAACCCTCTGATGATTCTCTCAAACAAACTCAAACCCTCTGATGATTCTCTCAAACAAACTCAAACCCAAAGATGATTCTCTCAAACAAACTCAAACCCAAAGATGATTCTCTCAAACAAACTCAAACCCTCTGATGATTTTCTCAAACAAACTCAAACCCAAAGATGATTCTCTCAAACAAACTCAAACCCAAAGATGATTCTCTCAAACAAACTCAAACCCAAAGATGATTCTCTCAAACAAACTCAAACCCAAAGATGATTCTCTCAAACAAACTCAAACCCTCTGTCTCAAACAAACTCAAACCTTCTGATGATTTTCTCAAACAAACTCAAACCTTTAGATTGTCTCAAACAAACTCAAACCTTCTGATGATTCTCTCAAACAAACTCAAACCCAAAGATGATTTTCTCAAACAAAATCAAACTGTCTGATGATTCTCTCAAACAAACTCAAACCCTCTGATGATTGTCTCAAACAAACTCAAACCCAAAGATGATTTTCTCAAACAAAATCAAACTGTCTGATGATTCTCTCAAACAAACTCAAACCCTCTGATGATTCTCTCAAACAAACTCAATCCCACTGATGATTGTCTCAAACAAACTCAAACCCACTGATGATTCTCTCAAACAAACTCAAACCCTCTGATGATTCTCTCAAACAAACTCAAACCCTCTGATGATTCTCTAAAACAAACTCAAACACTCTGATGCTTCTCTCAGACAAACTCAAACCCACAGATGATTGTCTCAAACAAATTCAAACCCACTGATGATTCTCTCAAACAAACTCAAACGCTCTGATGATTCTCTCAAACAAACTCAAACCCACTGATGATTGTCTCAAACAAACTCAAACCCACTGATGATTCTCTCAAACAAACTCAAACCCTCTGATGATTCTCTCAAACAAACTCAAACCCAAAGATGATTCTCTCAAACAAACTCAAACCCTCGGATGAATCTCTCAAACAAACTCAAACCCACTGATGATTCTCTCAAACAAACTCAAACCCAAATATGATTCTCTCAAACAAACTCAAACCCTCTGATGATTCTCTCAAACAAACTCAAACCCTCTGATGATTGTCTCAAACTAACTCAAACCCACTGATAGATCTCTCAAACAAACTCAAACCCTCTGATGATTCTCTCAAACAAACTCAAACCCTCTGATGATTCTCTCAAACAAACTCAAACCCAAAGATGATTCTCTCAAACAAACTCAAGCCCTCTGATGATTCTCTCAAACAAACTCAAACCCTCTGATGATTGTCTCAAACAAACTCAAACCCACTGATGATTCTCTCAAACAAACTCAAACCCTCTGATGATTCTCTCAAACAAACTCAAACCCTCTGATGATTCTCTCAAACAAACTCAAACCCAACGATGATTCTCTCAAACAAACTCAAACCCTCTGATGATTCTCTCAAACAAACTCAAACCCACTGATGATTCTCTCAAACAAACTCAAACCCAAAGATGATTCTCTCAAACAAACTCAAACCCAAAGATGATTCTCTCAAACAAACTCAAACCCACTGATGATTCTCTCAAACAAACTCAAACCCAAAGATGATTCTCTCAAACAAACTCAAACCCAAAGATGATTCTCTCAAACAAACTCAAACCCAAAGATGATTCTCTCAAACAAACTCAAACCCTCTGATGATTCTTTCAAACAAACTCAAACCCAAAGATGATTCTCTCAAACAAACTCAAACCCTCTGATGATTCTCTCAAACAAACTCAAATCCTCTGATGATTCTCTCAAACAAACTCAAACCCAAAGATGATTCTCTCAAACAAACTCAAACCTAAAGATGATTCTCTCAAACAAACTCAAACCCTCTGATGATTCTCTCAAACAAACTCAAACGCAAATATGATTCTCTCAAACAAACTCAAACCCTCTGATGATTCTCTCAAACAAACTCAAATGCAAAGATGATTCTCTCAAACAAACTCAAACCCTCTGATGATTCTCTCAAACAAATTCAAACCCTCTGCTGATTGTCTCAAACAAACTCAAACCCTCTGATGATTTTCTCAAACAAATTCAAACCCTCTGCTGATTGTCTCAAACAAACTCAAACCCTCTGATGATTCTCTCAAACAAACTCAAACCCTCTGATGATTCTCTCAAACAAACTCAAACACAAAGATGATTCTCTCAAACAAACTCAAACCCAAAGATGATTCTCTCAAACAAACTCAAACCCTCTGATGATTTTCTCGAACAAACTCAAACCCAAAGATGATTCTCTCAAACAAACTCAAACCCAAAGATGATTCTCTCAAACAATCTCAAACCCAAAGATGATTCTCTCAAACAAACTCAAACCCAAAGATGATTCTCTCAAACAAACTCAAACCCTCTGTCTCAAACAAACTCAAACCTTCTGATGATTTTCTCAAACAAACTCAAACCTTCTGATGATTGTCTCAAACAAACTCAAACCTTCTGATGATTCTCTCAAACAAACGCAAACCCAAAGATGATTCTCTCAAACAAACTCAAACCCAAAGATGATTCTCTCAAACAAACTCAAACCCACTGATGATTCTCTCAAACAAACTCAAACCCTCTGATGATTCTCTCAAACAAACTCAAACCCTCTGATGATTCTCTCAAACAAGCTCAAACCCTCTGATGATTCTCTCAAACAAACTCAAACCCTCTGATGATTCTCTCAAACAAACTCAAACCCTCTGATGATTGTCTCAAACAAACTCAAACCCTCTGATGATTCTCTCAAACAAACTCAAACCCTCTGATGATTCCCTCAAACAAACTCAAACCCTCTGATGATTTTCTCAAACAAACTCAAACCTTCTGATGATTCTCTCAAACAAACTCAAACCCTCTGATGATTCTCTCAAACAAACTCAAACCTTCTGATGATTCTCTCAAACAAACTCAAACCCAAATATGATTCAAACAAACTCAAACCCTCTGATGATTCTCTCAAACAAACTCAAACCCTCTGATGATTCTCTCAAACAAACTCAAAACCAAAGATGATTTTCTCAAACAAACTCAAACCCTCTGATGATTTTCTCAAACAAACTCAAACCCAAAGATGATTGTCTCTAACAAACTCAAACCCTCTGACGATTCTCTCAAACAAACTCAAACCCTCTGATGATTCTTTCAAACAAACTCAAAACCAAAGATGATTTTCTCAAACAAACTAAAACCCTCTGATGATTTTCTCAAACAATCTCAAAACCAAAGATGATTGTCTCAAACAAACTCAAACCCTCTGATGATTCTCTCAAACAAACTTAAACCCTCTGATGATTCTCTCAAACACACTCAAACCCTCTGATGATTCTCTCAAACAAACTCAAACCCTCTGATGATTCTCTCAAACAAACTCAAACCCTCTGATGATTCTCTCAAACAAACTCAAACCCACAGATGATTCTCTCAAACAAACTCAAACCCTCTGATGATTCTCTCAAACAAACTCAAACCCAAAGATGATTCTCTCAAACAAGCTCAAACCCAAATATGATTCTCTCAAACAAACTCAAACCCTCTGATGATTCTCTCAAACAAACTCAAACCCTCTGATGATTCTCTCAAACAAACTCAAACCCACCGATGATTCTCTCAAACAAACTCAAACCCTCTGATGATTCTCTCAAACAAACTCAAACCCAAAGTTGATTCTCTCAAACAAACTCAAACCCTCTGATGATTCTCTCAAACAAACTCGAACCCTCTGATGATTCTCTCAAACAAACTCAAACCCTCTGATGATTCTCTCAAACAAACTCAAACCCAAATATGATTCTCTCAAACAAACTCAAACCCTCTGATGATTCTCTCAAACAAACTCAAACCCTCTGATGATTGTCTAAAACTAACTCAAACCCACTGATGGATCTCTCAAACAAACTCAAACCCTCTGATGATTCTCTCAAACAAACTCAAACCCTCTGATGATTCTCTCAAACAAACTCAAACCCAAAGATGATTCTCTCAAACAAACTCAAACCCTCTGATGATTCTCTCAAACAAACTCAAACCCACTGATGATTCTCTCAAACAAACTCAAACACTCTGATGATTCTCTCAAACAAACTCAAACCCTCTGATGATTGTCTCAAACAAACTCAAACCCACTGATGATTCTCTCAAACAAACTCAAACCCTCTGATGATTCTCTCAAACAAACTCAAACCCTCTGATGATTCTCTCAAACAAACTCAAACCCAACGATGATTCTCTCAAACAAACTCAAACCCTCTGATGATTCTCTCAAACAAACTCAAACCCACTGATGATTCTCTCAAACAAACTCAAACCCAAAGATGATTCTCTCAAACAAACTCAAACCCAAAGATGATTCTCTCAAACAAACTCAAACCCACTGATGATTCTCTCAAACAAACTCAAACCCACTGATGATTCTCTCAAACAAACTCAAACCCAAAGATGATTCTCTCAAACAAACTCAAACCCAAAGATGATTCTCTCAAACAAACTCAAACCCAAAGATGATTCTCTCAAACAAACTCAAACCCTCTGATGATTCTCTCAAACAAACTCAAACCCAAAGATGATTCTCTCAAACAAACTCAAACCCTCTGATGATTCTCTCAAACAAACTCAAATCCTCTGATGATTCTCTCAAACAAACTCAAACCCAAAGATGATTCTCTCAAACAAACTCAAACCCAAAGATGATTCTCTCAAACAAACTCAAACCCTCTGATGATTCTCTCAAACAAACTCAAACGCAAATACGATTCTCTCAAACAAACTCAAACCCTCTGATGATTCTCTCAAACAAACTCAAATGCAAAGATGATTCTCTCAAACAAACTCAAACCCTCTGATGATTCTCTCAAACAAACTCAAACCCTCTGATGATTTTCTCAAACAAACTCAAACCCTCTGATGATTCTCTCAAACAAACTCAAACCCTCTGATGATTTTCTCAAACAAATTCAAACCCTCTGCTGATTGTCTCAAACAAACTCAAACCCTCTGATGATTTTCTCAAACAAATTCAAACCCTCTGCTGATTGTCTCAAACAAACTCAAACCCTCTGATGATTCTCTCAAACAAACTCAAACCCTCTGATGATTCTCTCAAACAAACTCAAACCCAAAGATGATTCTCTCAAACAAACTCAAACCCAAAGATGATTCTCTCAAACAAACTCAAACCCTCTGATGATTTTCTCAAACAAACTCAAACCCAAAGATGATTCTCTCAAACAAACTCAAACCCAAAGATGATTCTCTCAAACAAACTCAAACCCAAAGATGATTCTCTCAAACAAACTCAAACCCAAAGATGATTCTCTCAAACAAACTCAAACCCTCTGTCTCAAACAAACTCAAACCTTCTGATGATTTTCTCAAACAAACTCAAACCTTCTGATGATTGTCTCAAACAAACTCAAACCTTCTGATGATTCTCTCAAACAAACTCAAACCCAAAGATGATTCTCTCAAACAAACTCAAACCCAAAGATGATTCTCTCAAACAAACTCAAACCCACTGATGATTCTCTCAAACAAACCCAAACCCTCTGATGATTCTCTCAAACAAACTCAAACCCTCTGATGATTCTCTCAAACAAACTCAAACCCTCTGATGATTCTCTCAAACAAGCTCAAACCCTCTGATGATTCTCTCAAACAAACTCAAACCCTCTGATGATTCTCTCAAACAAACTCAAACCCTCTGATGATTGTCTCAAACAAACTCAAACCCTCTGATGATTCTCTCAAACAAACTCAAACCCTCTGATGATTCCCTCAAACAAACTCAAACCCTCTGATGATTTTCTCAAACAAACTCAAACCTTCTGATGATTCTCTCAAACAAACTCAAACCCTCTGATGATTCTCTCAAACAAACTCAAACCTTCTGATGATTCTCTCAAACAAACTCAAACCCAAATATGATTCAAACAAACTCAAACCCTCTGATGATTCTCTCAAACAAACTCAAACCCAAAGATGATTCTCTCAAACAAACTCAAACCCAAAGATGATTCTCTCAAACAAACTCAAACCCTCTGATGATTCTCTCAAACAAACTCAAACCCAAAGATGATTCTCTCAAACAAACTCAAACCCTCTGATGATTCTCTCAAACAAACTCAAATCCTCTGATGATTCTCTCAAACAAACTCAAACCCAAAGATGATTCTCTCAAACAAACTCAAACCCAAAGATGATTCTCTCAAACAAACTCAAACCCTCTGATGATTCTCTCAAACAAACTCAAACGCAAATACGATTCTCTCAAACAAACTCAAACCCTCTGATGATTCTCTCAAACAAACTCAAATGCAAAGATGATTCTCTCAAACAAACTCAAACCCTCTGATGATTCTCTCAAACAAACTCAAACCCTCTGATGATTTTCTCAAACAAACTCAAACCCTCTGATGATTCTCTCAAACAAACTCAAACCCTCTGATGATTTTCTCAAACAAATTCAAACCCTCTGCTGATTGTCTCAAACAAACTCAAACCCTCTGATGATTTTCTCAAACAAATTCAAACCCTCTGCTGATTGTCTCAAACAAACTCAAACCCTCTGATGATTCTCTCAAACAAACTCAAACCCTCTGATGATTCTCTCAAACAAACTAAAACCCAAAGATGATTCTCTCAAACAAACTCAAACCCAAAGATGATTCTCTCAAACAAACTCAAACCCTCTGATGATTTTCTCAAACAAACTCAAACCCAAAGATGATTCTCTCAAACAAACTCAAACCCAAAGATGATTCTCTCAAACAAACTCAAACCCAAAGATGATTCTCTCAAACAAACTCAAACCCAAAGATGATTCTCTCAAACAAACTCAAACCCTCTGTCTCAAACAAACTCAAACCTTCTGATGATTTTCTCAAACAAACTCAAACCTTCTGATGATTGTCTCAAACAAACTCAAACCTTCTGATGATTCTCTCAAACAAACTCAAACCCAAAGATGATTCTCTCAAACAAACTCAAACCCAAAGATGATTCTCTCAAACAAACTCAAACCCACTGATGATTCTCTCAAACAAACCCAAACCCTCTGATGATTCTCTCAAACAAACTCAAACCCTCTGATGATTCTCTCAAACAAACTCAAACCCTCTGATGATTCTCTCAAACAAGCTCAAACCCTCTGATGATTCTCTCAAACAAACTCAAACCCTCTGATGATTCTCTCAAACAAACACAAACCCTCTGATGATTGTCTCAAACAAACTCAAACCCTCTGATGATTCTCTCAAACAAACTCAAACCCTCTGATGATTCCCTCAAACAAACTCAAACCCTCTGATGATTTTCTCAAACAAACTCAAACCTTCTGATGATTCTCTCAAACAAACTCAAACCCTCTGATGATTCTCTCAAACAAACTCAAACCTTCTGATGATTCTCTCAAACAAACTCAAACCCAAATATGATTCAAACAAACTCAAACCCTCTGATGATTCTCTCAAACAAACTCAAACCCAAAGATGATTCTCTCAAACAAACTCAAACCCACTGATGATTCTCTCAAACAAACTCAAACCCTCTGATGATTCTCTCAAACAAACTCAAACCCTCTGATGATTCTCTCAAACAAGCTCAAACCCTCTGATGATTCTCTCAAACAAACTCAAACCTTCTGATGATTCTCTCAAACAAACTCAAACCCAAAGATGATTCTCTCAAACAAACTCAAACCCAAAGATGATTCTCTCAAACAAACTCAAACCCACTGATGATTCTCTCAAACAAACCCAAACCCTCTGATGATTCTCTCAAACAAACTCAAACCCTCTGATGATTCTCTCAAACAAACTCAAACCCTCTGATGATTCTCTCAAACAAGCTCAAACCCTCTGATGATTGTCTCAAACAAACTCAAACCTTCTGATGATTCTCTCAAACAAACTCAAACCCAAAGATGATTCTCTCAAACAAACTCAAACCCAAAGATGATTCTCTCAAACAAACTCAAACCCACTGATGATTCTCTCAAACAAACCCAAACCCTCTGATGATTCTCTCAAACAAACTCAAACCCTCTGATGATTCTCTCAAACAAACTCAAACCCTCTGATGATTCTCTCAAACAAGCTCAAACCCTCTGATGATTCTCTCAAACAAACTCAAACCCTCTGATGATTCTCTCAAACAAACTCAAACCCTCTGATGATTGTCTCAAACAAACTCAAACCCTCTGATGATTCTCTCAAACAAACTCAAACCCTCTGATGATTCCCTCAAACAAACTCAAACCCTCTGATGATTTTCTCAAACAAACTCAAACCTTCTGATGATTCTCTCAAACAAACTCAAACCCTCTGATGATTCTCTCAAACAAACTCAAACCTTCTGATGATTCTCTCAAACAAACTCAAACCCAAATATGATTCAAACAAACTCAAACCCTCTGATGATTCTCTCAAACAAACTCAAACCCAAAGATGATTCTCTCAAACAAACTCAAACCCAAAGATGATTCTCTCAAACAAACTCAAACCCTCTGATGATTCTCTCAAACAAACTCAAACCCAAAGATGATTCTCTCAAACAAACTCAAACCCTCTGATGATTCTCTCAAACAAACTCAAATCCTCTGATGATTCTCTCAAACAAACTCAAACCCAAAGATGATTCTCTCAAACAAACTCAAACCCAAAGATGATTCTCTCAAACAAACTCAAACCCTCTGATGATTCTCTCAAACAAACTCAAACGCAAATACGATTCTCTCAAACAAACTCAAACCCTCTGATGATTCTCTCCAACAAACTCAAATGCAAAGATGATTCTCTCAAACAAACTCAAACCCTCTGATGATTCTCTCAAACAAACTCAAACCCTCTGATGATTTTCTCAAACAAACTCAAACCCTCTGATGATTCTCTCAAACAAACTCAAACCCTCTGATGATTTTCTCAAACAAATTCAAACCCTCTGCTGATTGTCTCAAACAAACTCAAACCCTCTGATGATTTTCTCAAACAAATTCAAACCCTCTGCTGATTGTCTCAAACAAACTCAAACCCTCTGATGATTCTCTCAAACAAACTCAAACCCTCTGATGATTCTCTCAAACAAACTAAAACCCAAAGATGATTCTCTCAAACAAACTCAAACCCAAAGATGATTCTCTCAAACAAACTCAAACCCTCTGATGATTTTCTCAAACAAACTCAAACCCAAAGATGATTCTCTCAAACAAACTCAAACCCAAAGATGATTCTCTCAAACAAACTCAAACCCAAAGATGATTCTCTCAAACAAACTCAAACCCAAAGATGATTCTCTCAAACAAACTCAAACCCTCTGTCTCAAACAAACTCAAACCTTCTGATGATTTTCTCAAACAAACTCAAACCTTCTGATGATTGTCTCAAACAAACTCAAACCTTCTGATGATTCTCTCAAACAAACTCAAACCCAAAGATGATTCTCTCAAACAAACTCAAACCCAAAGATGATTCTCTCAAACAAACTCAAACCCACTGATGATTCTCTCAAACAAACCCAAACCCTCTGATGATTCTCTCAAACAAACTCAAACCCTCTGATGATTCTCTCAAACAAACTCAAACCCTCTGATGATTCTCTCAAACAAGCTCAAACCCTCTGATGATTCTCTCAAACAAACTCAAACCCTCTGATGATTCTCTCAAACAAACTCAAACCCTCTGATGATTGTCTCAAACAAACTCAAACCCTCTGATGATTCTCTCAAACAAACTCAAACCCTCTGATGATTCCCTCAAACAAACTCAAACCCTCTGATGATTTTCTCAAACAAACTCAAACCTTCTGATGATTCTCTCAAACAAACTCAAACCCTCTGATGATTCTCTCAAACAAACTCAAACCTTCTGATGATTCTCTCAAACAAACTCAAACCCAAATATGATTCAAACAAACTCAAACCCTCTGATGATTCTCTCAAACAAACTCAAACCCAAAGATGATTCTCTCAAACAAACTCAAACCCACTGATGATTCTCTCAAACAAACTCAAACCCTCTGATGATTCTCTCAAACAAACTCAAACCCTCTGATGATTCTCTCAAACAAGCTCAAACCCTCTGATGATTCTCTCAAACAAACTCAAACCCTCTGATGATTCTCTCAAACAAACTCAAACCCTCTGATGATTGTCTCAAACAAACTCAAACCCTCTGATGATTCTCTCAAACAAACTCAAACCCTCTGATGATTCCCTCAAACAAACTCAAACCCTCTGATGATTTTCTCAAACAAACTCAAACCTTCTGATGATTCTCTCAAACAAACTCAAACCCTCTGATGATTCTCTCAAACAAACTCAAACCTTCTGATGATTCTCTCAAACAAACTCAAACCCAAATATGATTCAAATAAACTCAAACCCTCTGATGATTCTCTCAAACAAACTCAAACCCTCTGATGATTCTCTCAAACAAACTCAAAACCAAAGATGATTTTCTCAAACAAACTCAAACCCTCTGATGATTTTCTCAAACAAACTCAAACCCAAAGATGATTGTCTCTAACAAACTCAAACCCTCTGACGATTCTCTCAAACAAACTCAAACCCTCTGATGATTCTTTCAAACAAACTCAAAACCAAAGATGATTTTCTCAAACAAACTAAAACCCTCTGATGATTTTCTCAAACAATCTCAAAACCAAAGATGATTGTCTCAAACAAACTCAAACCCTCTGATGATTCTCTCAAACAAACTTAAACCCTCTGATGATTCTCTCAAACAAACTCAAACCCTCTGATGATTCTCTCAAACAAACTCAAACCCTCTGATGATTCTCTCAAACAAACTCAAACCCTCTGATGATTCTCTCAAACAAACTCAAACCCACAGATGATTCTCTCAAACAAACTCAAACCCTCTGATGATTCTCTCAAACAAACTCAAACCCAAAGATGATTCTCTCAAACAAGCTCAAACCCAAATATGATTCTCTCAAACAAACTCAAACCCTCTGATGATTCTCTCAAACAAACTCAAACCCTCTGATGATTCTCTCAAACAAACTCAAACCCACCGATGATTCTCTCAAACAAACTCAAACCCTCTGATGATTCTCTCAAACAAACTCAAACCCAAAGTTGATTCTCTCAAACAAACTCAAACCCTCTGATGATTCTCTCAAACAAACTCGAACCCTCTGATGATTCTCTCAAACAAACTCAAACCCTCTGATGATTCTCTCAAACAAACTCAAACCCAAATATGATTCTCTCAAACAAACTCAAACCCTCTGATGATTCTCTCAAACAAACTCAAACCCTCTGATGATTGTCTAAAACTAACTCAAACCCACTGATGGATCTCTCAAACAAACTCAAACCCTCTGATGATTCTCTCAAACAAACTCAAACCCTCTGATGATTCTCTCAAACAAACTCAAACCCAAAGATGATTCTCTCAAACAAACTCAAACCCTCTGATGATTCTCTCAAACAAACTCAAACCCACTGATGATTCTCTCAAACAAACTCAAACACTCTGATGATTCTCTCAAACAAACTCAAACCCTCTGATGATTGTCTCAAACAAACTCAAACCCACTGATGATTCTCTCAAACAAACTCAAACCCTCTGATGATTCTCTCAAACAAACTCAAACCCTCTGATGATTCTCTCAAACAAACTCAAACCCAACGATGCTTCTCTCAAACAAACTCAAACCCTCTGATGATTCTCTCAAACAAACTCAAACCCACTGATGATTCTCTCAAACAAACTCAAACCCAAAGATGATTCTCTCAAACAAACTCAAACCCAAAGATGATTCTCTCAAACAAACTCAAACCCACTGATGATTCTCTCAAACAAACTCAAACCCACTGATGATTCTCTCAAACAAACTCAAACCCAAAGATGATTCTCTCAAACAAACTCAAACCCAAAGATGATTCTCTCAAACAAACTCAAACCCAAAGATGATTCTCTCAAACAAACTCAAACCCTCTGATGATTCTCTCAAACAAACTCAAACCCAAAGATGATTCTCTCAAACAAACTCAAACCCTCTGATGATTCTCTCAAAGAAACTCAAATCCTCTGATGATTCTCTCAAACAAACTCAAACCCAAAGATGATTCTCTCAAACAAACTCAAACCCAAAGATGATTCTCTCAAACAAACTCAAACCCTCTGATGATTCTCTCAAACAAACTCAAACGCAAATACGATTCTCTCAAACAAACTCAAACCCTCTGATGATTCTCTCAAACAAACTCAAATGCAAAGATGATTCTCTCAAACAAACTCAAACCCTCTGATGATTCTCTCAAACAAACTCAAACCCTCTGATGATTTTCTCAAACAAACTCAAACCCTCTGATGATTCTCTCAAACAAACTCAAACCCTCTGATGATTTTCTCAAACAAATTCAAACCCTCTGCTGATTGTCTCAAACAAACTCAAACCCTCTGATGATTTTCTCAAACAAATTCAAACCCTCTGCTGATTGTCTCAAACAAACTCAAACCCTCTGATGATTCTCTCAAACAAACTCAAACCCTCTGATGATTCTCTCAAACAAACTCAAACCCAAAGATGATTCTCTCAAACAAACTCAAACCCAAAGATGATTCTCTCAAACAAACTCAAACCCTCTGATGATTTTCTCAAACAAACTCAAACCCAAAGATGATTCTCTCAAACAAACTCAAACCCAAAGATGATTCTCTCAAACAAACTCAAACCCAAAGATGATTCTCTCAAACAAACTCAAACCCAAAGATGATTCTCTCAAACAAACTCAAACCCTCTGTCTCAAACAAACTCAAACCTTCTGATGATTTTCTCAAACAAACTCAAACCTTCTGATGATTGTCTCAAACAAACTCAAACCTTCTGATGATTCTCTCAAACAAACTCAAACCCAAAGATGATTCTCTCAAACAAACTCAAACCCAAAGATGATTCTCTCAAACAAACTCAAACCCACTGA
The DNA here is from genome assembly GCF_964187855.1 of Myxine glutinosa. Lineage (NCBI taxonomy): Eukaryota > Metazoa > Chordata > Myxini > Myxiniformes > Myxinidae > Myxine > Myxine glutinosa. The sequence continues at coordinate 104,088,006 of NC_136268.1, read as the reverse complement.
TGATTCTCTCAAACAAACCCAAACCCTCTGATGATTCTCTCAAACAAACTCAAACCCTCTGATGATTCTCTCAAACAAACTCAAACCCTCTGATGATTCTCTCAAACAAGCTCAAACCCTCTGATGATTCTCTCAAACAAACTCAAACCCTCTGATGATTGTCTCAAACAAACTCAAACCCTCTGATGATTCTCTCAAACAAACTCAAACCCTCTGATGATTCCCTCAAACAAACTCAAACCCTCTGATGATTTTCTCAAACAAACTCAAACCTTCTGATGATTCTCTCAAACAAACTCAAACCCTCTGATGATTCTCTCAAACAAACTCAAACCTTCTGATGATTCTCTCAAACAAACTCAAACCCAAATAGGATTCAAACAAACTCAAACCCTCTGATGATTCTCTCAAACAAACTCAAACCCTCTGATGATTCTCTCAAACAAACTCAAAACCAAAGATGATTTTCTCAAACAAACTCAAACCCAAAGATGATTGTCTCAAACAAACTCAAACCCTCTGACGATTCTCTCAAACAAACTCAAACCCTCTGATGATTCTCTCAAACAAACTCAAAACCAAAGATGATTTTCTCAAACAAACTCAAACCCTCTGATGATTTTCTCAAACAAACTCAAAACCAAAGATGATTGTCTCAAACAAACTCAAACCCTCTGATGATTCTCTCAAACAAACTTAAACCCTCTGATGATTCTCTCAAACAAGCTCAAACCCTCTGATGATTCTCTCAAACAAACTCAAACCCTCTGATGATTCTCTCAAACAAACTCAAACCCTCTGATGATTCTCTCAAACAAACTCAAACCCACAGATGATTCTCTCAAACAAACTCAAACCCTCTGATGATTCTCTCAAACAAACTCAAACCCAAAGATGATCTCTCAAACAAGCTCAAACCCAAATATGATTCTCTCAAACAAACTCAAACCCAAAGATGATTCTATCAAACAAACTCAAACCCAAAGATGATTCTCTCAAACAAACTCAAACCCTCTGATGATTCTCTCAAACAAACTCAAACCCAAAGATGATTCTCTCAAACAAACTCAAACCCTCTGATGATTCTCTCAAACAAACTCAAATCCTCTGATGATTCTCTCAAACAAACTCAAACCCAAAGATGATTCTCTCAAACAAACTCAAACCCAAAGATGATTCTCTCAAATAAACTCAAACCCAAAGATGATTCTCTCAAACAAACTCAAACCCTCTTTCTCAAACAAACTCAAACCCACCGATGATTCTCTCAAACAAACTCAAACCCAAAGATGATTCTCTCAAACAAACTCAAACCCAAAGATGATTCTCTCAAACAAACTCAAACCCTCTGATGATTCTCTCAAACAAACTCAAACCCAAAGATGATTTTCTCAAACAAACTCAAACCCAAAGATGATTCTCTCAAACAAACTCAAACCCAAAGATGATTCTCTCAAACAAACTCAAACCATCTGATGATTCTCTCAAACAAACTCAAACCCTCTGGTGATTCTCTCAAACAAACTCAAACCCAAAGTTGATTCTCTCAAACAAACTCAAACCCAAAGATGATTCTCTCAAACAAACTCAAACCCAAAGATGATTCTCTCAAACAAACTCAAACCCACTGATGATTCTCTCAAACAAACTCAAACCCAAAGTTGATTCTCTCAAACAAACTCAAACCCAAAGATGATTCTCTCAAACAAACTCAAACCCAAAGTTGATTCTCGCAAACAAACTCAAACCCACTGATGATTCTCTCAAACAAACTCAAACCCAAAGTTGATTCTCTCAAACAAACTCAAACCCAAAGATGATTCTCTCAAACAAACTCAAACCCTCTGATGATTCTCTCAAACAAACTCAAACCCTCTGATGATTCTCTCAAACAAACTCAAACCCAAAGATGATTCTCTCAAACAAGCTCAAACCCTTTGATGATTCTCTCAAACAAACTCAAACCCTCTGATGATTCTCTCAAACAAACTCAAACCCACTGATGATTCTCTCAAACAAACTCAAATCCTCTGATGATTCTCTCAAACAAACTCAAACCCACTGATGATTCTCTCAAACAAACTCAAATCCTCTGATGATTCTCTCAAACAAACTCAAACCCAAAGATGATTCTCTCAAACAAACTCAAACCCAAAGATGATTCTCTCAAACAAACTCAAACCCAAAGATGATTCTCTCAAACAAACTCAAACCCTCTGATGATTCTCTCAAACAAACTCAAACCCTCTGATGATTCTCTCAAACAAACTCAAACCCAACGATGATTCTCTCAAACAAACTCAAACCCTCTGATGATTCTCTCAAACAAACTCAAACCCACTGATGATTCTCTCAAACAAACTCAAACCCAAAGATGATTCTCTCAAACAAACTCAAACCCAAAGATGATTCTCTCAAACAAACTCAAACCCTCTGATGATTCTCTCAAACAAACTCAAACCCACTGATGATTCTCTCAAACAAACTCAAACCCTCTGATGATTCTCTCAAACAAACTCAAACCCTCTGATGATTGTCTCAAACAAACTCAAACCCACTGATGATTCTCTCAAACAAACTCAAACCCTCTGATGATTCTCTCAAACAAACTCAAACCCTCTGATGATTCTCTCAAACAAACTCAAACCCAACGATGATTCTCTCAAACAAACTCAAACCCTCTGATGATTCTCTCAAACAAACTCAAACCCACTGATGATTCTCTCAAACAAACTCAAACCCAAAGATGATTCTCTCAAACAAACTCAAACCCAAAGATGATTATCTCAAACAAACTCAAACCCACTGATGATTCTCTCAAACAAACTCAAACCCACTGATGATTCTCTCAAACAAACTCAAACCCAAAGATGATTCTCTCAAACAAACTCAAACCCAAAGATGATTCTCTCAAACAAACTCAAACTCAAAGATGATTCTCTCAAACAAACTCAAACCCTCTGATGATTCTCTCAAACAAACTCAAACCCAAAGATGATTCTCTCAAACAAACTCAAACCCTCTGATGATTCTCTCAAACAAACTCAAATCCTCTGATGATTCTCTCAAACAAACTCAAACCCAAAGATGATTCTCTCAAACAAACTCAAACCCAAAGATGATTCTCTCAAACAAACTCAAACCCTCTGATGATTCTCTCAAACAAACTCAAACGCAAATACGATTCTCTCAAACAAACTCAAACCCTCTGATGATTCTCTCAAACAAACTCAAATGCAAAGATGATTCTCTCAAACAAACTCAAACCCTCTGATGATTCTCTCAAACAAACTCAAACCCTCTGATGATTTTCTCAAACAAACTCAAACCCTCTGATGATTCTCTCAAACAAACTCAAACCCTCTGATGATTTTCTCAAACAAATTCAAACCCTCTGCTGATTGTCTCAAACAAACTCAAACCCTCTGATGATTTTCTCAAACAAATTCAAACCCTCTGCTGATTGTCTCAAACAAACTCAAACCCTCTGATGATTCTCTCAAACAAACTCAAACCCTCTGATGATTCTCTCAAACAAACTCAAACCCAAAGATGATTCTCTCAAACAAACTCAAACCCAAAGATGATTCTCTCAAACAAACTCAAACCCTCTGATGATTTTCTCAAACAAACTCAAACCCAAAGATGATTCTCTCAAACAAACTCAAACCCAAAGATGATTCTCTCAAACAAACTCAAACCCAAAGATGATTCTCTCAAACAAACTCAAACCCTCTGATGATTCTCTCAAACAAACTCAAACCTTCTGATGATTTTCTCAAACAAACTCAAACCTTCTGATGATTGTCTCAAACAAACTCAAACCTTCTGATGATTCTCTCAAACAAACTCAAACCCAAAGATGATTTTCTCAAACAAAATCAAACTGTCTGATGATTCTCTCAAACAAACTCAAACCCTCTGATGATTGTCTCAAACAAACTCAAACCCACTGATGATTCTCTCAAACAAACTCAGCTGTTCACCACCATCTCTTATCTTCCCCCATCCATAACCTTGATCTTTTCTACCCCCACTAATTCACCCCAGATCCACCTTGTTTGAAATTCCAACTTATTTCCTGGAAATCCTGGCAGTGTCCATATGTTTATACCTCTCCCACCCCCCCCCCTTCACATGCCTCCCCCCTTCACATGCCTCCCCCCCTTCACATGCCTCCCCCCCCTTCACATGCCTCCCCCCCCAAAGCCCTCTCCCTCCCACAGATCTCTCGATGTCTCCATGTCTCTCGGTCCCTGCTCTCAAATGTTGTGTTTGTGTCCTTCCCCCTCTCTCCCCATCTTGTCTACCGCTCCCGATGTTATTTGTTTTATGTGTCTGTTTGTCTTTCTGTGTGATAAATGTTCGCTCTTTCACGAGCCTCGATCTTGTATACAAAAAAAAAAAAAAAAAAAAAAAAAAAAAAAAAAAATTGTCTCAAACAAACTCAAACCCAAAGATGATTTTCTCAAACAAACTCAAACCCTCTGATGATTCTCTCAAACAAACTCAATCCCACTGATGATTGTCTCAAACAAACTCAAACCCACTGATGATTCTCTCAAACAAACTCAAACCCTCTGATGATTCTCTCAAACAAACTCAAACCCTCTGATGATTCTCTAAAACAAACTCAAACACTCTGATGCTTCTCTCAGACAAACTCAAACCCACAGATGATTGTCTCAAACAAATTCAAACCCACTGATGATTCTCTCAAACAAACTCAAACGCTCTGATGATTCTCTCAAACAAACTCAAACCCACTGATGATTGTCTCAAACAAACTCAAACCCACTGATGATTCTCTCAAACAAACTCAAACCCTCTGATGATTCTCTCAAACAAACTCAAACCCAAAGATGATTCTCTCAAACAAACTCAAACCCTCGGATGATTCTCTCAAACAAACTCAAACCCACTGATGATTCTCTCAAACAAACTCAAACCCAAATATGATTCTCTCAAACAAACTCAAACCCTCTGATGATTCTCTCAAACAAACTCAAACCCTCTGATGATTGTCTCAAACTAACTCAAACCCACTGATAGATCTCTCAAACAAACTCAAACCCTCTGATGATTCTCTCAAACAAACTCAAACCCTCTGATGATTCTCTCAAACAAACTCAAACCCAAAGATGATTCTCTCAAACAAACTCAAACCCTCTGATGATTCTCTCAAACAAACTCAAACCCTCTGATGATTGTCTCAAACAAACTCAAACCCTCTGATGATTCTCTCAAACAAACTCAAACCCTCTGATGATTCCCTCAAACAAACTCAAACCCTCTGATGATTTTCTCAAACAAACTCAAACCTTCTGATGATTCTCTCAAACAAACTCAAACCCTCTGATGATTCTCTCAAACAAACTCAAACCTTCTGATGATTCTCTCAAACAAACTCAAACCCAAATATGATTCAAACAAACTCAAACCCTCTGATGATTCTCTCAAACAAACTCAAACCCAAAGATGATTCTCTCAAACAAACTCAAACCCACTGATGATTCTCTCAAACAAACTCAAACCCTCTGATGATTCTCTCAAACAAACTCAAACCCTCTGATGATTCTCTCAAACAAGCTCAAACCCTCTGATGATTCTCTCAAACAAACTCAAACCCTCTGATGATTCTCTCAAACAAACTCAAACCCTCTGATGATTGTCTCAAACAAACTCAAACCCTCTGATGATTCTCTCAAACAAACTCAAACCCTCTGATGATTCCCTCAAACAAACTCAAACCCTCTGATGATTTTCTCAAACAAACTCAAACCTTCTGATGATTCTCTCAAACAAACTCAAACCCTCTGATGATTCTCTCAAACAAACTCAAACCTTCTGATGATTCTCTCAAACAAACTCAAACCCAAATATGATTCAAACAAACTCAAACCCTCTGATGATTCTCTCAAACAAACTCAAACCCTCTGATGATTCTCTCAAACAAACTCAAAACCAAAGATGATTTTCTCAAACAAACTCAAACCCTCTGATGATTTTCTCAAACAAACTCAAACCCAAAGATGATTGTCTCTAACAAACTCAAACCCTCTGACGATTCTCTCAAACAAACTCAAACCCTCTGATGATTCTTTCAAACAAACTCAAAACCAAAGATGATTTTCTCAAACAAACTAAAACCCTCTGATGATTTTCTCAAACAATCTCAAAACCAAAGATGATTGTCTCAAACAAACTCAAACCCTCTGATGATTCTCTCAAACAAACTTAAACCCTCTGATGATTCTCTCAAACAAACTCAAACCCTCTGATGATTCTCTCAAACAAACTCAAACCCTCTGATGATTCTCTCAAACAAACTCAAACCCTCTGATGATTCTCTCAAACAAACTCAAACCCACAGATGATTCTCTCAAACAAACTCAAACCCTCTGATGATTCTCTCAAACAAACTCAAACCCAAAGATGATTCTCTCAAACAAGCTCAAACCCAAATATGATTCTCTCAAACAAACTCAAACCCTCTGATGATTCTCTCAAACAAACTCAAACCCTCTGATGATTCTCTCAAACAAACTCAAACCCACCGATGATTCTCTCAAACAAACTCAAACCCTCTGATGATTCTCTCAAACAAACTCAAACCCAAAGTTGATTCTCTCAAACAAACTCAAACCCTCTGATGATTCTCTCAAACAAACTCGAACCCTCTGATGATTCTCTCAAACAAACTCAAACCCTCTGATGATTCTCTCAAACAAACTCAAACCCAAATATGATTCTCTCAAACAAACTCAAACCCTCTGATGATTCTCTCAAACAAACTCAAACCCTCTGATGATTGTCTAAAACTAACTCAAACCCACTGATGGATCTCTCAAACAAACTCAAACCCTCTGATGATTCTCTCAAACAAACTCAAACCCTCTGATGATTCTCTCAAACAAACTCAAACCCAAAGATGATTCTCTCAAACAAACTCAAACCCTCTGATGATTCTCTCAAACAAACTCAAACCCACTGATGATTCTCTCAAACAAACTCAAACACTCTGATGATTCTCTCAAACAAACTCAAACCCTCTGATGATTGTCTCAAACAAACTCAAACCCACTGATGATTCTCTCAAACAAACTCAAACCCTCTGATGATTCTCTCAAACAAACTCAAACCCTCTGATGATTCTCTCAAACAAACTCAAACCCAACGATGCTTCTCTCAAACAAACTCAAACCCTCTGATGATTCTCTCAAACAAACTCAAACCCACTGATGATTCTCTCAAACAAACTCAAACCCAAAGATGATTCTCTCAAACAAACTCAAACCCAAAGATGATTCTCTCAAACAAACTCAAACCCACTGATGATTCTCTCAAACAAACTCAAACCCACTGATGATTCTCTCAAACAAACTCAAACCCAAAGATGATTCTCTCAAACAAACTCAAACCCAAAGATGATTCTCTCAAACAAACTCAAACCCAAAGATGATTCTCTCAAACAAACTCAAACCCTCTGATGATTCTCTCAAACAAACTCAAACCCAAAGATGATTCTCTCAAACAAACTCAAACCCTCTGATGATTCTCTCAAAGAAACTCAAATCCTCTGATGATTCTCTCAAACAAACTCAAACCCAAAGATGATTCTCTCAAACAAACTCAAACCCAAAGATGATTCTCTCAAACAAACTCAAACCCTCTGATGATTCTCTCAAACAAACTCAAACGCAAATACGATTCTCTCAAACAAACTCAAACCCTCTGATGATTCTCTCAAACAAACTCAAATGCAAAGATGATTCTCTCAAACAAACTCAAACCCTCTGATGATTCTCTCAAACAAACTCAAACCCTCTGATGATTTTCTCAAACAAACTCAAACCCTCTGATGATTCTCTCAAACAAACTCAAACCCTCTGATGATTTTCTCAAACAAATTCAAACCCTCTGCTGATTGTCTCAAACAAACTCAAACCCTCTGATGATTTTCTCAAACAAATTCAAACCCTCTGCTGATTGTCTCAAACAAACTCAAACCCTCTGATGATTCTCTCAAACAAACTCAAACCCTCTGATGATTCTCTCAAACAAACTCAAACCCAAAGATGATTCTCTCAAACAAACTCAAACCCAAAGATGATTCTCTCAAACAAACTCAAACCCTCTGATGATTTTCTCAAACAAACTCAAACCCAAAGATGATTCTCTCAAACAAACTCAAACCCAAAGATGATTCTCTCAAACAAACTCAAACCCAAAGATGATTCTCTCAAACAAACTCAAACCCAAAGATGATTCTCTCAAACAAACTCAAACCCTCTGTCTCAAACAAACTCAAACCTTCTGATGATTTTCTCAAACAAACTCAAACCTTCTGATGATTGTCTCAAACAAACTCAAACCTTCTGATGATTCTCTCAAACAAACTCAAACCCAAAGATGATTCTCTCAAACAAACTCAAACCCAAAGATGATTCTCTCAAACAAACTCAAACCCACTGATGATTCTCTCAAACAAACCCAAACCCTCTGATGATTCTCTCAAACAAACTCAAACCCTCTGATGATTCTCTCAAACAAACTCAAACCCTCTGATGATTCTCTCAAACAAGCTCAAACCCTCTGATGATTCTCTCAAACAAACTCAAACCCTCTGATGATTCTCTCAAACAAACTCAAACCCTCTGATGATTGTCTCAAACAAACTCAAACCCTCTGATGATTCTCTCAAACAAACTCAAACCCTCTGATGATTCCCTCAAACAAACTCAAACCCTCTGATGATTTTCTCAAACAAACTCAAACCTTCTGATGATTCTCTCAAACAAACTCAAACCCTCTGATGATTCTCTCAAACAAACTCAAACCTTCTGATGATTCTCTCAAACAAACTCAAACCCAAATATGATTCAAACAAACTCAAACCCTCTGATGATTCTCTCAAACAAACTCAAACCCTCTGATGATTCTCTCAAACAAACTCAAAACCAAAGATGATTTTCTCAAACAAACTCAAACCCAAAGATGATTGTCTCAAACAAACTCAAACCCTCTGACGATTCTCTCAAACAAACTCAAACCCTCTGATGATTCTCTCAAACAAACTCAAAACCAAAGATGATTTTCTCAAACAAACTCAAACCCTCTGATGATTTTCTCAAACAAACTCAAAACCAAAGATGATTGTCTCAAACAAACTCAAACCCTCTGATGATTCTCTCAAACAAACTTAAACCCTCTGATGATTCTCTCAAACAAGCTCAAACCCTCTGATGATTCTCTCAAACAAACTCAAACCCTCTGATGATTCTCTCAAACAAACTCAAACCCTCTGATGATTCTCTCAAACAAACTCAAACCCACAGATGATTCTCTCAAACAAACTCAAACCCTCTGATGATTCTCTCAAACAAACTCAAACCCAAAGATGATCTCTCAAACAAGCTCAAACCCAAATATGATTCTCTCAAACAAACTCAAACCCAAAGATGATTCTATCAAACAAACTCAAACCCAAAGATGATTCTCTCAAACAAACTCAAACCCTCTGATGATTCTCTCAAACAAACTCAAACCCAAAGATGATTCTCTCAAACAAACTCAAACCCTCTGATGATTCTCTCAAACAAACTCAAATCCTCTGATGATTCTCTCAAACAAACTCAAACCCAAAGATGATTCTCTCAAACAAACTCAAACCCAAAGATGATTCTCTCAAATAAACTCAAACCCAAAGATGATTCTCTCAAACAAACTCAAACCCTCTTTCTCAAACAAACTCAAACCCACCGATGATTCTCTCAAACAAACTCAAACCCAAAGATGATTCTCTCAAACAAACTCAAACCCAAAGATGATTCTCTCAAACAAACTCAAACCCTCTGATGATTCTCTCAAACAAACTCAAACCCAAAGATGATTTTCTCAAACAAACTCAAACCCAAAGATGATTCTCTCAAACAAACTCAAACCCAAAGATGATTCTCTCAAACAAACTCAAACCATCTGATGATTCTCTCAAACAAACTCAAACCCTCTGGTGATTCTCTCAAACAAACTCAAACCCAAAGTTGATTCTCTCAAACAAACTCAAACCCAAAGATGATTCTCTCAAACAAACTCAAACCCAAAGATGATTCTCTCAAACAAACTCAAACCCACTGATGATTCTCTCAAACAAACTCAAACCCAAAGTTGATTCTCTCAAACAAACTCAAACCCAAAGATGATTCTCTCAAACAAACTCAAACCCAAAGTTGATTCTCGCAAACAAACTCAAACCCACTGATGATTCTCTCAAACAAACTCAAACCCAAAGTTGATTCTCTCAAACAAACTCAAACCCAAAGATGATTCTCTCAAACAAACTCAAACCCTCTGATGATTCTCTCAAACAAACTCAAACCCTCTGATGATTCTCTCAAACAAACTCAAACCCAAAGATGATTCTCTCAAACAAGCTCAAACCCTTTGATGATTCTCTCAAACAAACTCAAACCCTCTGATGATTCTCTCAAACAAACTCAAACCCACTGATGATTCTCTCAAACAAACTCAAATCCTCTGATGATTCTCTCAAACAAACTCAAACCCACTGATGATTCTCTCAAACAAACTCAAATCCTCTGATGATTCTCTCAAACAAACTCAAACCCAAAGATGATTCTCTCAAACAAACTCAAACCCAAAGATGATTCTCTCAAACAAACTCAAACCCAAAGATGATTCTCTCAAACAAACTCAAACCCTCTGATGATTCTCTCAAACAAACTCAAACCCTCTGATGATTCTCTCAAACAAACTCAAACCCAACGATGATTCTCTCAAACAAACTCAAACCCTCTGATGATTCTCTCAAACAAACTCAAACCCACTGATGATTCTCTCAAACAAACTCAAACCCAAAGATGATTCTCTCAAACAAACTCAAACCCAAAGATGATTCTCTCAAACAAACTCAAACCCTCTGATGATTCTCTCAAACAAACTCAAACCCACTGATGATTCTCTCAAACAAACTCAAACCCTCTGATGATTCTCTCAAACAAACTCAAACCCTCTGATGATTGTCTCAAACAAACTCAAACCCACTGATGATTCTCTCAAACAAACTCAAACCCTCTGATGATTCTCTCAAACAAACTCAAACCCTCTGATGATTCTCTCAAACAAACTCAAACCCAACGATGATTCTCTCAAACAAACTCAAACCCTCTGATGATTCTCTCAAACAAACTCAAACCCACTGATGATTCTCTCAAACAAACTCAAACCCAAAGATGATTCTCTCAAACAAACTCAAACCCAAAGATGATTATCTCAAACAAACTCAAACCCACTGATGATTCTCTCAAACAAACTCAAACCCACTGATGATTCTCTCAAACAAACTCAAACCCAAAGATGATTCTCTCAAACAAACTCAAACCCAAAGATGATTCTCTCAAACAAACTCAAACTCAAAGATGATTCTCTCAAACAAACTCAAACCCTCTGATGATTCTCTCAAACAAACTCAAACCCAAAGATGATTCTCTCAAACAAACTCAAACCCTCTGATGATTCTCTCAAACAAACTCAAATCCTCTGATGATTCTCTCAAACAAACTCAAACCCAAAGATGATTCTCTCAAACAAACTCAAACCCAAAGATGATTCTCTCAAACAAACTCAAACCCTCTGATGATTCTCTCAAACAAACTCAAACGCAAATACGATTCTCTCAAACAAACTCAAACCCTCTGATGATTCTCTCAAACAAACTCAAATGCAAAGATGATTCTCTCAAACAAACTCAAACCCTCTGATGATTCTCTCAAACAAACTCAAACCCTCTGATGATTTTCTCAAACAAACTCAAACCCTCTGATGATTCTCTCAAACAAACTCAAACCCTCTGATGATTTTCTCAAACAAATTCAAACCCTCTGCTGATTGTCTCAAACAAACTCAAACCCTCTGATGATTTTCTCAAACAAATTCAAACCCTCTGCTGATTGTCTCAAACAAACTCAAACCCTCTGATGATTCTCTCAAACAAACTCAAACCCTCTGATGATTCTCTCAAACAAACTCAAACCCAAAGATGATTCTCTCAAACAAACTCAAACCCAAAGATGATTCTCTCAAACAAACTCAAACCCTCTGATGATTTTCTCAAACAAACTCAAACCCAAAGATGATTCTCTCAAACAAACTCAAACCCAAAGATGATTCTCTCAAACAAACTCAAACCCAAAGATGATTCTCTCAAACAAACTCAAACCCTCTGATGATTCTCTCAAACAAACTCAAACCTTCTGATGATTTTCTCAAACAAACTCAAACCTTCTGATGATTGTCTCAAACAAACTCAAACCTTCTGATGATTCTCTCAAACAAACTCAAACCCAAAGATGATTTTCTCAAACAAAATCAAACTGTCTGATGATTCTCTCAAACAAACTCAAACCCTCTGATGATTGTCTCAAACAAACTCAAACCCACTGATGATTGTCTCAAACAAACTCAAACCCAAAGATGATTTTCTCAAACAAACTCAAACCCTCTGATGATTCTCTCAAACAAACTCAATCCCACTGATGATTGTCTCAAACAAACTCAAACCCACTGATGATTCTCTCAAACAAACTCAAACCCTCTGATGATTCTCTCAAACAAACTCAAACCCTCTGATGATTCTCTAAAACAAACTCAAACACTCTGATGCTTCTCTCAGACAAACTCAAACCCACAGATGATTGTCTCAAACAAATTCAAACCCACTGATGATTCTCTCAAACAAACTCAAACGCTCTGATGATTCTCTCAAACAAACTCAAACCCACTGATGATTGTCTCAAACAAACTCAAACCCACTGATGATTCTCTCAAACAAACTCAAACCCTCTGATGATTCTCTCAAACAAACTCAAACCCAAAGATGATTCTCTCAAACAAACTCAAACCCTCGGATGATTCTCTCAAACAAACTCAAACCCACTGATGATTCTCTCAAACAAACTCAAACCCAAATATGATTCTCTCAAACAAACTCAAACCCTCTGATGATTCTCTCAAACAAACTCAAACCCTCTGATGATTGTCTCAAACTAACTCAAACCCACTGATAGATCTCTCAAACAAACTCAAACCCTCTGATGATTCTCTCAAACAAACTCAAACCCTCTGATGATTCTCTCAAACAAACTCAAACCCAAAGATGATTCTCTCAAACAAACTCAAACCCTCTGATGATTCTCTCAAACAAACTCAAACCCACTGATGATTCTCTCAAACAAACTCAAGCCCTCTGATGATTCTCTCAAACAAACTCAAACCCTCTGATGATTGTCTCAAACAAACTCAAACCCACTGATGATTCTCTCAAACAAACTCAAACCCTCTGATGATTCTCTCAAACAAACTCAAACCCTCTGATGATTCTCTCAAACAAACTCAAACCCAACGATGATTCTCTCAAACAAACTCAAACCCTCTGATGATTCTCTCAAACAAACTCAAACCCACTGATGATTCTCTCAAACAAACTCAAACCCAAAGATGATTCTCTCAAACAAACTCAAACCCAAAGATGATTCTCTCAAACAAACTCAAACCCACTGATGATTCTCTCAAACAAACTCAAACCCACTGATGATTCTCTCAAACAAACTCAAACCCAAAGATGATTCTCTCAAACAAACTCAAACCCAAAGATGATTCTCTCAAACAAACTCAAACCCAAAGATGATTCTCTCAAACAAACTCAAACCCTCTGATGATTCTTTCAAACAAACTCAAACCCAAAGATGATTCTCTCAAACAAACTCAAACCCTCTGATGATTCTCTCAAACAAACTCAAATCCTCTGATGATTCTCTCAAACAAACTCAAACCCAAAGATGATTCTCTCAAACAAACTCAAACCTAAAGATGATTCTCTCAAACAAACTCAAACCCTCTGATGATTCTCTCAAACAAACTCAAACGCAAATATGATTCTCTCAAACAAACTCAAACCCTCTGATGATTCTCTCAAACAAACTCAAATGCAAAGATGATTCTCTCAAACAAACTCAAACCCTCTGATGATTCTCTCAAACAAACTCAAACCCTCTGATGATTTTCTCAAACAAACTCAAACCCTCTGATGATTCTCTCAAACAAACTCAAACCCTCTGATGATTTTCTCAAACAAATTCAAACCCTCTGCTGATTGTCTCAAACAAACTCAAACCCTCTGATGATTTTCTCAAACAAATTCAAACCCTCTGCTAATTGTCTCAAACAAACTCAAACCCTCTGATGATTCTCTCAAACAAACTCAAACCCTCTGATGATTCTCTCAAACAAACTCAAACCCAAAGATGATTCTCTCAAACAAACTCAAACCCAAAGATGATTCTCTCAAACAAACTCAAACCCTCTGATGATTTTCTCGAACAAACTCAAACCCAAAGATGATTCTCTCAAACAAACTCAAACCCAAAGATGATTCTCTCAAACAATCTCAAACCCAAAGATGATTCTCTCAAACAAACTCAAACCCAAAGATGATTCTCTCAAACAAACTCAAACCCTCTGTCTCAAACAAACTCAAACCTTCTGATGATTTTCTCAAACAAACTCAAACCTTCTGATGATTGTCTCAAACAAACTCAAACCTTCTGATGATTCTCTAAAACAAACTCAAACCCAAAGATGATTCTCTCAAACAAACTCAAACCCAAAGATGATTCTCTCAAACAAACTCAAACCCACTGATGATTCTCTCAAACAAACTCAAACCCTCTGATGATTCTCTCAAACAAACTCAAACCCTCTGATGATTCTCTCAAACAAGCTCAAACCCTCTGATGATTCTCTCAAACAAACTCAAACCCTCTGATGATTCTCTCAAACAAACTCAAACCCTCTGATGATTGTCTCAAACAAACTCAAACCCTCTGATGATTCTCTCAAACAAACTCAAACCCTCTGATGATTCCCTCAAACAAACTCAAACCCTCTGATGATTTTCTCAAACAAACTCAAACCTTCTGATGATTCTCTCAAACAAACTCAAACCCTCTGATGATTCTCTCAAACAAACTCAAACCTTCTGATGATTCTCTCAAACAAACTCAAACCCAAATATGATTCAAACAAACTCAAACCCTCTGATGATTCTCTCAAACAAACTCAAACCCTCTGATGATTCTCTCAAACAAACTCAAAACCAAAGATGATTTTCTCAAACAAACTCAAACCCTCTGATGATTTTCTCAAACAAACTCAAACCCAAAGATGATTGTCTCAAACAAACTCAAACCCTCTGACGATTCTCTCAAACAAACTCAAACCCTCTGATGATTCTTTCAAACAAACTCAAAACCAAAGATGATTTTCTCAAACAAACTAAAACCCTCTGATGATTTTCTCAAACAATCTCAAAACCAAAGATGATTGTCTCAAACAAACTCAAACCCTCTGATGATTCTCTCAAACAAACTTAAACCCTCTGATGATTCTCTCAAACAAACTCAAACCCTCTGATGATTCTCTCAAACAAACTCAAACCCTCTAATGATTCTCTCAAACAAACTCAAACCCTCTGATGATTCTCTCAAACAAACTCAAACCCACAGATGATTCTCTCAAATAAACTCAAACCCTCTGATGATTCTCTCAAACAAACTCAAACCCAAAGATGATTCTCTCAAACAAGCTCAAACCCAAATATGATTCTCTCAAACAAACTCAAACCCTCTGATGATTCTCTCAAACAAACTCAAACCCTCTGATGATTCTCTCAAACAAACTCAAACCCACCGATGATTCTCTCAAACAAACTCAAACCCTCTGATGATTCTCTCAAACAAACTCAAACCCAAAGTTGATTCTCTCAAACAAACTCAAACCCTCTGATGATTCTCTCAAACAAACTCGAACCCTCTGATGATTCTCTCAAACAAACTCAAACCCTCTGATGATTCTCTCAAACAAACTCAAACCCTCTGATGATTCTCTCAAACAAACGCAAACCCTCTGATGATTCTCTCAAACAAACTCAAACCCTCTGATGATTCTCTCAAACAAACTCAAACCCTCTGATGATTGTCTCAAACAAACTCAATCCCTCTGATGATTGTCTCAAACAAACTCAAACCCAAAGATGATTTTCTCAAACAAAATCAAACTGTCTGATGATTCTCTCAAACAAACTCAAACCCTCTGATGATTGTCTCAAACAAACTCAAACCCACTGATGATTGTCTCAAACAAGCTCAAACCCAAAGATGCTTTTCTCATACAAACTCAAACCCTCTGATGATTCTCTCAAACAAACTCAATCCCACTGATGATTGTCTCAAACAAACTCAAACCCACTGATGATTCTCTCAAACAAACTCAAACCCTCTGATGATTCTCTCAAACAAACTCAAACCCTCTGATGATTCTGTAAAACAAACTCAAACACTCTGATGCTTCTCTCAGACAAACTCAAACCCACAGATGATTGTCTCAAACAAATTCAAACCCACTGATGATTCTCTCAAACAAACTCAAACGCTCTGATGATTCTCTCAAACAAACTCAAACCCACTGATGATTGTCTCAAACAAACTCAAACCCACTGATGATTCTCTCAAACAAACTCAAACCCTCTGATGATTCTCTCAAACAAACTCAAACCCAAAGATGATTCTCTCAAACAAACTCAAACCCTCAGATGATTCTCTCAAACAAACTCAAACCCACTGATGATTCTCTCAAACAAACTCAAACCCAAATATGATTCTCTCAAACAAACTCAAACCCTCTGATGATTGTCTAAAACTAACTCAAACCCACTGATGGATCTCTCAAACAAACTCAAACCCTCTGATGATTCTCTCAAACAAACTCAAACCCTCTGATGATTCTCTCAAACAAACTCAAACCCAAAGATGATTCTCTCAAACAAACTCAAACCCTCTGATGATTCTCTCAAACAAACTCAAACCCACTGATGATTCTCTCAAACAAACTCAAACACTCTGATGATTCTCTCAAACAAACTCAAACCCTCTGATGATTGTCTCAAACAAACTCAAACCCACTGATGATTCACTCAAACAAACTCAAACCCTCTGATGATTCTCTCAAACAAACTCAAACCCTCTGATGATTCTCTCAAACAAACTCAAACCCAACGATGATTCTCTCAAACAAACTCAAACCCTCTGATGATTCTCTCAAACAAACTCAAACCCACTGATGATTCTCTCAAACAAACTCAAACCCAAAGATGATTCTCTCAAACAAACTCAAACCCAAAGATGATTCTCTCAAACAAACTCAAACCCACTGATGATTCTCTCAAACAAACTCAAACCCACTGATGATTCTCTCAAACAAACTCAAACCCAAAGATGATTCTCTCAAACAAACTCAAACCCAAAGATGATTCTCTCAAACAAACTCAAACCCAAAGATGATTCTCTCAAACAAACTCAAACCCTCTGATGATTCTCTCAAACAAACTCAAACCCAAAGATGATTCTCTCAAACAAACTCAAACCCTCTGATGATTCTCTCAAACAAACTCAAATCCTCTGATGATTCTCTCAAACAAACTCAAACCCAAAGATGATTCTCTCAAACAAACTCAAACCCAAAGATGATTCTCTCAAACAAACTCAAACCCTCTGATGATTCTCTCAAACAAACTCAAACGCAAATACGATTCTCTCAAACAAACTCAAACCCTCTGATGATTCTCTCAAACAAACTCAAATGCAAAGATGATTCTCTCAAACAAACTCAAACCCTCTGATGATTCTCTCAAACAAACTCAAACCCTCTGATGATTTTCTCAAACAAACTCAAACCCTCTGATGATTCTCTCAAACAAACTCAAACCCTCTGATGATTTTCTCAAACAAATTCAAACCCTCTGCTGATTGTCTCAAACAAACTCAAACCCTCTGATGATTTTCTCAAACAAATTCAAACCCTCTGCTGATTGTCTCAAACAAACTCAAACCCTCTGATGATTCTCTCAAACAAACTCAAACCCTCTGATGATTCTCTCAAACAAACTCAAACCCAAAGATGATTCTCTCAAACAAACTCAAACCCAAAGATGATTCTCTCAAACAAACTCAAACCCTCTGATGATTTTCTCAAACAAACTCAAACCCAAAGATGATTCTCTCAAACAAACTCAAACCCAAAGATGATTCTCTCAAACAAACTCAAACCCAAAGATGATTCTCTCAAACAAACTCAAACCCAAAGATGATTCTCTCAAACAAACTCAAACCCTCTGTCTCAAACAAACTCAAACCTTCTGATGATTTTCTCAAACAAACTCAAACCTTCTGATGATTGTCTCAAACAAACTCAAACCTTCTGATGATTCTCTCAAACAAACTCAAACCCAAAGATGATTCTCTCAAACAAACTCAAACCCAAAGATGATTCTCTCAAACAAACTCAAACCCACTGATGATTCTCTCAAACAAACCCAAACCCTCTGATGATTCTCTCAAACAAACTCAAACCCTCTGATGATTCTCTCAAACAAACTCAAACCCTCTGATGATTCTCTCAAACAAGCTCAAACCCTCTGATGATTCTCTCAAACAAACTCAAACCCTCTGATGATTCTCTCAAACAAACTCAAACCCTCTGATGATTGTCTCAAACAAACTCAAACCCTCTGATGATTCTCTCAAACAAACTCAAACCCTCTGATGATTCCCTCAAACAAACTCAAACCCTCTGATGATTTTCTCAAACAAACTCAAACCTTCTGATGATTCTCTCAAACAAACTCAAACCCTCTGATGATTCTCTCAAACAAACTCAAACCTTCTGATGATTCTCTCAAACAAACTCAAACCCAAATATGATTCAAACAAACTCAAACCCTCTGATGATTCTCTCAAACAAACTCAAACCCTCTGATGATTCTCTCAAACAAACTCAAAACCAAAGATGATTTTCTCAAACAAACTCAAACCCAAAGATGATTGTCTCAAACAAACTCAAACCCTCTGACGATTCTCTCAAACAAACTCAAACCCTCTGATGATTCTCTCAAACAAACTCAAAACCAAAGATGATTTTCTCAAACAAACTCAAACCCTCTGATGATTTTCTCAAACAAACTCAAAACCAAAGATGATTGTCTCAAACAAACTCAAACCCTCTGATGATTCTCTCAAACAAACTTAAACCCTCTGATGATTCTCTCAAACAAGCTCAAACCCTCTGATGATTCTCTCAAACAAACTCAAACCCTCTGATGATTCTCTCAAACAAACTCAAACCCTCTGATGATTCTCTCAAACAAACTCAAACCCACAGATGATTCTCTCAAACAAACTCAAACCCTCTGATGATTCTCTCAAACAAACTCAAACCCAAAGATGATTCTCTCAAACAAGCTCAAACCCAAATATGATTCTCTCAAACAAACTCAAACCCAAAGATGATTCTATCAAACAAACTCAAACCCAAAGATGATTCTCTCAAACAAACTCAAACCCTCTGATGATTCTCTCAAACAAACTCAAACCCAAAGATGATTCTCTCAAACAAACTCAAACCCTCTGATGATTCTCTCAAACAAACTCAAATCCTCTGATGATTCTCTCAAACAAACTCAAACCCAAAGATGATTCTCTCAAACAAACTCAAACCCAAAGATGATTCTCTCAAATAAACTCAAACCCAAAGATGATTCTCTCAAACAAACTCAAACCCTCTTTCTCAAACAAACTCAAACCCACCGATGATTCTCTCAAACAAACTCAAACCCAAAGATGATTCTCTCAAACAAACTCAAACCCAAAGATGATTCTCTCAAACAAACTCAAACCCTCTGATGATTCTCTCAAACAAACTCAAACCCAAAGATGATTTTCTCAAACAAACTCAAACCCAAAGATGATTCTCTCAAACAAACTCAAACCCAAAGATGATTCTCTCAAACAAACTCAAACCATCTGATGATTCTCTCAAACAAACTCAAACCCTCTGGTGATTCTCTCAAACAAACTCAAACCCAAAGTTGATTCTCTCAAACAAACTCAAACCCAAAGATGATTCTCTCAAACAAACTCAAACCCAAAGATGATTCTCTCAAACAAACTCAAACCCACTGATGATTCTCTCAAACAAACTCAAACCCAAAGTTGATTCTCTCAAACAAACTCAAACCCAAAGATGATTCTCTCAAACAAACTCAAACCCAAAGTTGATTCTCGCAAACAAACTCAAACCCACTGATGATTCTCTCAAACAAACTCAAACCCAAAGTTGATTCTCTCAAACAAACTCAAACCCAAAGATGATTCTCTCAAACAAACTCAAACCCTCTGATGATTCTCTCAAACAAACTCAAACCCTCTGATGATTCTCTCAAACAAACTCAAACCCAAAGATGATTCTCTCAAACAAGCTCAAACCCTTTGATGATTCTCTCAAACAAACTCAAACCCTCTGATGATTCTCTCAAACAAACTCAAACCCACTGATGATTCTCTCAAACAAACTCAAATCCTCTGATGATTCTCTCAAACAAACTCAAATCCTCTGATGATTCTCTCAAACAAACTCAAACCCAAAGATGATTCTCTCAAACAAACTCAAACCCAAAGATGATTCTCTCAAACAAACTCAAACCCAAAGATGATTCTCTCAAACAAACTCAAACCCAAAGATGATTCTCTCAAACAAACTCAAACCCAAAGATGATTCTCTCAAACAAACTCAAACCCTCTGATGATTCTCTCAAACAAACTCAAACCCTCTGATGATTCTCTCAAACAAACTCAAACCCAACGATGATTCTCTCAAACAAACTCAAACCCTCTGATGATTCTCTCAAACAAACTCAAACCCACTGATGATTCTCTCAAACAAACTCAAACCCAAAGATGATTCTCTCAAACAAACTCAAACCCAAAGATGATTCTCTCAAACAAACTCAAACCCTCTGATGATTCTCTCAAACAAACTCAAACCCACTGATGATTCTCTCAAACAAACTCAAACCCTCTGATGATTCTCTCAAACAAACTCAAACCCTCTGATGATTGTCTCAAACAAACTCAAACCCACTGATGATTCTCTCAAACAAACTCAAACCCTCTGATGATTCTCTCAAACAAACTCAAACCCTCTGATGATTCTCTCAAACAAACTCAAACCCAACGATGATTCTCTCAAACAAACTCAAACCCTCTGATGATTCTCTCAAACAAACTCAAACCCACTGATGATTCTCTCAAACAAACTCAAACCCAAAGATGATTCTCTCAAACAAACTCAAACCCAAAGATGATTCTCTCAAACAAACTCAAACCCACTGATGATTCTCTCAAACAAACTCAAACCCACTGATGATTCTCTCAAACAAACTCAAACCCAAAGATGATTCTCTCAAACAAACTCAAACCCAAAGATGATTCTCTCAAACAAACTCAAACCCAAAGATGATTCTCTCAAACAAACTCAAACCCTCTGATGATTCTCTCAAACAAACTCAAACCCAAAGATGATTCTCTCAAACAAACTCAAACCCTCTGACGATTCTCTCAAACAAACTCAAATCCTCTGATGATTCTCTCAAACAAACTCAAACCCAAAGATGATTCTCTCAAACAAACTCAAACCCAAAGATGATTCTCTCAAACAAACTCAAACCCTCTGATGATTCTCTCAAACAAACTCAAACGCAAATACGATTCTCTCAAACAAACTCAAACCCTCTGATGATTCTCTCAAACAAACTCAAATGCAAAGATGATTCTCTCAAACAAACTCAAATGCAAAGATGATTCTCTCAAACAAACTCAAACCCTCTGATGATTTTCTCAAACAAACTCAAACCCTCTGATGATTCTCTCAAACAAACTCAAACCCTCTGATGATTTTCTCAAACAAATTCAAACCCTCTGCTGATTGTCTCAAACAAACTCAAACCCTCTGATGATTTTCTCAAACAAATTCAAACCCTCTGCTGATTGTCTCAAACAAACTCAAACCCTCTGATGATTCTCTCAAACAAACTCAAACCCTCTGATGATTCTCTCAAACAAACTCAAACCCAAAGATGATTCTCTCAAACAAACTCAAACCCAAAGATGATTCTCTCAAACAAACTCAAACCCTCTGATGATTTTCTCAAACAAACTCAAACCCAAAGATGATTCTCTCAAACAAACTCAAACCCAAAGATGATTCTCTCAAACAAACTCAAACCCAAAGATGATTCTCTCAAACAAACTCAAACCCAAAGATGATTCTCTCAAACAAACTCAAACCCTCTGTCTCAAACAAACTCAAACCTTCTGATGATTTTCTCAAACAAATTCAAACCTTCTGATGATTGTCTCAAACAAACTCAAACCTTCTGATGATTCTCTCAAACAAACTCAAACCCAAAGATGATTCTCTCAAACAAACTCAAACCCAAAGATGATTCTCTCAAACAAACTCAAACCCACTGATGATTCTCTCAAACAAACCCAAACCCTCTGATGATTCTCTCAAACAAACTCAAACCCTCTGATGATTCTCTCAAACAAACTCAAACCCTCTGATGATTCTCTCAAACAAGCTCAAACCCTCTGATGATTCTCTCAAACAAACTCAAACCCTCTGATGATTCTCTCAAACAAACTCAAACCCTCTGATGATTGTCTCAAACAAACTCAAACCCTCTGATGATTCTCTCAAACAAACTCAAACCCTCTGATGATTCCCTCAAACAAACTCAAACCCTCTGATGATTTTCTCAAACAAACTCAAACCTTCTGATGATTCTCTCAAACAAACTCAAACCCTCTGATGATTCTCTCAAACAAACTCAAACCTTCTGATGATTCTCTCAAACAAACTCAAACCCAAATATGATTCAAACAAACTCAAACCCTCTGATGATTCTCTCAAACAAACTCAAACCCTCTGATGATTCTCTCAAACAAACTCAAAACCAAAGATGATTTTCTCAAACAAACTCAAACCCAAAGATGATTGTCTCAAACAAACTCAAACCCTCTGACGATTCTCTCAAACAAACTCAAACCCTCTGATGATTCTCTCAAACAAACTCAAAACCAAAGATGATTTTCTCAAACAAACTCAAACCCTCTGATGATTTTCTCAAACAAACTCAAAACCAAAGATGATTGTCTCAAACAAACTCAAACCCTCTGATGATTCTCTCAAACAAATTAAACCCTCTGATGATTCTCTCAAACAAGCTCAAACCCTCTGATGATTCTCTCAAACAAACTCAAACCCTCTGATGATTCTCTCAAACAAACTCAAACCCTCTGATGATTCTCTCAAACAAACTCAAACCCACAGATGATTCTCTCAAACAAACTCAAACCCTCTGATGATTCTCTCAAACAAACTCAAACCCAAAGATGATTCTCTCAAACAAGCTCAAACCCAAATATGATTCTCTCAAACAAACTCAAACCCAAAGATGATTCTATCAAACAAACTCAAACCCAAAGATGATTCTCTCAAATAAACTCAAACCCTCTGATGATTCTCTCAAACAAACTCAAACCCAAAGATGATTCTCTCAAACAAACTCAAACCCTCTGATGATTCTCCCAAACAAACTCAAATCCTCTGATGATTCTCTCAAACAAACTCAAACCCAAAGATGATTCTCTCAAACAAACTCAAACCCAAAGATGATTCTCTCAAACAAACTCAAACCCAAAGATGATTCTCTCAAACAAACTCAAACCCTCTTTCTCAAACAAACTCAAACCCACCGATGATTCTCTCAAACAAACTCAAACCCAAAGATGATTCTCTCAAACAAACTCAAACCCAAAGATGATTCTCTCAAACAAACTCAAACCCTCTGATGATTCTCTCAAACAAACTCAAACCCAAAGATGATTTTCTCAAACAAACTCAAACCCAAAGATGATTCTCTCAAACAAACTCAAACCCAAAGATGATTCTCTCAAACAAACTCAAACCATCTGATGATTCTCTCAAACAAACTCAAACCCTCTGGTGATTCTCTCAAACAAACTCAAACCCAAAGTTGATTCTCTCAAACAAACTCAAACCCAAAGACGATTCTCTCAAACAAACTCAAACCCAAAGATGATTCTCTCAAACAAACTCAAACCCACTGATGATTCTCTCAAACAAACTCAAACCCAAAGTTGATTCTCTCAAACAAACTCAAACCCAAAGATGATTCTCTCAAACAAACTCAAACCCAAAGTTGATTCTCGCAAACAAACTCAAACCCACTGATGATTCTCTCAAACAAACTCAAACCCAAAGTTGATTCTCTCAAACAAACTCAAACCCAAAGATGATTCTCTCAAACAAACTCAAACCCTCTGATGATTCTCTCAAACAAACTCAAACCCTCTGATGATTCTCTCAAACAAACTCAAACCCAAAGATGATTCTCTCAAACAAGCTCAAACCCTTTGATGATTCTCTCAAACAAACTCAAACCCTCTGATGATTCTCTCAAACAAACTCAAACCCACTGATGATTCTCTCAAACAAACTCAAATCCTCTGATGATTCTCTCAAACAAACTCAAACCCACTGATGATTCTCTCAAACAAACTCAAATCCTCTGATGATTCTCTCAAACAAACTCAAACCCAAAGATGATTCTCTCAAACAAACTCAAACCCAAAGATGTTCTCTCAAACAAACTCAAACCCAAAGATGATTCTCTCAAACAAACTCAAACCCTCTGATGATTCTCTCAAACAAACTCAAACCCAAAGATGATTCTCTCAAACAAACTCAAACCCTCTGATGATTGTCTCAAACAAACTCAAATCCTCTGATGATTCTCTCAAACAAACTCAAACCCAAAGATGATTCTCTCAAACAAACTCAAACCCAAAGATGATTCTCTCAAACAAACTCAAACCCAAAGATGATTCTCTCAAACAAACTCAAACCCTCTGATGATTTTCTCAAACAAACTCAAACCCAAAGATGATTCTCTCAAACAAACTCAAACCCAAAGATGATTCTCTCAAACAAACTCAAACCCAAAGATGATTCTCTCAAACAAACTCAAACCCAAAGATGATTCTCTCAAACATACTCAAACCCAAAGATGATTCTCTCAAACAAACTCAAACCCAAAGATGATTCTCTCAAACAAACTCAAACCCAAAGATGACTCTCTCAAACAAACTCAAACCCAAAGATGATTCTCTCAAACAAACTCAAACCCAAAGATGATTCTCTCAAACAAACTCAAACCCACTGATGATTCTCTCAAACAAACTCAAACCCAAAGTTGATTCTCTCAAACAAACTCAAACCCAAAGATGATTCTCTCAAACAAACTCAAACCCAAAGTTGATTCTCGCAAACAAACTCAAACCCACTGATGATTCTTTCAAACAAACTCAAACCCAAAGTTGATTCTCTCAAACAAACTCAAACCCAAAGATGATTCTCTCAAACAAACTCAAACCCTCTGATGATTCTCTCAAACAAACTCAAACCCTCTGATGATTCTCTCAAACAAACTCAAACCCAAAGATGATTCTCTCAAACAAGCTCAAACCCTTTGATGATTCTCTCAAACAAACTCAAACCCTCTGATGATTCTCTCAAACAAACTCAAACCCACTGATGATTCTCTCAAACAAACTCAAATCCTCTGATGATTCTCTCAAACAAACTCAAACCCACTGATGATTCTCTCAAACAAACTCAAATCCTCTGATGATTCTCTCAAACAAACTCAAACCCAAAGATGATTCTCTCAAACAAACTCAAACGCAAAGATGTTCTCTCAAACAAACTCAAACCCAAAGATGATTCTCTCAAACAAACTCAAACCCTCTGATGATTCTCTCAAACAAACTCAAACCCAAAGATGATTCTCTCAAACAAACTCAAACCCTCTGATGATTGTCTCAAACAAACTCAAATCCTCTGATGATTCTCTCAAACAAACTCAAACCCAAAGATGATTCTCTCAAACAAACTCAAACCCAAAGATGATTCTCTCAAACAAACTCAAACCCAAAGATGATTCTCTCAAACAAACTCAAACCCTCTGATGATTTTCTCAAACAAACTCAAACCCAAAGATGATTCTCTCAAACAAACTCAAACCCAAAGATGATTCTCTCAAACAAACTCAAACCCAAAGATGATTCTCTCAAACAAACTCAAACCCAAAGATGATTCTCTCAAACATACTCAAACCCAAAGATGATTCTCTCAAACAAACTCAAACCCAAAGATGATTCTCTCAAACAAACTCAAACCCAAAGATGACTCTCTCAAACAAACTCAAACCCAAAGATGATTCTCTCAAACAAACTCAAACCCAAAGATGATTCTCTCAAACAAACTCAAACCCACTGATGATTCTCTCAAACAAACTCAAACCCTCTGATGATTCTCTCAAACAAACTCAAACCCTCTGATGATTCTCTCAAACAAACTCAAACCCAACGATGATTCTCTCAAACAAACTCAAACCCTCTGATGATTCTCTCAAACAAACTCAAACCCACTGATGATTCTCTCAAACAAACTCAAACCCAAAGATGATTCTCTCAAACAAACTCAAACCCAAAGATGATTCTCTCAAACAAACTCAAACCCACTGATGATTCTCTCAAACAAACTCAAACCCACTGATGATTCTCTCAAACAAACTCAAACCCAAAGATGATTCTCTCAAACAAACTCAAACCCAAAGATGATTCTCTCAAACAAACTCAAACCCAAAGATGATTCTCTCAAACAAACTCAAACCCTCTGATGATTCTCTCAAACAAACTCAAACCCAAAGATGATTCTCTCAAACAAACTCAAACCCTCTGATGATTCTCTCAAACAAACTCAAATCCTCTGATGATTCTCTCAAACAAACTCAAACCCAAAGATGATTCTCTCAAACAAACTCAAACCCAAAGATGATTCTCTCAAACAAACTCAAACCCTCTGATGATTCTCTCAAACAAACTCAAACGCAAATACGATTCTCTCAAACAAACTCAAACCCTCTGATGATTCTCTCAAACAAACTCAAATGCAAAGATGATTCTCTCAAACAAACTCAAACCCTCTGATGATTCTCTCAAACAAACTCAAACCCTCTGATGATTTTCTCAAACAAACTCAAACCCTCTGATGATTCTCTCAAACAAACTCAAACCCTCTGATGATTTTCTCAAACAAATTCAAACCCTCTGCTGATTGTCTCAAACAAACTCAAACCCTCTGATGATTTTCTCAAACAAATTCAAACCCTCTGCTGATTGTCTCAAACAAACTCAAACCCTCTGATGATTCTCTCAAACAAACTCAAACCCTCTGATGATTCTCTCAAACAAACTCAAACCCAAAGATGATTCTCTCAAACAAACTCAAACCCAAAGATGATTCTCTCAAACAAACTCAAACCCTCTGATGATTTTCTCAAACAAACTCAAACCCAAAGATGATTCTCTCAAACAAACTCAAACCCAAAGATGATTCTCTCAAACAAACTCAAACCCAAAGATGATTCTCTCAAACAAACTCAAACCCAAAGATGATTCTCTCAAACAAACTCAAACCCTCTGTCTCAAACAAACTCAAACCTTCTGATGATTTTCTCAAACAAACTCAAACCTTCTGATGATTGTCTCAAACAAACTCAAACCTTCTGATGATTCTCTCAAACAAACTCAAACCCAAAGATGATTCTCTCAAACAAACTCAAACCCAAAGATGATTCTCTCAAACAAACTCAAACCCACTGATGATTCTCTCAAACAAACCCAAACCCTCTGATGATTCTCTCAAACAAACTCAAACCCTCTGATGATTCTCTCAAACAAACTCAAACCCTCTGATGATTCTCTCAAACAAGCTCAAACCCTCTGATGATTCTCTCAAACAAACTCAAACCCTCTGATGATTCTCTCAAACAAACTCAAACCCTCTGATGATTGTCTCAAACAAACTCAAACCCTCTGATGATTCTCTCAAACAAACTCAAACCCTCTGATGATTCCCTCAAACAAACTCAAACCCTCTGATGATTTTCTCAAACAAACTCAAACCTTCTGATGATTCTCTCAAACAAACTCAAACCCTCTGATGATTCTCTCAAACAAACTCAAACCTTCTGATGATTCTCTCAAACAAACTCAAACCCAAATATGATTCAAACAAACTCAAACCCTCTGATGATTCTCTCAAACAAACTCAAACCCTCTGATGATTCTCTCAAACAAACTCAAAACCAAAGATGATTTTCTCAAACAAACTCAAACCCAAAGATGATTGTCTCAAACAAACTCAAACCCTCTGACGATTCTCTCAAACAAACTCAAACCCTCTGATGATTCTCTCAAACAAACTCAAAACCAAAGATGATTTTCTCAAACAAACTCAAACCCTCTGATGATTTTCTCAAACAAACTCAAAACCAAAGATGATTGTCTCAAACAAACTCAAACCCTCTGATGATTCTCTCAAACAAACTTAAACCCTCTGATGATTCTCTCAAACAAGCTCAAACCCTCTGATGATTCTCTCAAACAAACTCAAACCCTCTGATGATTCTCTCAAACAAACTCAAACCCTCTGATGATTCTCTCAAACAAACTCAAACCCACAGATGATTCTCTCAAACAAACTCAAACCCTCTGATGATTCTCTCAAACAAACTCAAACCCAAAGATGATTCTCTCAAACAAGCTCAAACCCAAATATGATTCTCTCAAACAAACTCAAACCCAAAGATGATTCTATCAAACAAACTCAAACCCAAAGATGATTCTCTCAAACAAACTCAAACCCTCTGATGATTCTCTCAAACAAACTCAAACCCAAAGATGATTCTCTCAAACAAACTCAAACCCTCTGATGATTCTCTCAAACAAACTCAAATCCTCTGATGATTCTCTCAAACAAACTCAAACCCAAAGATGATTCTCTCAAACAAACTCAAACCCAAAGATGATTCTCTCAAACAAACTCAAACCCTCTTTCTCAAACAAACTCAAACCCACCGATGATTCTCTCAAACAAACTCAAACCCAAAGATGATTCTCTCAAACAAACTCAAACCCAAAGATGATTCTCTCAAACAAACTCAAACCCTCTGATGATTCTCTCAAACAAACTCAAACCCTCTGATGATTCTCTCAAACAAACTCAAACCCACAGATGATTCTCTCAAACAAACTCAAACCCTCTGATGATTCTCTCAAACAAACTCAAACCCAAAGATGATTCTCTCAAACAAGCTCAAACCCAAATATGATTCTCTCAAACAAACTCAAACCCAAAGATGATTCTATCAAACAAACTCAAACCCAAAGATGATTCTCTCAAACAAACTCAAACCCTCTGATGATTCTCTCAAACAAACTCAAACCCAAAGATGATTCTCTCAAACAAACTCAAACCCTCTGATGATTCTCTCAAACAAACTCAAATCCTCTGATGATTCTCTCAAACAAACTCAAACCCAAAGATGATTCTCTCAAATAAACTCAAACCCAAAGATGATTCTCTCAAACAAACTCAAACCCTCTTTCTCAAACAAACTCAAACCCACCGATGATTCTCTCAAACAAACTCAAACCCAAAGATGATTCTCTCAAACAAACTCAAACCCAAAGATGATTCTCTCAAACAAACTCAAACCCTCTGATGATTCTCTCAAACAAACTCAAACCCAAAGATGATTTTCTCAAACAAACTCAAACCCAAAGATGATTCTCTCAAACAAACTCAAACCCAAAGATGATTCTCTCAAACAAACTCAAACCATCTGATGATTCTCTCAAACAAACTCAAACCCTCTGGTGATTCTCTCAAACAAACTCAAACCCAAAGTTGATTCTCTCAAACAAACTCAAACCCAAAGATGATTCTCTCAAACAAACTCAAACCCAAAGATGATTCTCTCAAACAAACTCAAACCCACTGATGATTCTCTCAAACAAACTCAAACCCAAAGTTGATTCTCTCAAACAAACTCAAACCCAAAGATGATTCTCTCAAACAAACTCAAACCCAAAGTTGATTCTCGCAAACAAACTCAAACCCACTGATGATTCTCTCAAACAAACTCAAACCCAAAGTTGATTCTCTCAAACAAACTCAAACCCAAAGATGATTCTCTCAAACAAACTCAAACCCTCTGATGATTCTCTCAAACAAACTCAAACCCTCTGATGATTCTCTCAAACAAACTCAAACCCAAAGATGATACTCTCAAACAAGCTCAAACCCTTTGATGATTCTCTCAAACAAACTCAAACCCTCTGATGATTCTCTCAAACAAACTCAAACCCACTGATGATTCTCTCAAACAAACTCAAATCCTCTGATGATTCTCTCAAACAAACTCAAATCCTCTGATGATTCTCTCAAACAAACTCAAACCCAAAGATGATTCTCTCAAACAAACTCAAACCCAAAGATGATTCTCTCAAACAAACTCAAACCCAAAGATGATTCTCTCAAACAAACTCAAAGCCAAAGATGATTCTCTCAAACAAACTCAAACCCAAAGATGATTCTCTCAAACAAACTCAAACCCTCTGATGATTCTCTCAAACAAACTCAAACCCTCTGATGATTCTCTCAAACAAACTCAAACCCAACGATGATTCTCTCAAACAAACTCAAACCCTCTGATGATTCTCTCAAACAAACTCAAACCCACTGATGATTCTCTCAAACAAACTCAAACCCAAAGATGATTCTCTCAAACAAACTCAAACCCAAAGATGATTCTCTCAAACAAACTCAAACCCTCTGATGATTCTCTCAAACAAACTCAAACCCACTGATGATTCTCTCAAACAAACTCAAACCCTCTGATGATTCTCTCAAACAAACTCAAACCCTCTGATGATTGTCTCAAACAAACTCAAACCCACTGATGATTCTCTCAAACAAACTCAAACCCTCTGATGATTCTCTCAAACAAACTCAAACCCTCTGATTATTCTCTCAAACAAACTCAAACCCAACGATGATTCTCTCAAACAAACTCAAACCCTCTGATGATTCTCTCAAACAAACTCAAACCCACTGATGATTCTATCAAACAAACTCAAACCCAAAGATGATTCTCTCAAACAAACTCAAACCCAAAGATGATTCTCTCAAACAAACTCAAACCCACTGATGATTCTCTCAAACAAACTCAAACCCACTGATGATTCTCTCAAACAAACTCAAACCCAAAGATGATTCTCTCAAACAAACTCAAACCCAAAGATGATTCTCTCAAACAAACTCAAACCCAAAGATGATTCTCTCAAACAAACTCAAACCCTCTGATGATTCTCTCAAACAAACTCAAACCCAAAGATGATTCTCTCAAACAAACTCAAACCCTCTGACGATTCTCTCAAACAAACTCAAATCCTCTGATGATTCTCTCAAACAAACTCAAACCCAAAGATGATTCTCTCAAACAAACTCAAACCCAAAGATGATTCTCTCAAACAAACTCAAACCCTCTGATGATTCTCTCAAACAAACTCAAACGCAAATACGATTCTCTCAAACAAACTCAAACGCAAATACGATTCTCTCAAACAAACTCAAACCCTCTGATGATTCTCTCAAACAAACTCAAATGCAAAGATGATTCTCTCAAACAAACTCAAACCCTCTGATGATTCTCTCAAACAAACTCAAACCCTCTGATGATTTTCTCAAACAAACTCAAACCCTCTGATGATTCTCTCAAACAAACTCAAACCCTCTGATGATTTTCTCAAACAAATTCAAACCCTCTGCTGATTGTCTCAAACAAACTCAAACCCTCTGATGATTTTCTCAAACAAATTCAAACCCTCTGCTGATTGTCTCAAACAAACTCAAACCCTCTGATGATTCTCTCAAACAAACTCAAACCCTCTGATGATTCTCTCAAACAAACTCAAACCCAAAGATGATTCTCTCAAACAAACTCAAACCCAAAGATGATTCTCTCAAACAAACTCAAACCCTCTGATGATTTTCTCAAACAAACTCAAACCCAAAGATGATTCTCTCAAACAAACTCAAACCCAAAGATGATTCTCTCAAACAAACTCAAACCCAAAGATGATTCTCTCAAACAAACTCAAACCCAAAGATGATTCTCTCAAACAAACTCAAACCCTCTGTCTCAAACAAACTCAAACCTTCTGATGATTTTCTCAAACAAACTCAAACCTTCTGATGATTGTCTCAAACAAACTCAAACCTTCTGATGATTCTCTCAAACAAACTCAAACCCAAAGATGATTCTCTCAAACAAGCTCAAACCCTCTGATGATTCTCTCAAACAAACTCAAACCCTCTGATGATTCTCTCAAACAAACTCAAACCCTCTGATGATTGTCTCAAACAAACTCAAACCCTCTGATGATTCTCTCAAACAAACTCAAACCCTCTGATGATTCCCTCAAACAAACTCAAACCCTCTGATGATTTTCTCAAACAAACTCAAACCTTCTGATGATTCTCTCAAACAAACTCAAACCCTCTGATGATTCTCTCAAACAAACTCAAACCTTCTGATGATTCTCTCAAACAAACTCAAACCCAAATATGATTCAAACAAACTCAAACCCTCTGATGATTCTCTCAAACAAACTCAAACCCTCTGATGATTCTCTCAAACAAACTCAAAACCAAAGATGATTTTCTCAAACAAACTCAAACCCAAAGATGATTGTCTCAAACAAACTCAAACCCTCTGACGATTCTCTCAAACAAACTCAAACCCTCTGATGATTCTCTCAAACAAACTCAAAACCAAAGATGATTTTCTCAAACAAACTCAAACCCTCTGATGATTTTCTCAAACAAACTCAAAACCAAAGATGATTGTCTCAAACAAACTCAAACCCTCTGATGATTCTCTCAAACAAATTAAACCCTCTGATGATTCTCTCAAACAAGCTCAAACCCTCTGATGATTCTCTCAAACAAACTCAAACCCTCTGATGATTCTCTCAAACAAACTCAAACCCTCTGATGATTCTCTCAAACAAACTCAAACCCACAGATGATTCTCTCAAACAAACTCAAACCCTCTGATGATTCTCTCAAACAAACTCAAACCCAAAGATGATTCTCTCAAACAAGCTCAAACCCAAATATGATTCTCTCAAACAAACTCAAACCCAAAGATGATTCTATCAAACAAACTCAAACCCAAAGATGATTCTCTCAAACAAACTCAAACCCTCTGATGATTCTCTCAAACAAACTCAAACCCAAAGATGATTCTCTCAAACAAACTCAAACCCTCTGATGATTCTCTCAAACAAACTCAAATCCTCTGATGATTCTCTCAAACAAACTCAAACCCAAAGATGATTCTCTCAAACAAACTCAAACCCAAAGATGATTCTCTCAAACAAACTCAAACCCAAAGATGATTCTCTCAAACAAACTCAAACCCTCTTTCTCAAACAAACTCAAACCCACCGATGATTCTCTCAAACAAACTCAAACCCAAAGATGATTCTCTCAAACAAACTCAAACCCAAAGATGATTCTCTCAAACAAACTCAAACCCTCTGATGATTCTCTCAAACAAACTCAAACCCAAAGATGATTTTCTCAAACAAACTCAAACCCAAAGATGATTCTCTCAAACAAACTCAAACCCAAAGATGATTCTCTCAAACAAACTCAAACCATCTGATGATTCTCTCAAACAAACTCAAACCCTCTGGTGATTCTCTCAAACAAACTCAAACCCAAAGTTGATTCTCTCAAACAAACTCAAACCCAAAGACGATTCTCTCAAACAAACTCAAACCCAAAGATGATTCTCTCAAACAAACTCAAACCCACTGATGATTCTCTCAAACAAACTCAAACCCAAAGTTGATTCTCTCAAACAAACTCAAACCCAAAGATGATTCTCTCAAACAAACTCAAACCCAAAGTTGATTCTCGCAAACAAACTCAAACCCACTGATGATTCTCTCAAACAAACTCAAACCCAAAGTTGATTCTCTCAAACAAACTCAAACCCAAAGATGATTCTCTCAAACAAACTCAAACCCTCTGATGATTCTCTCAAACAAACTCAAACCCTCTGATGATTCTCTCAAACAAACTCAAACCCAAAGATGATTCTCTCAAACAAGCTCAAACCCTTTGATGATTCTCTCAAACAAACTCAAACCCTCTGATGATTCTCTCAAACAAACTCAAACCCACTGATGATTCTCTCAAACAAACTCAAATCCTCTGATGATTCTCTCAAACAAACTCAAACCCACTGATGATTCTCTCAAACAAACTCAAATCCTCTGATGATTCTCTCAAACAAACTCAAACCCAAAGATGATTCTCTCAAACAAACTCAAACCCAAAGATGTTCTCTCAAACAAACTCAAACCCAAAGATGATTCTCTCAAACAAACTCAAACCCTCTGATGATTCTCTCAAACAAACTCAAACCCAAAGATGATTCTCTCAAACAAACTCAAACCCTCTGATGATTGTCTCAAACAAACTCAAATCCTCTGATGATTCTCTCAAACAAACTCAAACCCAAAGATGATTCTCTCAAACAAACTCAAACCCAAAGATGATTCTCTCAAACAAACTCAAACCCAAAGATGATTCTCTCAAACAAACTCAAACCCTCTGATGATTTTCTCAAACAAACTCAAACCCAAAGATGATTCTCTCAAACAAACTCAAACCCAAAGATGATTCTCTCAAACAAACTCAAACCCAAAGATGATTCTCTCAAACAAACTCAAACCCAAAGATGATTCTCTCAAACATACTCAAACCCAAAGATGATTCTCTCAAACAAACTCAAACCCAAAGATGATTCTCTCAAACAAACTCAAACCCAAAGATGACTCTCTCAAACAAACTCAAACCCAAAGATGATTCTCTCAAACAAACTCAAACCCAAAGATGATTCTCTCAAACAAACTCAAACGCAAAGATGATTCTCTCAAACAAACTCAAACCCTCTTTCTCAAACAAACTCAAACCCACCGATGATTCTCTCAAACAAACTCAAACCCAAAGATGATTCTCTCAAACAAACTCAAACCCAAAGATGATTCTCTCAAACAAACTCAAACCCAAAGATGATTCTCTCAAACAAACTCAAACCCAAAGATGATTTTCTCAAACAAACTCAAACCCAAAGATGATTCTCTCAAACAAACTCAAACCCAAAGATGATTCTCTCAAACAAACTCAAACCATCTGATGATTCTCTCAAACAAACTCAAACCCAATGTTGATTCTCTCAAACAAACTCAAACCCAAAGATGATTCTCTCAAACAAACTCAAACCCAAAGTTGATTCTCTCAAACAAACTCAAACCCAAAGATGATTCTCTCAAACAAACTCAAACCCAAAGATGATTCTCTCAAACAAACTCAAACCCACTGATGATTCTCTCAAACAAACTCAAACCCAAAGTTGATTCTCTCAATCAAACTCAAACCCAAAGATGATTCTCTCAAACAAACTCAAACCCAAAGTTGATTCTCTCAAACAAACTCAAACCCACAGATGATTCTCTCAAACAAACTCAAACCCTCTGATGATTCTCTCAAACAAACTCAAACCCACCGATGATTCTCTCAAACAAACTCAAAACCAAAGTTGATTCTCTCAAACAAACTCAAACCCTCTGATGATTCTCTCAAACAAATGCAAACCCTCTGATGATTCTCTCAAACAAACTCAAACCCTCTGATGATTCTCTCAAACAAACTCAAACCCTCTGATGATTGTCTCAAACAAACTCAAACCCACTGATGATTCTCTCAAACAAACTCAAATCCTCTGATGATTCTCTCAAACAAACTCAAACCCACTGATGATTCTCTCAAACAAACTCAAATCCTCTGATGATTCTCTCAAACAAACTCAAACCCAAAGATGATTCTCTCAAACAAACTCAAACCCAAAGATGATTCTCTCAAACAAACTCAAACCCAAAGATGATTCTCTCAAACAAACTCAAACCCTCTGATGATTCTCTCAAACAAACTCAAACCCAAAGATGATTCTCTCAAACAAACTCAAACCCTCTGATGATTCTCTCAAACAAACTCAAATCCTCTGATGATTCTCTCAAACAAACTCAAACCCAAAGATGATTCTCTCAAACAAACTCAAACCCAAAGATGATTCTCTCAAACAAACTCAAACCCAAAGATGATTCTCTCAAACAAACTCAAACCCTCTGATGATTTTCTCAAACAAACTCAAACCCAAAGATGATTCTCTCAAACAAACTCAAACCCAAAGATGATTCTCTCAAACAAACTCAAACCCAAAGATGATTCTCTCAAACAAACTCAAACCCAAAGATGATTCTCTCAAACATACTCAAACCCAAATATGATTCTCTCAAACAAACTCAAACCCAAAGATGATTCTCTCAAACAAACTCAAACCCAAAGATGATTCTCTCAAACAAACTCAAACCCAAAGATGATTCTCTCAAACAAACTCAAACCCTCTGATGATTCTCTCAAACAAACTCAAACCCACCGATGATTCTC
Organism: Myxine glutinosa; assembly: GCF_964187855.1. Classification (NCBI taxonomy): domain Eukaryota; kingdom Metazoa; phylum Chordata; class Myxini; order Myxiniformes; family Myxinidae; genus Myxine; species Myxine glutinosa. The sequence goes on along the minus strand of NC_136268.1, from coordinate 104,051,520 downwards.
TCAAACAAACTCAAACCCAAAGTTGATTCTCTCAAACAAACTCAAACCCTCTGATGATTCTCTCAAACAAACTCGAACCCTCTGATGATTCTCTCAAACAAACTCAAACCCTCTGATGATTCTCTCAAACAAACTCAAACCCTCTGATGATTCTCTCAAACAAACGCAAACCCTCTGATGATTCTCTCAAACAAACTCAAACCCTCTGATGATTCTCTCAAACAAACTCAAACCCTCTGATGATTGTCTCAAACAAACTCAAACCCACTGATGATTCTCTCAAACAAACTCAAATCCTCTGATGATTCTCTCAAACAAACTCAAACCCTCTGATGATTCTCTCAAACAAACTCAAACCCAAAGATGATTCTCTCAAACAAACTCAAACCCTCTGATGATTCTCTCAAACAAACTCAAATCCTCTGATGATTCTCTCAAACAAACTCAAACCCAAAGATGATTCTCTCAAACAAACTCAAACCCAAAGATGATTCTCTCAAACAAACTCAAACCCAAAGATGATTCTCTCAAACAAACTCAAACCCTCTGATGATTTTCTCAAACAAACTCAAACCCAAAGATGATTCTCTCAAACAAACTCAAACCCAAAGATGATTCTCTCAAACAAACTCAAACCCAAAGATGATTCTCTCAAACAAACTCAAACCCAAAGATGATTCTCTCAAACATACTCAAACCCAAAGATGATTCTCTCAAACAAACTCAAACCCAAAGATGATTCTCTCAAACAAACTCAAACCCAAAGATGATTCTCTCAAACAAACTCAAACCCAAAGATGATTCTCTCAAACAAACTCAAACCATCTGATGATTCTCTCAAACAAACTCAAACCCTCTGATGATTTTCTCAAACAAACTCAAACCCAAAGATGATTCTCTCAAACAAAGTCAAACCCAAAGATGATTCTCTCAAACAAACTCAAACCCAAAGATGATTCTCTCAAACAAACTCAAACCCAAAGATGATTCTCTCAAACAAACTCAAACCCAAAGATGATTCTCTCAAACAAACTCAAACCCAAAGATGATTCTCTCAAACAAACTCAAACCCAAAGATGATTCTCTCAAACAAACTCAAACCCAAAGATGATTCTCTCAAACAAACTCAAACGCAAAGATGATTCTCTCAAACAAACTCAAACCCTCTTTCTCAAACAAACTCAAACCCACCGATGATTCTCTCAAACAAACTCAAACCCAAAGATGATTCTCTCAAACAAACTCAAACCCAAAGATGATTCTCTCAAACAAACTCAAACCCAAAGATGATTCTCTCAAACAAACTCAAACCCAAAGATGATTTTCTCAAACAAACTCAAACCCAAAGATGATTCTCTCAAACAAACTCAAACCCAAAGATGATTCTCTCAAACAAACTCAAACCATCTGATGATTCTCTCAAACAAACTCAAACCCTCTGGTGATTCTCTCAAACAAACTCAAACCCAAAGTTGATTCTCTCAAACAAACTCAAACCCAAAGATGATTCTCTCAAACAAACTCAAACCCAAAGATGATTCTCTCAAACAAACTCAAACCCACTGATGATTCTCTCAAACAAACTCAAACCCAAAGTTGATTCTCTCAAACAAACTCAAACCCAAAGATGATTCTCTCAAACAAACTCAAACCCAAAGTTGATTCTCTCAAACAAACTCAAACCCACAGATGATTCTCTCAAACAAACTCAAACCCTCTGATGATTCTCTCAAACAAACTCAAACCCACCGATGATTCTCTCAAACAAACTCAAACCCTCTGATGATTCTCTCAAACAAACTCAAACCCAAAGTTGATTCTCTCAAACAAACTCAAACCCTCTGATGATTCTCTCAAACAAACTCAAACCCTCTGATGATTCTCTCAAACAAACTCGAACCCTCTGATGATTCTCTCAAACAAACTCAAACCCTCTGATGATTCTCTCAAACAAACTCAAACCCTCTGATGATTCTCTCAAACAAACTCAAACCCTCTGATGATTGTCTCAAACAAACTCAAACCCACTGATGATTGTCTCAAACAAACTCAAACCCAAAGATGATTTTCTCAAACAAACTCAAACCCTCTGATGATTCTCTCAAACAAACTCAATCCCACTGATGATTGTCTCAAACAAACTCAAACCCACTGATGATTCTCTCAAACAAACTCAAACCCTCTGATGATTCTCTCAAACAAACTCAAACCTTCTGATGATTCTCTAAAACAAACTCAAACACTCTGATGCTTCTCTCAGACAAACTCAAACCCACAGATGATTGTCTCAAACAAATTCAAACCCACTGATGATTCTCTCAAACAAACTCAAACGCTCTGATGATTCTCTCAAACAAACTCAAATCCACTGATGATTGTCTCAAACAAACTCAAACCCACTGATGATTCTCTCAAACAAATTCAAACCCTCTGATGATTCTATCAAACAAACTCAAACCCAAAGATGATTCTCTCAAACAAACTCAAACCCTCGGATGATTCTCTCAAACAAACTCAAACCCACTGATGATTCTCTCAAACAAACTCAAACCCAAATATGATTCTCTCAAACAAACTCAAACCCTCTGATGATTCTCTCAAACAAACTCAAACCCTCTGATGATTGTCTCAAACTAACTCAAACCCACTGATGGATCTCTCAAACAAACTCAAACCCTCTGATGATTCTCTCAAACAAACTCAAACCCTCTGATGATTCTCTCAAACAAACTCAAACCCAAAGATGATTCTCTCAAACAAACTCAAACCCTCTGATTCTCTCAAACAAACTCAAACCCACTGATGATTCTTTCAAACAAACTCAAGCCCTCTGATGATTCTCTCAAACAAACTCAAACCCTCTGATGATTGTCTCAAACAAACTCAAACCCACTGATGATTCTCTCAAACAAACTCAAACCCTCTGATGATTCTCTCAAACAAACTCAAACCCTCTGATGATTCTCTCAAACAAACTCAAACCCAACGATGATTCTCTCAAACAAACTCAAACCCTCTGATGATTCTCTCAAACAAACTCAAACCCACTGATGATTCCCTCAAACAAACTCAAACCCAAAGATGATTCTCTCAAACAAACTCAAACCCAAAGATGATTCTCTCAAACAAACTCAAACCCACTGATGATTCTCTCAAACAAACTCAAACCCAAAGATGATTCTCTCAAACAAACTCAAACCCAAAGATGATTCTCTCAAACAAACTCAAACCCAAAGATGATTCTCTCAAACAAACTCAAACCCTCTGATGATTCTCTCAAACAAACTCAAACCCAAAGATGATTCTCTCAAACAAACTCAAACCCTCTGATGATTCTCTCAAACAAACTCAAATCCTCTGATGATTCTCTCAAACAAACTCAAACCCAAAGATGATTCTCTCAAACAAACTCAAACCCAAAGATGATTCTCTCAAACAAACTCAAACCCTCTGATGATTCTCTCAAACAAACTCAAACGCAAATGTGATTCTCTCAAACAAACTCAAACCCTCTGATGATTCTCTCAAACAAACTCAAATGCAAAGATGATTCTCTCAAACAAACTCAAACCCTCTGATGATTCTCTCAAACAAACTCAAACCCTCTGATGATTTTCTCAAACAAACTCAAACCCTCTGATGATTCTCTCAAACAAACTCAAACCCTCTGATGATTTTCTCAAACAAATTCAAACCCTCTGCTGATTGTCTCAAACAAACTCAAACCCTCTGATGATTTTCTCAAACAAATTCAAACCCTCTGCTGATTGTCTCAAACAAACTCAAACCCTCTGATGATTCTCTCAAACAAACTCAAACCCTCTGATGATTCTCTCAAACAAACTCAAACCCAAAGATGATTCTCTCAAACAAACTCAAACCCAAAGATGATTCTCTCAAACAAACTCAAACCCTCTGATGATTTTCTCGAACAAACTCAAACCCAAAGATGATTCTCTCAAACAAACTCAAACCCAAAGATGATTCTCTCAAACAAACTCAAACCCAAAGATGATTCTCTCAAACAAACTCAAACCCAAAGATGATTCTCTCAAACAAACTCAAACCCTCTGTCTCAAACAAACTCAAACCTTCTGATGATTTTCTCAAACAAACTCAAACCTTCTGATGATTGTCTCAAACAAACTCAAACCTTCTGATGATTCTCTCAAACAAACTCAAACCCACAGATGATTCTCTCAAACAAACTCAAACCCTCTGATGATTCTCTCAAACAAACTCAAACCCACCAATGATTCTCTCAAACAAACTCAAACCCTCTGATGATTCTCTCAAACAAACTCAAACCCAAAGTTGATTCTCTCAAACAAACTCAAACCCTCTGATGATTCTCTCAAACAAACTCGAACCCTCTGATGATTCTCTCAAACAAACTCAAACCCTCTGATGATTCTCTCAAACAAACTCAAACCCTCTGATGATTCTCTCAAACAAACGCAAACCCTCTGATGATTCTCTCAAACAAACTCAAACCCTCTGATGATTCTCTCAAACAAACTCAAACCCTCTGATGATTGTCTCAAACTAACTCAAATCCTCTGATGATTGTCTCAAACAAACTCAAACCCACTGATGATTGTCTCAAACAAACTCAAACCCAAAGATGATTTTCTCAAACAAAATCAAACTGTCTGATGATTCTCTCAAACAAACTCAAACCCTCTGATGATTGTCTCAAACAAACTCAACCCCACTGATGATTGTCTCAAACAAACTCAAACCCAAAGATGATTTTCTCAAACAAACTCAAACCCTCTGATGATTCTCTCAAACAAACTCAATCCCACTGATGATTGTCTCAAACAAACTCAAACCCACTGATGATTCTCTCAAACAAACTCAAACCCTCTGATGATTCTCTCAAACAAACTCAAACCCTCTGATGATTCTCTAAAACAAACTCAAACACTCTGATGCTTCTCTCAGACAAACTCAAACCCACAGATGATTGTCTCAAACAAATTCAAACCCACTGATGATTCTCTCAAACAAACTCAAACGCTCTGATGATTCTCTCAAACAAACTCAAACCCACTGATGATTGTCTCAAACAAACTCAAACCCACTGATGATTCTCTCAAACAAACTCAAACCCTCTGATGATTCTCTCAAACAAACTCAAACCCAAAGATGATTCTCTCAAACAAACTCAAACCCTCAGATGATTCTCTCAAACAAACTCAAACCCACTGATGATTCTCTCAAACAAACTCAAACCCAAATATGATTCTCTCAAACAAACTCAAACCCTCTGATGATTCTCTCAAACAAACTCAAACCCTCTGATGATTGTCTCAAACTAACTCAAACCCACTGATGGATCTCTCAAACAAACTCAAACCCTCTGATGATTCTCTCAAACAAACTCAAACCCTCTGATGATTCTCTCAAACAAACTCAAACACAAAGATGATTCTCTCAAACAAACTCAAACCCTCTGATGATTCTCTCAAACAAACTCAAACCCACTGATGATTCTCTCAAACAAACTCAAGCCCTCTGATGATTCTCTCAAACAAACTCAAACCCTCTGATGATTGTCTCAAACAAACTCAAACCCACTGATGATTCTCTCAAACAAACTCAAACCCTCTGATGATTCTCTCAAACAAACTCAAACCCTCTGATGATTCTCTCAAACAAACTCAAACCCAACGATGATTCTCTCAAACAAACTCAAACCCTCTGATGATTCTCTCAAACAAACTCAAACCCACTGATGATTCTCTCAAACAAACTCAAACCCAAAGATGATTCTCTCAAACAAACTCAAACCCAAAGATGATTCTCTCAAACAAACTCAAATCCACTGATGATTCTCTCAAACAAACTCAAACCCACTGATGATTCTCTCAAACAAACTCAAACCCAAAGATGATTCTCTCAAACAAACTCAAACCCAAAGATGATTCTCTCAAACAAACTCAAACCCAAAGATGATTCTCTCAAACAAACTCAAACCCTCTGATGATTCTTTCAAACAAACTCAAACCCAAAGATGATTCTCTCAAACAAACTCAAACCTTCTGATGATTGTCTCAAACAAACTCAAACCTTCTGATGATTCTCTCAAACAAACTCAAACCCACTGATGATTCTCTCAAACAAACTCAAACCCAAAGATGATTCTCTCAAACAAACTCAAACCCACTGATGATTCTCTCAAACAAACCCAAACCCTCTGATGATTCTCTCAAACAAACTCAAACCCTCTGATGATTCTCTCAAACAAACTCAAACCCTCTGATGATTCTCTCAAACAAGCTCAAACCCTCTGATGATTCTCTCAAACAAACTCAAACCCTCTGATGATTCTCTCAAACAAACTCAAACCCTCTGATGATTGTCTCAAACAAACTCAAACCCTCTGATGATTCTCTCAAACAAACTCAAACCCTCTGATGATTCCCTCAAACAAACTCAAACCCTCTGATGATTTTCTCAAACAAACTCAAACCTTCTGATGATTCTCTCAAACAAACTCAAACCCTCTGATGATTCTCTCAAACAAACTCAAACCTTCTGATGATTCTCTCAAACAAACTCAAACCCAAATATGATTCAAACAAACTCAAACCCTCTGATGATTCTCTCAAACAAACTCAAACCCTCTGATGATTCTCTCAAACAAACTCAAAACCAAAGATGATTTTCTCAAACAAACTCAAACCCAAAGATGATTGTCTCAAACAAACTCAAACCCTCTGACGATTCTCTCAAACAAACTCAAACCCTCTGATGATTCTCTCAAACAAACTCAAAACCAAAGATGATTTTCTCAAACAAACTCAAAACCAAAGATGATTGTCTCAAACAAACTCAAACCCTCTGATGATTCTCTCAAACAAATTAAACCCTCTGATGATTCTCTCAAACAAGCTCAAACCCTCTGATGATTCTCTCAAACAAACTCAAACCCTCTGATGATTCTCTCAAACAAACTCAAACCCTCTGATGATTCTCTCAAACAATCTCAAACCCACAGATGATTCTCTCAAACAAACTCAAACCCTCTGATGATTCTCTCAAACAAACTCAAACCCAAAGATGATTCTCTCAAACAAGCTCAAACCCAAATATGATTCTCTCAAACAAACTCAAACCCAAAGATGATTCTATCAAACAAACTCAAACCCAAAGATGATTCTCTCAAACAAACTCAAACCCTCTGATGATTCTCTCAAACAAACTCAAACCCAAAGATGATTCTCTCAAACAAACTCAAACCCTCTGATGATTCTCTCAAACAAACTCAAATCCTCTGATGATTCTCTCAAACAAACTCAAACCCAAAGATGATTCTCTCAAACAAACTCAAACCCAAAGATGATTCTCTCAAACAAACTCAAACCCAAAGATGATTCTCTCAAACAAACTCAAACCCTCTTTCTCAAACAAACTCAAACCCACCGATGATTCTCTCAAACAAACTCAAACCCAAAGATGATTCTCTCAAACAAACTCAAACCCAAAGATGATTCTCTCAAACAAACTCAAACCCTCTGATGATTCTCTCAAACAAACTCAAACCCAAAGATGATTTTCTCAAACAAACTCAAACCCAAAGATGATTCTCTCAAACAAACTCAAACCCAAAGATGATTCTCTCAAACAAACTCAAACCATCTGATGATTCTCTCAAACAAACTCAAACCCTCTGGTGATTCTCTCAAACAAACTCAAACCCAAAGTTGATTCTCTCAAACAAACTCAAACCCAAAGACGATTCTCTCAAACAAACTCAAACCCAAAGATGATTCTCTCAAACAAACTCAAACCCACTGATGATTCTCTCAAACAAACTCAAACCCAAAGTTGATTCTCTCAAACAAACTCAAACCCAAAGATGATTCTCTCAAACAAACTCAAACCCAAAGTTGATTCTCGCAAACAAACTCAAACCCACTGATGATTCTCTCAAACAAACTCAAACCCAAAGTTGATTCTCTCAAACAAACTCAAACCCAAAGATGATTCTCTCAAACAAACTCAAACCCTCTGATGATTCTCTCAAACAAACTCAAACCCTCTGATGATTCTCTCAAACAAACTCAAACCCAAAGATGATTCTCTCAAACAAGCTCAAACCCTTTGATGATTCTCTCAAACAAACTCAAACCCTCTGATGATTCTCTCAAACAAACTCAAACCCACTGATGATTCTCTCAAACAAACTCAAATCCTCTGATGATTCTCTCAAACAAACTCAAACCCACTGATGATTCTCTCAAACAAACTCAAATCCTCTGATGATTCTCTCAAACAAACTCAAACCCAAAGATGATTCTCTCAAACAAACTCAAACCCAAAGATGTTCTCTCAAACAAACTCAAACCCAAAGATGATTCTCTCAAACAAACTCAAACCCTCTGATGATTCTCTCAAACAAACTCAAACCCAAAGATGATTCTCTCAAACAAACTCAAACCCTCTGATGATTGTCTCAAACAAACTCAAATCCTCTGATGATTCTCTCAAACAAACTCAAACCCAAAGATGATTCTCTCAAACAAACTCAAACCCAAAGATGATTCTCTCAAACAAACTCAAACCCAAAGATGATTCTCTCAAACAAACTCAAACCCTCTGATGATTTTCTCAAACAAACTCAAACCCAAAGATGATTCTCTCAAACAAACTCAAACCCAAAGATGATTCTCTCAAACAAACTCAAACCCAAAGATGATTCTCTCAAACAAACTCAAACCCAAAGATGATTCTCTCAAACATACTCAAACCCAAAGATGATTCTCTCAAACAAACTCAAACCCAAAGATGATTCTCTCAAACAAACTCAAACCCAAAGATGACTCTCTCAAACAAACTCAAACCCAAAGATGATTCTCTCAAACAAACTCAAACCCAAAGATGATTCTCTCAAACAAACTCAAACGCAAAGATGATTCTCTCAAACAAACTCAAACCCTCTTTCTCAAACAAACTCAAACCCACCGATGATTCTCTCAAACAAACTCAAACCCAAAGATGATTCTCTCAAACAAACTCAAACCCAAAGATGATTCTCTCAAACAAACTCAAACCCAAAGATGATTCTCTCAAACAAACTCAAACCCAAAGATGATTTTCTCAAACAAACTCAAACCCAAAGATGATTCTCTCAAACAAACTCAAACCCAAAGATGATTCTCTCAAACAAACTCAAACCATCTGATGATTCTCTCAAACAAACTCAAACCCAATGTTGATTCTCTCAAACAAACTCAAACCCAAAGATGATTCTCTCAAACAAACTCAAACCCAAAGTTGATTCTCTCAAACAAACTCAAACCCAAAGATGATTCTCTCAAACAAACTCAAACCCAAAGATGATTCTCTCAAACAAACTCAAACCCACTGATGATTCTCTCAAACAAACTCAAACCCAAAGTTGATTCTCTCAAACAAACTCAAACCTAAAGATGATTCTCTCAAACAAACTCAAACCCAAAGTTGATTCTCTCAAACAAACTCAAACCCACAGATGATTCTCTCAAACAAACTCAAACCCTCTGATGATTCTCTCAAACAAACTCAAACCCACCGATGATTCTCTCAAACAAACTCAAAACCAAAGTTGATTCTCTCAAACAAACTCAAACCCTCTGATGATTCTCTCAAACAAACGCAAACCCTCTGATGATTCTCTCAAACAAACTCAAACCCTCTGATGATTCTCTCAAACAAACTCAAACCCTCTGATGATTGTCTCAAACAAACTCAAACCCACTGATGATTCTCTCAAACAAACTCAAATCCTCTGATGATTCTCTCAAACAAACTCAAACCCAAAGATGATTCTCTCAAACAAACTCAAACCCAAAGATGATTCTCTCAAACAAACTCAAACCCAAAGATGATTCTCTCAAACAAACTCAAACCCTCTGATGATTCTCTCAAACAAACTCAAACCCAAAGATGATTCTCTCAAACAAACTCAAACCCTCTGATGATTCTCTCAAACAAACTCAAATCCTCTGATGATTCTCTCAAACAAACTCAAACCCAAAGATGATTCTCTCAAACAAACTCAAACCCAAAGATGATTCTCTCAAACAAACTCAAACCCAAAGATGATTCTCTCAAACAAACTCAAACCCTCTGATGATTTTCTCAAACAAACTCAAACCCAAAGATGATTCTCTCAAACAAACTCAAACCCAAAGATGATTCTCTCAAACAAACTCAAACCCAAAGATGATTCTCTCAAACAAACTCAAACCCAAAGATGATTCTCTCAAACATACTCAAACCCAAATATGATTCTCTCAAACAAACTCAAACCCAAAGATGATTCTCTCAAACAAACTCAAACCCAAAGATGATTCTCTCAAACAAACTCAAACCCAAAGATGATTCTCTCAAACAAACTCAAACCCTCTGATGATTCTCTCAAACAAACTCAAACCCACCGATGATTCTCTCAAACAAACTCAAACCCAAAGTTGATTCTCTCAAACAAACTCAAACCCTCTGATGATTCTCTCAAACAAACTCGAACCCTCTGATGATTCTCTCAAACAAACTCAAACCCTCTGATGATTCTCTCAAACAAACTCAAACCCTCTGATGATTCTCTCAAACAAACGCAAACCCTCTGATGATTCTCTCAAACAAACTCAAACCCTCTGATGATTCTCTCAAACAAACTCAAACCCTCTGATGATTGTCTCAAACAAACTCAAACCCACTGATGATTCTCTCAAACAAACTCAAATCCTCTGATGATTCTCTCAAACAAACTCAAACCCTCTGATGATTCTCTCAAACAAACTCAAACCCAAAGATGATTCTCTCAAACAAACTCAAACCCTCTGATGATTCTCTCAAACAAACTCAAATCCTCTGATGATTCTCTCAAACAAACTCAAACCCAAAGATGATTCTCTCAAACAAACTCAAACCCAAAGATGATTCTCTCAAACAAACTCAAACCCAAAGATGATTCTCTCAAACAAACTCAAACCCTCTGATGATTTTCTCAAACAAACTCAAACCCAAAGATGATTCTCTCAAACAAACTCAAACCCAAAGATGATTCTCTCAAACAAACTCAAACCCAAAGATGATTCTCTCAAACAAACTCAAACCCAAAGATGATTCTCTCAAACATACTCAAACCCAAAGATGATTCTCTCAAACAAACTCAAACCCAAAGATGATTCTCTCAAACAAACTCAAACCCAAAGATGATTCTCTCAAACAAACTCAAACCCAAAGATGATTCTCTCAAACAAACTCAAACCATCTGATGATTCTCTCAAACAAACTCAAACCCTCTGATGATTTTCTCAAACAAACTCAAACCCAAAGATGATTCTCTCAAACAAAGTCAAACCCAAAGATGATTCTCTCAAACAAACTCAAACCCAAAGATGATTCTCTCAAACAAACTCAAACCCAAAGATGATTCTCTCAAACAAACTCAAACCCAAAGATGATTCTCTCAAACAAACTCAAACCCAAAGATGATTCTCTCAAACAAACTCAAACCCAAAGATGATTCTCTCAAACAAACTCAAACCCAAAGATGATTCTCTCAAACAAACTCAAACGCAAAGATGATTCTCTCAAACAAACTCAAACCCTCTTTCTCAAACAAACTCAAACCCACCGATGATTCTCTCAAACAAACTCAAACCCAAAGATGATTCTCTCAAACAAACTCAAACCCAAAGATGATTCTCTCAAACAAACTCAAACCCAAAGATGATTCTCTCAAACAAACTCAAACCCAAAGATGATTTTCTCAAACAAACTCAAACCCAAAGATGATTCTCTCAAACAAACTCAAACCCAAAGATGATTCTCTCAAACAAACTCAAACCATCTGATGATTCTCTCAAACAAACTCAAACCCTCTGGTGATTCTCTCAAACAAACTCAAACCCAAAGTTGATTCTCTCAAACAAACTCAAACCCAAAGATGATTCTCTCAAACAAACTCAAACCCAAAGATGATTCTCTCAAACAAACTCAAACCCACTGATGATTCTCTCAAACAAACTCAAACCCAAAGTTGATTCTCTCAAACAAACTCAAACCCAAAGATGATTCTCTCAAACAAACTCAAACCCAAAGTTGATTCTCTCAAACAAACTCAAACCCACAGATGATTCTCTCAAACAAACTCAAACCCTCTGATGATTCTCTCAAACAAACTCAAACCCACCGATGATTCTCTCAAACAAACTCAAACCCTCTGATGATTCTCTCAAACAAACTCAAACCCAAAGTTGATTCTCTCAAACAAACTCAAACCCTCTGATGATTCTCTCAAACAAACTCGAACCCTCTGATGATTCTCTCAAACAAACTCAAACCCTCTGATGATTCTCTCAAACAAACTCAAACCCTCTGATGATTCTCTCAAACAAACGCAAACCTTCTGATGATTCTCTCAAACAAACTCAAACCCTCTGATGATTCTCTCAAACAAACTCAAACCCTCTGATGATTGTCTCAAACAAACTCAAACCCTCTGATGATTGTCTCAAACAAACTCAAACCCACTGATGATTGTCTCAAACAAACTCAAACCCAAAGATGATTTTCTCAAACAAAATAAAACTGTCTGATGATTCTCTCAAACAAACTCAAACCCTCTGATGATTGTCTCAAACAAACTCAAACCCACTGATGATTGTCTCAAACAAACTCCAACCCAAAGATGATTTTCTCAAACAAACTCAAACCCTCTGATGATTCTCTCAAACAAACTCAATCCCACTGATGATTGTCTCAAACAAACTCAAACCCACTGATGATTCTCTCAAACAAACTCAAACCCTCTGATGATTCTCTCAAACAAACTCAAACCTTCTGATGATTCTCTAAAACAAACTCAAACACTCTGATGCTTCTCTCAGACAAACTCAAACCCACAGATGATTGTCTCAAACAAATTCAAACCCACTGATGATTCTCTCAAACAAACTCAAACGCTCTGATGATTCTCTCAAACAAACTCAAATCCACTGATGATTGTCTCAAACAAACTCAAACCCACTGATGATTCTCTCAAACAAATTCAAACCCTCTGATGATTCTATCAAACAAACTCAAACCCAAAGATGATTCTCTCAAACAAACTCAAACCCTCGGATGATTCTCTCAAACAAACTCAAACCCACTGATGATTCTCTCAAACAAACTCAAACCCAAATATGATTCTCTCAAACAAACTCAAACCCTCTGATGATTCTCTCAAACAAACTCAAACCCTCTGATGATTGTCTCAAACTAACTCAAACCCACTGATGGATCTCTCAAACAAACTCAAACCCTCTGATGATTCTCTTAAACAAACTCAAACCCTCTGATGATTCTCTCAAACAAACTCAAACCCAAAGATGATTCTCTCAAACAAACTCAAACCCTCTGATTCTCTCAAACAAACTCAAACCCACTGATGATTCTCTCAAACAAACTCAAGCCCTCTGATGATTCTCTCAAACAAACTCAAACCCTCTGATGATTGTCTCAAACAAACTCAAACCCACTGATGATTCTCTCAAACAAACTCAAACCCTCTGATGATTCTCTCAAACAAACTCAAACCCTCTGATGATTCTCTCAAACAAACTCAAACCCAACGATGATTCTCTCAAACAAACTCAAACCCTCTGATGATTCTCTCAAACAAACTCAAACCCACTGATGATTCTCTCAAACAAACTCAAACCCAAAGATGATTCTCTCAAACAAACTCAAACCCAAAGATGATTCTCTCAAACAAACTCAAACCCACTGATGATTCTCTCAAACAAACTCAAACCCAAAGATGATTCTCTCAAACAAACTCAAACCCAAAGATGATTCTCTCAAACAAACTCAAACCCAAAGATGATTCTCTCAAACAAACTCAAACCCTCTGATGATTCTCTCAAACAAACTCAAACCCAAAGATGATTCTCTCAAACAAACTCAAACCCTCTGATGATTCTCTCAAACAAACTCAAATCCTCTGATGATTCTCTCAAACAAACTCAAACCCAAAGATGATTCTCTCAAACAAACTCAAACCCAAAGATGATTCTCTCAAACAAACTCAAACCCTCTGATGATTCTCTCAAACAAACTCAAACGCAAATGTGATTCTCTCAAACAAACTCAAACCCTCTGATGATTCTCTCAAACAAACTCAAATGCAAAGATGATTCTCTCAAACAAACTCAAACCCTCTGATGATTCTCTCAAACAAACTCAAACCCTCTGATGATTTTCTCAAACAAACTCAAACCCTCTGATGATTCTCTCAAACAAACTCAAACCCTCTGATGATTTTCTCAAACAAATTCAAACCCTCTGCTGATTGTCTCAAACAAACTCAAACCCTCTGATGATTCTCTCAAACAAACTCAAACCCAAAGATGATTCTCTCAAACAAACTCAAACCCAAAGATGATTCTCTCAAACAAACTCAAACCCTCTGATGATTTTCTCGAACAAACTCAAACCCAAAGATGATTCTCTCAAACAAACTCAAACCCAAAGATGATTCTCTCAAACAAACTCAAACCCAAAGATGATTCTCTCAAACAAACTCAAACCCAAAGATGATTCTCTCAAACAAACTCAAACCCTCTGTCTCAAACAAACTCAAACCTTCTGATGATTTTCTCAAACAAACTCAAACCTTCTGATGATTGTCTCAAACAAACTCAAACCTTCTGATGATTCTCTCAAACAAACTCAAACCCACAGATGATTCTCTCAAACAAACTCAAACCCTCTGATGATTCTCTCAAACAAACTCAAACCCACCAATGATTCTCTCAAACAAACTCAAACCCTCTGATGATTCTCTCAAACAAACTCAAACCCAAAGTTGATTCTCTCAAACAAACTCAAACCCTCTGATGATTCTCTCAAACAAACTCGAACCCTCTGATGATTCTCTCAAACAAACTCAAACCCTCTGATGATTCTCTCAAACAAACTCAAACCCTCTGATGATTCTCTCAAACAAACGCAAACCCTCTGATGATTCTCTCAAACAAACTCAAACCCTCTGATGATTCTCTCAAACAAACTCAAACCCTCTGATGATTGTCTCAAACTAACTCAAACCCTCTGATGATTGTCTCAAACAAACTCAAACCCACTGATGATTGTCTCAAACAAACTCAAACCCAAAGATGATTTTCTCAAACAAAATCAAACTGTCTGATGATTCTCTCAAACAAACTCAAACCCTCTGATGATTGTCTCAAACAAACTCAACCCCACTGATGATTGTCTCAAACAAACTCAAACCCAAAGATGATTTTCTCAAACAAACTCAAACCCTCTGATGATTCTCTCAAACAAACTCAATCCCACTGATGATTGTCTCAAACAAACTCAAACCCACTGATGATTCTCTCAAACAAACTCAAACCCTCTGATGATTCTCTCAAACAAACTCAAACCCTCTGATGATTCTCTAAAACAAACTCAAACACTCTGATGCTTCTCTCAGACAAACTCAAACCCACAGATGATTGTCTCAAACAAATTCAAACCCACTGATGATTCTCTCAAACAAACTCAAACGCTCTGATGATTCTCTCAAACAAACTCAAACCCACTGATGATTGTCTCAAACAAACTCAAACCCACTGATGATTCTCTCAAACAAACTCAAACCCTCTGATGATTCTCTCAAACAAACTCAAACCCAAAGATGATTCTCTCAAACAAACTCAAACCCTCGGATGATTCTCTCAAACAAACTCAAACCCACTGATGATTCTCTCAAACAAACTCAAACCCAAATATGATTCTCTCAAACAAACTCAAACCCTCTGATGATTCTCTCAAACAAACTCAAACCCTCTGATGATTGTCTCAAACTAACTCAAACCCACTGATGGATCTCTCAAACAAACTCAAACCCTCTGATGATTCTCTCAAACAAACTCAAACCCTCTGATGATTCTCTCAAACAAACTCAAACACAAAGATGATTCTCTCAAACAAACTCAAACCCTCTGATGATTCTCTCAAACAAACTCAAACCCACTGATGATTCTCTCAAACAAACTCAAGCCCTCTGATGATTCTCTCAAACAAACTCAAACCCTCTGATGATTGTCTCAAACAAACTCAAACCCACTGATGATTCTCTCAAACAAACTCAAACCCTCTGATGACTCTCTCAAACAAACTCAAACCCTCTGATGATTCTCTCAAACAAACTCAAACCCAACGATGATTCTCTCAAACAAACTCAAACCCTCTGATGATTCTCTCAAACAAACTCAAACCCACTGATGATTCTCTCAAACAAACTCAAACCCAAAGATGATTCTCTCAAACAAACTCAAACCCAAAGATGATTCTCTCAAACAAACTCAAACCCACTGATGATTCTCTCAAACAAACTCAAACCCACTGATGATTCTCTCAAACAAACTCAAACCCAAAGATGATTCTCTCAAACAAACTCAAACCCAAAGATGATTCTCTCAAACAAACTCAAACCCAAAGATGATTCTCTCAAACAAACTCAAACCCTCTGATGATTCTTTCAAACAAACTCAAACCCAAAGATGATTCTCTCAAACAAACTCAAACCCTCTGATGATTCTCTCAAACAAACTCAAATCCTCTGATGATTCTCTCAAACAAACTCAAACCCAAAGATGATTCTCTCAAACAAACTCAAACCCAAAGATGATTCTCTCAAACAAACTCAAACCCTCTGATGATTCTCTCAAACAAACTCAAACGCAAATATGATTCTCTCAAACAAACTCAAACCCTCTGATGATTCTCTCAAACAAACTCAAATGCAAAGATGATTCTCTCAAACAAACTCAAACCCTCTGATGATTCTCTCAAACAAACTCAAACTCTCTGATGATTTTCTCAAACAAACTCAAACCCTCTGATGATTCTCTCAAACAAACTCAAACCCTCTGATGATTTTCTCAAACAAATTCAAACCCTCTGCTGATTGTCTCAAACAAACTCAAACCCTCTGATGATTTTCTCAAACAAATTCAAACCCTCTGCTGGTCGTCTCAAACAAACTCAAACCCTCTGGTGATTCTCTCAAACAAACTCAAACCCTCTGATGATTCTCTCAAACAAACTCAAACCCAAAGATGATTCTCTCAAACAAACTCAAACCCAAAGATGATTCTCTCAAACAAACTCAAACCCTCTGATGATTTTCTCGAACAAACTCAAACCCAAAGATGATTCTCTCAAACAAACTCAAACCCAAAGATGATTCTCTCAAACAATCTCAAACCCAAAGATGATTCTCTCAAACAAACTCAAACCCAAAGATGATTCTCTCAAACAAACTCAAACCCTCTGTCTCAAACAAACTCAAACCTTCTGATGATTTTCTCAAACAAACTCAAACCTTCTGATGATTGTCTCAAACAAACTCAAACCTTCTGATGATTCTCTCAAACAAACTCAAACCCAAAGATGATTCTCTCAAACAAACTCAAACCCAAAGATGATTCTCTCAAACAAACTCAAACCCACTGATGATTCTCTCAAACAAACTCAAACCCTCTGATGATTCTCTCAAACAAACTCAAACCCTCTGATGATTCTCTCAAACAAGCTCAAACCCTCTGATGATTCTCTCAAACAAACTCAAACCCTCTGATGATTCTCTCAAACAAACTCAAACCCTCTGATGATTGTCTCAAACAAACTCAAACCCTCTGATGATTGTCTCAAACAAACTCAAACCCTCTGATGATTCTCTCAAACAAACTCAAACCCTCTGATGATTCCCTCAAACAAACTCAAACCCTCTGATGATTTTCTCAAACAAACTCAAACCTTCTGATGATTCTCTCAAACAAACTCAAACCCTCTGATGATTCTCTCAAACAAACTCAAACCTTCTGATGATTCTCTCAAACAAACTCAAACCCAAATATGATTCAAACAAACTCAAACCCTCTGATGATTCTCTCAAACAAACTCAAACCCTCTGATGATTCTCTCAAACAAACTCAAAACCAAAGATGATTTTCTCAAACAAACTCAAACCCTCTGATGATTTTCTCAAACAAACTCAAACCCAAAGATGATTGTCTCAAACAAACTCAAACCCTCTGACGATTCTCTCAAACAAACTCAAACCCTCTGATGATTCTCTCAAACAAACTCAAAACCAAAGATGATTTTCTCAAACAAACTCAAACCCTCTGATGATTTTCTCAAACAATCTCAAAACCAAAGATGATTGTCTCAAACAAACTCAAACCCTCTGATGATTCTCTCAAACAAACTTAAACCCTCTGATGATTCTCTCAAACAAACTCAAACCCTCTGATGATTCTCTCAAACAAACTCAAACCCTCTGATGATTCTCTCAAACAAACTCAAACCCTCTGATGATTCTCTCAAACAAACTCAAACCCACAGATGATTCTCTCAAACAAACTCAAACCCTCTGATGATTCTCTCAAACAAACTCAAACCCAAAGATGATTCTCTCAAACAAGCTCAAACCCAAATATGATTCTCTCAAACAAACTCAAACCCTCTGATGATTCTCTCAAACAAACTCAAACCCTCTGATGATTCTCTCAAACAAACTCAAACCCACCGATGATTCTCTCAAACAAACTCAAACCCTCTGATGATTCTCTCAAACAAACTCAAACCCAAAGTTGATCTCTCAAACAAACTCAAACCCTCTGATGATTCTCTCAAACAAACTCGAACCCTCTGATGATTCTCTCAAACAAACTCAAACCCTCTGATGATTCTCTCAAACAAACTCAAACCCTCTGATGATTCTCTCAAACAAACGCAAAACCCTCTGATGATTCTCTCAAACAAACTCAAACCCTCTGATGATTCTCTCAAACAAACTCAAACCCTCTGATGATTGTCTCAAACAAACTCAAACCCTCTGATGATTGTCTCAAACAAACTCAAACCCAAAGATGATTTTCTCAAACAAAATCAAACTGTCTGATGATTCTCTCAAACAAACTCAAACCCTCTGATGATTGTCTCAAACAAACTCAAACCCACTGATGATTGTCTCAAACAAACTCAAACCCAAAGATGATTTTCTCAAACAAACTCAAACCCTCTGATGATTCTCTCAAACAAACTCAATCCCACTGATGATTGTCTCAAACAAACTCAAACCCACTGATGATTCTCTCAAACAAACTCAAACCCTCTGATGATTCTCTCAAACAAACTCAAACCCTCTGATGATTCTCTAAAACAAACTCAAACACTCTGATGCTTCTCTCAGACAAACTCAAACCCACAGATGATTGTCTCAAACAAATTCAAACCCACTGATGATTCTCTCAAACAAACTCAAACCCTCTGATGATTCTCTCAAACAAACTCAAACCCAAAGATGATTCTCTCAAACAAACTCAAACCCTCGGATGATTCTCTCAAACAAACTCAAACCCTCTGATGATTCTCTCAAACAAACTCAAACCCTCTGATGATTGTCTCAAACTAACTCAAACCCACTGATGGATCTCTCAAACAAACTCAAACCCTCTGATGATTCTCTCAAACAAACTCAAACCCAAAGATGATTCTCTCAAACAAACTCAAACCCTCTGATGATTCTCTCAAACAAACTCAAACCCACTGATGATTCTCTCAAACAAACTCAAACCCTCTGATGATTCTCTCAAACAAACTCAAACCCTCTGATGATTGTCTCAAACAAACTCAAACCCACTGATGATTCTCTCAAACAAACTCAAACCCTCTGATGATTCTCTCAAACAAACTCAAACCCTCTGATGATTCTCTCAAACAAACTCAAACCCTCTGATGATTCTCTCAAACAAACTCAAACCCAACGATGATTCTCTCAAACAAACTCAAACCCTCTGATGATTCTCTCAAACAAACTCAAACCCACTGATGATTCTCTCAAACAAACTCAAACCCAAAGATGATTCTCTCAAACAAACTCAAACCCAAAGATGATTCTCTCAAACAAACTCAAAACCCACTGATGATTCTCTCAAACAAACTCAAACCCACTGATGATTCTCTCAAACAAACTCAAACCCAAAGATGATTCTCTCAAACAAACTCAAACCCAAAGATGATTCTCTCAAACAAACTCAAACCCAAAGATGATTCTCTCACACAAACTCAAACCCACTGATGATTCTCTCAAACAAACTCAAACCCAAAGATGATTCTCTCAAACAAACTCAAACCCTCTGATGATTCTCTCAAACAAACTCAAACCCAAAGTTGATTCTCTCAAACAAACTCAAACCCTCTGATGATTCTCTCAAACAAACTCGAACCCTCTGATGATTCTCTCAAACAAACTCAAACCCTCTGATGATTCTCTCAAACAAACTCAAACCCTCTGATGATTCTCTCAAACAAACGCAAACCTTCTGATGATTCTCTCAAACAAACTCAAACCCTCTGATGATTCTCTCAAACAAACTCAAACCCTCTGATGATTGTCTCAAACAAACTCAAACCCTCTGATGATTGTCTCAAACAAACTCAAACCCACTGATGATTGTCTCAAACAAACTCAAACCCAAAGATGATTTTCTCAAACAAAATAAAACTGTCTGATGATTCTCTCAAACAAACTCAAACCCTCTGATGATTGTCTCAAACAAACTCAAACCCACTGATGATTGTCTCAAACAAACTCCAACCCAAAGATGATTTTCTCAAACAAACTCAAACCCTCTGATGATTCTCTCAAACAAACTCAATCCCACTGATGATTGTCTCAAACAAACTCAAACCCACTGATGATTCTCTCAAACAAACTCAAACCCTCTGATGATTCTCTCAAACAAACTCAAACCTTCTGATGATTCTCTAAAACAAACTCAAACACTCTGATGCTTCTCTCAGACAAACTCAAACCCACAGATGATTGTCTCAAACAAATTCAAACCCACTGATGATTCTCTCAAACAAACTCAAACGCTCTGATGATTCTCTCAAACAAACTCAAATCCACTGATGATTGTCTCAAACAAACTCAAACCCACTGATGATTCTCTCAAACAAATTCAAACCCTCTGATGATTCTATCAAACAAACTCAAACCCAAAGATGATTCTCTCAAACAAACTCAAACCCTCGGATGATTCTCTCAAACAAACTCAAACCCACTGATGATTCTCTCAAACAAACTCAAACCCAAATATGATTCTCTCAAACAAACTCAAACCCTCTGATGATTCTCTCAAACAAACTCAAACCCTCTGATGATTGTCTCAAACTAACTCAAACCCACTGATGGATCTCTCAAACAAACTCAAACCCTCTGATGATTCTCTTAAACAAACTCAAACCCTCTGATGATTCTCTCAAACAAACTCAAACCCAAAGATGATTCTCTCAAACAAACTCAAACCCTCTGATTCTCTCAAACAAACTCAAACCCACTGATGATTCTCTCAAACAAACTCAAGCCCTCTGATGATTCTCTCAAACAAACTCAAACCCTCTGATGATTGTCTCAAACAAACTCAAACCCACTGATGATTCTCTCAAACAAACTCAAACCCTCTGATGATTCTCTCAAACAAACTCAAACCCTCTGATGATTCTCTCAAACAAACTCAAACCCAACGATGATTCTCTCAAACAAACTCAAACCCTCTGATGATTCTCTCAAACAAACTCAAACCCACTGATGATTCTCTCAAACAAACTCAAACCCAAAGATGATTCTCTCAAACAAACTCAAACCCAAAGATGATTCTCTCAAACAAACTCAAACCCACTGATGATTCTCTCAAACAAACTCAAACCCAAAGATGATTCTCTCAAACAAACTCAAACCCAAAGATGATTCTCTCAAACAAACTCAAACCCAAAGATGATTCTCTCAAACAAACTCAAACCCTCTGATGATTCTCTCAAACAAACTCAAACCCAAAGATGATTCTCTCAAACAAACTCAAACCCTCTGATGATTCTCTCAAACAAACTCAAATCCTCTGATGATTCTCTCAAACAAACTCAAACCCAAAGATGATTCTCTCAAACAAACTCAAACCCAAAGATGATTCTCTCAAACAAACTCAAACCCTCTGATGATTCTCTCAAACAAACTCAAACGCAAATGTGATTCTCTCAAACAAACTCAAACCCTCTGATGATTCTCTCAAACAAACTCAAATGCAAAGATGATTCTCTCAAACAAACTCAAACCCTCTGATGATTCTCTCAAACAAACTCAAACCCTCTGATGATTTTCTCAAACAAACTCAAACCCTCTGATGATTCTCTCAAACAAACTCAAACCCTCTGATGATTTTCTCAAACAAATTCAAACCCTCTGCTGATTGTCTCAAACAAACTCAAACCCTCTGATGATTCTCTCAAACAAACTCAAACCCAAAGATGATTCTCTCAAACAAACTCAAACCCAAAGATGATTCTCTCAAACAAACTCAAACCCTCTGATGATTTTCTCGAACAAACTCAAACCCAAAGATGATTCTCTCAAACAAACTCAAACCCAAAGATGATTCTCTCAAACAAACTCAAACCCAAAGATGATTCTCTCAAACAAACTCAAACCCAAAGATGATTCTCTCAAACAAACTCAAACCCTCTGTCTCAAACAAACTCAAACCTTCTGATGATTTTCTCAAACAAACTCAAACCTTCTGATGATTGTCTCAAACAAACTCAAACCTTCTGATGATTCTCTCAAACAAACTCAAACCCACAGATGATTCTCTCAAACAAACTCAAACCCTCTGATGATTCTCTCAAACAAACTCAAACCCACCAATGATTCTCTCAAACAAACTCAAACCCTCTGATGATTCTCTCAAACAAACTCAAACCCAAAGTTGATTCTCTCAAACAAACTCAAACCCTCTGATGATTCTCTCAAACAAACTCGAACCCTCTGATGATTCTCTCAAACAAACTCAAACCCTCTGATGATTCTCTCAAACAAACTCAAACCCTCTGATGATTCTCTCAAACAAACGCAAACCCTCTGATGATTCTCTCAAACAAACTCAAACCCTCTGATGATTCTCTCAAACAAACTCAAACCCTCTGATGATTGTCTCAAACTAACTCAAACCCTCTGATGATTGTCTCAAACAAACTCAAACCCACTGATGATTGTCTCAAACAAACTCAAACCCAAAGATGATTTTCTCAAACAAAATCAAACTGTCTGATGATTCTCTCAAACAAACTCAAACCCTCTGATGATTGTCTCAAACAAACTCAACCCCACTGATGATTGTCTCAAACAAACTCAAACCCAAAGATGATTTTCTCAAACAAACTCAAACCCTCTGATGATTCTCTCAAACAAACTCAATCCCACTGATGATTGTCTCAAACAAACTCAAACCCACTGATGATTCTCTCAAACAAACTCAAACCCTCTGATGATTCTCTCAAACAAACTCAAACCCTCTGATGATTCTCTAAAACAAACTCAAACACTCTGATGCTTCTCTCAGACAAACTCAAACCCACAGATGATTGTCTCAAACAAATTCAAACCCACTGATGATTCTCTCAAACAAACTCAAACGCTCTGATGATTCTCTCAAACAAACTCAAACCCACTGATGATTGTCTCAAACAAACTCAAACCCACTGATGATTCTCTCAAACAAACTCAAACCCTCTGATGATTCTCTCAAACAAACTCAAACCCAAAGATGATTCTCTCAAACAAACTCAAACCCTCGGATGATTCTCTCAAACAAACTCAAACCCACTGATGATTCTCTCAAACAAACTCAAACCCAAATATGATTCTCTCAAACAAACTCAAACCCTCTGATGATTCTCTCAAACAAACTCAAACCCTCTGATGATTGTCTCAAACTAACTCAAACCCACTGATGGATCTCTCAAACAAACTCAAACCCTCTGATGATTCTCTCAAACAAACTCAAACCCTCTGATGATTCTCTCAAACAAACTCAAACACAAAGATGATTCTCTCAAACAAACTCAAACCCTCTGATGATTCTCTCAAACAAACTCAAACCCACTGATGATTCTCTCAAACAAACTCAAGCCCTCTGATGATTCTCTCAAACAAACTCAAACCCTCTGATGATTGTCTCAAACAAACTCAAACCCACTGATGATTCTCTCAAACAAACTCAAACCCTCTGATGACTCTCTCAAACAAACTCAAACCCTCTGATGATTCTCTCAAACAAACTCAAACCCAACGATGATTCTCTCAAACAAACTCAAACCCTCTGATGATTCTCTCAAACAAACTCAAACCCACTGATGATTCTCTCAAACAAACTCAAACCCAAAGATGATTCTCTCAAACAAACTCAAACCCAAAGATGATTCTCTCAAACAAACTCAAACCCACTGATGATTCTCTCAAACAAACTCAAACCCACTGATGATTCTCTCAAACAAACTCAAACCCAAAGATGATTCTCTCAAACAAACTCAAACCCAAAGATGATTCTCTCAAACAAACTCAAACCCAAAGATGATTCTCTCAAACAAACTCAAACCCTCTGATGATTCTTTCAAACAAACTCAAACCCAAAGATGATTCTCTCAAACAAACTCAAACCCTCTGATGATTCTCTCAAACAAACTCAAATCCTCTGATGATTCTCTCAAACAAACTCAAACCCAAAGATGATTCTCTCAAACAAACTCAAACCCAAAGATGATTCTCTCAAACAAACTCAAACCCTCTGATGATTCTCTCAAACAAACTCAAACGCAAATATGATTCTCTCAAACAAACTCAAACCCTCTGATGATTCTCTCAAACAAACTCAAATGCAAAGATGATTCTCTCAAACAAACTCAAACCCTCTGATGATTCTCTCAAACAAACTCAAACTCTCTGATGATTTTCTCAAACAAACTCAAACCCTCTGATGATTCTCTCAAACAAACTCAAACCCTCTGATGATTTTCTCAAACAAATTCAAACCCTCTGCTGATTGTCTCAAACAAACTCAAACCCTCTGATGATTTTCTCAAACAAATTCAAACCCTCTGCTGGTCGTCTCAAACAAACTCAAACCCTCTGGTGATTCTCTCAAACAAACTCAAACCCTCTGATGATTCTCTCAAACAAACTCAAACCCAAAGATGATTCTCTCAAACAAACTCAAACCCAAAGATGATTCTCTCAAACAAACTCAAACCCTCTGATGATTTTCTCGAACAAACTCAAACCCAAAGATGATTCTCTCAAACAAACTCAAACCCAAAGATGATTCTCTCAAACAATCTCAAACCCAAAGATGATTCTCTCAAACAAACTCAAACCCAAAGATGATTCTCTCAAACAAACTCAAACCCTCTGTCTCAAACAAACTCAAACCTTCTGATGATTTTCTCAAACAAACTCAAACCTTCTGATGATTGTCTCAAACAAACTCAAACCTTCTGATGATTCTCTCAAACAAACTCAAACCCAAAGATGATTCTCTCAAACAAACTCAAACCCAAAGATGATTCTCTCAAACAAACTCAAACCCACTGATGATTCTCTCAAACAAACTCAAACCCTCTGATGATTCTCTCAAACAAACTCAAACCCTCTGATGATTCTCTCAAACAAGCTCAAACCCTCTGATGATTCTCTCAAACAAACTCAAACCCTCTGATGATTCTCTCAAACAAACTCAAACCCTCTGATGATTGTCTCAAACAAACTCAAACCCTCTGATGATTGTCTCAAACAAACTCAAACCCTCTGATGATTCTCTCAAACAAACTCAAACCCTCTGATGATTCCCTCAAACAAACTCAAACCCTCTGATGATTTTCTCAAACAAACTCAAACCTTCTGATGATTCTCTCAAACAAACTCAAACCCTCTGATGATTCTCTCAAACAAACTCAAACCTTCTGATGATTCTCTCAAACAAACTCAAACCCAAATATGATTCAAACAAACTCAAACCCTCTGATGATTCTCTCAAACAAACTCAAACCCTCTGATGATTCTCTCAAACAAACTCAAAACCAAAGATGATTTTCTCAAACAAACTCAAACCCTCTGATGATTTTCTCAAACAAACTCAAACCCAAAGATGATTGTCTCAAACAAACTCAAACCCTCTGACGATTCTCTCAAACAAACTCAAACCCTCTGATGATTCTCTCAAACAAACTCAAAACCAAAGATGATTTTCTCAAACAAACTCAAACCCTCTGATGATTTTCTCAAACAATCTCAAAACCAAAGATGATTGTCTCAAACAAACTCAAACCCTCTGATGATTCTCTCAAACAAACTTAAACCCTCTGATGATTCTCTCAAACAAACTCAAACCCTCTGATGATTCTCTCAAACAAACTCAAACCCTCTGATGATTCTCTCAAACAAACTCAAACCCTCTGATGATTCTCTCAAACAAACTCAAACCCACAGATGATTCTCTCAAACAAACTCAAACCCTCTGATGATTCTCTCAAACAAACTCAAACCCAAAGATGATTCTCTCAAACAAGCTCAAACCCAAATATGATTCTCTCAAACAAACTCAAACCCTCTGATGATTCTCTCAAACAAACTCAAACCCTCTGATGATTCTCTCAAACAAACTCAAACCCACCGATGATTCTCTCAAACAAACTCAAACCCTCTGATGATTCTCTCAAACAAACTCAAACCCAAAGTTGATCTCTCAAACAAACTCAAACCCTCTGATGATTCTCTCAAACAAACTCGAACCCTCTGATGATTCTCTCAAACAAACTCAAACCCTCTGATGATTCTCTCAAACAAACTCAAACCCTCTGATGATTCTCTCAAACAAACGCAAAACCCTCTGATGATTCTCTCAAACAAACTCAAACCCTCTGATGATTCTCTCAAACAAACTCAAACCCTCTGATGATTGTCTCAAACAAACTCAAACCCTCTGATGATTGTCTCAAACAAACTCAAACCCAAAGATGATTTTCTCAAACAAAATCAAACTGTCTGATGATTCTCTCAAACAAACTCAAACCCTCTGATGATTGTCTCAAACAAACTCAAACCCACTGATGATTGTCTCAAACAAACTCAAACCCAAAGATGATTTTCTCAAACAAACTCAAACCCTCTGATGATTCTCTCAAACAAACTCAATCCCACTGATGATTGTCTCAAACAAACTCAAACCCACTGATGATTCTCTCAAACAAACTCAAACCCTCTGATGATTCTCTCAAACAAACTCAAACCCTCTGATGATTCTCTAAAACAAACTCAAACACTCTGATGCTTCTCTCAGACAAACTCAAACCCACAGATGATTGTCTCAAACAAATTCAAACCCACTGATGATTCTCTCAAACAAACTCAAACCCTCTGATGATTCTCTCAAACAAACTCAAACCCAAAGATGATTCTCTCAAACAAACTCAAACCCTCGGATGATTCTCTCAAACAAACTCAAACCCTCTGATGATTCTCTCAAACAAACTCAAACCCTCTGATGATTGTCTCAAACTAACTCAAACCCACTGATGGATCTCTCAAACAAACTCAAACCCTCTGATGATTCTCTCAAACAAACTCAAACCCAAAGATGATTCTCTCAAACAAACTCAAACCCTCTGATGATTCTCTCAAACAAACTCAAACCCACTGATGATTCTCTCAAACAAACTCAAACCCTCTGATGATTCTCTCAAACAAACTCAAACCCTCTGATGATTGTCTCAAACAAACTCAAACCCACTGATGATTCTCTCAAACAAACTCAAACCCTCTGATGATTCTCTCAAACAAACTCAAACCCTCTGATGATTCTCTCAAACAAACTCAAACCCAACGATGATTCTCTCAAACAAACTCAAACCCTCTGATGATTCTCTCAAACAAACTCAAACCCACTGATGATTCTCTCAAACAAACTCAAACCCAAAGATGATTCTCTCAAACAAACTCAAACCCAAAGATGATTCTCTCAAACAAACTCAAAACCCACTGATGATTCTCTCAAACAAACTCAAACCCACTGATGATTCTCTCAAACAAACTCAAACCCAAAGATGATTCTCTCAAACAAACTCAAACCCAAAGATGATTCTCTCAAACAAACTCAAACCCAAAGATGATTCTCTCACACAAACTCAAACCCACTGATGATTCTCTCAAACAAACTCAAACCCAAAGATGATTCTCTCAAACAAACTCAAACCCTCTGATGATTCTCTCAAACAAACTCAAACCCAAAGTTGATTCTCTCAAACAAACTCAAACCCTCTGATGATTCTCTCAAACAAACTCGAACCCTCTGATGATTCTCTCAAACAAACTCAAACCCTCTGATGATTCTCTCAAACAAACTCAAACCCTCTGATGATTCTCTCAAACAAACGCAAACCTTCTGATGATTCTCTCAAACAAACTCAAACCCTCTGATGATTCTCTCAAACAAACTCAAACCCTCTGATGATTGTCTCAAACAAACTCAAACCCTCTGATGATTGTCTCAAACAAACTCAAACCCACTGATGATTGTCTCAAACAAACTCAAACCCAAAGATGATTTTCTCAAACAAAATAAAACTGTCTGATGATTCTCTCAAACAAACTCAAACCCTCTGATGATTGTCTCAAACAAACTCAAACCCACTGATGATTGTCTCAAACAAACTCCAACCCAAAGATGATTTTCTCAAACAAACTCAAACCCTCTGATGATTCTCTCAAACAAACTCAATCCCACTGATGATTGTCTCAAACAAACTCAAACCCACTGATGATTCTCTCAAACAAACTCAAACCCTCTGATGATTCTCTCAAACAAACTCAAACCTTCTGATGATTCTCTAAAACAAACTCAAACACTCTGATGCTTCTCTCAGACAAACTCAAACCCACAGATGATTGTCTCAAACAAATTCAAACCCACTGATGATTCTCTCAAACAAACTCAAACGCTCTGATGATTCTCTCAAACAAACTCAAATCCACTGATGATTGTCTCAAACAAACTCAAACCCACTGATGATTCTCTCAAACAAATTCAAACCCTCTGATGATTCTATCAAACAAACTCAAACCCAAAGATGATTCTCTCAAACAAACTCAAACCCTCGGATGATTCTCTCAAACAAACTCAAACCCACTGATGATTCTCTCAAACAAACTCAAACCCAAATATGATTCTCTCAAACAAACTCAAACCCTCTGATGATTCTCTCAAACAAACTCAAACCCTCTGATGATTGTCTCAAACTAACTCAAACCCACTGATGGATCTCTCAAACAAACTCAAACCCTCTGATGATTCTCTTAAACAAACTCAAACCCTCTGATGATTCTCTCAAACAAACTCAAACCCAAAGATGATTCTCTCAAACAAACTCAAACCCTCTGATTCTCTCAAACAAACTCAAACCCACTGATGATTCTCTCAAACAAACTCAAGCCCTCTGATGATTCTCTCAAACAAACTCAAACCCTCTGATGATTGTCTCAAACAAACTCAAACCCACTGATGATTCTCTCAAACAAACTCAAACCCTCTGATGATTCTCTCAAACAAACTCAAACCCTCTGATGATTCTCTCAAACAAACTCAAACCCAACGATGATTCTCTCAAACAAACTCAAACCCTCTGATGATTCTCTCAAACAAACTCAAACCCACTGATGATTCTCTCAAACAAACTCAAACCCAAAGATGATTCTCTCAAACAAACTCAAACCCAAAGATGATTCTCTCAAACAAACTCAAACCCACTGATGATTCTCTCAAACAAACTCAAACCCAAAGATGATTCTCTCAAACAAACTCAAACCCAAAGATGATTCTCTCAAACAAACTCAAACCCAAAGATGATTCTCTCAAACAAACTCAAACCCTCTGATGATTCTCTCAAACAAACTCAAACCCAAAGATGATTCTCTCAAACAAACTCAAACCCTCTGATGATTCTCTCAAACAAACTCAAATCCTCTGATGATTCTCTCAAACAAACTCAAACCCAAAGATGATTCTCTCAAACAAACTCAAACCCAAAGATGATTCTCTCAAACAAACTCAAACCCTCTGATGATTCTCTCAAACAAACTCAAACGCAAATGTGATTCTCTCAAACAAACTCAAACCCTCTGATGATTCTCTCAAACAAACTCAAATGCAAAGATGATTCTCTCAAACAAACTCAAACCCTCTGATGATTCTCTCAAACAAACTCAAACCCTCTGATGATTTTCTCAAACAAACTCAAACCCTCTGATGATTCTCTCAAACAAACTCAAACCCTCTGATGATTTTCTCAAACAAATTCAAACCCTCTGCTGATTGTCTCAAACAAACTCAAACCCTCTGATGATTCTCTCAAACAAACTCAAACCCAAAGATGATTCTCTCAAACAAACTCAAACCCAAAGATGATTCTCTCAAACAAACTCAAACCCTCTGATGATTTTCTCGAACAAACTCAAACCCAAAGATGATTCTCTCAAACAAACTCAAACCCAAAGATGATTCTCTCAAACAAACTCAAACCCAAAGATGATTCTCTCAAACAAACTCAAACCCAAAGATGATTCTCTCAAACAAACTCAAACCCTCTGTCTCAAACAAACTCAAACCTTCTGATGATTTTCTCAAACAAACTCAAACCTTCTGATGATTGTCTCAAACAAACTCAAACCTTCTGATGATTCTCTCAAACAAACTCAAACCCACAGATGATTCTCTCAAACAAACTCAAACCCTCTGATGATTCTCTCAAACAAACTCAAACCCACCAATGATTCTCTCAAACAAACTCAAACCCTCTGATGATTCTCTCAAACAAACTCAAACCCAAAGTTGATTCTCTCAAACAAACTCAAACCCTCTGATGATTCTCTCAAACAAACTCGAACCCTCTGATGATTCTCTCAAACAAACTCAAACCCTCTGATGATTCTCTCAAACAAACTCAAACCCTCTGATGATTCTCTCAAACAAACGCAAACCCTCTGATGATTCTCTCAAACAAACTCAAACCCTCTGATGATTCTCTCAAACAAACTCAAACCCTCTGATGATTGTCTCAAACTAACTCAAACCCTCTGATGATTGTCTCAAACAAACTCAAACCCACTGATGATTGTCTCAAACAAACTCAAACCCAAAGATGATTTTCTCAAACAAAATCAAACTGTCTGATGATTCTCTCAAACAAACTCAAACCCTCTGATGATTGTCTCAAACAAACTCAACCCCACTGATGATTGTCTCAAACAAACTCAAACCCAAAGATGATTTTCTCAAACAAACTCAAACCCTCTGATGATTCTCTCAAACAAACTCAATCCCACTGATGATTGTCTCAAACAAACTCAAACCCACTGATGATTCTCTCAAACAAACTCAAACCCTCTGATGATTCTCTCAAACAAACTCAAACCCTCTGATGATTCTCTAAAACAAACTCAAACACTCTGATGCTTCTCTCAGACAAACTCAAACCCACAGATGATTGTCTCAAACAAATTCAAACCCACTGATGATTCTCTCAAACAAACTCAAACGCTCTGATGATTCTCTCAAACAAACTCAAACCCACTGATGATTGTCTCAAACAAACTCAAACCCACTGATGATTCTCTCAAACAAACTCAAACCCTCTGATGATTCTCTCAAACAAACTCAAACCCAAAGATGATTCTCTCAAACAAACTCAAACCCTCGGATGATTCTCTCAAACAAACTCAAACCCACTGATGATTCTCTCAAACAAACTCAAACCCAAATATGATTCTCTCAAACAAACTCAAACCCTCTGATGATTCTCTCAAACAAACTCAAACCCTCTGATGATTGTCTCAAACTAACTCAAACCCACTGATGGATCTCTCAAACAAACTCAAACCCTCTGATGATTCTCTCAAACAAACTCAAACCCTCTGATGATTCTCTCAAACAAACTCAAACACAAAGATGATTCTCTCAAACAAACTCAAACCCTCTGATGATTCTCTCAAACAAACTCAAACCCACTGATGATTCTCTCAAACAAACTCAAGCCCTCTGATGATTCTCTCAAACAAACTCAAACCCTCTGATGATTGTCTCAAACAAACTCAAACCCACTGATGATTCTCTCAAACAAACTCAAACCCTCTGATGACTCTCTCAAACAAACTCAAACCCTCTGATGATTCTCTCAAACAAACTCAAACCCAACGATGATTCTCTCAAACAAACTCAAACCCTCTGATGATTCTCTCAAACAAACTCAAACCCACTGATGATTCTCTCAAACAAACTCAAACCCAAAGATGATTCTCTCAAACAAACTCAAACCCAAAGATGATTCTCTCAAACAAACTCAAACCCACTGATGATTCTCTCAAACAAACTCAAACCCACTGATGATTCTCTCAAACAAACTCAAACCCAAAGATGATTCTCTCAAACAAACTCAAACCCAAAGATGATTCTCTCAAACAAACTCAAACCCAAAGATGATTCTCTCAAACAAACTCAAACCCTCTGATGATTCTTTCAAACAAACTCAAACCCAAAGATGATTCTCTCAAACAAACTCAAACCCTCTGATGATTCTCTCAAACAAACTCAAATCCTCTGATGATTCTCTCAAACAAACTCAAACCCAAAGATGATTCTCTCAAACAAACTCAAACCCAAAGATGATTCTCTCAAACAAACTCAAACCCTCTGATGATTCTCTCAAACAAACTCAAACGCAAATATGATTCTCTCAAACAAACTCAAACCCTCTGATGATTCTCTCAAACAAACTCAAATGCAAAGATGATTCTCTCAAACAAACTCAAACCCTCTGATGATTCTCTCAAACAAACTCAAACTCTCTGATGATTTTCTCAAACAAACTCAAACCCTCTGATGATTCTCTCAAACAAACTCAAACCCTCTGATGATTTTCTCAAACAAATTCAAACCCTCTGCTGATTGTCTCAAACAAACTCAAACCCTCTGATGATTTTCTCAAACAAATTCAAACCCTCTGCTGGTCGTCTCAAACAAACTCAAACCCTCTGGTGATTCTCTCAAACAAACTCAAACCCTCTGATGATTCTCTCAAACAAACTCAAACCCAAAGATGATTCTCTCAAACAAACTCAAACCCAAAGATGATTCTCTCAAACAAACTCAAACCCTCTGATGATTTTCTCGAACAAACTCAAACCCAAAGATGATTCTCTCAAACAAACTCAAACCCAAAGATGATTCTCTCAAACAATCTCAAACCCAAAGATGATTCTCTCAAACAAACTCAAACCCAAAGATGATTCTCTCAAACAAACTCAAACCCTCTGTCTCAAACAAACTCAAACCTTCTGATGATTTTCTCAAACAAACTCAAACCTTCTGATGATTGTCTCAAACAAACTCAAACCTTCTGATGATTCTCTCAAACAAACTCAAACCCAAAGATGATTCTCTCAAACAAACTCAAACCCAAAGATGATTCTCTCAAACAAACTCAAACCCACTGATGATTCTCTCAAACAAACTCAAACCCTCTGATGATTCTCTCAAACAAACTCAAACCCTCTGATGATTCTCTCAAACAAGCTCAAACCCTCTGATGATTCTCTCAAACAAACTCAAACCCTCTGATGATTCTCTCAAACAAACTCAAACCCTCTGATGATTGTCTCAAACAAACTCAAACCCTCTGATGATTGTCTCAAACAAACTCAAACCCTCTGATGATTCTCTCAAACAAACTCAAACCCTCTGATGATTCCCTCAAACAAACTCAAACCCTCTGATGATTTTCTCAAACAAACTCAAACCTTCTGATGATTCTCTCAAACAAACTCAAACCCTCTGATGATTCTCTCAAACAAACTCAAACCTTCTGATGATTCTCTCAAACAAACTCAAACCCAAATATGATTCAAACAAACTCAAACCCTCTGATGATTCTCTCAAACAAACTCAAACCCTCTGATGATTCTCTCAAACAAACTCAAAACCAAAGATGATTTTCTCAAACAAACTCAAACCCTCTGATGATTTTCTCAAACAAACTCAAACCCAAAGATGATTGTCTCAAACAAACTCAAACCCTCTGACGATTCTCTCAAACAAACTCAAACCCTCTGATGATTCTCTCAAACAAACTCAAAACCAAAGATGATTTTCTCAAACAAACTCAAACCCTCTGATGATTTTCTCAAACAATCTCAAAACCAAAGATGATTGTCTCAAACAAACTCAAACCCTCTGATGATTCTCTCAAACAAACTTAAACCCTCTGATGATTCTCTCAAACAAACTCAAACCCTCTGATGATTCTCTCAAACAAACTCAAACCCTCTGATGATTCTCTCAAACAAACTCAAACCCTCTGATGATTCTCTCAAACAAACTCAAACCCACAGATGATTCTCTCAAACAAACTCAAACCCTCTGATGATTCTCTCAAACAAACTCAAACCCAAAGATGATTCTCTCAAACAAGCTCAAACCCAAATATGATTCTCTCAAACAAACTCAAACCCTCTGATGATTCTCTCAAACAAACTCAAACCCTCTGATGATTCTCTCAAACAAACTCAAACCCACCGATGATTCTCTCAAACAAACTCAAACCCTCTGATGATTCTCTCAAACAAACTCAAACCCAAAGTTGATCTCTCAAACAAACTCAAACCCTCTGATGATTCTCTCAAACAAACTCGAACCCTCTGATGATTCTCTCAAACAAACTCAAACCCTCTGATGATTCTCTCAAACAAACTCAAACCCTCTGATGATTCTCTCAAACAAACGCAAAACCCTCTGATGATTCTCTCAAACAAACTCAAACCCTCTGATGATTCTCTCAAACAAACTCAAACCCTCTGATGATTGTCTCAAACAAACTCAAACCCTCTGATGATTGTCTCAAACAAACTCAAACCCAAAGATGATTTTCTCAAACAAAATCAAACTGTCTGATGATTCTCTCAAACAAACTCAAACCCTCTGATGATTGTCTCAAACAAACTCAAACCCACTGATGATTGTCTCAAACAAACTCAAACCCAAAGATGATTTTCTCAAACAAACTCAAACCCTCTGATGATTCTCTCAAACAAACTCAATCCCACTGATGATTGTCTCAAACAAACTCAAACCCACTGATGATTCTCTCAAACAAACTCAAACCCTCTGATGATTCTCTCAAACAAACTCAAACCCTCTGATGATTCTCTAAAACAAACTCAAACACTCTGATGCTTCTCTCAGACAAACTCAAACCCACAGATGATTGTCTCAAACAAATTCAAACCCACTGATGATTCTCTCAAACAAACTCAAACCCTCTGATGATTCTCTCAAACAAACTCAAACCCAAAGATGATTCTCTCAAACAAACTCAAACCCTCGGATGATTCTCTCAAACAAACTCAAACCCTCTGATGATTCTCTCAAACAAACTCAAACCCTCTGATGATTGTCTCAAACTAACTCAAACCCACTGATGGATCTCTCAAACAAACTCAAACCCTCTGATGATTCTCTCAAACAAACTCAAACCCAAAGATGATTCTCTCAAACAAACTCAAACCCTCTGATGATTCTCTCAAACAAACTCAAACCCACTGATGATTCTCTCAAACAAACTCAAACCCTCTGATGATTCTCTCAAACAAACTCAAACCCTCTGATGATTGTCTCAAACAAACTCAAACCCACTGATGATTCTCTCAAACAAACTCAAACCCTCTGATGATTCTCTCAAACAAACTCAAACCCTCTGATGATTCTCTCAAACAAACTCAAACCCAACGATGATTCTCTCAAACAAACTCAAACCCTCTGATGATTCTCTCAAACAAACTCAAACCCACTGATGATTCTCTCAAACAAACTCAAACCCAAAGATGATTCTCTCAAACAAACTCAAACCCAAAGATGATTCTCTCAAACAAACTCAAAACCCACTGATGATTCTCTCAAACAAACTCAAACCCACTGATGATTCTCTCAAACAAACTCAAACCCAAAGATGATTCTCTCAAACAAACTCAAACCCAAAGATGATTCTCTCAAACAAACTCAAACCCAAAGATGATTCTCTCACACAAACTCAAACCCACTGATGATTCTCTCAAACAAACTCAAACCCAAAGATGATTCTCTCAAACAAACTCAAACCCTCTGATGATTCTCTCAAACAAACTCAAATCCTCTGATGATTCTCTCAAACAAACTCAAACCCAAAGATGATTCTCTCAAACAAACTCAAACCCAAAGATGATTCTCTCAAACAAACTCAAACCCTCTGATGATTCTCTCAAACAAACTCAAACGCAAATATGATTCTCTCAAACAAACTCAAACCCTCTGATGATTCTCTCAAACAAACTCAAATGCAAAGATGATTCTCTCAAACAAACTCAAACCCTCTGATGATTCTCTCAAACAAACTCAAACCCTCTGATGATTTTCTCAAACAAACTCAAACCCTCTGATGATTCTCTCAAACAAACTCAAACCCTCTGATGATTTTCTCAAACAAATTCAAACCCTCTGCTGATTGTCTCAAACAAACTCAAACCCTCTGATGATTTTCTCAAACAAATTCAAACCCTCTGCTGATTGTCTGAAACAAACTCAAACCCTCTGATGATTCTCTCAAACAAACTCAAACACTCTGATGATTCTCTCAAACAAACTCAAACCCAAAGATGATTCTCTCAAACAAACTCAAACCCAAAGATGATTCTCTCAAACAAACTCAAACCCAAAGATGATTTTCTCAAACAAACTCAAACCCAAAGATGATTCTCTCAAACAAACTCAAACCCAAAGATGATTCTCTCAAACAAACTCAAACCATCTGATGATTCTCTCAAACAAACTCAAACCCTCTGGTGATTCTCTCAAACAAACTCAAACCCAAAGTTGATTCTCTCAAACAAACTCAAACCCAAAGATGATTCTCTCAAACAAACTCAAACCCAAAGATGATTCTCTCAAACAAACTCAAACCCACTGATGATTCTCTCAAACAAACTCAAACCCAAAGTTGATTCTCTCAAACAAACTCAAACCCAAAGATGATTCTCTCAAACAAACTCAAACCCAAAGTTGATTCTCTCAAACAAACTCAAACCCACAGATGATTCTCTCAAACAAACTCAAACCCTCTGATGATTCTCTCAAACAAACTCAAACCCACCGATGATTCTCTCAAACAAACTCAAACCCTCTGATGATTCTCTCAAACAAACTCAAACCCAAAGTTGATTCTCTCAAACAAACTCAAACCTTCTGATGATTCTCTCAAACAAACTCGAACCCTCTGATGATTCTCTCAAACAAACTCAAACCCTCTGATGATTCTCTCAAACAAACTCAAACCCTCTGATGATTCTCTCAAACAAACGCAAACCTTCTGATGATTCTCTCAAACAAACTCAAACCCTCTGATGATTCTCTCAAACAAACTCAAACCCTCTGATGATTGTCTCAAACAAACTCAAACCCTCTGATGATTGTCTCAAACAAACTCAAACCCACTGATGATTGTCTCAAACAAACTCAAACCCAAAGATGATTTTCTCAAACAAAATAAAACTGTCTGATGATTCTCTCAAACAAACTCAAACCCTCTGATGATTGTCTCAAACAAACTCAAACCCACTGATGATTGTCTCAAACAAACTCAAACCCAACGATGATTTTCTCAAACAAACTCAAACCCTCTGATGATTCTCTCAAACAAACTCAATCCCACTGATGATTGTCTCAAACAAACTCAAACCCACTGATGATTCTCTCAAACAAACTCAAACCCTCTGATGATTCTCTCAAACAAACTCAAACCTTCTGATGATTCTCTAAAACAAACTCAAACACTCTGATGCTTCTCTCAGACAAACTCAAACCCACAGATGATTGTCTCAAACAAATTCAAACCCACTGATGATTCTCTCAAACAAACTCAAACGCTCTGATGATTCTCTCAAACAAACTCAAATCCACTGATGATTGTCTCAAACAAACTCAAACCCACTGATGATTCTCTCAAACAAATTCAAACCCTCTGATGATTCTATCAAACAAACTCAAACCCAAAGATGATTCTCTCAAACAAACTCAAACCCTCGGATGATTCTCTCAAACAAACTCAAACCCACTGATGATTCTCTCAAACAAACTCAAACCCAAATATGATTCTCTCAAACAAACTCAAACCCTCTGATGATTCTCTCAAACAAACTCAAACCCTCTGATGATTGTCTCAAACTAACTCAAACCCACTGATGGATCTCTCAAACAAACTCAAACCCTCTGATGATTCTCTCAAACAAACTCAAACCCTCTGATGATTCTCTCAAACAAACTCAAACCCAAAGATGATTCTCTCAAACAAACTCAAACCCTCTGATTCTCTCAAACAAACTCAAACCCACTGATGGATCTCTCAAACAAACTCAAACCCTCTGATGATTCTCTCAAACAAACTCAAACCCAAAGATGATTCTCTCAAACAAACTCAAACCCTCTGATGATTCTCTCAAACAAACTCAAACCCAAAGATGATTCTCTCAAACAAACTCAAACCCTCTGATGATTCTCTCAAACAAACTCAAATCCTCTGATGATTCTCTCAAACAAACTCAAACCCAAAGATGATTCTCTCAAACAAACTCAAACCCAAAGATGATTCTCTCAAACAAACTCAAACCCTCTGATGATTCTCTCAAACAAACTCAAACGCAAATGTGATTCTCTCAAACAAACTCAAACCCTCTGATGATTCTCTCAAACAAACTCAAATGCAAAGATGATTCTCTCAAACAAACTCAAACCCTCTGATGATTCTCTCAAACAAACTCAAACCCTCTGATGATTTTCTCAAACAAACTCAAACCCTCTGATGATTCTCTCAAACAAACTCAAACCCTCTGATGATTTTCTCAAACAAATTCAAACCCTCTGCTGATTGTCTCAAACAAACTCAAACCCTCTGATGATTTTCTCAAACAAATTCAAACCCTCTGCTGATTGTCTCAAACAAACTCAAACCCTCTGATGATTCTCTCAAACAAACTCAAACCCTCTGATGATTCTCTCAAACAAACTCAAACCCAAAGATGATTCTCTCAAACAAACTCAAACCCAAAGATGATTCTCTCAAACAAACTCAAACCCTCTGATGATTTTCTCGAACAAACTCAAACCCAAAGATGATTCTCTCAAACAAACTCAAACCCAAAGATGATTCTCTCAAACAAACTCAAACCCAAAGATGATTCTCTCAAACAAACTCAAACCCAAAGATGATTCTCTCAAACAAACTCAAACCCTCTGTCTCAAACAAACTCAAACCTTCTGATGATTTTCTCAAACAAACTCAAACCTTCTGATGATTGTCTCAAACAAACTCAAACCTTCTGATGATTCTCTCAAACAAACTCAAACCCACAGATGATTCTCTCAAACAAACTCAAACCCTCTGATGATTCTCTCAAACAAACTCAAACCCACCAATGATTCTCTCAAACAAACTCAAACCCTCTGATGATTCTCTCAAACAAACTCAAACCCAAAGTTGATTCTCTCAAACAAACTCAAACCCTCTGATGATTCTCTCAAACAAACTCGAACCCTCTGATGATTCTCTCAAACAAACTCAAACCCTCTGATGATTCTCTCAAACAAACTCAAACCCTCTGATGGTTCTCTCAAACAAACGCAAACCCTCTGATGATTCTCTCAAACAAACTCAAACCCTCTGATGATTCTCTCAAACAAACTCAAACCCTCTGATGATTGTCTCAAACAAACTCAAACCCAAAGATGATTCTCTCAAACAAACTCAAACCCTCGGATGATTCTCTCAAACAAACTCAAACCCACTGATGATTCTCTCAAACAAACTCAAACCCAAATATGATTCTCTCAAACAAACTCAAACCCTCTGATGATTCTCTCAAACAAACTCAAACCCTCTGATGATTGTCTCAAACTAACTCAAACCCACTGATGGATCTCTCAAACAAACTCAAACCCTCTGATGATTCTCTCAAACAAACTCAAACCCTCTGATGATTCTCTCAAACAAACTCAAACACAAAGATGATTCTCTCAAACAAACTCAAACCCTCTGATGATTCTCTCAAACAAACTCAAACCCACTGATGATTCTCTCAAACAAACTCAAGCCCTCTGATGATTCTCTCAAACAAACTCAAACCCTCTGATGATTGTCTCAAACAAACTCAAACCCACTGATGATTCTCTCAAACAAACTCAAACCCTCTGATGATTCTCTCAAACAAACTCAAACCCTCTGATGATTCTCTCAAACAAACTCAAACCCAACGATGATTCTCTCAAACAAACTCAAACCCTCTGATGATTCTCTCAAACAAACTCAAACCCACTGATGATTCTCTCAAACAAACTCAAACCCAAAGATGATTCTCTCAAACAAACTCAAACCCAAAGATGATTCTCTCAAACAAACTCAAACCCACTGATGATTCTCTCAAACAAACTCAAACCCACTGATGATTCTCTCAAACAAACTCAAACCCAAAGATGATTCTCTCAAACAAACTCAAACCCAAAGATGATTCTCTCAAACAAACTCAAACCCAAAGATGATTCTCTCAAACAAACTCAAACCCTCTGATGATTCTTTCAAACAAACTCAAACCCAAAGATGATTCTCTCAAACAAACTCAAACCCTCTGATGATTCTCTCAAACAAACTCAAATCCTCTGATGATTCTCTCAAACAAACTCAAACCCAAAGATGATTCTCTCAAACAAACTCAAACCCAAAGATGATTCTCTCAAACAAACTCAAACCCTCTGATGATTCTCTCAAACAAACTCAAACGCAAATATGATTCTCTCAAACAAACTCAAACCCTCTGATGATTCTCTCAAACAAACTCAAATGCAAAGATGATTCTCTCAAACAAACTCAAACCCTCTGATGATTCTCTCAAACAAACTCAAACTCTCTGATGATTTTCTCAAACAAACTCAAACCCTCTGATGATTCTCTCAAACAAACTCAAACCCTCTGATGATTTTCTCAAACAAATTCAAACCCTCTGCTGATTGTCTCAAACAAACTCAAACCCTCTGATGATTTTCTCAAACAAATTCAAACCCTCTGCTGGTTGTCTCAAACAAACTCAAACCCTCTGGTGATTCTCTCAAACAAACTCAAACCCTCTGATGATTCTCTCAAACAAACTCAAACCCAAAGATGATTCTCTCAAACAAACTCAAACCCAAAGATGATTCTCTCAAACAAACTCAAACCCTCTGATGATTTTCTCGAACAAACTCAAACCCAAAGATGATTCTCTCAAACAAACTCAAACCCAAAGATGATTCTCTCAAACAATCTCAAACCCAAAGATGATTCTCTCAAACAAACTCAAACCCAAAGATGATTCTCTCAAACAAACTCAAACCCTCTGTCTCAAACAAACTCAAACCTTCTGATGATTTTCT
Source organism: Myxine glutinosa (assembly GCF_964187855.1). Classification (NCBI taxonomy): domain Eukaryota; kingdom Metazoa; phylum Chordata; class Myxini; order Myxiniformes; family Myxinidae; genus Myxine; species Myxine glutinosa. The sequence continues at coordinate 104,010,100 of NC_136268.1, read as the reverse complement.
CAAACAAACTCAAACCTTCTGATGATTGTCTCAAACAAACTCAAACCTTCTGATGATTCTCTCAAACAAACTCAAACCCAAAGATGATTCTCTCAAACAAACTCAAACCCAAAGATGATTCTCTCAAACAAACTCAAACCCACTGATGATTCTCTCAAACAAACTCAAACCCTCTGATGATTCTCTCAAACAAACTCAAACCCTCTGATGATTCTCTCAAACAAGCTCAAACCCTCTGATGATTCTCTCAAACAAACTCAAACCCTCTGATGATTCTCTCAAACAAACTCAAACCCTCTGATGATTGTCTCAAACAAACTCAAACCCTCTGATGATTGTCTCAAACAAACTCAAACCCTCTGATGATTCTCTCAAACAAACTCAAACCCTCTGATGATTCCCTCAAACAAACTCAAACCCTCTGATGATTTTCTCAAACAAACTCAAACCTTCTGATGATTCTCTCAAACAAACTCAAACCCTCTGATGATTCTCTCAAACAAACTCAAACCTTCTGATGATTCTCTCAAACAAACTCAAACCCAAATATGATTCAAACAAACTCAAACCCTCTGATGATTCTCTCAAACAAACTCAAACCCTCTGATGATTCTCTCAAACAAACTCAAAACCAAAGATGATTTTCTCAAACAAACTCAAACCCTCTGATGATTTTCTCAAACAAACTCAAACCCAAAGATGATTGTCTCAAACAAACTCAAACCCTCTGACGATTCTCTCAAACAAACTCAAACCCTCTGATGATTCTCTCAAACAAACTCAAAACCAAAGATGATTTTCTCAAACAAACTCAAACCCTCTGATGATTTTCTCAAACAATCTCAAAACCAAAGATGATTGTCTCAAACAAACTCAAACCCTCTGATGATTCTCTCAAACAAACTTAAACCCTCTGATGATTCTCTCAAACAAACTCAAACCCTCTGATGATTCTCTCAAACAAACTCAAACCCTCTGATGATTCTCTCAAACAAACTCAAACCCTCTGATGATTCTCTCAAACAAACTCAAACCCACAGATGATTCTCTCAAACAAACTCAAACCCTCTGATGATTCTCTCAAACAAACTCAAACCCAAAGATGATTCTCTCAAACAAGCTCAAACCCAAATATGATTCTCTCAAACAAACTCAAACCCTCTGATGATTCTCTCAAACAAACTCAAACCCTCTGATGATTCTCTCAAACAAACTCAAACCCACCGATGATTCTCTCAAACAAACTCAAACCCTCTGATGATTCTCTCAAACAAACTCAAACCCAAAGTTGATCTCTCAAACAAACTCAAACCCTCTGATGATTCTCTCAAACAAACTCGAACTCTCTGATGATTCTCTCAAACAAACTCAAACCCTCTGATGATTCTCTCAAACAAACTCAAACCCTCTGATGATTCTCTCAAACAAACGCAAAACCCTCTGATGATTCTCTCAAACAAACTCAAACCCTCTGATGATTCTCTCAAACAAACTCAAACCCTCTGATGATTGTCTCAAACAAACTCAAACCCTCTGATGATTGTCTCAAACAAACTCAAACCCAAAAATGATTTTCTCAAACAAAATCAAACTGTCTGATGATTCTCTCAAACAAACTCAAACCCTCTGATGATTGTCTCAAACAAACTCAAACCCACTGATGATTGTCTCAAACAAACTCAAACCCAAAGATGATTTTCTCAAACAAACTCAAACCCTCTGATGATTCTCTCAAACAAACTCAATCCCACTGATGATTGTCTCAAACAAACTCAAACCCACTGATGATTCTCTCAAACAAACTCAAACCCTCTGATGATTCTCTCAAACAAACTCAAACCCTCTGATGATTCTCTAAAACAAACTCAAACACTCTGATGCTTCTCTCAGACAAACTCAAACCCACAGATGATTGTCTCAAACAAATTCAAACCCACTGATGATTCTCTCAAACAAACTCAAACGCCCTGATGATTCTCTCAAACAAACTCAAACCCACTGATGATTGTCTCAAACAAACTCAAACCCACTGATGATTCTCTCAAACAAACTCAAACCCTCTGATGATTCTCTCAAACAAACTCAAACCCAAAGATGATTCTCTCAAACAAACTCAAACCCTCGGATGATTCTCTCAAACAAACTCAAACCCACTGATGATTCTCTCAAACAAACTCAAACCCAAATATGATTCTCTCAAACAAACTCAAACCCTCTGATGATTCTCTCAAACAAACTCAAACCCTCTGATGATTGTCTCAAACAAACTCAAACCCTCTGATGATTCTCTCAAACAAACTCAAATCCTCTGATGATTCTCTCAAACAAACTCAAACCCAAAGATGATTCTCTCAAACAAACTCAAACCCAAAGATGATTCTCTCAAACAAACTCAAACCCTCTGATGATTCTCTCAAACAAACTCAAACGCAAATGTGATTCTCTCAAACAAACTCAAACCCTCTGATGATTCTCTCAAACAAACTCAAATGCAAAGATGATTCTCTCAAACAAACTCAAACCCTCTGATGATTCTCTCAAACAAACTCAAATCCTCTGATGATTTTCTCAAACAAACTCAAACCCTCTGATGATTCTCTCAAACAAACTCAAACCCTCTGATGATTTTCTCAAACAAATTCAAACCCTCTGCTGATTGTCTCAAACAAACTCAAACCCTCTGATGATTTTCTCAAACAAATTCAAACCCTCTGCTGATTGTCTCAAACAAACTCAAACCCTCTGATGATTCTCTCAAACAAACTCAAACCCTCTGATGATTCTCTCAAACAAACTCAAACCCTCTGATGATTTTCTCAAACAAATTCAAACCCTCTGCTGATTGTCTCAAACAAACTCAAACCCTCTGATGATTTTCTCAAACAAATTCAAACCCTCTGCTGATTGTCTCAAACAAACTCAAACCCTCTGATGATTCTCTCAAACAAACTCAAACCCTCTGATGATTCTCTCAAACAAACTCAAACCCAAAGATGATTCTCTCAAACAAACTCAAACCCAAAGATGATTCTCTCAAACAAACTCAAACCCTCTGATGATTTTCTCGAACAAACTCAAACCCAAAGATGATTCTCTCAAACAAACTCAAACCCAAAGATGATTCTCTCAAACAAACTCAAACCCAAAGATGATTCTCTCAAACAAACTCAAACCCAAAGATGATTCTCTCAAACAAACTCAAACCCTCTGTCTCAAACAAACTCAAACCTTCTGATGATTTTCTCAAACAAACTCAAACCTTCTGATGATTGTCTCAAACAAACTCAAACCTTCTGATGATTCTCTCAAACAAACTCAAACCCACAGATGATTCTCTCAAACAAACTCAAACCCTCTGATGATTCTCTCAAACAAACTCAAACCCACCAATGATTCTCTCAAACAAACTCAAACCCTCTGATGATTCTCTCAAACAAACTCAAACCCAAAGTTGATTCTCTCAAACAAACTCAAACCCTCTGATGATTCTCTCAAACAAACGCAAACCCTCTGATGATTCTCTCAAACAAACTCAAACCCTCTGATGATTCTCTCAAACAAACTCAAACCCTCTGATGATTGTCTCAAACTAACTCAAACCCTCTGATGATTGTCTCAAACAAACTCAAACCCACTGATGATCGTCTCAAACAAACTCAAACCCAAAGATGATTTTCTCAAACAAAATCAAACTGTCTGATGATTCTCTCAAACAAACTCAAACCCTCTGATGATTGTCTCAAACAAACTCAACCCCACTGATGATTGTCTCAAACAAACTCAAACCCAAAGATGATTTTCTCAAACAAACTCAAACCCTCTGATGATTCTCTCAAACACACTCAATCCCACTGATGATTGTCTCAAACAAACTCAAACCCACTGATGATTCTCTCAAACAAACTCAAACCCTCTGATGATTCTCTCAAACAAACTCAAACCCTCTGATGATTCTCTAAAACAAACTCAAACACTCTGATGCTTCTCTCAGACAAACTCAAACCCACAGATGATTGTCTCAAACAAATTCAAACCCACTGATGATTCTCTCAAACAAACTCAAACGCTCTGATGATTCTCTCAAACAAACTCAAACCCACTGATGATTGTCTCAAACAAACTCAAACCCACTGATGATTCTCTCAAACAAACTCAAACCCTCTGATGATTCTCTCAAACAAACTCAAACCCAAAGATGATTCTCTCAAACAAACTCAAACCCTCGGATGATTCTCTCAAACAAACTCAAACCCACTGATGATTCTCTCAAACAAACTCAAACCCAAATATGATTCTCTCAAACAAACTCAAACCCTCTGATGATTCTCTCAAACAAACTCAAACCCTCTGATGATTGTCTCAAACTAACTCAAACCCACTGATGGATCTCTCAAACAAACTCAAACCCTCTGATGATTCTCTCAAACAAACTCAAACCCTCTGATGATTCTCTCAAACAAACTCAAACACAAAGATGATTCTCTCAAACAAACTCAAACCCTCTGATGATTCTCTCAAACAAACTCAAACCCACTGATGATTCTCTCAAACAAACTCAAGCCCTCTGATGATTCTCTCAAACAAACTCAAACCCTCTGATGATTGTCTCAAACAAACTCAAACCCACTGATGATTCTCTCAAACAAACTCAAACCCTCTGATGATTCTCTCAAACAAACTCAAACCCTCTGATGATTCTCTCAAACAAACTCAAACCCAACGATGATTCTCTCAAACAAACTCAAACCCTCTGATGATTCTCTCAAACAAACTCAAACCCACTGATGATTCTCTCAAACAAACTCAAACCCAAAGATGATTCTCTCAAACAAACTCAAACCCAAAGATGATTCTCTCAAACAAACTCAAACCCACTGATGATTCTCTCAAACAAACTCAAACCCACTGATGATTCTCTCAAACAAACTCAAACCCAAAGATGATTCTCTCAAACAAACTCAAACCCAAAGATGATTCTCTCAAACAAACTCAAACCCAAAGATGATTCTCTCAAACAAACTCAAACCCTCTGATGATTCTTTCAAACAAACTCAAACCCAAAGATGATTCTCTCAAACAAACTCAAACCCTCTGATGATTCTCTCAAACAAACTCAAATCCTCTGATGATTCTCTCAAACAAACTCAAACCCAAAGATGATTCTCTCAAACAAACTCAAACCCAAAGATGATTCTCTCAAACAAACTCAAACCCTCTGATGATTCTCTCAAACAAACTCAAACGCAAATATGATTCTCTCAAACAAACTCAAACCCTCTGATGATTCTCTCAAACAAACTCAAATGCAAAGATGATTCTCTCAAACAAACTCAAACCCTCTGATGATTCTCTCAAACAAACTCAAACTCTCTGATGATTTTCTCAAACAAACTCAAACCCTCTGATGATTCTCTCAAACAAACTCAAACCCTCTGATGATTTTCTCAAACAAATTCAAACCCTCTGCTGATTGTCTCAAACAAACTCAAACCCTCTGATGATTTTCTCAAACAAATTAAAACCCTCTGCTGGTTGTCTCAAACAAACTCAAACCCTCTGATGATTCTCTCAAACAAACTCAAACCCTCTGATGATTCTCTCAAACAAACTCAAACCCAAAGATGATTCTCTCAAACAAACTCAAACCCAAAGATGATTCTCTCAAACAAACTCAAACCCTCTGATGATTTTCTCGAACAAACTCAAACCCAAAGATGATTCTCTCAAACAAACTCAAACCCAAAGATGATTCTCTCAAACAATCTCAAACCCAAAGATGATTCTCTCAAACAAACTCAAACCCAAAGATGATTCTCTCAAACAAACTCAAACCCTCTGTCTCAAACAAACTCAAACCTTCTGATGATTTTCTCAAACAAACTCAAACCTTCTGATGATTGTCTCAAACAAACTCAAACCTTCTGATGATTCTCTCAAACAAACTCAAACCCAAAGATGATTCTCTCAAACAAACTGAAACCCAAAGATGATTCTCTCAAACAAACTCAAACCCACTGATGATTCTCTCAAACAAACTCAAACCCTCTGATGATTCTCTCAAACAAACTCAAACCCTCTGATGATTCTCTCAAACAAGCTCAAACCCTCTGATGATTCTCTCAAACAAACTCAAACCCTCTGATGATTCTCTCAAACAAACTCAAACCCTCTGATGATTGTCTCAAACAAACTCAAACCCTCTGATGATTGTCTCAAACAAACTCAAACCCTCTGATGATTCTCTCAAACAAACTCAAACCCTCTGATGATTCCCTCAAACAAACTCAAACTCTCTGATGATTTTCTCAAACAAACTCAAACCCTCTGATGATTCTCTCAAACAAACTCAAACCCTCTGATGATTCTCTCAAACAAACTCAAAACCAAAGATGATTTTCTCAAACAAACTCAAACCCTCTGATGATTTTCTCAAACAAACTCAAACCCAAAGATGATTGTCTCAAACAAACTCAAACCCTCTGACGATTCTCTCAAACAAACTCAAACCCTCTGATGATTCTCTCAAACAAACTCAAAACCAAAGATGATTTTCTCAAACAAACTCAAACCCTCTGATGATTTTCTCAAACAATCTCAAAACCAAAGATGATTGTCTCAAACAAACTCAAACCCTCTGATGATTCTCTCAAACAAACTTAAACCCTCTGATGATTCTCTCAAACAAACTCAAACCCTCTGATGATTCTCTCAAACAAACTCAAACCCTCTGATGATTCTCTCAAACAAACTCAAACCCTCTGATGATTCTCTCAAACAAACTCAAACCCACAGATGATTCTCTCAAACAAACTCAAACCCTCTGATGATTCTCTCAAACAAACTCAAACCCAAAGATGATTCTCTCAAACAAGCTCAAACCCAAATATGATTCTCTCAAACAAACTCAAACCCTCTGATGATTCTCTCAAACAAACTCAAACCCTCTGATGATTCTCTCAAACAAACTCAAACCCACCGATGATTCTCTCAAACAAACTCAAACCCTCTGATGATTCTCTCAAACAAACTCAAACCCAAAGTTGATCTCTCAAACAAACTCAAACCCTCTGATGATTCTCTCAAACAAACTCGAACCCTCTGATGATTCTCTCAAACAAACTCAAACCCTCTGATGATTCTCTCAAACAAACTCAAACCCTCTGATGATTCTCTCAAACAAATGCAAAACCCTCTGATGATTCTCTCAAACAAACTCAAACCCTCTGATGATTCTCTCAAACAAACTCAAACCCTCTGATGATTGTCTCAAACAAACTCAAACCCTCTGATGATTGTCTCAAACAAACTCAAACCCAAAGATGATTTTCTCAAACAAAATCAAACTGTCTGTTGATTCTCTCAAACAAACTCAAACCCTCTGATGATTGTCTCAAACAAACTCAAACCCACTGATGATTGTCTCAAACAAACTCAAACCCAAAGATGATTTTCTCAAACAAACTCAAACCCTCTGATGATTCTCTCAAACAAACTCAATCCCACTGATGATTGTCTCAAACAAACTCAAACCCACTGATGATTCTCTCAAACAAACTCAAACCCTCTGATGATTCTCTCAAACAAACTCAAACCCTCTGATGATTCTCTAAAACAAACTCAAACACTCTGATGCTTCTCTCAGACAAACTCAAACCCACAGATGATTGTCTCAAACAAATTCAAACCCACTGATGATTCTCTCAAACAAACTCAAATGCCCTGATGATTCTCTCAAACAAACTCAAACCCACTGATGATTGTCTCAAACAAACTCAAACCCACTGATGATTCTCTCAAACAAACTCAAACCCTCTGATGATTCTCTCAAACAAACTCAAACCCAAAGATGATTCTCTCAAACAAACTCAAACCCTCGGATGATTCTCTCAAACAAACTCAAACCCACTGATGATTCTCTCAAACAAACTCAAACCCAAATATGATTCTCTCAAACAAACTCAAACCCTCTGATGATTCTCTCAAACAAACTCAAACCCTCTGATGATTGTCTCAAACTAACTCAAACCCACTGATGGATCTCTCAAACAAACTCAAACCCTCTGATGATTCTCTCAAACAAACTCAAACCCAAAGATGATTCTCTCAAACAAACTCAAACCCTCTGATGATTCTCTCAAACAAACTCAAACCCACTGATGATTCTCTCAAACAAACTCAAACCCTCTGATGATTCTCTCAAACAAACTCAAACCCTCTGATGATTGTCTCAAACAAACTCAAACCCACTGATGATTCTCTCAAACAAACTCAAACCCTCTGATGATTCTCTCAAACAAACTCAAACCCTCTGATGATTCTCTCAAACAAACTCAAACCCAACGATGATTCTCTCAAACAAACTCAAACCCTCTGATGATTCTCTCAAACAAACTCAAACCCACTGATGATTCTCTCAAACAAACTCAAACCCAAAGATGATTCTCTCAAACAAACTCAAACCCAAAGATGATTCTCTCAAACAAACTCAAACCCACTGATGATTCTCTCAAACAAACTCAAACCCACTGATGATTCTCTCAAACAAACTCAAACCCAAAGATGATTCTCTCAAACAAACTCAAACCCAAAGATGATTCTCTCAAACAAACTCAAACCCAAAGATGATTCTCTCACACAAACTCAAACCCACTGATGATTCTCTCAAACAAACTCAAACCCAAAGATGATTCTCTCAAACAAACTCAAACCCTCTGATGATTCTCTCAAACAAACTCAAATCCTCTGATGATTCTCTCAAACAAACTCAAACCCAAAGATGATTCTCTCAAACAAACTCAAACCCAAAGATGATTCTCTCAAACAAACTCAAACCCTCTGATGATTCTCTCAAACAAACTCAAACGCAAATATGATTCTCTCAAACAAACTCAAACCCTCTGATGATTCTCTCAAACAAACTCAAATGCAAAGATGATTCTCTCAAACAAACTCAAACCCTCTGATGATTCTCTCAAACAAACTCAAACCCTCTGATGATTTTCTCAAACAAACTCAAACCCTCTGATGATTCTCTCAAACAAACTCAAACCCTCTGATGATTTTCTCAAACAAATTCAAACCCTCTGCTGATTGTCTCAAACAAACTCAAACCCTCTGATGATTTTCTCAAACAAATTCAAACCCTCAGCTGATTGTCTCAAACAAACTCAAACCCTCTGATGATTCTCTCAAACAAACTCAAACACTCTGATGATTCTCTCAAACAAACTCAAACCCAAAGATGATTCTCTCAAACAAACTCAAACCCAAAGATGATTCTCTCAAACAAACTCAAACCCTCTGATGATTTTCTCAAACAAACTCAAACCCAAAGATGATTCTCTCAAACAAACTCAAACCCAAAGATGATTCTCTCAAACAAACTCAAACCCAAAGATGATTCTCTCAAACAAACTCAAACCCAAAGATGATTCTCTCAAACAAACTCAAACCCTCTGTCTCAAATAAACTCAAACCTTCTGATGATTTTCTCAAACAAACTCAAACCTTCTGATGATTGTCTCAAACAAACTCAAACCTTCTGATGATTCTCTCAAACAAACTCAAACCCAAAGATGATTCTCTCAAACAAACTCAAACCCAAAGATGATTCTCTCAAACAAACTCAAACCCACTGATGATTCTCTCAAACAAACCCAAACCCTCTGATGATTCTCTCAAACAAACTCAAACCCTCTGATGATTCTCTCAAACAAACTCAAACCCTCTGATGATTCTCTCAAACAAACTCAAACCCTCTGATGATTCTCTCAAACAAACTCAAACCCTCTGATGATTCTCTCAAACAAACTCAAACCCTCTGATGATTCTCTCAAACAAGCTCAAACCCTCTGATGATTCTCTCAAACAAACTCAAACCCTCTGATGATTCTCTCAAACAAACTCAAACCCTCTGATGATTGTCTCAAACAAACTCAAACCCTCTGATGATTCTCTCAAACAAACTCAAACCCTCTGATGATTCCCTCAAACAAACTCAAACCCTCTGATGATTTTCTCAAACAAACTCAAACCCACTGATGATTCTCTCAAACAAACTCAAACCCAAAGTTGATTCTCTCAAACAAACTCAAACCCAAAGATGATTCTCTCAAACAAACTCAAACCCTCTGATGATTCTCTCAAACAAACTCAAACCCTCTGATGATTCTCTCAAACAAACTCAAACCCAAAGATGATTCTCTCAAACAAGCTCAAACCCTTTGATGATTCTCTCAAACAAACTCAAACCCTCTGATGATTCTCTCAAACAAACTCAAACCCACTGATGATTCTCTCAAACAAACTCAAATCCTCTGATGATTCTCTCAAACAAACTCAAACCCACTGATGATTCTCTCAAACAAACTCAAACCCAAAGATGATTCTCTCAAACAAACTCAAACCCAAAGATGATTCTCTCAAACAAACTCAAACCCAAAGATGATTCTCTCAAACAAACTCAAACCCTCTGATGATTTTCTCAAACAAACTCAAACCCAAAGATGATTCTCTCAAACAAACTCAAACCCAAAGATGATTCTCTCAAACAAACTCAAACCCAAAGATGATTCTCTCAAACAAACTCAAACCCAAAGATGATTCTCTCAAACATACTCAAACCCAAAGATGATTCTCTCAAACAAACTCAAACCCAAAGATGATTCTCTCAAACAAACTCAAAACCAAAAATGACTCTCTCAAACAAACTCAAACCCAAAGATGATTCTCTCAAACAAACTCAAACCATCTGATGATTCTCTCAAACAAACTCAAACCCTCTGATGATTTTCTCAAACAAACTCAAACCCAAAGATGATTCTCTCAAACAAAGTCAAACCCAAAGATGATTCTCTCAAACAAACTCAAACCCTCTGATGATTCTCTCAAACAAACTCAAACCCAAAGATGATTCTCTCAAACAAACTCAAACCCTCTGATTCTCTCAAACAAACTCAAACCCACTGATGATTCTCTCAAACAAACTCAAGCCCTCTGATGATTCTCTCAAACAAACTCAAACCCTCTGATGATTGTCTCAAACAAACTCAAACCCACTGATGATTCTCTCAAACAAACTCAAACCCTCTGATGATTCTCTCAAACAAACTCAAACCCTCTGATGATTCTCTCAAACAAACTCAAACCCAACGATGATTCTCTCAAACAAACTCAAACCCTCTGATGATTCTCTCAAACAAACTCAAACCCACTGATGATTCTCTCAAACAAACTCAAACCCAAAGATGATTCTCTCAAACAAACTCAAACCCAAAGATGATTCTCTCAAACAAACTCAAACCCACTGATGATTCTCTCAAACAAACTCAAACCCAAAGATGATTCTCTCAAACAAACTCAAACCCAAAGATGATTCTCTCAAACAAACTCAAACCCAAAGATGATTCTCTCAAACAAACTCAAACCCTCTGATGATTCTCTCAAACAAACTCAAACCCAAAGATGATTCTCTCAAACAAACTCAAACCCTCTGATGATTCTCTCAAACAAACTCAAATCCTCTGATGATTCTCTCAAACAAACTCAAACCCAAAGATGATTCTCTCAAACAAACTCAAACCCAAAGATGATTCTCTCAAACAAACTCAAACCCTCTGATGATTCTCTCAAACAAACTCAAACGCAAATGTGATTCTCTCAAACAAACTCAAACCCTCTGATGATTCTCTCAAACAAACTCAAATGCAAAGATGATTCTCTCAAACAAACTCAAACCCTCTGATGATTCTCTCAAACAAACTCAAACCCTCTGATGATTTTCTCAAACAAACTCAAACCCTCTGATGATTCTCTCAAACAAACTCAAACCCTCTGATGATTTTCTAAAACAAATTCAAACCCTCTGCTGATTGTCTCAAACAAACTCAAACCCTCTGATGATTTTCTCAAACAAATTCAAACCCTCTGCTGATTGTCTCAAACAAACTCAAACCCTCTGATGATTCTCTCAAACAAACTCAAACCCTCTGATGATTCTCTCAAACAAACTCAAACCCAAAGATGATTCTCTCAAACAAACTCAAACCCAAAGATGATTCTCTCAAACAAACTCAAACCCTCTGATGATTTTCTCGAACAAACTCAAACCCAAAGATGATTCTCTCAAACAAACTCAAACCCAAAGATGATTCTCTCAAACAAACTCAAACCCAAAGATGATTCTCTCAAACAAACTCAAACCCAAAGATGATTCTCTCAAACAAACTCAAACCCTCTGTCTCAAACAAACTCAAACCTTCTGATGATTTTCTCAAACAAACTCAAACCTTCTGATGATTGTCTCAAACAAACTCAAACCTTCTGATGATTCTCTCAAACAAACTCAAACCCACAGATGATTCTCTCAAACAAACTCAAACCCTCTGATGATTCTCTCAAACAAACTCAAACCCACCAATGATTCTCTCAAACAAACTCAAACCCTCTGATGATTCTCTCAAACAAACTCAAACCCAAAGTTGATTCTCTCAAACAAACTCAAACCCTCTGATGATTCTCTCAAACAAACTCGAACCCTCTGATGATTCTCTCAAACAAACTCAAACCCTCTGATGATTCTCTCAAACAAACTCAAACCCTCTGATGATTCTCTCAAACAAACGCAAACCCTCTGATGATTCTCTCAAACAAACTCAAACCCTCTGATGATTCTCTCAAACAAACTCAAACCCTCTGATGATTGTCTCAAACTAACTCAAACCCTCTGATGATTGTCTCAAACAAACTCAAACCCACTGATGATTGTCTCAAACAAACTCAAACCCAAAGATGATTTTCTCAAACAAAATCAAACTGTCTGATGATTCTCTCAAACAAACTCAAACCCTCTGATGATTGTCTCAAACAAACTCAACCCCACTGATGATTGTCTCAAACAAACTCAAACCCAAAGATGATTTTCTCAAACAAACTCAAACCCTCTGATGATTCTCTCAAACAAACTCAATCCCACTGATGATTGTCTCAAACAAACTCAAACCCACTGATGATTCCCTCAAACAAACTCAAACCCTCTGATGATTCTCTCAAACAAACTCAAACCCTCTGATGATTCTCTAAAACAAACTCAAACACTCTGATGCTTCTCTCAGACAAACTCAAACCCACAGATGATTGTCTCAAACAAATTCAAACCCACTGATGATTCTCTCAAACAAACTCAAACGCTCTGATGATTCTCTCAAACAAACTCAAACCCACTGATGATTGTCTCAAACAAACTCAAACCCACTGATGATTCTCTCAAACAAACTCAAACCCTCTGATGATTCTCTCAAACAAACTCAAACCCAAAGATGATTCTCTCAAACAAACTCAAACCCTCGGATGATTCTCTCAAACAAACTCAAACCCACTAATGATTCTCTCAAACAAACTCAAACCCAAATATGATTCTCTCAAACAAACTCAAACCCTCTGATGATTCTCTCAAACAAACTCAAACCCTCTGATGATTGTCTCAAACTAACTCAAACCCACTGATGGATCTCTCAAACAAACTCAAACCCTCTGATGATTCTCTCAAACAAACTCAAATCCTCTGATGATTCTCTCAAACAAACTCAAACACAAAGATGATTCTCTCAAACAAACTCAAACCCTCTGATGATTCTCTCAAACAAACTCAAACCCACTGATGATTCTCTCAAACAAACTCAAGCCCTCCGATGATTCTCTCAAACAAACTCAAACCCTCTGATGATTGTCTCAAACAAACTCAAACCCACTGATGATTCTCTCAAACAAACTCAAACCCTCTGATGATTCTCTCAAACAAACTCAAACCCTCTGATGATTCTCTCAAACAAACTCAAACCCAACGATGATTCTCTCAAACAAACTCAAACCTTCTGATGATTCTCTCAAACAAACTCAAACCCACTGATGATTCTCTCAAACAAACTCAAACCCAAAGATGATTCTCTCAAACAAACTCAAACCCAAAGATGATTCTCTCAAACAAACTCAAACCCACTGATGATTCTCTCAAACAAACTCAAACCCACTGATGATTCTCTCAAACAAACTCAAACCCAAAGATGATTCTCTCAAACAAACTCAAACCCAAAGATGATTCTCTCAAACAAACTCAAACCCAAAGATGATTCTCTCAAACAAACTCAAACCCTCTGATGATTCTTTCAAACAAACTCAAACCCAAAGATGATTCTCTCAAACAAACTCAAACCCTCTGATGATTCTCTCAAACAAACTCAAATCCTCTGATGATTCTCTCAAACAAACTCAAACCCAAAGATGATTCTCTCAAACAAACTCAAACCCAAAGATGATTCTCTCAAACAAACTCAAACCCTCTGATGATTCTCTCAAACAAACTCAAACGCAAATATGATTCTCTCAAACAAACTCAAACCCTCTGATGATTCTCTCAAACAAACTCAAATGCAAAGATGATTCTCTCAAACAAACTCAAACCCTCTGATGATTCTCTCAAACAAACTCAAACTCTCTGATGATTTTCTCAAACAAACTCAAACCCTCTGATGATTCTCTCAAACAAACTCAAACCCTCTGATGATTTTCTCAAACAAATTCAAACCCTCTGCTGATTGTCTCAAACAAACTCAAACCCTCTGATGATTTTCTCAAACAAATTCAAACCCTCTGCTGGTTGTCTCAAACAAACTCAAACCCTCTGATGATTCTCTCAAACAAACTCAAACCCTCTGATGATTCTCTCAAACAAACTCAAACCCAAAGATGATTCTCTCAAACAAACTCAAACCCAAAGATGATTCTCTCAAACAAACTCAAACCCTCTGATGATTTTCTCGAACAAACTCAAACCCAAAGATGATTCTCTCAAACAAACTCAAACCCAAAGATGATTCTCTCAAACAATCTCAAACCCAAAGATGATTCTCTCAAACAAACTCAAACCCAAAGATGATTCTCTCAAACAAACTCAAACCCTCTGTCTCAAACAAACTCAAACCTTCTGATGATTTTCTCAAACAAACTCAAACCTTCTGATGATTGTCTCAAACAAACTCAAACCTTCTGATGATTCTCTCAAACAAACTCAAACCCAAAGATGATTCTCTCAAACAAACTCAAACCCAAAGATGATTCTCTCAAACAAACTCAAACCCACTGATGATTCTCTCAAACAAACTCAAACCCTCTGATGATTCTCTCAAACAAACTCAAACCCTCTGATGATTCTCTCAAACAAGCTCAAACCCTCTGATGATTCTCTCAAACAAACTCAAACCCTCTGATGATTCTCTCAAACAAACTCAAACCCTCTGATGATTGTCTCAAACAAACTCAAACCCTCTGATGATTGTCTCAAACAAACTCAAACCCTCTGATGATTCTCTCAAACAAACTCAAACCCTCTGATGATTCCCTCAAACAAACTCAAACCCTCTGATGATTTTCTCAAACAAACTCAAACCTTCTGATGATTCTCTCAAACAAACTCAAACCCTCTGATGATTCTCTCAAACAAACTCAAACCTTCTGATGATTCTCTCAAACAAACTCAAACCCAAATATGATTCAAACAAACTCAAACCCTCTGATGATTCTCTCAAACAAACTCAAACCCTCTGATGATTCTCTCAAACAAACTCAAAACCAAAGATGATTTTCTCAAACAAACTCAAACCCTCTGATGATTTTCTCAAACAAACTCAAACCCAAAGATGATTGTCTCAAACAAACTCAAACCCTCTGACGATTCTCTCAAACAAACTCAAACCCTCTTATGATTCTCTCAAACAAACTCAAAACCAAAGATGATTTTCTCAAACAAACTCAAACCCTCTGATGATTTTCTCAAACAATCTCAAAACCAAAGATGATTGTCTCAAACAAACTCAAACCCTCTGATGATTCTCTCAAACAAACTTAAACCCTCTGATGATTCTCTCAAACAAACTCAAACCCTCTGATGATTCTCTCAAACAAACTCAAACCCTCTGATGATTCTCTCAAACAAACTCAAACCCTCTGATGATTCTCTCAAACAAACTCAAACCCACAGATGATTCTCTCAAACAAACTCAAACCCTCTGATGATTCTCTCAAACAAACTCAAACCCAAAGATGATTCTCTCAAACAAGCTCAAACCCAAATATGATTCTCTCAAACAAACTCAAACCCTCTGATGATTCTCTCAAACAAACTCAAACCCTCTGATGATTCTCTCAAACAAACTCAAACCCACCGATGATTCTCTCAAACAAACTCAAACCCTCTGATGATTCTCTCAAACAAACTCAAACCCAAAGTTGATCTCTCAAACAAACTCAAACCCTCTGATGATTCTCTCAAACAAACTCGAACCCTCTGATGATTCTCTCAAACAAACTCAAACCCTCTGATGATTCTCTCAAACAAACTCAAACCCTCTGATGATTCTCTCAAACAAACGCAAAACCCTCTGATGATTCTCTCAAACAAACTCAAACCCTCTGATGATTCTCTCAAACAAACTCAAACCCTCTGATGATTGTCTCAAACAAACTCAAACCCTCTGATGATTGTCTCAAACAAACTCAAACCCAAAGATGATTTTCTCAAACAAAATCAAACTGTCTGATGATTCTCTCAAACAAACTCAAACCCTCTGATGATTGTCTCAAACAAACTCAAACCCACTGATGATTGTCTCAAACAAACTCAAACCCAAAGATGATTTTCTCAAACAAACTCAAACCCTCTGATGATTCTCTCAAACAAACTCAATCCCACTGATGATTGTCTCAAACAAACTCAAACCCACTGATGATTCTCTCAAACAAACTCAAACCCTCTGATGATTCTCTCAAACAAACTCAAACCCTCTGATGATTCTCTAAAACAAACTCAAACACTCTGATGCTTCTCTCAGACAAACTCAAACCCACAGATGATTGTCTCAAACAAATTCAAACCCACTGATGATTCTCTCAAACAAACTCAAACGCCCTGATGATTCTCTCAAACAAACTCAAACCCACTGATGATTGTCTCAAACAAACTCAAACCCACTGATGATTCTCTCAAACAAACTCAAACCCTCTGATGATTCTCTCAAACAAACTCAAACCCAAAGATGATTCTCTCAAACAAACTCAAACCCTCGGATGATTCTCTCAAACAAACTCAAACCCACTGATGATTCTCTCAAACAAACTCAAACCCAAATATGATTCTCTCAAACAAACTCAAACCCTCTGATGATTCTCTCAAACAAACTCGAACCCTCTGATGATTGTCTCAAACTAACTCAAACCCACTGATGGATCTCTCAAACAAACTCAAACCCTCTGATGATTCTCTCAAACAAACTCAAACCCAAAGATGATTCTCTCAAACAAACTCAAACCCTCTGATGATTCTCTCAAACAAACTCAAACCCACTGATGATTCTCTCAAACAAACTCAAACCCTCTGATGATTCTCTCAAACAAACTCAAACCCTCTGATGATTGTCTCAAACAAACTCAAACCCACTGATGATTCTCTCAAACAAACTCAAACCCTCTGATGATTCTCTCAAACAAACTCAAACCCTCTGATGATTCTCTCAAACAAACTCAAACCCAACGATGATTCTCTCAAACAAACTCAAACCCTCTGATGATTCTCTCAAACAAACTCAAACCCACTGATGATTCTCTCAAACAAACTCAAACCCAAAGATGATTCTCTCAAACAAACTCAAACCCAAAGATGATTCTCTCAAACAAACTCAAACCCACTGATGATTCTCTCAAACAAACTCAAACCCACTGATGATTCTCTCAAACAAACTCAAACCCAAAGATGATTCTCTCAAACAAACTCAAACCCAAAGATGATTCTCTCAAACAAACTCAAACCCAAAGATGATTCTCTCACACAAACTCAAACCCACTGATGATTCTCTCAAACAAACTCAAACCCAAAGATGATTCTCTCAAACAAACTCAAACCCTCTGATGATTCTCTCAAACAAACTCAAATCCTCTGATGATTCTCTCAAACAAACTCAAACCCAAAGATGATTCTCTCAAACAAACTCAAACCCAAAGATGATTCTCTCAAACAAACTCAAACCCTCTGATGATTCTCTCAAACAAACTCAAACGCAAATATGATTCTCTCAAACAAACTCAAACCCTCTGATGATTCTCTCAAACAAACTCAAATGCAAAGATGATTCTCTCAAACAAACTCAAACCCTCTGATGATTCTCTCAAACAAACTCAAACCCTCTGATGATTTTCTCAAACAAACTCAAACCCTCTGATGATTCTCTCAAACAAACTCAAACCCTCTGATGATTTTCTCAAACAAATTCAAACCCTCTGCTGATTGTCTCAAACAAACTCAAACCCTCTGATGATTTTCTCAAACAAATTCAAACCCTCTGCTGATTGTCTCAAACAAACTCAAACCCTCTGATGATTCTCTCAAACAAACTCAAACACTCTGATGATTCTCTCAAACAAACTCAAACCCAAAGATGATTCTCTCAAACAAACTCAAACCCAAAGATGATTCTCTCAAACAAACTCAAACCCTCTGATGATTTTCTCAAACAAACTCAAACCCAAAGATAATTCTCTCAAACAAACTCAAACCCAAAGATGATTCTCTCAAACAAACTCAAACCCAAAGATGATTCTCTCAAACAAACTCAAACCCAAAGATGATTCTCTCAAACAAACTCAAACCCTCTGTCTCAAATAAACTCAAACCTTCTGATGATTTTCTCAAACAAACTCAAACCTTCTGATGATTGTCTCAAACAAACTCAAACCTTCTGATGATTCTCTCAAACAAACTCAAACCCAAAGATGATTCTCTCAAACAAACTCAAACCCAAAGATGATTCTCTCAAACAAACTCAAACCCACTGATGATTCTATCAAACAAACCCAAACCCTCTGATGATTCTCTCAAACAAACTCAAACCCTCTGATGATTCTCTCAAACAAACTCAAACCCTCTGATGATTCTCTCAAACAAGCTCAAACCCTCTGATGATTCTCTCAAACAAACTCAAACCCTCTGATGATTCTCTCAAACAAACTCAAACCCTCTGATGATTGTCTCAAACAAACTCAAACCCTCTGATGATTCTCTCAAACAAACTCAAACCCTCTGATGATTCCCTCAAACAAACTCAAACCCTCTGATGATTTTCTCAAACAAACTCAAACCCACTGATGATTCTCTCAAACAAACTCAAACCCAAAGTTGATTCTCTCAAACAAACTCAAACCCAAAGATGATTCTCTTAAACAAACTCAAACCCTCTGATGATTCTCTCAAACAAACTCAAACCCTCTGATGATTCTCTCAAACAAACTCAAACCCAAAGATGATTCTCTCAAACAAGCTCAAACCCTTTGATGATTCTCTCAAACAAACTCAAACCCTCTGATGATTCTCTCAAACAAACTCAAACCCACTGATGATTCTCTCAAACAAACTCAAATCCTCTGATGATTCTCTCAAACAAACTCAAACCCACTGATGATTCTCTCAAACAAACTCAAATCCTCTGATGATTCTCTCAAACAAACTCAAACCCAAAGATGATTCTCTCAAACAAACTCAAACCCAAAGATGATTCTCTCAAACAAACTCAAACCCAAAGATGATTCTCTCAAACAAACTCAAACCCTCTGATGATTCTCTCAAACAAACTCAAACCCAAAGATGATTCTCTCAAACAAACTCAAACCCTCTGATGATTGTCTCAAACAAACTCAAATCCTCTGATGATTCTCTCAAACAAACTCAAACCCAAAGATGATTCTCTCAAACAAACTCAAACCCAAAGATGATTCTCTCAAACAAACTCAAACCCAAAGATGATTCTCTCAAACAAACTCAAACCCTCTGATGATTTTCTCAAACAAACTCAAACCCAAAGATGATTCTCTCAAACAAACTCAAACCCAAAGATGATTCTCTCAAACAAACTCAAACCCAAAGATGATTCTCTCAAACAAACTCAAACCCAAAGATGATTCTCTCAAACATACTCAAACCCAAAGATGATTCTCTCAAACAAACTCAAACCCAAAGATGATTCTCTCAAACAAACTCAAACCCAAAAATGACTCTCTCAAACAAACTCAAACCCAAAGATGATTCTCTCAAACAAACTCAAACCATCTGATGATTCTCTCAAACAAACTCAAACCCTCTGATGATTTTCTCAAACAAACTCAAACCCAAAGATGATTCTCTCAAACAAAGTCAAACCCAAAGATGATTCTCTCAAACAAACTCAAACCCAAAGATGATTCTCTCAAACAAACTCAAACCCAAAGATGATTCTCTCAAACAAACTCAAACCCAAAGAGGATTCTCTCAAACAAACTCAAACCCAAAGATGATTCTCTCAAACAAACTCAAACCCAAAGATGATTCTCTCAAACAAACTCAAACCCTCGGATGATTCTCTCAAACAAACTCAAACCCACTGATGATTCTCTCAAACAAACTCAAACCCAAATATGATTCTCTCAAACAAACTCAAACCCTCTGATGATTCTCTCAAACAAACTCAAACCCTCTGATGATTGTCTCAAACTAACTCAAACCCACTGATGGATCTCTCAAACAAACTCAAACCCTCTGATGATTCTCTCAAACAAACTCAAACCCAAAGATGATTCTCTCAAACAAACTCAAACCCTCTGATGATTCTCTCAAACAAACTCAAACCCACTGATGATTCTCTCAAACAAACTCAAACCCTCTGATGATTCTCTCAAACAAACTCAAACCCTCTGATGATTGTCTCAAACAAACTCAAACCCACTGATGATTCTCTCAAACAAACTCAAACCCTCTGATGATTCTCTCAAACAAACTCAAACCCTCTGATGATTCTCTCAAACAAACTCAAACCCAACGATGATTCTCTCAAACAAACTCAAACCCTCTGATGATTCTCTCAAACAAACTCAAACCCACTGATGATTCTCTCAAACAAACTCAAACCCAAAGATGATTCTCTCAAACAAACTCAAACCCAAAGATGATTCTCTCAAACAAACTCAAACCCACTGATGATTCTCTCAAACAAACTCAAACCCACTGATGATTCTCTCAAACAAACTCAAACCCAAAGATGATTCTCTCAAACAAACTCAAACCCAAAGATGATTCTCTCAAACAAACTCAAACCCAAAGATGATCCTCTCAAACAAACTCAAACCCACTGATGATTCTCTCAAACAAACTCAAACCCAAAGATGATTCTCTCAAACAAACTCAAACCCTCTGATGATTCTCTCAAACAAACTCAAATCCTCTGATGATTCTCTCAAACAAACTCAAACCCAAAGATGATTCTCTCAAACAAACTCAAACCCAAAGATGATTCTCTCAAACAAACTCAAACCCTCTGATGATTCTCTCAAACAAACTCAAACGCAAATATGATTCTCTCAAACAAACTCAAACCCTCTGATGATTCTCTCAAACAAACTCAAATGCAAAGATGATTCTCTCAAACAAACTCAAACCCTCTGATGATTCTCTCAAACAAACTCAAACCCTCTGATGATTTTCTCAAACAAACTCAAACCCTCTGATGATTCTCTCAAACAAACTCAAACCCTCTGATGATTTTCTCAAACAAATTCAAACCCTCTGCTGATTGTCTCAAACAAACTCAAACCCTCTGATGATTTTCTCAAACAAATTCAAACCCTCTGCTGATTGTCTCAAACAAACTCAAACCCTCTGATGATTCTCTCAAACAAACTCAAACACTCTGATGATTCTCTCAAACAAACTCAAACCCAAAGATGATTCTCTCAAACAAACTCAAACCCAAAGATGATTCTCTCAAACAAACTCAAACCCTCTGATGATTTTCTCAAACAAACTCAAACCCAAAGATGATTCTCTCAAACAAACTCAAACCCAAAGATGATTCTCTCAAACAAACTCAAACCCAAAGATGATTCTCTCAAACAAACTCAAACCCAAAGATGATTCTCTCAAACAAACTCAAACCCTCTGTCTCAAACAAACTCAAACCTTCTGATGATTTTCTCAAACAAACTCAAACCTTCTGATGATTGTCTCAAACAAACTCAAACCTTCTGATGATTCTCTCAAACAAACTCAAACCCAAAGATGATTCTCTCAAACAAACTCAAACCCAAAGATGATTCTCTCAAACAAACTCAAACCCACTGATGATTCTCTCAAACAAACCCAAACCCTCTGATGATTCTCTCAAACAAACTCAAACCCTCTGATGATTCTCTCAAACAAACTCAAACCCTCTGATGATTCTCTCAAACAAGCTCAAACCCTCTGATGATTCTCTCAAACAAACTCAAACCCTCTGATGATTCTCTCAAACAAACTCAAACCCTCTGATGATTGTCTCAAACAAACTCAAACCCTCTGATGATTCTCTCAAACAAACTCAAACCCTCTGATGATTCCCTCAAACAAACTCAAACCCTCTGATGATTTTCTCAAACAAACTCAAACCCACTGATGATTCTCTCAAACAAACTCAAACCCAAAGTTGATTCTCTCAAACAAACTCAAACCCAAAGATGATTCTCTCAAACAAACTCAAACCCTCTGATGATTCTCTCAAACAAACTCAAACCCTCTGATGATTCTCTCAAACAAACTCAAACCCAAAGATGATTCTCTCAAACAAGCTCAAACCCTTTGATGATTCTCTCAAACAAACTCAAACCCTCTGATGATTCTCTCAAACAAACTCAAACCCACTGATGATTCTCTCAAACAAACTCAAATCCTCTGATGATTCTCTCAAACAAACTCAAACCCACTGATGATTCTCTCAAACAAACTCAAATCCTCTGATGATTCTCTCAAACAAACTCAAACCCAAAGATGATTCTCTCAAACAAACTCAAACCCAAAGATGATTCTCTCAAACAAACTCAAACCCAAAGATGATTCTCTCAAACAAACTCAAACCCTCTGATGATTCTCTCAAACAAACTCAAACCCAAAGATGATTCTCTCAAACAAACTCAAACCCTCTGATGATTGTCTCAAACAAACTCAAATCCTCTGATGATTCTCTCAAACAAACTCAAACCCAAAGATGATTCTCTCAAACAATCTCAAACCCAAAGATGATTCTCTCAAACAAACTCAAACCCAAAGATGATTCTCTCAAACAAACTCAAACCCTCTGATGATTTTCTCAAACAAACTCAAACCCAAAGATGATTCTCTCAAACAAACTCAAACCCAAAGATGATTCTCTCAAACAAACTCAAACCCAAAGATGATTCTCTCAAACAAACTCAAACCCAAAGATGATTCTCTCAAACATACTCAAACCCAAAGATGATTCTCTCAAACAAACTCAAACCCAAAGATGATTCTCTCAAACAAACTCAAACCCAAAAATGACTCTCTCAAACAAACTCAAACCCAAAGATGATTCTCTCAAACAAACTCAAACCATCTGATGATTCTCTCAAACAAACTCAAACCCTCTGATGATTTTCTCAAACAAACTCAAACCCAAAGATGATTCTCTCAAACAAAGTCAAACCCAAAGATGATTCTCTCAAACAAACTCAAACCCAAAGATGATTCTCTCAAACAAACTCAAACCCAAAGATGATTCTCTCAAACAAACTCAAACCCAAAGAGGATTCTCTCAAACAAACTCAAACCCAAAGATGATTCTCTCAAACAAACTCAAACCCAAAGATGATTCTCTCAAACAAACTCAAACCCAAAGATGATTCTCTCAAACAAACTCAAACGCAAAGATGATTCTCTCAAACAAACTCAAACCCTCTTTCTCAAACAAACTCAAACCCACCGATGATTCTCTCAAACAAACTCAAACCCAAAGATGATTCTCTCAAACAAACTCAAACCCAAAGATGATTCTCTCAAACAAACTCAAACCCAAAGATGATTCTCTCAAACAAACTCAAACCCAAAGATGATTTTCTCAAACAAACTCAAACCCAAAGATGATTCTCTCAAACAAACTCAAACCCAAAGATGATTCTCTCAAACAAACTCAAACCATCTGATGATTCTCTCAAACAAACTCAAACCCAATGTTGATTCTCTCAAACAAACTCAAACCCAAAGATGATTCTCTCAAACAAACTCAAACCCAAAGTTGATTCTCTCAAACAAACTCAAACCCAAAGATGATTCTCTCAAACAAACTCAAACCCAAAGATGATTCTCTCAAACAAACTCAAACCCACTGATGATTCTCTCAAACAAACTCAAACCCAAAGTTGATTCTCTCAAACAAACTCAAACCCAAAGATGATTCTCTCAAACAAACTCAAACCCAAAGTTGATTCTCTCAAACAAACTCAAACCCACAGATGATTCTCTCAAACAAACTCAAACCCTCTGATGATTCTCTCAAACAAACTCAAACCCACCGATGATTCTCTCAAACAAACTCAAAACCAAAGTTGATTCTCTCAAACAAACTCAAACCCTCTGATGATTCTCTCAAACAAACGCAAACCCTCTGATGATTCTCTCAAACAAACTCAAACCCTCTGATGATTCTCTCAAACAAACTCAAACCCTCTGATGATTGTCTCAAACAAACTCAAACCCACTGATGATTCTCTCAAACAAACTCAAATCCTCTGATGATTCTCTCAAACAAACTCAAACCCAAAGATGATTCTCTCAAACAAACTCAAACCCAAAGATGATTCTCTCAAACAAACTCAAACCCAAAGATGATTCTCTCAAACAAACTCAAACCCTCTGATGATTCTCTCAAACAAACTCAAACCCAAAGATGATTCTCTCAAACAAACTCAAACCCTCTGATGATTCTCTCAAACAAACTCAAACCCTCTGATGATTGTCTCAAACAAACTCAAACCCTCTGATGATTGTCTCAAACAAACTCAAACCCAAAGATGATTTTCTCAAACAAAATCAAACTGTCTGATGATTCTCTCAAACAAACTCAAACCCTCTGATGATTGTCTCAAACAAACTCAAACCCACTGATGATTGTCTCAAACAAACTCAAACCCAAAGATGATTTTCTCAAACAAACTCAAACCCTCTGATGATTCTCTCAAACAAACTCAATCCCACTGATGATTGTCTCAAACAAACTCAAACCCACTGATGATTCTCTCAAACAAACTCAAACCCTCTGATGATTCTCTCAAACAAACTCAAACCCTCTGATGATTCTCTAAAACAAACTCAAACACTCTGATGCTTCTCTCAGACAAACTCAAACCCACAGATGATTGTCTCAAACAAATTCAAACCCACTGATGATTCTCTCAAACAAACTCAAACGCCCTGATGATTCTCTCAAACAAACTCAAACCCACTGATGATTGTCTCAAACAAACTCAAACCCACTGATGATTCTCTCAAACAAACTCAAACCCAACGATGATTCTCTCAAACAAACTCAAACCCTCTGATGATTCTCTCAAACAAACTCAAACCCACTGATGATTCTCTCAAACAAACTCAAACCCAAAGATGATTCTCTCAAACAAACTCAAACCCTCTGATGATTCTCTCAAACAAACTCAAACCCACTGATGATTCTCTCAAACAAACTCAAATCCTCTGATGATTCTCTCAAACAAACTCAAACCCACTGATGATTCTCTCAAACAAACTCAAATCCTCTGATGATTCTCTCAAACAAACTCAAACCCAAAGATGATTCTCTCAAACAAACTCAAACCCAAAGATGATTCTCTCAAACAAACTCAAACCCAAAGATGATTCTCTCAAACAAACTCAAACCCTCTGATGATTCTCTCAAACAAACTCAAACCCAAAGATGATTCTCTCAAACAAACTCAAACCCTCTGATGATTGTCTCAAACAAACTCAAATCCTCTGATGATTCTCTCAAACAAACTCAAACCCAAAGATGATTCTCTCAAACAATCTCAAACCCAAAGATGATTCTCTCAAACAAACTCAAACCCAAAGATGATTCTCTCAAACAAACTCAAACCCTCTGATGATTTTCTCAAACAAACTCAAACCCAAAGATGATTCTCTCAAACAAACTCAAACCCAAAGATGATTCTCTCAAACAAACTCAAACCCAAAGATGATTCTCTCAAACAAACTCAAACCCAAAGATGATTCTCTCAAACATACTCAAACCCAAAGATGATTCTCTCAAACAAACTCAAACCCAAAGATGATTCTCTCAAACAAACTCAAACCCAAAAATGACTCTCTCAAACAAACTCAAACCCAAAGATGATTCTCTCAAACAAACTCAAACCATCTGATGATTCTCTCAAACAAACTCAAACCCTCTGATGATTTTCTCAAACAAACTCAAACCCAAAGATGATTCTCTCAAACAAAGTCAAACCCAAAGATGATTCTCTCAAACAAACTCAAACCCAAAGATGATTCTCTCAAACAAACTCAAACCCAAAGATGATTCTCTCAAACAAACTCAAACCCAAAGAGGATTCTCTCAAACAAACTCAAACCCAAAGATGATTCTCTCAAACAAACTCAAACCCAAAGATGATTCTCTCAAACAAACTCAAACCCAAAGATGATTCTCTCAAACAAACTCAAACGCAAAGATGATTCTCTCAAACAAACTCAAACCCTCTTTCTCAAACAAACTCAAACCCACCGATGATTCTCTCAAACAAACTCAAACCCAAAGATGATTCTCTCAAACAAACTCAAACCCAAAGATGATTCTCTCAAACAAACTCAAACCCAAAGATGATTCTCTCAAACAAACTCAAACCCAAAGATGATTTTCTCAAACAAACTCAAACCCAAAGATGATTCTCTCAAACAAACTCAAACCCAAAGATGATTCTCTCAAACAAACTCAAACCATCTGATGATTCTCTCAAACAAACTCAAACCCAATGTTGATTCTCTCAAACAAACTCAAACCCAAAGATGATTCTCTCAAACAAACTCAAACCCAAAGTTGATTCTCTCAAACAAACTCAAACCCAAAGATGATTCTCTCAAACAAACTCAAACCCAAAGATGATTCTCTCAAACAAACTCAAACCCACTGATGATTCTCTCAAACAAACTCAAACCCAAAGTTGATTCTCTCAAACAAACTCAAACCCAAAGATGATTCTCTCAAACAAACTCAAACCCAAAGTTGATTCTCTCAAACAAACTCAAACCCACAGATGATTCTCTCAAACAAACTCAAACCCTCTGATGATTCTCTCAAACAAACTCAAACCCACCGATGATTCTCTCAAACAAACTCAAAACCAAAGTTGATTCTCTCAAACAAACTCAAACCCTCTGATGATTCTCTCAAACAAACGCAAACCCTCTGATGATTCTCTCAAACAAACTGAAACCCTCTGATGATTCTCTCAAACAAACTCAAACCCTCTGATGATTGTCTCAAACAAACTCAAACCCACTGATGATTCTCTCAAACAAACTCAAATCCTCTGATGATTCTCTCAAACAAACTCAAACCCAAAGATGATTCTCTCAAACAAACTCAAACCCAAAGATGATTCTCTCAAACAAACACAAACCCAAAGATGATTCTCTCAAACAAACTCAAACCCTCTGATGATTCTCTCAAACAAACTCAAACCCAAAGATGATTCTCTCAAACAAACTCAAACCCTCTGATGATTCTCTCAAACAAACTCAAACCCTCTGATGATTGTCTCAAACAAACTCAAACCCTCTGATGATTGTCTCAAACAAACTCAAACCCAAAGATGATTTTCTCAAACAAAATCAAACTGTCTGATGATTCTCTCAAACAAACTCAAACCCTCTGATGATTGTCTCAAACAAACTCAAACCCACTGATGATTGTCTCAAACAAACTCAAACCCAAAGATGATTTTCTCAAACAAACTCAAACCCTCTGATGATTCTCTCAAACAAACTCAATCCCACTGATGATTGTCTCAAACAAACTCAAACCCACTGATGATTCTCTCAAACAAACTCAAACCCTCTGATGATTCTCTCAAACAAACTCAAACCCTCTGATGATTCTCTAAAACAAACTCAAACACTCTGATGCTTCTCTCAGACAAACTCAAACCCACAGATGATTGTCTCAAACAAATTCAAACCCACTGATGATTCTCTCAAACAAACTCAAACGCCCTGATGATTCTCTCAAACAAACTCAAACCCACTGATGATTGTCTCAAACAAACTCAAACCCACTGATGATTCTCTCAAACAAACTCAAACCCTCTGATGATTCTCTCAAACAAACTCAAACCCAAAGATGATTCTCTCAAACAAACTCAAACCCTCGGATGATTCTCTCAAACAAACTCAAACCCACTGATGATTCTCTCAAACAAACTCAAACCCAAATATGATTCTCTCAAACAAACTCAAACCCTCTGATGATTCTCTCAAACAAACTCAAACCCTCTGATGATTGTCTCAAACTAACTCAAACCCACTGATGGATCTCTCAAGCAAACTCAAACCCTCTGATGATTCTCTCAAACAAACTCAAACCCAAAGATGATTCTCTCAAACAAACTCAAACCCTCTGATGATTCTTTCAAACAAACTCAAACCCACTGATGATTCTCTCAAACAAACTCAAACCCTCTGATGATTCTCTCAAACAAACTCAAACCCTCTGATGATTGTCTCAAACAAACTCAAACCCACTGATGATTCTCTCAAACAAACTCAAACCCTCTGATGATTCTCTCAAACAAACTCAAACCCTCTGATGATTCTCTCAAACAAACTCAAACCCAACGATGATTCTCTCAAACAAACTCAAACCCTCTGATGATTCTCTCAAACAAACTCAAACCCACTGATGATTCTCTCAAACAAACTCAAACCCAAAGATGATTCTCTCAAACAAACTCAAACCCACTGATGATTCTCTCAAACAAACTCAAACCCACTGATGATTCTCTCAAACAAACTCAAACCCAAAGATGATTCTCTCAAACAAACTCAAACCCAAAGATGATTCTCTCAAACAAACTCAAACCCAAAGATGATTCTCTCAAACAAACTCAAACCCACTGATGATTCTCTCAAACAAACTCAAACCCAAAGATGATTCTCTCAAACAAACTCAAACCCTCTGATGATTCTCTCAAACAAACTCAAATCCTCTGATGATTCTCTCAAACAAACTCAAACCCAAAGATGATTCTCTCAAACAAACTCAAACCCAAAGATGATTCTCTCAAACAAACTCAAACCCTCTGATGATTCTCTCAAACAAACTCAAACGCAAATATGATTCTCTCAAACAAGCTCAAACCCTTTGATGATTCTCTCAAACAAACTCAAACCCTCTGATGATTCTCTCAAACAAACTCAAACCCACTGATGATTCTCTCAAACAAACTCAAATCCTCTGATGATTCTCTCAAACAAACTCAAACCCACTGATGATTCTCTCAAACAAACTCAAATCCTCTGATGATTCTCTCAAACAAACTCAAACCCAAAGATGATTCTCTCAAACAAACTCAAACCCAAAGATGATTCTCTCAAACAAACTCAAACCCAAAGATGATTCTCTCAAACAAACTCAAACCCTCTGATGATTCTCTCAAACAAACTCAAACCCAAAGATGATTCTCTCAAACAAACTCAAACCCTCTGATGATTGTCTCAAACAAACTCAAATCCTCTGATGATTCTCTCAAACAAACTCAAACCCAAAGATGATTCTCTCAAACAATCTCAAACCCAAAGATGATTCTCTCAAACAAACTCAAACCCAAAGATGATTCTCTCAAACAAACTCAAACCCTCTGATGATTTTCTCAAACAAACTCAAACCCAAAGATGATTCTCTCAAACAAACTCAAACCCAAAGATGATTCTCTCAAACAAACTCAAACCCAAAGATGATTCTCTCAAACATACTCAAACCCAAAGATGATTCTCTCAAACAAACTCAAACCCAAAGATGATTCTCTCAAACAAACTCAAACCCAAAAATGACTCTCTCAAACAAACTCAAACCCAAAGATGATTCTCTCAAACAAACTCAAACCATCTGATGATTCTCTCAAACAAACTCAAACCCTCTGATGATTTTCTCAAACAAACTCAAACCCAAAGATGATTCTCTCAAACAAAGTCAAACCCAAAGATGATTCTCTCAAACAAACTCAAACCCAAAGATGATTCTCTCAAACAAACTCAAACCCAAAGATGATTCTCTCAAACAAACTCAAACCCAAAGAGGATTCTCTCAAACAAACTCAAACCCAAAGATGATTCTCTCAAACAAACTCAAACCCAAAGATGATTCTCTCAAACAAACTCAAACCCAAAGATGATTCTCTCAAACAAACTCAAACGCAAAGATGATTCTCTCAAACAAACTCAAACCCTCTTTCTCAAACAAACTCAAACCCACCGATGATTCTCTCAAACAAACTCAAACCCAAAGATGATTCTCTCAAACAAACTCAAACCCAAAGATGATTCTCTCAAACAAACTCAAACCCAAAGATGATTCTCTCAAACAAACTCAAACCCAAAGATGATTTTCTCAAACAAACTCAAACCCAAAGATGATTCTCTCAAACAAACTCAAACCCAAAGATGATTCTCTCAAACAAACTCAAACCATCTGATGATTCTCTCAAACAAACTCAAACCCAATGTTGATTCTCTCAAACAAACTCAAACCCAAAGATGATTCTCTCAAACAAACTCAAACCCAAAGTTGATTCTCTCAAACAAACTCAAACCCAAAGATGATTCTCTCAAACAAACTCAAACCCAAAGATGATTCTCTCAAACAAACTCAAACCCACTGATGATTCTCTCAAACAAACTCAAACCCAAAGTTGATTCTCTCAAACAAACTCAAACCCAAAGATGATTCTCTCAAACAAACTCAAACCCAAAGTTGATTCTCTCAAACAAACTCAAACCCACAGATGATTCTCTCAAACAAACTCAAACCCTCTGATGATTCTCTCAAACAAACTCAAACCCACCGATGATTCTCTCAAACAAACTCAAAACCAAAGTTGATTCTCTCAAACAAACTCAAACCCTCTGATGATTCTCTCAAACAAACGCAAACCCTCTGATGATTCTCTCAAACAAACTCAAACCCTCTGATGATTCTCTCAAACAAACTCAAACCCTCTGATGATTGTCTCAAACAAACTCAAACCCACTGATGATTCTCTCAAACAAACTCAAATCCTCTGATGATTCTCTCAAACAAACTCAAACCCAAAGATGATTCTCTCAAACAAACTCAAACCCAAAGATGATTCTCTCAAACAAACTCAAACCCACCGATGATTCTCTCAAACAAACTCAAACCCTCTGATGATTCTCTCAAACAAACTCAAACCCAAAGATGATTCTCTCAAACAAACTCAAACCCTCTGATGATTCTCTCAAACAAACTCAAACCCACTGATGATTCTCTCAAACAAACTCAAATCCTCTGATGATTCTCTCAAACAAACTCAAACCCACTGATGATTCTCTCAAACAAACTCAAATCCTCTGATGATTCTCTCAAACAAACTCAAACCCAAAGATGATTCTCTCAAACAAACTCAAACCCAAAGATGATTCTCTCAAACAAACTCAAACCCAAAGATGATTCTCTCAAACAAACTCAAACCCTCTGATGATTCTCTCAAACAAACTCAAACCCAAAGATGATTCTCTCAAACAAACTCAAACCCTCTGATGATTGTCTCAAACAAACTCAAATCCTCTGATGATTCTCTCAAACAAACTCAAACCCAAAGATGATTCTCTCAAACAATCTCAAACCCAAAGATGATTCTCTCAAACAAACTCAAACCCAAAGATGATTCTCTCAAACAAACTCAAACCCTCTGATGATTTTCTCAAACAAACTCAAACCCAAAGATGATTCTCTCAAACAAACTCAAACCCAAAGATGATTCTCTCAAACAAACTCAAACCCAAAGATGATTCTCTCAAACAAACTCAAACCCAAAGATGATTCTCTCAAACATACTCAAACCCAAAGATGATTCTCTCAAACAAACTCAAACCCAAAGATGATTCTCTCAAACAAACTCAAACCCAAAAATGACTCTCTCAAACAAACTCAAACCCAAAGATGATTCTCTCAAACAAACTCAAACCATCTGATGATTCTCTCAAACAAACTCAAACCCTCTGATGATTTTCTCAAACAAACTCAAACCCAAAGATGATTCTCTCAAACAAAGTCAAACCCAAAGATGATTCTCTCAAACAAACTCAAACCCAAAGATGATTCTCTCAAACAAACTCAAACCCAAAGATGATTCTCTCAAACAAACTCAAACCCAAAGAGGATTCTCTCAAACAAACTCAAACCCAAAGATGATTCTCTCAAACAAACTCAAACCCAAAGATGATTCTCTCAAACAAACTCAAACCCAAAGATGATTCTCTCAAACAAACTCAAACGCAAAGATGATTCTCTCAAACAAACTCAAACCCTCTTTCTCAAACAAACTCAAACCCACCGATGATTCTCTCAAACAAACTCAAACCCAAAGATGATTCTCTCAAACAAACTCAAACCTAAAGATGATTCTCTCAAACAAACTCAAACCCAAAGATGATTCTCTCAAACAAACTCAAACCCAAAGATGATTTTCTCAAACAAACTCAAACCCAAAGATGATTCTCTCAAACAAACTCAAACCCAAAGATGATTCTCTCAAACAAACTCAAACCATCTGATGATTCTCTCAAACAAACTCAAACCCAATGTTGATTCTCTCAAACAAACTCAAACCCAAAGATGATTCTCTCAAACAAACTCAAACCCAAAGTTGATTCTCTCAAACAAACTCAAACCCAAAGATGATTCTCTCAAACAAACTCAAACCCAAAGATGATTCTCTCAAACAAACTCAAACCCACTGATGATTCTCTCAAACAAACTCAAACCCAAAGTTGATTCTCTCAAACAAACTCAAACCCAAAGATGATTCTCTCAAACAAACTCAAACCCAAAGTTGATTCTCTCAAACAAACTCAAACCCACAGATGATTCTCTCAAACAAACTCAAACCCTCTGATGATTCTCTCAAACAAACTCAAACCCACCGATGATTCTCTCAAACAAACTCAAAACCAAAGTTGATTCTCTCAAACAAACTCAAACCCTCTGATGATTCTCTCAAACAAACGCAAACCCTCTGATGATTCTCTCAAACAAACTCAAACCCTCTGATGATTCTCTCAAACAAACTCAAACCCTCTGATGATTGTCTCAAACAAACTCAAACCCACTGATGATTCTCTCAAACAAACTCAAATCCTCTGATGATTCTCTCAAACAAACTCAAACCCAAAGATGATTCTCTCAAACAAACTCAAACCCAAAGATGATTCTCTCAAACAAACTCAAACCCAAAGATGATTCTCTCAAACAAACTCAAACCCTCTGATGATTCTCTCAAACAAACTCAAACCCAAAGATGATTCTCTCAAACAAACTCAAACCCTCTGATGATTCTCTCAAACAAACTCAAACCCTCTGATGATTGTCTCAAACAAACTCAAACCCTCTGATGATTGTCTCAAACAAACTCAAACCCAAAGATGATTTTCTCAAACAAAATCAAACTGTCTGATGATTCTCTCAAACAAACTCAAACCCTCTGATGATTGTCTCAAACAAACTCAAACCCACTGATGATTGTCTCAAACAAACTCAAACCCAAAGATGATTTTCTCAAACAAACTCAAACCCTCTGATGATTCTCTCAAACAAACTCAATCCCACTGATGATTGTCTCAAACAAACTCAAACCCACTGATGATTCTCTCAAACAAACTCAAACCCTCTGATGATTCTCTCAAACAAACTCAAACCCTCTGATGATTCTCTAAAACAAACTCAAACACTCTGATGCTTCTCTCAGACAAACTCAAACCCACAGATGATTGTCTCAAACAAATTCAAACCCACTGATGATTCTCTCAAACAAACTCAAACGCCCTGATGATTCTCTCAAACAAACTCAAACCCACTGATGATTGTCTCAAACAAACTCAAACCCACTGATGATTCTCTCAAACAAACTCAAACCCTCTGATGATTCTCTCAAACAAACTCAAACCCAAAGATGATTCTCTCAAACAAACTCAAACCCTCGGATGATTCTCTCAAACAAACTCAAACCCACTGATGATTCTCTCAAACAAACTCAAACCCAAATATGATTCTCTCAAACAAACTCAAACCCTCTGATGATTCTCTCAAACAAACTCAAACCCTCTGATGATTGTCTCAAACTAACTCAAACCCACTGATGGATCTCTCAAGCAAACTCAAACCCTCTGATGATTCTCTCAAACAAACTCAAACCCAAAGATGATTCTCTCAAACAAACTCAAACCCTCTGATGATTCTTTCAAACAAACTCAAACCCACTGATGATTCTCTCAAACAAACTCAAACCCTCTGATGATTCTCTCAAACAAACTCAAACCCTCTGATGATTGTCTCAAACAAACTCAAACCCACTGATGATTCTCTCAAACAAACTCAAACCCTCTGATGATTCTCTCAAACAAACTCAAACCCTCTGATGATTCTCTCAAACAAACTCAAACCCAACGATGATTCTCTCAAACAAACTCAAACCCTCTGATGATTCTCTCAAACAAACTCAAACCCACTGATGATTCTCTCAAACAAACTCAAACCCAAAGATGATTCTCTCAAACAAACTCAAACCCACTGATGATTCTCTCAAACAAACTCAAACCCACTGATGATTCTCTCAAACAAACTCAAACCCAAAGATGATTCTCTCAAACAAACTCAAACCCAAAGATGATTCTCTCAAACAAACTCAAACCCAAAGATGATTCTCTCAAACAAACTCAAACCCACTGATGATTCTCTCAAACAAACTCAAACCCAAAGATGATTCTCTCAAACAAACTCAAACCCTCTGATGATTCTCTCAAACAAACTCAAATCCTCTGATGATTCTCTCAAACAAACTCAAACCCAAAGATGATTCTCTCAAACAAACTCAAACCCAAAGATGATTCTCTCAAACAAACTCAAACCCTCTGATGATTCTCTCAAACAAACTCAAACGCAAATATGATTCTCTCAAACAAGCTCAAACCCTTTGATGATTCTCTCAAACAAACTCAAACCCTCTGATGATTCTCTCAAACAAACTCAAACCCACTGATGATTCTCTCAAACAAACTCAAATCCTCTGATGATTCTCTCAAACAAACTCAAACCCACTGATGATTCTCTCAAACAAACTCAAATCCTCTGATGATTCTCTCAAACAAACTCAAACCCAAAGATGATTCTCTCAAACAAACTCAAACCCAAAGATGATTCTCTCAAACAAACTCAAACCCAAAGATGATTCTCTCAAACAAACTCAAACCCTCTGATGATTCTCTCAAACAAACTCAAACCCAAAGATGATTCTCTCAAACAAACTCAAACCCTCTGATGATTGTCTCAAACAAACTCAAATCCTCTGATGATTCTCTCAAACAAACTCAAACCCAAAGATGATTCTCTCAAACAATCTCAAACCCAAAGATGATTCTCTCAAACAAACTCAAACCCAAAGATGATTCTCTCAAACAAACTCAAACCCTCTGATGATTTTCTCAAACAAACTCAAACCCAAAGATGATTCTCTCAAACAAACTCAAACCCAAAGATGATTCTCTCAAACAAACTCAAACCCAAAGATGATTCTCTCAAACATACTCAAACCCAAAGATGATTCTCTCAAACAAACTCAAACCCAAAGATGATTCTCTCAAACAAACTCAAACCCAAAAATGACTCTCTCAAACAAACTCAAACCCAAAGATGATTCTCTCAAACAAACTCAAACCATCTGATGATTCTCTCAAACAAACTCAAACCCTCTGATGATTTTCTCAAACAAACTCAAACCCAAAGATGATTCTCTCAAACAAAGTCAAACCCAAAGATGATTCTCTCAAACAAACTCAAACCCAAAGATGATTCTCTCAAACAAACTCAAACCCAAAGATGATTCTCTCAAACAAACTCAAACCCAAAGAGGATTCTCTCAAACAAACTCAAACCCAAAGATGATTCTCTCAAACAAACTCAAACCCAAAGATGATTCTCTCAAACAAACTCAAACCCAAAGATGATTCTCTCAAACAAACTCAAACGCAAAGATGATTCTCTCAAACAAACTCAAACCCTCTTTCTCAAACAAACTCAAACCCACCGATGATTCTCTCAAACAAACTCAAACCCAAAGATGATTCTCTCAAACAAACTCAAACCCAAAGATGATTCTCTCAAACAAACTCAAACCCAAAGATGATTCTCTCAAACAAACTCAAACCCAAAGATGATTTTCTCAAACAAACTCAAACCCAAAGATGATTCTCTCAAACAAACTCAAACCCAAAGATGATTCTCTCAAACAAACTCAAACCATCTGATGATTCTCTCAAACAAACTCAAACCCAATGTTGATTCTCTCAAACAAACTCAAACCCAAAGATGATTCTCTCAAACAAACTCAAACCCAAAGTTGATTCTCTCAAACAAACTCAAACCCAAAGATGATTCTCTCAAACAAACTCAAACCCAAAGATGATTCTCTCAAACAAACTCAAACCCACTGATGATTCTCTCAAACAAACTCAAACCCAAAGTTGATTCTCTCAAACAAACTCAAACCCAAAGATGATTCTCTCAAACAAACTCAAACCCAAAGTTGATTCTCTCAAACAAACTCAAACCCACAGATGATTCTCTCAAACAAACTCAAACCCTCTGATGATTCTCTCAAACAAACTCAAACCCACCGATGATTCTCTCAAACAAACTCAAAACCAAAGTTGATTCTCTCAAACAAACTCAAACCCTCTGATGATTCTCTCAAACAAACGCAAACCCTCTGATGATTCTCTCAAACAAACTCAAACCCTCTGATGATTCTCTCAAACAAACTCAAACCCTCTGATGATTGTCTCAAACAAACTCAAACCCACTGATGATTCTCTCAAACAAACTCAAATCCTCTGATGATTCTCTCAAACAAACTCAAACCCAAAGATGATTCTCTCAAACAAACTCAAACCCAAAGATGATTCTCTCAAACAAACTCAAACCCACCGATGATTCTCTCAAACAAACTCAAACCCTCTGATGATTCTCTCAAACAAACTCAAACCCAAAGATGATTCTCTCAAACAAACTCAAACCCTCTGATGATTCTCTCAAACAAACTCAAACCCACTGATGATTCTCTCAAACAAACTCAAATCCTCTGATGATTCTCTCAAACAAACTCAAACCCACTGATGATTCTCTCAAACAAACTCAAATCCTCTGATGATTCTCTCAAACAAACTCAAACCCAAAGATGATTCTCTCAAACAAACTCAAACCCAAAGATGATTCTCTCAAACAAACTCAAACCCAAAGATGATTCTCTCAAACAAACTCAAACCCTCTGATGATTCTCTCAAACAAACTCAAACCCAAAGATGATTCTCTCAAACAAACTCAAACCCTCTGATGATTGTCTCAAACAAACTCAAATCCTCTGATGATTCTCTCAAACAAACTCAAACCCAAAGATGATTCTCTCAAACAATCTCAAACCCAAAGATGATTCTCTCAAACAAACTCAAACCCAAAGATGATTCTCTCAAACAAACTCAAACCCTCTGATGATTTTCTCAAACAAACTCAAACCCAAAGATGATTCTCTCAAACAAACTCAAACCCAAAGATGATTCTCTCAAACAAACTCAAACCCAAAGATGATTCTCTCAAACAAACTCAAACCCAAAGATGATTCTCTCAAACATACTCAAACCCAAAGATGATTCTCTCAAACAAACTCAAACCCAAAGATGATTCTCTCAAACAAACTCAAACCCAAAAATGACTCTCTCAAACAAACTCAAACCCAAAGATGATTCTCTCAAACAAACTCAAACCATCTGATGATTCTCTCAAACAAACTCAAACCCTCTGATGATTTTCTCAAACAAACTCAAACCCAAAGATGATTCTCTCAAACAAAGTCAAACCCAAAGATGATTCTCTCAAACAAACTCAAACCCAAAGATGATTCTCTCAAACAAACTCAAACCCAAAGATGATTCTCTCAAACAAACTCAAACCCAAAGAGGATTCTCTCAAACAAACTCAAACCCAAAGATGATTCTCTCAAACAAACTCAAACCCAAAGATGATTCTCTCAAACAAACTCAAACCCAAAGATGATTCTCTCAAACAAACTCAAACGCAAAGATGATTCTCTCAAACAAACTCAAACCCTCTTTCTCAAACAAACTCAAACCCACCGATGATTCTCTCAAACAAACTCAAACCCAAAGATGATTCTCTCAAACAAACTCAAACCTAAAGATGATTCTCTCAAACAAACTCAAACCCAAAGATGATTCTCTCAAACAAACTCAAACCCAAAGATGATTTTCTCAAACAAACTCAAACCCAAAGATGATTCTCTCAAACAAACTCAAACCCAAAGATGATTCTCTCAAACAAACTCAAACCATCTGATGATTCTCTCAAACAAACTCAAACCCAATGTTGATTCTCTCAAACAAACTCAAACCCAAAGATGATTCTCTCAAACAAACTCAAACCCAAAGTTGATTCTCTCAAACAAACTCAAACCCAAAGATGATTCTCTCAAACAAACTCAAACCCAAAGATGATTCTCTCAAACAAACTCAAACCCACTGATGATTCTCTCAAACAAACTCAAACCCAAAGTTGATTCTCTCAAACAAACTCAAACCCAAAGATGATTCTCTCAAACAAACTCAAACCCAAAGTTGATTCTCTCAAACAAACTCAAACCCACAGATGATTCTCTCAAACAAACTCAAACCCTCTGATGATTCTCTCAAACAAACTCAAACCCACCGATGATTCTCTCAAACAAACTCAAAACCAAAGTTGATTCTCTCAAACAAACTCAAACCCTCTGATGATTCTCTCAAACAAACGCAAACCCTCTGATGATTCTCTCAAACAAACTCAAACCCTCTGATGATTCTCTCAAACAAACTCAAACCCTCTGATGATTGTCTCAAACAAACTCAAACCCACTGATGATTCTCTCAAACAAACTCAAATCCTCTGATGATTCTCTCAAACAAACTCAAACCCAAAGATGATTCTCTCAAACAAACTCAAACCCAAAGATGATTCTCTCAAACAAACTCAAACCCAAAGATGATTCTCTCAAACAAACTCAAACCCTCTGATGATTCTCTCAAACAAACTCAAACCCAAAGATGATTCTCTCAAACAAACTCAAACCCTCTGATGATTCTCTCAAACAAACTCAAACCCTCTGATGATTGTCTCAAACAAACTCAAACCCTCTGATGATTGTCTCAAACAAACTCAAACCCAAAGATGATTTTCTCAAACAAAATCAAACTGTCTGATGATTCTCTCAAACAAACTCAAACCCTCTGATGATTGTCTCAAACAAACTCAAACCCACTGATGATTGTCTCAAACAAACTCAAACCCAAAGATGATTTTCTCAAACAAACTCAAACCCTCTGATGATTCTCTCAAACAAACTCAATCCCACTGATGATTGTCTCAAACAAACTCAAACCCACTGATGATTCTCTCAAACAAACTCAAACCCTCTGATGATTCTCTCAAACAAACTCAAACCCTCTGATGATTCTCTAAAACAAACTCAAACACTCTGATGCTTCTCTCAGACAAACTCAAACCCACAGATGATTGTCTCAAACAAATTCAAACCCACTGATGATTCTCTCAAACAAACTCAAACGCCCTGATGATTCTCTCAAACAAACTCAAACCCACTGATGATTGTCTCAAACAAACTCAAACCCACTGATGATTCTCTCAAACAAACTCAAACCCTCTGATGATTCTCTCAAACAAACTCAAACCCAAAGATGATTCTCTCAAACAAACTCAAACCCTCGGATGATTCTCTCAAACAAACTCAAACCCACTGATGATTCTCTCAAACAAACTCAAACCCAAATATGATTCTCTCAAACAAACTCAAACCCAAAGATGATTCTCTCAAACAAACTCAAACCCTCTGATGATTCTCTCAAACAAACTCAAACCCACTGATGATTCTCTCAAACAAACTCAAACCCTCTGATGATTCTCTCAAACAAACTCAAACCCTCTGATGATTGTCTCAAACAAACTCAAACCCACTGATGATTCTCTCAAACAAACTCAAACCCTCTGATGATTCTCTCAAACAAACTCAAACCCTCTGATGATTCTCTCAAACAAACTCAAACCCAACGATGATTCTCTCAAACAAACTCAAACCCTCTGATGATTCTCTCAAACAAACTCAAACCCACTGATGATTCTCTCAAACAAACTCAAACCCAAAGATGATTCTCTCAAACAAACTCAAACCCACTGATGATTCTCTCAAACAAACTCAAACCCACTGATGATTCTCTCAAACAAACTCAAACCCAAAGATGATTCTCTCAAACAAACTCAAACCCAAAGATGATTCTCTCAAACAAACTCAAACCCAAAGATGATTCTCTCAAACAAACTCAAACCCACTGATGATTCTCTCAAACAAACTCAAACCCAAAGATGATTCTCTCAAACAAACTCAAACCCTCTGATGATTCTCTCAAACAAACTCAAATCCTCTGATGATTCTCTCAAACAAACTCAAACCCAAAGATGATTCTCTCAAACAAACTCAAACCCAAAGATGATTCTCTCAAACAAACTCAAACCCTCTGATGATTCTCTCAAACAAACTCAAACGCAAATATGATTCTCTCAAACAAGCTCAAACCCTTTGATGATTCTCTCAAACAAACTCAAACCCTCTGATGATTCTCTCAAACAAACTCAAACCCACTGATGATTCTCTCAAACAAACTCAAATCCTCTGATGATTCTCTCAAACAAACTCAAACCCACTGATGATTCTCTCAAACAAACTCAAATCCTCTGATGATTCTCTCAAACAAACTCAAACCCAAAGATGATTCTCTCAAACAAACTCAAACCCAAAGATGATTCTCTCAAACAAACTCAAACCCAAAGATGATTCTCTCAAACAAACTCAAACCCTCTGATGATTCTCTCAAACAAACTCAAACCCAAAGATGATTCTCTCAAACAAACTCAAACCCTCTGATGATTGTCTCAAACAAACTCAAATCCTCTGATGATTCTCTCAAACAAACTCAAACCCAAAGATGATTCTCTCAAACAATCTCAAACCCAAAGATGATTCTCTCAAACAAACTCAAACCCAAAGATGATTCTCTCAAACAAACTCAAACCCTCTGATGATTTTCTCAAACAAACTCAAACCCAAAGATGATTCTCTCAAACAAACTCAAACCCAAAGATGATTCTCTCAAACAAACTCAAACCCAAAGATGATTCTCTCAAACAAACTCAAACCCAAAGATGATTCTCTCAAACATACTCAAACCCAAAGATGATTCTCTCAAACAAACTCAAACCCAAAGATGATTCTCTCAAACAAACTCAAACCCAAAAATGACTCTCTCAAACAAACTCAAACCCAAAGATGATTCTCTCAAACAAACTCAAACCATCTGATGATTCTCTCAAACAAACTCAAACCCTCTGATGATTTTCTCAAACAAACTCAAACCCAAAGATGATTCTCTCAAACAAAGTCAAACCCAAAGATGATTCTCTCAAACAAACTCAAACCCAAAGATGATTCTCTCAAACAAACTCAAACCCAAAGATGATTCTCTCAAACAAACTCAAACCCAAAGAGGATTCTCTCAAACAAACTCAAACCCAAAGATGATTCTCTCAAACAAACTCAAACCCAAAGATGATTCTCTCAAACAAACTCAAACCCAAAGATGATTCTCTCAAACAAACTCAAACGCAAAGATGATTCTCTCAAACAAACTCAAACCCTCTTTCTCAAACAAACTCAAACCCACCGATGATTCTCTCAAACAAACTCAAACCCAAAGATGATTCTCTCAAACAAACTCAAACCCAAAGATGATTCTCTCAAACAAACTCAAACCCAAAGATGATTCTCTCAAACAAACTCAAACCCAAAGATGATTTTCTCAAACAAACTCAAACCCAAAGATGATTCTCTCAAACAAACTCAAACCCAAAGATGATTCTCTCAAACAAACT
Organism: Myxine glutinosa; assembly: GCF_964187855.1. Taxonomy (NCBI): domain Eukaryota; kingdom Metazoa; phylum Chordata; class Myxini; order Myxiniformes; family Myxinidae; genus Myxine; species Myxine glutinosa. The sequence continues at coordinate 103,967,915 of NC_136268.1, read as the reverse complement.
CAAACCATCTGATGATTCTCTCAAACAAACTCAAACCCAATGTTGATTCTCTCAAACAAACTCAAACCCAAAGATGATTCTCTCAAACAAACTCAAACCCAAAGTTGATTCTCTCAAACAAACTCAAACCCAAAGATGATTCTCTCAAACAAACTCAAACCCAAAGATGATTCTCTCAAACAAACTCAAACCCACTGATGATTCTCTCAAACAAACTCAAACCCAAAGTTGATTCTCCCAAACAAACTCAAACCCAAAGATGATTCTCTCAAACAAACTCAAACCCAAAGTTGATTCTCTCAAACAAACTCAAACCCACAGATGATTCTCTCAAACAAACTCAAACCCTCTGATGATTCTCTCAAACAAACTCAAACCCACCGATGATTCTCTCAAACAAACTCAAAACCAAAGTTGATTCTCTCAAACAAACTCAAACCCTCTGATGATTCTCTCAAACAAACGCAAACCCTCTGATGATTCTCTCAAACAAACTCAAACCCTCTGATGATTCTCTCAAACAAACTCAAACCCTCTGATGATTGTCTCAAACAAACTCAAACCCACTGATGATTCTCTCAAACAAACTCAAATCCTCTGATGATTCTCTCAAACAAACTCAAACCCAAAGATGATTCTCTCAAACAAACTCAAACCCAAAGATGATTCTCTCAAACAAACTCAAACCCAAAGATGATTCTCTCAAACAAACTCAAACCCTCTGATGATTCTCTCAAACAAACTCAAACCCAAAGATGATTCTCTCAAACAAACTCAAACCCTCTGATGATTCTCTCAAACAAACTCAAACCCTCTGATGATTGTCTCAAACAAACTCAAACCCTCTGATGATTGTCTCAAACAAACTCAAACCCAAAGATGATTTTCTCAAACAAAATCAAACTGTCTGATGATTCTCTCAAACAAACTCAAACCCTCTGATGATTGTCTCAAACAAACTCAAACCCACTGATGATTGTCTCAAACAAACTCAAACCCAAAGATGATTTTCTCAAACAAACTCAAACCCTCTGATGATTCTCTCAAACAAACTCAATCCCACTGATGATTGTCTCAAACAAACTCAAACCCACTGATGATTCTCTCAAACAAACTCAAACCCTCTGATGATTCTCTCAAACAAACTCAAACCCTCTGATGATTCTCTAAAACAAACTCAAACACTCTGATGCTTCTCTCAGACAAACTCAAACCCACAGATGATTGTCTCAAACAAATTCAAACCCACTGATGATTCTCTCAAACAAACTCAAACGCCCTGATGATTCTCTCAAACAAACTCAAACCCACTGATGATTGTCTCAAACAAACTCAAACCCACTGATGATTCTCTCAAACAAACTCAAACCCTCTGATGATTCTCTCAAACAAACTCAAACCCAAAGATGATTCTCTCAAACAAACTCAAACCCTCGGATGATTCTCTCAAACAAACTCAAACCCACTGATGATTCTCTCAAACAAACTCAAACCCAAATATGATTCTCTCAAACAAACTCAAACCCTCTGATGATTCTCTCAAACAAACTCAAACCCTCTGATGATTGTCTCAAACTAACTCAAACCCACTGATGGATCTCTCAAGCAAACTCAAACCCTCTGATGATTCTCTCAAACAAACTCAAACCAAAGATGATTCTCTCAAACAAACTCAAACCCTCTGATGATTCTCTCAAACAAACTCAAACCCACTGATGATTCTCTCAAACAAACTCAAACCCTCTGATGATTCTCTCAAACAAACTCAAACCCTCTGATGATTGTCTCAAACAAACTCAAACCCACTGATGATTCTCTCAAACAAACTCAAACCCTCTGATGATTCTCTCAAACAAACTCAAACCCTCTGATGATTCTCTCAAACAAACTCAAACCCAACGATGATTCTCTCAAACAAACTCAAACCCTCTGATGATTCTCTCAAACAAACTCAAACCCACTGATGATTCTCTCAAACAAACTCAAACCCAAAGATGATTCTCTCAAACAAACTCAAACCCACTGATGATTCTCTCAAACAAACTCAAACCCACTGATGATTCTCTCAAACAAACTCAAACCCAAAGATGATTCTCTCAAACAAACTCAAACCCAAATATGATTCTCTCAAACAAACTCAAACCCAAAGATGATTCTCTCAAACAAACTCAAACCCACTGATGATTCTCTCAAACAAACTCAAACCCAAAGATGATTCTCTCAAACAAACTCAAACCCTCTGATGATTCTCTCAAACAAACTCAAATCCTCTGATGATTCTCTCAAACAAACTCAAACCCAAAGATGATTCTCTCAAACAAACTCAAACCCAAAGATGATTCTCTCAAACAAACTCAAACCCTCTGATGATTCTCTCAAACAAACTCAAACGCAAATATGATTCTCTCAAACAAACTCAAACCCTCTGATGATTCTCTCAAACAAACTCAAATGCAAAGATGATTCTCTCAAACAAACTCAAACCCTCTGATGATTCTCTCAAACAAACTCAAACCCTCTGATGATTTTCTCAAACAAACTCAAACCCTCTGATGATTCTCTCAAACAAACTCAAACCCTCTGATGATTTTCTCAAACAAATTCAAACCCTCTGCTGATTGTCTCAAACAAACTCAAACCCTCTGATGATTTTCTCAAACAAATTCAAACCCTCTGCTGATTGTCTCAAACAAACTCAAACCCTCTGATGATTCTCTCAAACAAACTCAAACACTCTGATGATTCTCTCAAACAAACTCAAACCCAAAGATGATTCTCTCAAACAAACTCAAACCCAAAGATGATTCTCTCAAACAAACTCAAACCCTCTGATGATTTTCTCAAACAAACTCAAACCCAAAGATGATTCTCTCAAACAAACTCAAACCCAAAGATGATTCTCTCAAACAAACTCAAACCCAAAGATGATTCTCTCAAACAAACTCAAACCCAAAGATGATTCTCTCAAACAAACTCAAACCCTCTGTCTCAAACAAACTCAAACCTTCTGATGATTTTCTCAAACAAACTCAAACCTTCTGATGATTGTCTCAAACAAACTCAAACCTTCTGATGATTCTCTCAAACAAACTCAAACCCAAAGATGATTCTCTCAAACAAACTCAAACCCAAAGATGATTCTCTCAAACAAACTCAAACCCACTGATGATTCTCTCAAACAAACCCAAACCCTCTGATGATTCTCTCAAACAAACTCAAACCCTCTGATGATTCTCTCAAACAAACTCAAACCCTCTGATGATTCTCTCAAACAAGCTCAAACCCTCTGATGATTCTCTCAAACAAACTCAAACCCTCTGATGATTCTCTCAAACAAACTCAAACCCTCTGATGATTGTCTCAAACAAACTCAAACCCTCTGATGATTCTCTCAAACAAACTCAAACCCTCTGATGATTCCCTCAAACAAACTCAAACCCTCTGATGATTTTCTCAAACAAACTCAAACCCACTGATGATTCTCTCAAACAAACTCAAACCCAAAGTTGATTCTCTCAAACAAACTCAAACCCAAAGATGATTCTCTCAAACAAACTCAAACCCTCTGATGATTCTCTCAAACAAACTCAAACCCTCTGATGATTCTCTCAAACAAACTCAAACCCAAAGATGATTCTCTCAAACAAGCTCAAACCCTTTGATGATTCTCTCAAACAAACTCAAACCCTCTGATGATTCTCTCAAACAAACTCAAACCCACTGATGATTCTCTCAAACAAACTCAAATCCTCTGATGATTCTCTCAAACAAACTCAAACCCACTGATGATTCTCTCAAACAAACTCAAATCCTCTGATGATTCTCTCAAACAAACTCAAACCCAAAGATGATTCTCTCAAACAAACTCAAACCCAAAGATGATTCTCTCAAACAAACTCAAACCCAAAGATGATTCTCTCAAACAAACTCAAACCCTCTGATGATTCTCTCAAACAAACTCAAACCCAAAGAGGATTCTCTCAAACAAACTCAAACCCTCTGATGATTGTCTCAAACAAACTCAAATCCTCTGATGATTCTCTCAAACAAACTCAAACCCAAAGATGATTCTCTCAAACAAACTCAAACCCAAAGATGATTCTCTCAAACAAACTCAAACCCAAAGATGATTCTCTCAAACAAACTCAAACCCTCTGATGATTTTCTCAAACAAACTCAAACCCAAAGATGATTCTCTCAAACAAACTCAAACCCAAAGATGATTCTCTCAAACAAACTCAAACCCAAAGATGATTCTCTCAAACAAACTCAAACCCAAAGATGATTCTCTCAAACATACTCAAACCCAAAGATGATTCTCTCAAACAAACTCAAACCCAAAGATGATTCTCTCAAACAAACTCAAACCCAAAAATGACTCTCTCAAACAAACTCAAACCCAAAGATGATTCTCTCAAACAAACTCAAACCATCTGATGATTCTCTCAAACAAACTCAAACCCTCTGATGATTTTCTCAAACAAACTCAAACCCAAAGATGATTCTCTCAAACAAAGTCAAACCCAAAGATGATTCTCTCAAACAAACTCAAACCCAAAGATGATTCTCTCAAACAAACTCAAACCCAAAGATGATTCTCTCAAACAAACTCAAACCCAAAGAGGATTCTCTCAAACAAACTCAAACCCAAAGATGATTCTCTCAAACAAACTCAAACCCAAAGATGATTCTCTCAAACAAACTCAAACCCAAAGATTATTCTCTCAAACAAACTCAAACGCAAAGATGATTCTCTCAAACAAACTCAAACCCTCTTTCTCAAACAAACTCAAACCCACCGATGATTCTCTCAAACAAACTCAAACCCAAAGATGATTCTCTCAAACAAACTCAAACCCAAAGATGATTCTCTCAAACAAACTCAAACCCAAAGATGATTCTCTCAAACAAACTCAAACCCAAAGATGATTTTCTCAAACAAACTCAAACCCAAAGATGATTCTCTCAAACAAACTCAAACCCAAAGATGATTCTCTCAAACAAACTCAAACCATCTGATGATTCTCTCAAACAAACTCAAACCCAATGTTGATTCTCTCAAACAAACTCAAACCCAAAGATGATTCTCTCAAACAAACTCAAACCCAAAGTTGATTCTCTCAAACAAACTCAAACCCAAAGATGATTCTCTCAAACAAACTCAAACCCAAAGATGATTCTCTCAAACAAACTCAAACCCACTGATGATTCTCTCAAACAAACTCAAACCCAAAGTTGATTCTCTCAAACAAACTCAAACCCAAAGACGATTCTCTCAAACAAACTCAAACCCAAAGTTGATTCTCTCAAACAAACTCAAACCCACAGATGATTCTCTCAAACAAACTCAAACCCTCTGATGATTCTCTCAAACAAACTCAAACCCACCGATGATTCTCTCAAACAAACTCAAAACCAAAGTTGATTCTCTCAAACAAACTCAAACCCTCTGATGATTCTCTCAAACAAACGCAAACCCTCTGATGATTCTCTCAAACAAACTCAAACCCTCTGATGATTCTCTCAAACAAACTCAAACCCTCTGATGATTGTCTCAAACAAACTCAAACCCTCTGATGATTGTCTCAAACAAACTCAAACCCAAAGATGATTTTCTCAAACAAAATCAAACTGTCTGATGATTCTCTCAAACAAACTCAAACCCTCTGATGATTGTCTCAAACAAACTCAAACCCACTGATGATTGTCTCAAACAAACTCAAACCCAAAGATGATTTTCTCAAACAAACTCAAACCCTCTGATGATTCTCTCAAACAAACTCAATCCCACTGATGATTGTCTCAAACAAACTCAAACCCACTGATGATTCTCTCAAACAAACTCAAACCCTCTGATGATTCTCTCAAACAAACTCAAACCCTCTGATGATTCTCTAAAACAAACTCAAACACTCTGATGCTTCTCTCAGACAAACTCAAACCCACAGATGATTGTCTCAAACAAATTCAAACCCACTGATGATTCTCTCAAACAAACTCAAACGCCCTGATGATTCTCTCAAACAAACTCAAACCCACTGATGATTGTCTCAAACAAACTCAAACCCACTGATGATTCTCTCAAACAAACTCAAACCCTCTGATGATTCTCTCAAACAAACTCAAACCCAAAGATGATTCTCTCAAACAAACTCAAACCCTCGGATGATTCTCTCAAACAAACTCAAACCCACTGATGATTCTCTCAAACAAACTCAAACCCAAATATGATTCTCTCAAACAAACTCAAACCCTCTGATGATTCTCTCAAACAAACTCAAACCCTCTGATGATTGTCTCAAACTAACTCAAACCCACTGATGGATCTCTCAAGCAAACTCAAACCCTCTGATGATTCTCTCAAACAAACTCAAACCAAAGATGATTCTCTCAAACAAACTCAAACCCTCTGATGATTCTCTCAAACAAACTCAAACCCACTGATGATTCTCTCAAACAAACTCAAACCCTCTGATGATTCTCTCAAACAAACTCAAACCCTCTGATGATTGTCTCAAACAAACTCAAACCCACTGATGATTCTCTCAAACAAACTCAAACCCTCTGATGATTCTCTCAAACAAACTCAAACCCTCTGATGATTCTCTCAAACAAACTCAAACCCAACGATGATTCTCTCAAACAAACTCAAACCCTCTGATGATTCTCTCAAACAAACTCAAACCCACTGATGATTCTCTCAAACAAACTCAAACCCAAAGATGATTCTCTCAAACAAACTCAAACCCACTGATGATTCTCTCAAACAAACTCAAACCCACTGATGATTCTCTCAAACAAACTCAAACCCAAAGATGATTCTCTCAAACAAACTCAAACCCAAATATGATTCTCTCAAACAAACTCAAACCCAAAGATGATTCTCTCAAACAAACTCAAACCCACTGATGATTCTCTCAAACAAACTCAAACCCAAAGATGATTCTCTCAAACAAACTCAAACCCTCTGATGATTCTCTCAAACAAACTCAAATCCTCTGATGATTCTCTCAAACAAACTCAAACCCAAAGATGATTCTCTCAAACAAACTCAAACCCAAAGATGATTCTCTCAAACAAACTCAAACCCTCTGATGATTCTCTCAAACAAACTCAAACGCAAATATGATTCTCTCAAACAAACTCAAACCCTCTGATGATTCTCTCAAACAAACTCAAATGCAAAGATGATTCTCTCAAACAAACTCAAACCCTCTGATGATTCTCTCAAACAAACTCAAACCCTCTGATGATTTTCTCAAACAAACTCAAACCCTCTGATGATTCTCTCAAACAAACTCAAACCCTCTGATGATTTTCTCAAACAAATTCAAACCCTCTGCTGATTGTCTCAAACAAACTCAAACCCTCTGATGATTTTCTCAAACAAATTCAAACCCTCTGCTGATTGTCTCAAACAAACTCAAACCCTCTGATGATTCTCTCAAACAAACTCAAACACTCTGATGATTCTCTCAAACAAACTCAAACCCAAAGATGATTCTCTCAAACAAACTCAAACCCAAAGATGATTCTCTCAAACAAACTCAAACCCTCTGATGATTTTCTCAAACAAACTCAAACCCAAAGATGATTCTCTCAAACAAACTCAAACCCAAAGATGATTCTCTCAAACAAACTCAAACCCAAAGATGATTCTCTCAAACAAACTCAAACCCAAAGATGATTCTCTCAAACAAACTCAAACCCTCTGTCTCAAACAAACTCAAACCTTCTGATGATTTTCTCAAACAAACTCAAACCTTCTGATGATTGTCTCAAACAAACTCAAACCTTCTGATGATTCTCTCAAACAAACTCAAACCCAAAGATGATTCTCTCAAACAAACTCAAACCCAAAGATGATTCTCTCAAACAAACTCAAACCCACTGATGATTCTCTCAAACAAACCCAAACCCTCTGATGATTCTCTCAAACAAACTCAAACCCTCTGATGATTCTCTCAAACAAACTCAAACCCTCTGATGATTCTCTCAAACAAGCTCAAACCCTCTGATGATTCTCTCAAACAAACTCAAACCCTCTGATGATTCTCTCAAACAAACTCAAACCCTCTGATGATTGTCTCAAACAAACTCAAACCCTCTGATGATTCTCTCAAACAAACTCAAACCCTCTGATGATTCCCTCAAACAAACTCAAACCCTCTGATGATTTTCTCAAACAAACTCAAACCCACTGATGATTCTCTCAAACAAACTCAAACCCAAAGTTGATTCTCTCAAACAAACTCAAACCCAAAGATGATTCTCTCAAACAAACTCAAACCCTCTGATGATTCTCTCAAACAAACTCAAACCCTCTGATGATTCTCTCAAACAAACTCAAACCCAAAGATGATTCTCTCAAACAAGCTCAAACCCTTTGATGATTCTCTCAAACAAACTCAAACCCTCTGATGATTCTCTCAAACAAACTCAAACCCACTGATGATTCTCTCAAACAAACTCAAATCCTCTGATGATTCTCTCAAACAAACTCAAACCCACTGATGATTCTCTCAAACAAACTCAAATCCTCTGATGATTCTCTCAAACAAACTCAAACCCAAAGATGATTCTCTCAAACAAACTCAAACCCAAAGATGATTCTCTCAAACAAACTCAAACCCAAAGATGATTCTCTCAAACAAACTCAAACCCTCTGATGATTCTCTCAAACAAACTCAAACCCAAAGAGGATTCTCTCAAACAAACTCAAACCCTCTGATGATTGTCTCAAACAAACTCAAATCCTCTGATGATTCTCTCAAACAAACTCAAACCCAAAGATGATTCTCTCAAACAAACTCAAACCCAAAGATGATTCTCTCAAACAAACTCAAACCCAAAGATGATTCTCTCAAACAAACTCAAACCCTCTGATGATTTTCTCAAACAAACTCAAACCCAAAGATGATTCTCTCAAACAAACTCAAACCCAAAGATGATTCTCTCAAACAAACTCAAACCCAAAGATGATTCTCTCAAACAAACTCAAACCCAAAGATGATTCTCTCAAACATACTCAAACCCAAAGATGATTCTCTCAAACAAACTCAAACCCAAAGATGATTCTCTCAAACAAACTCAAACCCAAAAATGACTCTCTCAAACAAACTCAAACCCAAAGATGATTCTCTCAAACAAACTCAAACCATCTGATGATTCTCTCAAACAAACTCAAACCCTCTGATGATTTTCTCAAACAAACTCAAACCCAAAGATGATTCTCTCAAACAAAGTCAAACCCAAAGATGATTCTCTCAAACAAACTCAAACCCAAAGATGATTCTCTCAAACAAACTCAAACCCAAAGATGATTCTCTCAAACAAACTCAAACCCAAAGAGGATTCTCTCAAACAAACTCAAACCCAAAGATGATTCTCTCAAACAAACTCAAACCCAAAGATGATTCTCTCAAACAAACTCAAACCCAAAGATTATTCTCTCAAACAAACTCAAACGCAAAGATGATTCTCTCAAACAAACTCAAACCCTCTTTCTCAAACAAACTCAAACCCACCGATGATTCTCTCAAACAAACTCAAACCCAAAGATGATTCTCTCAAACAAACTCAAACCCAAAGATGATTCTCTCAAACAAACTCAAACCCAAAGATGATTCTCTCAAACAAACTCAAACCCAAAGATGATTTTCTCAAACAAACTCAAACCCAAAGATGATTCTCTCAAACAAACTCAAACCCAAAGATGATTCTCTCAAACAAACTCAAACCATCTGATGATTCTCTCAAACAAACTCAAACCCAATGTTGATTCTCTCAAACAAACTCAAACCCAAAGATGATTCTCTCAAACAAACTCAAACCCAAAGTTGATTCTCTCAAACAAACTCAAACCCAAAGATGATTCTCTCAAACAAACTCAAACCCAAAGATGATTCTCTCAAACAAACTCAAACCCACTGATGATTCTCTCAAACAAACTCAAACCCAAAGTTGATTCTCTCAAACAAACTCAAACCCAAAGACGATTCTCTCAAACAAACTCAAACCCAAAGTTGATTCTCTCAAACAAACTCAAACCCACAGATGATTCTCTCAAACAAACTCAAACCCTCTGATGATTCTCTCAAACAAACTCAAACCCACCGATGATTCTCTCAAACAAACTCAAAACCAAAGTTGATTCTCTCAAACAAACTCAAACCCTCTGATGATTCTCTCAAACAAACGCAAACCCTCTGATGATTCTCTCAAACAAACTCAAACCCTCTGATGATTCTCTCAAACAAACTCAAACCCTCTGATGATTGTCTCAAACAAACTCAAACCCACTGATGATTCTCTCAAACAAACTCAAATCCTCTGATGATTCTCTCAAACAAACTCAAACCCAAAGATGATTCTCTCAAACAAACTCAAACCCAAAGATGATTCTCTCAAACAAACTCAAACCCAAAGATGATTCTCTCAAACAAACTCAAACCCTCTGATGATTCTCTCAAACAAACTCAAACCCAAAGATGATTCTCTCAAACAAACTCAAACCCTCTGATGATTCTCTCAAACAAACTCAAACCCAAAGATGATTCTCTCAAACATACTCAAACCCAAAGATGATTCTCTCAAACAAACTCAAACCCAAAGATGATTCTCTCAAACAAACTCAAACCCAAAGATGATTCTCTCAAACAAACTCAAACCCAAAGATGATTCTCTCAAACAAACTCAAACCCTCTGATGATTCTCTCAAACAAACTCAAACCCACCGATGATTCTCTCAAACAAACTCAAACCCAAAGTTGATTCTCTCAAACAAACTCAAACCCTCTGATGATTCTCTCAAACAAACTCGAACCCTCTGATGATTCTCTCAAACAAACTCAAACCCTCTGATGATTCTCTCAAACAAACTCAAACCCTCTGATGATTCTCTCAAACAAACGCAAACCCTCTGATGATTCTCTCAAACAAACTCAAACCCTCTGATGATTCTCTCAAACAAACTCAAACCCTCTGATGATTGTCTCAAACAAACTCAAACCCACTGATGATTCTCTCAAACAAACTCAAATCCTCTGATGATTCTCTCAAACAAACTCAAACCCAAAGATGATTCTCTCAAACAAACTCAAACCCAAAGATGATTCTCTCAAACAAACTCAAACCCAAAGATGATTCTCTCAAACAAACTCAAACCCTCTGATGATTCTCTCAAACAAACTCAAACCCAAAGATGATTCTCTCATACAAACTCAAACCCTCTGATGATTCTCTCAAACAAACTCAAATCCTCTGATGATTCTCTCAAACAAACTCAAACCCAAAGATGATTCTCTCAAACAAACTCAAACCCAAAGATGATTCTCTCAAACAAACTCAAACCCAAAGATGATTCTCTCAAACAAACTCAAACCCTCTGATGATTTTCTCAAACAAACTCAAACCCAAAGATGATTCTCTCAAACAAACTCAAACCCAAAGATGATTCTCTCAAACAAACTCAAACCCAAAGATGATTCTCTCAAACAAACTTAAACCCAAAGATGATTCTCTCAAACATACTCAAACCCAAAGATGATTCTCTCAAACAAACTCAAACCCAAAGATGATTCTCTCAAACAAACTCAAACCCAAAGATGATTCTCTCAAACAAACTCAAACCCAAAGATGATTCTCTCAAACAAACTCAAACCATCTGATGATTCTCTCAAACAAACTCAAACCCTCTGATGATTTTCTCAAACAAACTCAAACCCAAAGATGATTCTCTCAAACAAAGTCAAACCCAAAGATGATTCTCTCAAACAAACTCAAACCCAAAGATGATTCTCTCAAACAAACTCAAACCCAAAGATGATTCTCTCAAACAAACTCAAACCCAAAGATGATTCTCTCAAACAAACTCAAACCCAAAGATGATTCTCTCAAACAAACTCAAACCCAAAGATGATTCTCTCAAACAAACTCAAACCCAAAGATGATTCTCTCAAACAAACTCAAACGCAAAGATGATTCTCTCAAACAAACTCAAACCCTCTTTCTCAAACAAACTCAAACCCACCGATGATTCTCTCAAACAAACTCAAACCCAAAGATGATTCTCTCAAACAAACTCAAACCCAAAGATGATTCTCTCAAACAAACTCAAACCCAAAGATGATTCTCTCAAACAAACTCAAACCCAAAGATGATTTTCTCAAACAAACTCAAACCCAAAGATGATTCTCTCAAACAAACTCAAACCCAAAGATGATTCTCTCAAACAAACTCAAACCATCTGATGATTCTCTCAAACAAACTCAAACCCTCTGGTGATTCTCTCAAACAAACTCAAACCCAAAGTTGATTCTCTCAAACAAACTCAAACCCAAAGATGATTCTCTCAAACAAACTCAAACCCAAAGATGATTCTCTCAAACAAACTCAAACCCACTGATGATTCTCTCAAACAAACTCAAACCCAAAGTTGATTCTCTCAAACAAACTCAAACCCAAAGATGATTCTCTCAAACAAACTCAAACCCAAAGTTGATTCTCTCAAACAAACTCAAACCCACAGATGATTCTCTCAAACAAACTCAAACCCTCTGATGATTCTCTCAAACAAACTCAAACCCACCGATGATTCTCTCAAACAAACTCAAAACCAAAGTTGATTCTCTCAAACAAACTCAAACCCTCTGATGATTCTCTCAAACAAACGCAAACCCTCTGATGATTCTCTCAAACAAACTCAAACCCTCTGATGATTCTCTCAAACAAACTCAAACCCTCTGATGATTGTCTCAAACAAACTCAAACCCACTGATGATTCTCTCAAACAAACTCAAATCCTCTGATGATTCTCTCAAACAAACTCAAACCCAAAGATGATTCTCTAAAACAAACTCAAACCCAAAGATGATTCTCTCAAACAAACTCAAACCCAAAGATGATTCTCTCAAACAAACTCAAACCCTCTGATGATTCTCTCAAACAAACTCAAACCCAAAGATGATTCTCTCAAACAAACTCAAACCCTCTGATGATTCTCTCAAACAAACTCAAATCCTCTGATGATTCTCTCAAACAAACTCAAACCCAAAGATGATTCTCTCAAACAAACTCAAACCCAAAGATGATTCTCTCAAACAAACTCAAACCCAAAGATGATTCTCTCAAACAAACTCAAACCCTCTGATGATTTTCTCAAACAAACTCAAACCCAAAGATGATTCTCTCAAACAAACTCAAACCCAAAGATGATTCTCTCAAACAAACTCAAACCCAAAGATGATTCTCTCAAACAAACTCAAACCCAAAGATGATTCTCTCAAACATACTCAAACCCAAAGATGATTCTCTCAAACAAACTCAAACCCAAAGATGATTCTCTCAAACAAACTCAAACCCAAAGATGATTCTCTCAAACAAACTCAAACCCAAAGATGATTCTCTCAAACAAACTCAAACCCTCTGATGATTCTCTCAAACAAACTCAAACCCACCGATGATTCTCTCAAACAAACTCAAACCCAAAGTTGATTCTCTCAAACAAACTCAAACCCTCTGATGATTCTCTCAAACAAACTCAAACCCTCTGATGATTCTCTCAAACAAACTCAAACCCTCTGATGATTCTCTCAAACAAACTCAAACCCTCTGATGATTCTCTCAAACAAACTCAAACCCTCTGATGATTGTCTCAAACAAACTCAAACCCACTGATGATTCTCTCAAACAAACTCAAATCCTCTGATGATTCTCTCAAACAAACTCAAACCCAAAGATGATTCTCTCAAACAAACTCAAACCCAAAGATGATTCTCTCAAACAAACTCAAACCCAAAGATGATTCTCTCAAACAAACTCAAACCCTCTGATGATTCTCTCAAACAAACTCAAACCCAAAGATGATTCTCTCATACAAACTCAAACCCTCTGATGATTCTCTCAAACAAACTCAAATCCTCTGATGATTCTCTCAAACAAACTCAAACCCAAAGATGATTCTCTCAAACAAACTCAAACCCAAAGATGATTCTCTCAAACAAACTCAAACCCAAAGATGATTCTCTCAAACAAACTCAAACCCTCTGATGATTTTCTCAAACAAACTCAAACCCAAAGATGATTCTCTCAAACAAACTCAAACCCAAAGATGATTCTCTCAAACAAACTCAAACCCAAAGATGATTCTCTCAAACAAACTCAAACCCAAAGATGATTCTCTCAAACAAACTCAAACCCTCTGATGATTTTCTCAAACAAACTCAAACCCAAAGATGATTCTCTCAAACAAACTCAAACCCAAAGATGATTCTCTCAAACAAACTCAAACCCAAAGATGATTCTCTCAAACAAACTCAAACCCAAAGATGATTCTCTCAAACAAACTCAAACCCTCTGTCTCAAACAAACTCAAACCTTCTGATGATTTTCTCAAACAAACTCAAACCTTCTGATGATTGTCTCAAACAAACTCAAACCTTCTGATGATTCTCTCAAACAAACTCAAACCCAAAGATGATTCTCTCAAACAAACTCAAACCCAAAGATGATTCTCTCAAACAAACTCAAACCCACTGATGATTCTCTCAAACAAACCCAAACCCTCTGATGATTCTCTCAAACAAACTCAAACCCTCTGATGATTCTCTCAAACAAACTCAAACCCTCTGATGATTCTCTCAAACAAGCTCAAACCCTCTGATGATTCTCTCAAACAAACTCAAACCCTCTGATGATTCTCTCAAACAAACTCAAACCCTCTGATGATTGTCTCAAACAAACTCAAACCCTCTGATGATTCTCTCAAACAAACTCAAACCCTCTGATGATTCCCTCAAACAAACTCAAACCCTCTGATGATTTTCTCAAACAAACTCAAACCCACTGATGATTCTCTCAAACAAACTCAAACCCAAAGTTGATTCTCTCAAACAAACTCAAACCCAAAGATGATTCTCTCAAACAAACTCAAACCCTCTGATGATTCTCTCAAACAAACTCAAACCCTCTGATGATTCTCTCAAACAAACTCAAACCCAAAGATGATTCTCTCAAACAAGCTCAAACCCTTTGATGATTCTCTCAAACAAACTCAAACCCTCTGATGATTCTCTCAAACAAACTCAAACCCACTGATGATTCTCTCAAACAAACTCAAATCCTCTGATGATTCTCTCAAACAAACTCAAACCCACTGATGATTCTCTCAAACAAACTCAAATCCTCTGATGATTCTCTCAAACAAACTCAAACCCAAAGATGATTCTCTCAAACAAACTCAAACCCAAAGATGATTCTCTCAAACAAACTCAAACCCAAAGATGATTCTCTCAAACAAACTCAAACCCTCTGATGATTCTCTCAAACAAACTCAAACCCAAAGAGGATTCTCTCAAACAAACTCAAACCCTCTGATGATTGTCTCAAACAAACTCAAATCCTCTGATGATTCTCTCAAACAAACTCAAACCCAAAGATGATTCTCTCAAACAAACTCAAACCCAAAGATGATTCTCTCAAACAAACTCAAACCCAAAGATGATTCTCTCAAACAAACTCAAACCCAAAGATGATTTTCTCAAACAAACTCAAACCTTCTGATGATTGTCTCAAACAAACTCAAACCTTCTGATGATTCTCTCAAACAAACTCAAACCCAAAGATGATTCTCTCAAACAAACTCAAACCCAAAGATGATTCTCTCAAACAAACTCAAACCCACTGATGATTCTCTCAAACAAACCCAAACCCTCTGATGATTCTCTCAAACAAACTCAAACCCTCTGATGATTCTCTCAAACAAACTCAAACCCTCTGATGATTCTCTCAAACAAGCTCAAACCCTCTGATGATTCTCTCAAACAAACTCAAACCCTCTGATGATTCTCTCAAACAAACTCAAACCCTCTGATGATTGTCTCAAACAAACTCAAACCCTCTGATGATTCTCTCAAACAAACTCAAACCCTCTGATGATTCCCTCAAACAAACTCAAACCCTCTGATGATTTTCTCAAACAAACTCAAACCCACTGATGATTCTCTCAAACAAACTCAAACCCAAAGTTGATTCTCTCAAACAAACTCAAACCCAAAGATGATTCTCTCAAACAAACTCAAACCCTCTGATGATTCTCTCAAACAAACTCAAACCCTCTGATGATTCTCTCAAACAAACTCAAACCCAAAGATGATTCTCTCAAACAAGCTCAAACCCTTTGATGATTCTCTCAAACAAACTCAAACCCTCTGATGATTCTCTCAAACAAACTCAAACCCACTGATGATTCTCTCAAACAAACTCAAATCCTCTGATGATTCTCTCAAACAAACTCAAACCCACTGATGATTCTCTCAAACAAACTCAAATCCTCTGATGATTCTCTCAAACAAACTCAAACCCAAAGATGATTCTCTCAAACAAACTCAAACCCAAAGATGATTCTCTCAAACAAACTCAAACCCAAAGATGATTCTCTCAAACAAACTCAAACCCTCTGATGATTCTCTCAAACAAACTCAAACCCAAAGAGGATTCTCTCAAACAAACTCAAACCCTCTGATGATTGTCTCAAACAAACTCAAATCCTCTGATGATTCTCTCAAACAAACTCAAACCCAAAGATGATTCTCTCAAACAAACTCAAACCCAAAGATGATTCTCTCAAACAAACTCAAACCCAAAGATGATTCTCTCAAACAAACTCAAACCCTCTGATGATTTTCTCAAACAAACTCAAACCCAAAGATGATTCTCTCAAACAAACTCAAGCCCAAAGATGATTCTCTCAAACAAACTCAAACCCAAAGATGATTCTCTCAAACAAACTCAAACCCAAAGATGATTCTCTCAAACATACTCAAACCCAAAGATGATTCTCTCAAACAAACTCAAACCCAAAGATGATTCTCTCAAACAAACTCAAACCCAAAAATGACTCTCTCAAACAAACTCAAACCCAAAGATGATTCTCTCAAACAAACTCAAACCATCTGATGATTCTCTCAAACAAACTCAAACCCTCTGATGATTTTCTCAAACAAACTCAAACCCAAAGATGATTCTCTCAAACAAAGTCAAACCCAAAGATGATTCTCTCAAACAAACTCAAACCCAAAGATGATTCTCTCAAACAAACTCAAACCCAAAGATGATTCTCTCAAACAAACTCAAACCCAAAGAGGATTCTCTCAAACAAACTCAAACCCAAAGATGATTCTCTCAAACAAACTCAAACCCAAAGATGATTCTCTCAAACAAACTCAAACCCAAAGATTATTCTCTCAAACAAACTCAAACGCAAAGATGATTCTCTCAAACAAACTCAAACCCTCTTTCTCAAACAAACTCAAACCCACCGATGATTCTCTCAAACAAACTCAAACCCAAAGATGATTCTCTCAAACAAACTCAAACCCAAAGATGATTCTCTCAAACAAACTCAAACCCAAAGATGATTCTCTCAAACAAACTCAAACCCAAAGATGATTTTCTCAAACAAACTCAAACCCAAAGATGATTCTCTCAAACAAACTCAAACCCAAAGATGATTCTCTCAAACAAACTCAAACCATCTGATGATTCTCTCAAACAAACTCAAACCCAATGTTGATTCTCTCAAACAAACTCAAACCCAAAGATGATTCTCTCAAACAAACTCAAACCCAAAGTTGATTCTCTCAAACAAACTCAAACCCAAAGATGATTCTCTCAAACAAACTCAAACCCAAAGATGATTCTCTCAAACAAACTCAAACCCACTGATGATTCTCTCAAACAAACTCAAACCCAAAGTTGATTCTCTCAAACAAACTCAAACCCAAAGACGATTCTCTCAAACAAACTCAAACCCAAAGTTGATTCTCTCAAACAAACTCAAACCCACAGATGATTCTCTCAAACAAACTCAAACCCTCTGATGATTCTCTCAAACAAACTCAAACCCACCGATGATTCTCTCAAACAAACTCAAAACCAAAGTTGATTCTCTCAAACAAACTCAAACCCTCTGATGATTCTCTCAAACAAACGCAAACCCTCTGATGATTCTCTCAAACAAACTCAAACCCTCTGATGATTCTCTCAAACAAACTCAAACCCTCTGATGATTGTCTCAAACAAACTCAAACCCACTGATGATTCTCTCAAACAAACTCAAATCCTCTGATGATTCTCTCAAACAAACTCAAACCCAAAGATGATTCTCTCAAACAAACTCAAACCCAAAGATGATTCTCTCAAACAAACTCAAACCCAAAGATGATTCTCTCAAACAAACTCAAACCCTCTGATGATTCTCTCAAACAAACTCAAACCCAAAGATGATTCTCTCAAACAAACTCAAACCCTCTGATGATTCTCTCAAACAAACTCAAATCCTCTGATGATTCTCTCAAACAAACTCAAACCCAAAGATGATTCTCTCAAACAAACTCAAACCCAAAGATGATTCTCTCAAACAAACTCAAATCCAAAGATGATTCTCTCAAACAAACTCAAACCCTCTGATGATTTTCTCAAACAAACTCAAACCCAAAGATGATTCTCTCAAACAAACTCAAACCCAAAGATGATTCTCTCAAACAAACTCAAACCCAAAGATGATTCTCTCAAACAAACTCAAACCCAAAGATGATTCTCTCAAACATACTCAAACCCAAAGATGATTCTCTCAAACAAACTCAAACCCAAAGATGATTCTCTCAAACAAACTCAAACCCAAAGATGATTCTCTCAAACAAACTCAAACCCAAAGATGATTCTCTCAAACAAACTCAAACCCTCTGATGATTCTCTCAAACAAACTCAAACCCACCGATGATTCTCTCAAACAAACTCAAACCCAAAGTTGATTCTCTCAAACAAACTCAAACCCTCTGATGATTCTCTCAAACAAACTCGAACCCTCTGATGATTCTCTCAAACAAACTCAAACCCTCTGATGATTCTCTCAAACAAACTCAAACCCTCTGATGATTCTCTCAAACAAACGCAAACCCTCTGATGATTCTCTCAAACAAACTCAAACCCTCTGATGATTCTCTCAAACAAACTCAAACCCTCTGATGATTGTCTCAAACAAACTCAAACCCACTGATGATTCTCTCAAACAAACTCAAATCCTCTGATGATTCTCTCAAACAAACTCAAACCCAAAGATGATTCTCTCAAACAAACTCAAACCCAAAGATGATTCTCTCAAACAAACTCAAACCCAAAGATGATTCTCTCAAACAAACTCAAACCCTCTGATGATTCTCTCAAACAAACTCAAACCCAAAGATGATTCTCTCATACAAACTCAAACCCTCTGATGATTCTCTCAAACAAACTCAAATCCTCTGATGATTCTCTCAAACAAACTCAAACCCAAAGATGATTCTCTCAAACAAACTCAAACCCAAAGATGATTCTCTCAAACAAACTCAAACCCAAAGATGATTCTCTCAAACAAACTCAAACCCTCTGATGATTTTCTCAAACAAACTCAAACCCAAAGATGATTCTCTCAAACAAACTCAAACCCAAAGATGATTCTCTCAAACAAACTCAAACCCAAAGATGATTCTCTCAAACAAACTTAAACCCAAAGATGATTCTCTCAAACATACTCAAACCCAAAGATGATTCTCTCAAACAAACTCAAACCCAAAGATGATTCTCTCAAACAAACTCAAACCCAAAGATGATTCTCTCAAACAAACTCAAACCCAAAGATGATTCTCTCAAACAAACTCAAACCATCTGATGATTCTCTCAAACAAACTCAAACCCTCTGATGATTTTCTCAAACAAACTCAAACCCAAAGATGATTCTCTCAAACAAAGTCAAACCCAAAGATGATTCTCTCAAACAAACTCAAACCCAAAGATGATTCTCTCAAACAAACTCAAACCCAAAGATGATTCTCTCAAACAAACTCAAACCCAAAGATGATTCTCTCAAACAAACTCAAACCCAAAGATGATTCTCTCAAACAAACTCAAACCCAAAGATGATTCTCTCAAACAAACTCAAACCCAAAGATGATTCTCTCAAACAAACTCAAACGCAAAGATGATTCTCTCAAACAAACTCAAACCCTCTTTCTCAAACAAACTCAAACCCACCGATGATTCTCTCAAACAAACTCAAACCCAAAGATGATTCTCTCAAACAAACTCAAACCCAAAGATGATTCTCTCAAACAAACTCAAATCCAAAGATGATTCTCTCAAACAAACTCAAACCCAAAGATGATTTTCTCAAACAAACTCAAACCCAAAGATGATTCTCTCAAACAAACTCAAACCCAAAGATGATTCTCTCAAACAAACTCAAACCATCTGATGATTCTCTCAAACAAACTCAAACCCTCTGGTGATTCTCTCAAACAAACTCAAACCCAAAGTTGATTCTCTCAAACAAACTCAAACCCAAAGATGATTCTCTCAAACAAACTCAAACCCAAAGATGATTCTCTCAAACAAACTCAAACCCACTGATGATTCTCTCAAACAAACTCAAACCCAAAGTTGATTCTCTCAAACAAACTCAAACCCAAAGATGATTCTCTCAAACAAACTCAAACCCAAAGTTGATTCTCTCAAACAAACTCAAACCCACAGATGATTCTCTCAAACAAACTCAAACCCTCTGATGATTCTCTCAAACAAACTCAAACCCACCGATGATTCTCTCAAACAAACTCAAAACCAAAGTTGATTCTCTCAAACAAACTCAAACCCTCTGATGATTCTCTCAAACAAACGCAAACCCTCTGATGATTCTCTCAAACAAACTCAAACCCTCTGATGATTCTCTGAAACAAACTCAAACCCTCTGATGATTGTCTCAAACAAACTCAAACCCACTGATGATTCTCTCAAACAAACTCAAATCCTCTGATGATTCTCTCAAACAAACTCAAACCCAAAGATGATTCTCTAAAACAAACTCAAACCCAAAGATGATTCTCTCAAACAAACTCAAACCCAAAGATGATTCTCTCAAACAAACTCAAACCCTCTGATGATTCTCTCAAACAAACTCAAACCCAAAGATGATTCTCTCAAACAAACTCAAACCCTCTGATGATTCTCTCAAACAAACTCAAATCCTCTGATGATTCTCTCAAACAAACTCAAACCCAAAGATGATTCTCTCAAACAAACTCAAACCCAAAGATGATTCTCTCAAACAAACTCAAACCCAAAGATGATTCTCTCAAACAAACTCAAACCCTCTGATGATTTTCTCAAACAAACTCAAACCCAAAGATGATTCTCTCAAACAAACTCAAACCCAAAGATGATTCTCTCAAACAAACTCAAACCCAAAGATGATTCTCTCAAACAAACTCAAACCCAAAGATGATTCTCTCAAACATACTCAAACCCAAAGATGATTCTCTCAAACAAACTCAAACCCAAAGATGATTCTCTCAAACAAACTCAAACCCAAAGATGATTCTCTCAAACAAACTCAAACCCAAAGATGATTCTCTCAAACAAACTCAAACCCTCTGATGATTCTCTCAAACAAACTCAAACCCACCGATGATTCTCTCAAACAAACTCAAACCCAAAGTTGATTCTCTCAAACAAACTCAAACCCTCTGATGATTCTCTCAAACAAACTCGAACCCTCTGATGATTCTCTCAAACAAACTCAAACCCTCTGATGATTCTCTCAAACAAACTCAAACCCTCTGATGATTCTCTCAAACAAATGCAAACCCTCTGATGATTCTCTCAAACAAACACAAACCCTCTGATGATTCTCTCAAACAAACTCAAACCCTCTGATGATTGTCTCAAACAAACTCAAACCCACTGATGATTCTCTCAAACAAACTCAAATCCTCTGATGATTCTCTCAAACAAACTCAAACCCAAAGATGATTCTCTCAAACAAACTCAAACCCAAAGATGATTCTCTCAAACAAACTCAAACCCAAAGATGATTCTCTCAAACAAACTCAAACCCTCTGATGATTCTCTCAAACAAACTCAAACCCAAAGATGATTCTCTCATACAAACTCAAACCCTCTGATGATTCTCTCAAACAAATTCAAATCCTCTGATGATTCTCTCAAACAAACTCAAACCCAAAGATGATTCTCTCAAACAAACTCAAACCCAAAGATGATTCTCTCAAACAAACTCAAACCCAAAGATGATTCTCTCAAACAAACTCAAACCCTCTGATGATTTTCTCAAACAAACTCAAACCCAAAGATGATTCTCTCAAACAAACTCAAACCCAAAGATGATTCTCTCAAACAAACTCAAACCCAAAGATGATTCTCTCAAACAAACTCAAACCCAAAGATGATTCTCTCAAACATACTCAAACCCAAAGATGATTCTCTCAAACAAACTCAAACCCAAAGATGATTCTCTCAAACAAACTCAAACCCAAAGATGATTCTCTCAAACAAACTCAAACCCAAAGATGATTCTCTCAAACAAACTCAAACCATCTGATGATTCTCTCAAACAAACTCAAACCCTCTGATGATTTTCTCAAACAAACTCAAACCCAAAGATGATTCTCTCAAACAAAGTCAAACCCAAAGATGATTCTCTCAAACAAACTCAAACCCAAAGATGATTCTCTCAAACAAACTCAAACCCAAAGATGATTCTCTCAAACAAACTCAAACCCAAAGATGATTCTCTCAAACAAACTCAAACCCAAAGATGATTCTCTCAAACAAACTCAAACCCAAAGATGATTCTCTCAAACAAACTCAAACCCAAAGATGATTCTCTCAAACAAACTCAAACGCAAAGATGATTCTCTCAAACAAACTCAAACCCTCTTTCTCAAACAAACTCAAACCCACCGATGATTCTCTCAAACAAACTCAAACCCAAAGATGATTCTCTCAAACAAACTCAAACCCAAAGATGATTCTCTCAAACAAACTCAAACCCAAAGATGATTCTCTCAAACAAACTCAAACCCAAAGATGATTTTCTCAAACAAACTCAAACCCAAAGATGATTCTCTCAAACAAACTCAAACCCAAAGATGATTCTCTCAAACAAACTCAAACCATCTGATGATTCTCTCAAACAAACTCAAACCCTCTGGTGATTCTCTCAAACAAACTCAAACCCAAAGTTGATTCTCTCAAACAAACTCAAACCCAAAGATGATTCTCTCAAACAAACTCAAACCCAAAGATGATTCTCTCAAACAAACTCAAACCCACTGATGATTCTCTCAAACAAACTCAAACGCAAAGTTGATTCTCTCAAACAAACTCAAACCCAAAGATGATTCTCTCAAACAAACTCAAACCCAAAGTTGATTCTCTCAAACAAACTCAAACCCACAGATGATTCTCTCAAACAAACTCAAACCCTCTGATGATTCTCTCAAACAAACTCAAACCCACCGATGATTCTCTCAAACAAACTCAAACCCTCTGATGATTCTCTCAAACAAACTCAAACCCAAAGTTGATTCTCTCAAACAAACTCAAACCCTCTGATGATTCTCTCAAACAAACTCGAACCCTCTGATGATTCTCTCAAACAAACTCAAACCCTCTGATGATTCTCTCAAACAAACTCAAACCCTCTGATGATTCTCTCAAACAAACGCAAACCCTCTGATGATTCCCTCAAACAAACTCAAACCCTCTGATGATTCTCTCAAACAAACTCAAACCCTCTGATGATTGTCTCAAACAAACTCAAACCCTCTGATGATTGTCTCAAACAAACTCAAACCCACTGATGATTGTCTCAAACAAACTCAAACCCAAAGATGATTTTCTCAAACAAAATCAAACTGTCTGATGATTCTCTCAAACAAACTCAAACCCTCTGATGATTGTCTCAAACAAACTCAAACCCACTGATGATTGTCTCAAACAAACTCAAACCCAAAGATGATTTTCTCAAACAAACTCAAACCCTCTGATGATTCTCTCAAACAAACTCAATCCCACTGATGATTGTCTCAAACAAACTCAAACCCACTGATGATTCTCTCAAACAAACTCAAACCCTCTGATGATTCTCTCAAACAAACTCAAACCTTCTGATGATTCTCTAAAACAAACTCAAACACTCTGATGCTTCTCTCAGACAAACTCAAACCCACAGATGATTGTCTCAAACAAATTCAAACCCACTGATGATTCTCTCAAACAAACTCAAACGCTCTGATGATTCTCTCAAACAAACTCAAATCCACTGATGATTGTCTCAAACAAACTCAAACCCACTGATGATTCTCTCAAACAAACTCAAACCCTCTGATGATTCTATCAAACAAACTCAAACCCAAAGATGATTCTCTCAAACAAACTCAAACCCTCGGATGATTCTCTCAAACAAACTCAAACCCACTGATGATTCTCTCAAACAAACTCAAACCCAAATATGATTCTCTCAAACAAACTCAAACCCTCTGATGATTCTCTCAAACAAACTCAAACCCTCTGATGATTGTCTCAAACTAACTCAAACCCACTGATGGATCTCTCAAACAAACTCAAACCCTCTGATGATTCTCTCAAACAAACTCAAACCCTCTGATGATTCTCTCAAACAAACTCAAACCCAAAGATGATTCTCTAATAAACAAACTCAAACCCTCTGATTCTCTCAAACAAACTCAAACCCACTGATGATTCTCTCAAACAAACTCAAGCCCTCTGATGATTCTCTCAAACAAACTCAAACCCTCTGATGATTGTCTCAAACAAACTCAAACCCACTGATGATTCTCTCAAACAAACTCAAACCCTCTGATGATTCTCTCAAACAAACTCAAACCCTCTGATGATTCTCTCAAACAAACTCAAACCCAACGATGATTCTCTCAAACAAACTCAAACCCTCTGATGATTCTCTCAAACAAACTCAAACCCACTGATGATTCTCTCAAACAAACTCAAACCCAAAGATGATTCTCGCAAACAAACTCAAACCCAAAGATGATTCTCTCAAACAAACTCAAACCCACTGATGATTCTCTCAAACAAACTCAAACCCAAAGATGATTCTCTCAAACAAACTCAAACCCAAAGATGATTCTCTCAAACAAACTCAAACCCAAAGATGATTCTCTCAAACAAACTCAAACCCTCTGATGATTCTCTCAAACAAACTCAAACCCAAAGATGATTCTCTCAAACAAACTCAAACCCTCTGATGATTCTCTCAAACAAACTCAAATCCTCTGATGATTCTCTCAAACAAACTCCAACCCAAAGATGATTCTCTCAAACAAACTCAAACCCTCTGATGATTCTCTCAAACAAACTCAAACCCTCTGATGATTCTCTCAAACAAACTCAAATGCAAAGATGATTCTCTCAAACAAACTCAAACCCTCTGATGATTCTCTCAAACAAACTCAAATGCAAAGATGATTCTCTCAAACAAACTCAAACCCTCTGATGATTCTCTCAAACAAACTCAAACCCTCTGATGATTTTCTCAAACAAACTCAAACCCTCTGATGATTCTCTCAAACAAACTCAAACCCTCTGATGATTTTCTCAAACAAATTCAAACCCTCTGCTGATTGTCTCAAACAAACTCAAACCCTCTGATGATTTTCTCAAACAAATTCAAACCCTCTGCTGATTGTCTCAAACAAACTCAAACCCTCTGATGATTCTCTCAAACAAACTCAAACCCTCTGATGATTCTCTCAAACAAACTCAAACCCAAAGATGATTCTCTCAAACAAACTCAAACCCAAAGATGATTCTCTCAAACAAACTCAAACCCTCTGATGATTTTCTCGAACAAACTCAAACCCAAAGATGATTCTCTCAAACAAACTCAAACCCAAAGATGATTCTCTCAAACAAACTCAAACCCAAAGATGATTCTCTCAAACAAACTCAAACCCAAAGATGATTCTCTCAAACAAACTCAAACCCTCTGTCTCAAACAAACTCAAACCTTCTGATGATTTTCTCAAATAAACTCAAACCTTCTGATGATTGTCTCAAACAAACTCAAACCTTCTGATGATTCTCTCAAACAAACTCAAACCCACAGATGATTCTCTCAAACAAACTCAAACCCTCTGATGATTCTCTCAAACAAACTCAAACCCACCAATGATTCTCTCAAACAAACTCAAACCCTCTGATGATTCTCTCAAACAAACTCAAACCCAAAGTTGATTCTCTCAAACAAACTCAAACCCTCTGATGATTCTCTCAAACAAACTCGAACCCTCTGATGATTCTCTCAAACAAACTCAAACCCTCTGATGATTCTCTCAAACAAACTCAAACCCTCTGATGATTCTCTCAAACAAACGCAAACCCTCTGATGATTCTCTCAAACAAACTCAAACCCTCTGATGATTCTCTCAAACAAACTCAAACCCTCTGATGATTGTCTCAAACTAACTCAAACCCTCTGATGATTGTCTCAAACAAACTCAAACCCACTGATGATTGTCTCAAACAAACTCAAACCCAAAGATGATTTTCTCAAACAAAATCAAACTGTCTGATGATTCTCTCAAACAAACTCAAACCCTCTGATGATTGTCTCAAACAAACTCAACCCCACTGATGATTGTCTCAAACAAACTCAAACCCAAAGATGATTTTCTCAAACAAACTCAAACCCTCTGATGATTCTCTCAAACAAACTCAATCCCACTGATGATTGTCTCAAACAAACTGAAACCCACTGATGATTCTCTCAAACAAACTCAAACCCTCTGATGATTCTCTCAAACAAACTCAAACCCTCTGATGATTCTCTAAAACAAACTCAAACACTCTGATGCTTCTCTCAGACAAACTCAAACCCACAGATGATTGTCTCAAACAAATTCAAACCCACTGATGATTCTCTCAAACAAACTCAAACGCTCTGATGATTCTCTCAAACAAACTCAAACCCACTGATGATTGTCTCAAACAAACTCAAACCCACTGATGATTCTCTCAAACAAACTCAAACCCTCTGATGATTCTCTCAAACAAACTCAAACCCAAAGATGATTCTCTCAAACAAACTCAAACCCTCGGATGATTCTCTCAAACAAACTCAAACCCACTGATGATTCTCTCAAACAAACTCAAACCCAAATATGATTCTCTCAAACAAACTCAAACCCTCTGATGATTCTCTCAAACAAACTCAAACCCTCTGATGATTGTCTTAAACTAACTCAAACCCACTGATGGATCTCTCAAACAAACTCAAACCCTCTGATGATTCTCTCAAACAAACTCAAACCCTCTGATGATTCTCTCAAACAAACTCAAACACAAAGATGATTCTCTCAAACAAACTCAAACCCTCTGATGATTCTCTCAAACAAACTCAAACCCACTGATGATTGTCTCAAACAAACTCAAACCCACTGATGATTCTCTCAAACAAAGTCAAACCCTCTGATGATTCTCTCAAACAAACTCAAACCCTCTGATGATTCTCTCAAACAAACTCAAACCCAACGATGATTCTCTCAAACAAACTCAAACCCTCTGATGATTGTCTTAAACTAACTCAAACCCACTGATGGATCTCTCAAACAAACTCAAACCCTCTGATGATTCTCTCAAACAAACTCAAACCCTCTGATGATTCTCTCAAACAAACTCAAACACAAAGATGATTCTCTCAAACAAACTCAAACCCTCTGATGATTCTCTCAAACAAACTCAAACCCACTGATGATTGTCTCAAACAAACTCAAACCCACTGATGATTCTCTCAAACAAAGTCAAACCCTCTGATGATTCTCTCAAACAAACTCAAACCCTCTGATGATTCTCTCAAACAAACTCAAACCCAACGATGATTCTCTCAAACAAACTCAAACCCTCTGATGATTCTTTCAAACAAACTCAAACCCACTGATGATTCTCTCAAACAAACTCAAACCCAAAGATGATTCTCTCAAACAAACTCAAACCCAAAGATGATTCTCTCAAACAAACTCAAACCCACTGATGATTCTCTCAAACAAACTCAAACCCACTGATGATTCTCTCAAACAAACTCAAACCCAAAGATGATTCTCTCAAACAAACTCAAACCCAAAGATGATTCTCTCAAACAAACTCAAACCCAAAGATGATTCTCTCAAACAAACTCAAACCCTCTGATGATTCTTTCAAACAAACTCAAACCCAAAGATGATTCTCTCAAACAAACTCAAACCCTCTGATGATTCTCTCAAACAAACTCAAATCCTCTGATGATTCTCTCAAACAAACTCAAACCCAAAGATGATTCTCTCAAACAAACTCAAACCCAAAGATGATTCTCTCAAACAAACTCAAACCCTCTGATGATTCTCTCAAACAAACTCAAACGCAAATATGATTCTCTCAAACAAACTCAAACCCTCTGATGATTCTCTCAAACAAACTCAAATGCAAAGATGATTCTCTCAAACAAACTCAAACCCTCTGATGATTCTCTCAAACAAACTCAAACTCTCTGATGATTTTCTCAAACAAACTCAAACCCTCTGATGATTCTCTCAAACAAATTCAAACCCTCTGATGATTTTCTCAAACAAATTCAAACCCTCTGCTGATTGTCTCAAACAAACTCAAACCCTCTGATGATTTTCTCAAACAAATTCAAACCCTCTGCTGGTTGTCTCAAACAAACTCAAACCCTCTGATGATTCTCTCAAACAAACTCAAACCCTCTGATGATTCTCTCAAACAAACTCAAACCCAAAGATGATTCTCTCAAACAAACTCAAACCCAAAGATGATTCTCTCAAACAAACTCAAACCCTCTGATGATTTTCTCGAACAAACTCAAACCCAAAGATGATTCTCTCAAACAAACTCAAACCCAAAGATGATTCTCTCAAACAATCTCAAACCCAAAGATGATTCTCTCAAACAAACTCAAACCCAAAGATGATTCTCTCAAACAAACTCAAACCCTCTGTCTCAAACAAACTCAAACCTTCTGATGATTTTCTCAAACAAACTCAAACCTTCTGATGATTGTCTCAAACAAACTCAAACCTTCTGATGATTCTCTCAAACAAACTCAAACCCAAAGATGATTCTCTCAAACAAACTCAAACCCAAAGATGATTCTCTCAAACAAACTCAAACCCACTGATGATTCTCTCAAACAAACTCAAACCCTCTGATGATTCTCTCAAACAAACTCAAACCCTCTGATGATTCTCTCAAACAAGCTCAAACCCTCTGATGATTCTCTCAAACAAACTCAAACCCTCTGATGATTCTCTCAAACAAACTCAAACCCTCTGATGATTGTCTCAAACAAACTCAAACCCTCTGATGATTGTCTCAAACAAACTCAAACCCTCTGATGATTCTCTCAAACAAACTCAAACCCTCTGATGATTCCCTCAAACAAACTCAAACCCTCTGATGATTTTCTCAAACAAACTCAAACCTTCTGATGATTCTCTCAAACAAACTCAAACCCTCTGATGATTCTCTCAAACAAACTCAAACCTTCTGATGATTCTCTCAAACAAACTCAAACCCAAATATGATTCAAACAAACTCAAACCCTCTGATGATTCTCTCAAACAAACTCAAACCCTCTGATGATTCTCTCAAACACACTCAAAACCAAAGATGATTTTCTCAAACAAACTCAAACCCTCTGATGATTTTCTCAAACAAACTCAAACCCAAAGATGATTGTCTCAAACAAACTCAAACCCTCTGACGATTCTCTCAAACAAACTCAAACCCTCTGATGATTCTCTCAAACAAACTCAAAACCAAAGATGATTTTCTCAAACAAACTCAAACCCTCTGATGATTTTCTCAAACAATCTCAAAACCAAAGATGATTGTCTCAAACAAACTCAAACCCTCTGATGATTCTCTCAAACAAACTTAAACCCTCTGATGATTCTCTCAAACAAACTCAAACCCTCTGATGATTCTCTCAAACAAACTCAAACCCTCTGATGATTCTCTCAAACAAACTCAAACCCTTTGATGATTCTCTCAAACAAACTCAAACCCACAGATGATTCTCTCAAACAAACTCAAACCCTCTGATGATTCTCTCAAACAAACTCAAACCCAAAGATGATTCTCTCAAACAAGCTCAAACCCAAATATGATTCTCTCAAACAAACTCAAACCCTCTGATGATTCTCTCAAACAAACTCAAACCCTCTGATGATTCTTTCAAACAAACTCAAACCCACTGATGATTCTCTCAAACAAACTCAAACCCAAAGATGATTCTCTCAAACAAACTCAAACCCAAAGATGATTCTCTCAAACAAACTCAAACCCACTGATGATTCTCTCAAACAAACTCAAACCCACTGATGATTCTCTCAAATAAACTCAAACCCAAAGATGATTCTCTCAAACAAACTCAAACCCAAAGATGATTCTCTCAAACAAACTCAAACCCAAAGATGATTCTCTCAAACAAACTCAAACCCTCTGATGATTCTTTCAAACAAACTCAAACCCAAAGATGATTCTCTCAAACAAACTCAAACCCTCTGATGATTCTCTCAAACAAACTCAAATCCTCTGATGATTCTCTCAAACAAACTCAAACCCAAAGATGATTCTCTCAAACAAACTCAAACCCAAAGATGATTCTCTCAAACAAACTCAAACCCTCTGATGATTCTCTCAAACAAACTCAAACGCAAATATGCTTCTCTCAAACAAACTCAAACCCTCTGATGATTCTCTCAAACAAACTCAAATGCAAAGATGATTCTCTCAAACAAACTCAAACCCTCTGATGATTCTCTCAAACAAACTCAAACTCTCTGATGATTTTCTCAAACAAACTCAAACCCTCTGATGATTCTCTCAAACAAATTCAAACCCTCTGATGATTTTCTCAAACAAATTCAAACCCTCTGCTGATTGTCTCAAACAAACTCAAACCCTCTGATGATTTTCTCAAACAAATTCAAACCCTCTGCTGGTTGTCTCAAACAAACTCAAACCCTCTGATGATTATCTCAAACAAACTCAAACCCTCTGATGATTCTCTCAAACAAACTCAAACCCAAAGATGATTCTCTCAAACAAACTCAAACCCAAAGATGATTCTCTCAAACAAACTCAAACCCTCTGATGATTTTCTCGAACAAACTCAAACCCAAAGATGATTCTCTCAAACAAACTCAAACCCAAAGATGATTCTCTCAAACAATCTCAAACCCAAAGATGATTCTCTCAAAGAAACTCAAACCCAAAGATGATTCTCTCAAACAAACTCAAACCCTCTGTCTCAAACAAACTCAAACCTTCTGATGATTTTCTCAAACAAACTCAAACCTTCTGATGATTGTCTCAAACAAACTCAAACCTTCTGATGATTCTCTCAAACAAACTCAAACCCAAAGATGATGCTCTCAAACAAACTCAAACCCAAAGATGATTCTCTCAAACAAACTCAAACCCACTGATGATTCTCTCAAACAAACTCAAACCCTCTGATGATTCTCTCAAACAAACTCAAACCCTCTGATGATTCTCTCAAACAAGCTCAAACCCTCTGATGATTCTCTCAAACAAACTCAAACCCTCTGATGATTCTCTCAAACAAACTCAAACCCTCTGATGATTGTCTCAAACAAACTCAAACCCTCTGATGATTGTCTCAAACAAACTCAAACCCTCTGATGATTCTCTCAAACAAACTCAAACCCTCTGATGATTCCCTCAAACAAACTCACACCCTCTGATGATTTTCTCAAACAAACTCAAACCTTCTGATGATTCTCTCAAACAAACTCAAACCCTCTGATGATTCTCTCAAACAAACTCAAACCTTCTGATGATTCTCTCAAACAAACTCAAACCCAAATATGATTCAAACAAACTCAAACCCTCTGATGATTCTCTCAAACAAACTCAAACCCTCTGATGATTCTCTCAAACACACTCAAAACCAAAGATGATTTTCTCAAACAAACTCAAACCCTCTGATGATTTTCTCAAACAAACTCAAACCCAAAGATGATTGTCTCAAACAAACTCAAACCCTCTGACGATTCTCTCAAACAAACTCAAACCCTCTGATGATTCTCTCAAACAAACTCAAAACCAAAGATGATTTTCTCAAACAAACTCAAACCCTCTGATGATTTTCTCAAACAATCTCAAAACCAAAGATGATTGTCTCAAACAAACTCAAACCCTCTGATGATTCTCTCAAACAAACTTAAACCCTCTGATGATTCTCTCAAACAAACTCAAACCCTCTGATGATTCTCTCAAACAAACTCAAACCCTCTGATGATTCTCTCAAACAAACTCAAACCCTTTGATGATTCTCTCAAACAAACTCAAACCCACAGATGATTCTCTCAAACAAACTCAAACCCTCTGATGATTCTCTCAAACAAACTCAAACCCAAAGATGATTCTCTCAAACAAGCTCAAACCCAAATATGATTCTCTCAAACAAACTCAAACCCTCTGATGATTCTCTCAAACAAACTCAAACCCAAAGATGATTCTCTCAAACAAACTCAAACCCAAAGATGATTCTCTCAAACAAACTCAAACCCTCTGATGATTTTCTCGAACAAACTCAAACCCAAAGATGATTCTCTCAAACAAACTCAAACCCAAAGATGATTCTCTCAAACAATCTCAAACCCAAAGATGATTCTCTCAAACAAACTCAAACCCAAAGATGATTCTCTCAAACAAACTCAAACCCTCTGTCTCAAACAAACTCAAACCTTCTGATGATTTTCTCAAACAAACTCAAACCTTCTGATGATTGTCTCAAACAAACTCAAACCTTCTGATGATTCTCTCAAACAAACTCAAACCCAAAGATGATTCTCTCAAACAAACTCAAACCCAAAGATGATTCTCTCAAACAAACTCAAACCCACTGATGATTCTCTCAAACAAACTCAAACCCTCTGATGATTCTCTCAAACAAACTCAAACCCTCTGATGATTCTCTCAAACAAGCTCAAACCCTCTGATGATTCTCTCAAACAAACTCAAACCCTCTGATGATTCTCTCAAACAAACTCAAACCCTCTGATGATTGTCTCAAACAAACTCAAACCCTCTGATGATTGTCTCAAACAAACTCAAACCCTCTGATGATTCTCTCAAACAAACTCAAACCCTCTGATGATTCCCTCAAACAAACTCAAACCCTCTGATGATTTTCTCAAACAAACTCAAACCTTCTGATGATTCTCTCAAACAAACTCAAACCCTCTGATGATTCTCTCAAACAAACTCAAACCTTCTGATGATTCTCTCAAACAAACTCAAACCCAAATATGATTCAAACAAACTCAAACCCTCTGATGATTCTCTCAAACAAACTCAAACCCTCTGATGATTCTCTCAAACACACTCAAAACCAAAGATGATTTTCTCAAACAAACTCAAACCCTCTGATGATTTTCTCAAACAAACTCAAACCCAAAGATGATTGTCTCAAACAAACTCAAACCCTCTGACGATTCTCTCAAACAAACTCAAACCCTCTGATGATTCTCTCAAACAAACTCAAAACCAAAGATGATTTTCTCAAACAAACTCAAACCCTCTGATGATTTTCTCAAACAATCTCAAAACCAAAGATGATTGTCTCAAACAAACTCAAACCCTCTGATGATTCTCTCAAACAAACTTACACCCTCTGATGATTCTCTCAAACAAACTCAAACCCTCTGATGATTCTCTCAAACAAACTCAAACCCTCTGATGATTCTCTCAAACAAACTCAAACCCTTTGATGATTCTCTCAAACAAACTCAAACCCACAGATGATTCTCTCAAACAAACTCAAACCCTCTGATGATTCTCTCAAACAAACTCAAACCCAAAGATGATTCTCTCAAACAAGCTCAAACCCAAATATGATTCTCTCAAACAAACTCAAACCCTCTGATGATTCTCTCAAACAAACTCAAACCCTCTGATGATTCTTTCAAACAAACTCAAACCCACTGATGATTCTCTCAAACAAACTCAAACCCAAAGATGATTCTCTCAAACAAACTCAAACCCAAAGATGATTCTCTCAAACAAACTCAAACCCACTGATGATTCTCTCAAACAAACTCAAACCCACTGATGATTCTCTCAAATAAACTCAAACCCAAAGATGATTCTCTCAAACAAACTCAAACCCAAAGATGATTCTCTCAAACAAACTCAAACCCAAAGATGATTCTCTCAAACAAACTCAAACCCTCTGATGATTCTTTCAAACAAACTCAAACCCAAAGATGATTCTCTCAAACAAACTCAAACCCTCTGATGATTCTCTCAAACAAACTCAAATCCTCTGATGATTCTCTCAAACAAACTCAAACCCAAAGATGATTCTCTCAAACAAACTCAAACCCAAAGATGATTCTCTCAAACAAACTCAAACCCTCTGATGATTCTCTCAAACAAACTCAAACGCAAATATGATTCTCTCAAACAAACTCAAACCCTCTGATGATTCTCTCAAACAAACTCAAATGCAAAGATGATTCTCTCAAACAAACTCAAACCCTCTGATGATTCTCTCAAACAAACTCAAACTCTCTGATGATTTTCTCAAACAAACTCAAACCCTCTGATGATTCTCTCAAACAAATTCAAACCCTCTGATGATTTTCTCAAACAAATTCAAACCCTCTGCTGATTGTCTCAAACAAACTCAAACCCTCTGATGATTTTCTCAAACAAATTCAAACCCTCTGCTGGTTGTCTCAAACAAACTCAAACCCTCTGATGATTCTCTCAAACAAACTCAAACCCTCTGATGATTCTCTCAAACAAACTCAAACCCAAAGATGATTCTCTCAAACAAACTCAAACCCAAAGATGATTCTCTCAAACAAACTCAAACCCTCTGATGATTTTCTCGAACAAACTCAAACCCAAAGATGATTCTCTCAAACAAACTCAAACCCAAAGATGATTCTCTCAAACAATCTCAAACCCAAAGATGATTCTCTCAAACAAACTCAAACCCAAAGATGATTCTCTCAAACAAACTCAAACCCTCTGTCTCAAACAAACTCAAACCTTCTGATGATTTTCTCAAACAAACTCAAACCTTCTGATGATTGTCTCAAACAAACTCAAACCTTCTGATGATTCTCTCAAACAAACTCAAACCCAAAGATGATGCTCTCAAACAAACTCAAACCCAAAGATGATTCTCTCAAACAAACTCAAACCCACTGATGATTCTCTCAAACAAACTCAAACCCTCTGATGATTCTCTCAAACAAACTCAAACCCTCTGATGATTCTCTCAAACAAGCTCAAACCCTCTGATGATTCTCTCAAACAAACTCAAACCCTCTGATGATTCTCTCAAACAAACTCAAACCCTCTGATGATTGTCTCAAACAAACTCAAACCCTCTGATGATTGTCTCAAACAAACTCAAACCCTCTGATGATTCTCTCAAACAAACTCAAACCCTCTGATGATTCCCTCAAACAAACTCACACCCTCTGATGATTTTCTCAAACAAACTCAAACCTTCTGATGATTCTCTCAAACAAACTCAAACCCTCTGATGATTCTCTCAAACAAACTCAAACCTTCTGATGATTCTCTCAAACAAACTCAAACCCAAATATGATTCAAACAAACTCAAACCCTCTGATGATTCTCTCAAACAAACTCAAACCCTCTGATGATTCTCTCAAACACACTCAAAACCAAAGATGATTTTCTCAAACAAACTCAAACCCTCTGATGATTTTCTCAAACAAACTCAAACCCAAAGATGATTGTCTCAAACAAACTCAAACCCTCTGACGATTCTCTCAAACAAACTCAAACCCTCTGATGATTCTCTCAAACAAACTCAAAACCAAAGATGATTTTCTCAAACAAACTCAAACCCTCTGATGATTTTCTCAAACAATCTCAAAACCAAAGATGATTGTCTCAAACAAACTCAAACCCTCTGATGATTCTCTCAAACAAACTTAAACCCTCTGATGATTCTCTCAAACAAACTCAAACCCTCTGATGATTCTCTCAAACAAACTCAAACCCTCTGATGATTCTCTCAAACAAACTCAAACCCTTTGATGATTCTCTCAAACAAACTCAAACCCACAGATGATTCTCTCAAACAAACTCAAACCCTCTGATGATTCTCTCAAACAAACTCAAACCCAAAGATGATTCTCTCAAACAAGCTCAAACCCAAATATGATTCTCTCAAACAAACTCAAACCCTCTGATGATTCTCTCAAACAAACTCAAACCCTCTGATGATTCTCTCAAACAAACTCAAACCCACCGATGATTCTCTCAAACAAACTCAAACCCTCTGATGATTCTCTCAAACAAACTCAAACCCAAAGTTGATCTCTCAAACAAACTCAAACCCTCTGATGATTCTCTCAAACAAACTCGAACCCTCTGATGATTCTCTCAAACAAACTCAAACCCTCTGATGATTCTCTCAAACAAACTCAAACCCTCTGATGATTCTCTCAAACAAACGCAAAACCCTCTGATGATTCTCTCAAACAAACTCAAACCCTCTGATGATTCTCTCAAACAAACTCAAACCCTCTGATGATTGTCTCAAACAAACTCAAACCCTCTGATGATTGTCTCAAACAAACTCAAACCCAAAGATGATTTTCTCAAACAAAATCAAACTGTCTGATGATTCTCTCAAACAAACTCAAACCCTCTGATGATTGTCTCAAACAAACTCAAACCCACTGATGATTGTCTCAAACAAACTCAAACCCAAAGATGATTTTCTCAAACAAACTCAAACCCTCTGATGATTCTCTCAAACAAACTCAATCCCACTGATGATTGTCTCAAACAAACTCAAACCCACTGATGATTCTCTCAAACAAACTCAAACCCTCTGATGATTCTCTCAAACAAACTCAAACCCTCTGATGATTCTCTAAAACAAACTCAAACACTCTGATGCTTCTCTCAGACAAACTCAAACCCACAGATGATTGTCTCAAACAAATTCAAAACCACTGATGATTATCTCAAACAAACTCAAACGCCCTGATGATTCTCTCAAACAAACTCAAACCCACTGATGATTGTCTCAAACAAACTCAAACCCACTGATGATTCTCTCAAACAAACTCAAACCCTCTGATGATTCTCTCAAACAAACTCAAACCCAAAGATGATTCTCTCAAACAAACTCAAACCCACTGATGATTCTCTCAAACAAACTCAAACCCAAATATGATTCTCTCAAACAAACTCAAACCCTCTGATGATTCTCTCAAACAAACTCAAACCCTCTGATGATTGTTTCAAACTAACTCAAACCCACTGATGGATCTCTCAAACAAACTCAAACCCTCTGATGATTCTCTCAAACAAACTCAAACCCAAAGATGATTCTCTCAAACAAACTCAAACCCTCTGATGATTCTCTCAAACAAACTCAAACCCACTGATGATTCTCTCAAACAAACTCAAACCCTCTGATGATTCTCTCAAACAAACTCAAACCCTCTGATGATTGTCTCAAACAAACTCAAACCCACTGATGATTCTCTCAAACAAACTCAAACCCTCTGATGATTGTCTCAAACAAACTCAAACCCTCTGATGATTCTCTCAAACAAACTCAAACCCAACGATGATTCTCTCAAACAAACTCAAACCCTCTGATGATTCTCTCAAACAAACTCAAACCCACTGATGATTCTCTCAAACAAACTCAAACCCAAAGATGATTCTCTCAAACAAACTCAAACCCAAAGATGATTCTCTCAAACAAACTCAAACCCACTGATGATTCTCTCAAACAAACTCAAACCCACTGATGATTCTCTCAAACAAACTCAAACCCAAAGATGATTCTCTCAAACAAACTCAAACCCAAAGATGATTCTCTCAAACAAACTCAAACCCAAAGATGATTCTCTCAAACAAACTCAAACCCACTGATGATTCTCTCAAACAAACTCAAACCCAAAGATGATACTCTCAAACAAACTCAAACCCTCTGATGATTCTCTCAAACAAACTCAAATCCTCTGATGATTCTCTCAAACAAACTCAAACCCAAAGATGATTCTCTCAAACAAACTCAAACCCAAAGATGATTCTCTCAAACAAACTCAAACCCTCTGATGATTCTCTCAAACAAACTCAAACGCAAATATGATTCTCTCAAACAAACTCAAACCCTCTGATGATTCTCTCAAACAAACTCAAATGCAAAGATGATTCTCTCAAACAAACTCAAACCCTCTGATGATTCTCTCAAACAAACTCAAACCCTCTGATGATTTTCTCAAACAAACTCAAACCCTCTGATGATTTTCTCAAACAAATTCAAACCCTCTGCTGATTGTCTCAAACAAACTCAAACCCTCTGATGATTCTCTCAAACAAACTCAAACCCTCTGATGATTCTCTCAAACAAACTCAAACCCAAAGATGATTCTCTCAAACAAACTCAAACCCAAAGATGATTCTCTCAAACAAACTCAAACCCTCTGATGATTTTCTCAAACAAACTCAAACCCAAAGATGATTCTCTCAAACAAACTCAAACCCAAAGATGATTCTCTCAAACAAACTCAAACCCAAAGATGATTCTCTCAAACAAACTCAAACCCAAAGATGATTCTCTCAAACAAACTCAAACCCTCTGTCTCAAACAAACTCAAACCTTCTGATGATTTTCTCAAACAAACTCAAACCTTCTGATGATTGTCTCAAACAAACTCAAACCTTCTGATGATTCTCTCAAACAAACTCAAACCCAAAGATGATTCTCTCAAACAAACTCAAACCCAAAGATGATTCTCTCAAACAAACTCAAACCCACTGATGATTCTCTCAAACAAACCCAAACCCTCTGATGATTCTCTCAAACAAACTCAAACCCTCTGATGATTCTCTCAAACAAACTCAAACCCTCTGATGATTCTCTCAAACAAGCTCAAACCCTCTGATGATTCTCTCAAACAAACTCAAACCCTCTGATGATTCTCTCAAACAAACTCAAACCCTCTGATGATTGTCTCAAACAAACTCAAACCCTCTGATGATTCTCTCAAACAAACTCAAACCCTCTGATGATTCCCTCAAACAAACTCAAACCCTCTGATGATTTTCTCAAACAAACTCAAACCTTCTGATGATTCTCTCAAACAAACTCAAACCCTCTGATGATTCTCTCAAACAAACTCAAACCTTCTGATGATTCTCTCAAACAAACTCAAACCCAAATATGATTCAAACAAACTCAAACCCTCTGATGATTCTCTCAAACAAACTCAAACCCTCTGATGATTCTCTCAAACAAACTCAAAACCAAAGATGATTTTCTCAAACAAACTCAAACCCTCTGATGATTTTCTTAAACAAACTCAAACCCAAAGATGATTGTCTCAAACAAACTCAAACCCTCTGACGATTCTCTCAAACAAACTCAAACCCTCTGATGATTCTCTCAAACAAACTCAAAACCAAAGATGATTTTCTCAAACAAACTCAAACCCTCTGATGATTTTCTCAAACAAACTAAAAACCAAAGATGATTGTCTCAAACAAACTCAAACCCTCTGATGATTCTCTCAAACAAACTTAAACCCTCTGATGATTCTCTCAAACAAACTCAAACCCTCTGATGATTCTCTCAAACAAACTCAAACCGTCTGATGATTCTCTCAGACAAACTCAAACCCACAGATGATTCTCTCAAACAAACTCAAACCCTCTGATGATTCTCTCAAACAAACTCAAACACAAAGATGATTCTCTCAAACAAGCTCAAACCCAAATATGATTCTCTCAAACAAACTCAAACCCTCTGATGATTCTCTCAAACAAACTCAAACCCTCTGATGATTCTCTCAAACAAACTCAAACCCTCTGATGATTCTCTCAAACAAACTCAAATCCTCTGATGATTCTCTCAAACAAACTCAAACCCAAAGATGATTCTCTCAAACAAACTCAAACCCAAAGATGATTCTATCAAACAAACTCAAACCCAAAGATGATTCTCTCAAACAAACTCAAACCCTCTGATGATTCTCTCAAACAAACTCAAACCCAAAGATGATTCTCTCAAACAAACTCAAACCCTGTGATGATTCTCTCAAACAAACTCAAATCCTCTGATGATTCTCTCAAACAAACTCAAACCCAAAGATGATTCTCTCAAACAAACTCAAACCCAAAGATGATTCTCTCAAACAAACTCAAACCCAAAGATGATTCTCTCAAACAAACTCAAACCCAAAGATGATTCTCTCAAACAAACTCAAACCCAAAGATGATTCTCTCAAACAAACTCAAACCCTCTTTCTCAAACAAACTCAAACCCACCGATGATTCTCTCAAACAAACTCAAACCCAAAGATGATTCTCTCAAACAAACTCAAACCCAAAGATGATTCTCTCAAACAAACTCAAACCCTCTGATGATTCTCTCAAACAAACTCAAACCCAAAGATGATTTTCTCAAACAAACTCAAACCCAAAGATGATTCTCTCAAACAAACTCAAACCCAAAGATGATTCTCTCAAACAAACTCAAACCATCTGATGATTCTCTCAAACAAACTCAAACCCTCTGGTGATTCTCTCAAACAAACTCAAACCCAAAGTTGATTCTCTCAAACAAACTCAAACCCAAAGATGATTCTCTCAAACAAACTCAAACCCAAAGATGATTCTCTCAAACAAACTCAAACCCACTGATGATTCTCTCAAACAAACTCAAACCCAAAGTTGATTCTCTCAAACAAACTCAAACCCAAAGATGATTCTCTCAAACAAACTCAAACCCAAAGTTGATTCTCGCAAACAAACTCAAACCCACTGATGATTCTCTCAAACAAACTCAAACCCAAAGTTGATTCTCTCAAACAAACTCAAACCCAAAGATGATTCTCTCAAACAAACTCAAACCCTCTGATGATTCTCTCAAACAAACTCAAACCCTCTGATGATTCTGTCAAACAAACTCAAACCCAAAGATGATTCTCTCAAACAAGCTCAAACCCTTTGATGATTCTCTCAAACAAACTCAAACCCTCTGATGATTCTCTCAAACAAACTCAAACCCACTGATGATTCTCTCAAACAAACTCAAATCCTCTGATGATTCTCTCAAACAAACTCAAACCCACTGATGATTCTCTCAAAGAAACTCAAATCCTCTGATGATTCTCTCAAACAAACTCAAACCCAAAGATGATTCTCTCAAACAAACTCAAACCCAAAGATGATTCTCTCAAACAAACTCAAACCCAAAGATGATTCTCTCAAACAAACTCAAACCCAAAGATGATTCTCTCAAACAAACTCAAACCCAAAGATGATTCTCTCAAACAAACTCAAACCCTCTGATGATTGTCTCAAACAAACTCAAATCCTCTGATGATTCTCTCAAACAAACTCAAACCCAAAGATGATTCTCTCAAACAAACTCAAACCCAAAGATGATTCTCTCAAACAAACTCAAACCCAAAGATGATTCTCTCAAACAAACTCAAACCCTCTGATGATTTTCTCAAACAAACTCAAACCCAAAGATGATTCTCTCAAACAAACTCAAACCCAAAGATGATTCTCTCAAACAAACTCAAACCCAAAGATGATTCTCTCAAACAAACTCAAACCCAAAGATGATTCTCTCAAACATACTCAAACCCAAAGATGATTCTCTCAAACAAACTCAAACCCAAAGATGATTCTCTCAAACAAACTCAAACCCAAAGATGATTCTCTCAAACAAACTCAAACCCAAAGATGATTCTCTCAAACAAACTCAAACCCTCTGATGATTTTCTCAAACAAACTCAAACCCTCTGATGATTCTCTCAAACAAACTCAAACCCTCTGATGATTCTCTCAAACAAACTCAAACCCAAAGATGATTCTCTCAAACAAACTCAAACCCTCTGATGATTCTCTCAAACAAACTCAAACCCAAAGATGATTCTCTCAAACAAGCTCAAACCCAAATATGATTCTCTCAAACAAACTCAAACCCTCTGATGATTCTCTCAAACAAACTCAAACCCTCTGATGATTCTCTCAAACAAACTCAAACCCACCGATGATTCTCTCAAACAAACTCAAACCCTCTGATGATTCTCTCAAACAAACTCAAACCCAAAGTTGATCTCTCAAACAAACTCAAACCCTCTGATGATTCTCTCAAACAAACTCGAACCCTCTGATGATTCTCTCAAACAAACTCAAACCCTCTGATGATTCTCTCAAACAAACTCAAACCCTCTGATGATTCTCTCAAACAAACGCAAAACCCTCTGATGATTCTCTCAAACAAACTCAAACCCTCTGATGATTCTCTCAAACAAACTCAAACCCTCTGATGATTGTCTCAAACAAACTCAAACCCTCTGATGATTGTCTCAAACAAACTCAAACCCAAAGATGATTTTCTCAAACAAAATCAAACTGTCTGATGATTCTCTCAAACAAACTCAAACCCTCTGATGATTGTCTCAAACAAACTCAAACCCACTGATGATTGTCTCAAACAAACTCAAACCCAAAGATGATTTTCTCAAACAAACTCAAACCCTTTGATGATTCTCTCAAACAAACTCAATCCCACTGATGATTGTCTCAAACAAACTCAAACCCACTGATGATTCTCTCAAACAAACTCAAACCCTCTGATGATTCTCTCAAACAAACTCAAACCCTCTGATGATTCTCTAAAACAAACTCAAACACTCTGATGCTTCTCTCAGACAAACTCAAACCCACAGATGATTGTCTCAAACAAATTCAAACCCACTGATGATTCTCTCAAACAAACTCAAACGCCCTGATGATTCTCTCAAACAAACTCAAACCCACTGATGATTGTCTCAAACAAACTCAAACCCACTGATGATTCTCTCAAACAAACTCAAACCCTCTGATGATTCTCTCAAACAAACTCAAACCCAAAGATGATTCTCTCAAACAAACTCAAACCCTCGGATGATTCTCTCAAACAAACTCAAACCCACTGATGATTCTCTCAAACAAACTCAAACCCAAATATGATTCTCTCAAACAAACTCAAACCCTCTGATGATTCTCTCAAACAAACTCAAACCCTCTGATGATTGTCTCAAACTAACTCAAACCCACTGATGGATCTCTCAAACAAACTCAAACCCTCTGATGATTCTCTCAAACAAACTCAAACCCAAAGATGATTCTCTCAAACAAACTCAAACCCTCTGATGATTCTCTCAAACAAACTCAAACCCACTGATGATTCTCTCAAACAAACTCAAACCCTCTGATGATTCTCTCAAACAAACTCAAACCCTCTGATGATTGTCTCAAACAAACTCAAACCCACTGATGATTCTCTCAAACAAACTCAAACCCTCTGATGATTCTCTCAAACAAACTCAAACCCTCTGATGATTCTCTCAAACAAACTCAAACCCAACGATGATTCTCTCAAACAAACTCAAACCCTCTGATGATTCTCTCAAACAAACTCAAACCCACTGATGATTCTCTCAAACAAACTCAAACCCAAAGATGATTCTCTCAAACAAACTCAAACCCAAAGATGATTCTCTCAAACAAACTCAAACCCACTGATGATTCTCTCAAACAAACTCAAACCCACTGATGATTCTCTCAAACAAACTCAAACCCAAAGATGATTCTCTCAAACAAACTCAAACCCAAAGATGATTCTCTCAAACAAACTCAAACCCAAAGATGATTCTCTCAAACAAACTCAAACCCACTGATGATTCTCTCAAACAAACTCAAACCCAAAGATGATTCTCTCAAACAAACTCAAACCCTCTGATGATTCTCTCAAACAAACTCAAATCCTCTGATGATTCTCTCAAACAAACTCAAACCCAAAGATGATTCTCTCAAACAAACTCAAACCCAAAGATGATTCTCTCAAACAAACTCAAACCCTCTGATGATTCTCTCAAACAAACTCAAACGCAAATATGATTCTCTCAAACAAACTCAAACCCTCTGATGATTCTCTCAAACAAACTCAAATGCAAAGATGATTCTCTCAAACAAACTCAAACCCTCTGATGATTCTCTAAAACAAACTCAAACACTCTGATGCTTCTCTCAGACAAACTCAAACCCACAGATGATTGTCTCAAACAAATTCAAACCCACTGATGATTCTCTCAAACAAACTCAAACGCCCTGATGATTCTCTCAAACAAACTCAAACCCACTGATGATTGTCTCAAACAAACTCAAACCCACTGATGATTCTCTCAAACAAACTCAAACCCTCTGATGATTCTCTCAAACAAACTCAAACCCAAAGATGATTCTCTCAAACAAACTCAAACCCACTGATGATTCTCTCAAACAAACTCAAACCCAAATATGATTCTCTCAAACAAACTCAAACCCTCTGATGATTCTCTCAAACAAACTCAAACCCTCTGATGATTGTCTCAAACTAACTCAAACCCACTGATGGATCTCTCAAACAAACTCAAACCCTCTGATGATTCTCTCAAACAAACTCAAACCCAAAGATGATTCTCTCAAACAAACTCAAACCCTCTGATGATTCTCTCAAACAAACTCAAACCCACTGATGATTCTCTCTAACAAACTCAAACCCTCTGATGATTCTCTCAAACAAACTCAAACCCTCTGATGATTGTCTCAAACAAACTCAAACCCACTGATGATTCTCTCAAACAAACTCAAACCCTCTGATGATTGTCTCAAACAAACTCAAACCCTCTGATGATTCTCTCAAACAAACTCAAACCCAACGATGATTCTCTCAAACAAACTCAAACCCTCTGATGATTCTCTCAAACAAACTCAAACCCACTGATGATTCTCTCAAACAAACTCAAACCCAAAGATGATTCTCTCAAACAAACTCAAACCCAAAGATGATTCTCTCAAACAAACTCAAACCCACTGATGATTCTCTCAAACAAACTCAAACCCACTGATGATTCTCTCAAACAAACTCAAACCCAAAGATGATTCTCTCAAACAAACTCAAACCCAAAGATGATTCTCTCAAACAAACTCAAACCCAAAGATGATTCTCTCAAACAAACTCAAACCCA
The DNA here is from genome assembly GCF_964187855.1 of Myxine glutinosa. Classification (NCBI taxonomy): domain Eukaryota; kingdom Metazoa; phylum Chordata; class Myxini; order Myxiniformes; family Myxinidae; genus Myxine; species Myxine glutinosa. The sequence goes on along the minus strand of NC_136268.1, from coordinate 103,922,937 downwards.
CTGATGATTCCCTCAAACAAACTCAAACCCAAAGATGATTCTCTCAAACAAACTCAAACCCTCTGATGATTCTCTCAAACAAACTCAAATCCTCTGATGATTCTCTCAAACAAACTCAAACCCAAAGATGATTCTCTCAAACAAACTCAAACCCAAAGATGATTCTCTCAAACAAACTCAAACCCTCTGATGATTCTCTCAAACAAACTCAAACGCAAATATGATTCTCTCAAACAAACTCAAACCCTCTGATGATTCTCTCAAACAAACTCAAATGCAAAGATGATTCTCTCAAACAAACTCAAACCCTCTGATGATTCTCTCAAACAAACTCAAACCCTCTGATGATTTTCTCAAACAAACTCAAACCCTCTGATGATTTTCTCAAACAAATTCAAACCCTCTGCTGATTGTCTCAAACAAACTCAAACCCTCTGATGATTCTCTCAAACAAACTCAAACCCTCTGATGATTCTCTCAAACAAACTCAAACCCAAAGATGATTCTCTCAAACAAACTCAAACCCAAAGATGATTCTCTCAAACAAACTCAAACCCTCTGATGATTTTCTCAAACAAACTCAAACCCAAAGATGATTCTCTCAAACAAACTCAAACCCAAAGATGATTCTCTCAAACAAACTCAAACCCAAAGATGATTCTCTCAAACAAACTCAAACCCAAAGATGATTCTCTCAAACAAACTCAAACCCTCTGTCTCAAACAAACTCAAACCTTCTGATGATTTTCTCAAACAAACTCAAACCTTCTGATGATTGTCTCAAACAAACTCAAACCTTCTGATGATTCTCTCAAACAAACTCAAACCCAAAGATGATTCTCTCAAACAAACTCAAACCCAAAGATGATTCTCTCAAACAAACTCAAACCCACTGATGATTCTCTCAAACAAACCCAAACCCTCTGATGATTCTCTCAAACAAACTCAAACCCTCTGATGATTCTCTCAAACAAACTCAAACCCTCTGATGATTCTCTCAAACAAGCTCAAACCCAAAGATGATTCTCTCAAACAAACTCAAACCCAAAGATGATTCTCTCAAACAAACTCAAACCCAAAGATGATTCTCTCAAACAAACTCAAACCCACTGATGATTCCCTCAAACAAACTCAAACCCAAAGATGATTCTCTCAAACAAACTCAAACCCTCTGATGATTCTCTCAAACAAACTCAAATCCTCTGATGATTCTCTCAAACAAACTCAAACCCAAAGATGATTCTCTCAAACAAACTCAAACCCAAAGATGATTCTCTCAAACAAACTCAAACCCAAAGATGATTCTCTCAAACAAACTCAAACCCAAAGATGATTCTCTCAAACAAACTCAAACCCAAAGATGATTCTCTCAAACAAACTCAAACCCAAAGATGATTCTCTCAAACAAACTCAAATCCAAAGATGATTCTCTCAAACAAACTCAAACCCTCTGATGATTTTCTCAAACAAACTCAAACCCTCTGATGATTGTCTCAAACAAACTCAAACCCACTGATGATTGTCTCAAACAAACTCAAACCCAAAGATGATTTTCTCAAACAAACTCAAACCCTCTGATGATTCTCTCAAACAAACTCAATCCCACTGATGATTGTCTCAAACAAACTCAAACCCACTGATGATTCTCTCAAACAAACTCAAACCCTCTGATGATTCTCTCAAACAAACTCAAACCCTCTGATGATTCTCTAAAACAAACTCAAACACTCTGATGCTTCTCTCAGACAAACTCAAACCCACAGATGATTGTCTCAAACAAATTCAAAACCACTGATGATTATCTCAAACAAACTCAAACGCCCTGATGATTCTCTCAAACAAACTCAAACCCACTGATGATTGTCTCAAACAAACTCAAACCCACTGATGATTCTCTCAAACAAACTCAAACCCTCTGATGATTCTCTCAAACAAACTCAAACCCAAAGATGATTCTCTCAAACAAACTCAAACCCACTGATGATTCTCTCAAACAAACTCAAACCCAAATATGATTCTCTCAAACAAACTCAAACCCTCTGATGATTCTCTCAAACAAACTCAAACCCTCTGATGATTGTCTCAAACTAACTCAAACCCACTGATGGATCTCTCAAACAAACTCAAACCCTCTGATGATTCTCTCAAACAAACTCAAACCCAAAGATGATTCTCTCAAACAAACTCAAACCCTCTGATGATTCTCTCAAACAAACTCAAACCCACTGATGATTCTCTCAAACAAACTCAAACCCTCTGATGATTCTCTCAAACAAACTCAAACCCTCTGATGATTGTCTCAAACAAACTCAAACCCACTGATGATTCTCTCAAACAAACTCAAACCCTCTGATGATTGTCTCAAACAAACTCAAACCCTCTGATGATTCTCTCAAACAAACTCAAACCCAACGATGATTCTCTCAAACAAACTCAAACCCTCTGATGATTCTCTCAAACAAACTCAAACCCACTGATGATTCTCTCAAACAAACTCAAACCCAAAGATGATTCTCTCAAACAAACTCAAACCCAAAGATGATTCTCTCAAACAAACTCAAACCCACTGATGATTCTCTCAAACAAACTCAAACCCACTGATGATTCTCTCAAACAAACTCAAACCCAAAGATGATTCTCTCAAACAAACTCAAACCCAAAGATGATTCTCTCAAACAAACTCAAACCCAAAGATGATTCTCTCAAACAAACTCAAACCCACTGATGATTCTCTCAAACAAACTCAAACCCAAAGATGATACTCTCAAACAAACTCAAACCCTCTGATGATTCTCTCAAACAAACTCAAATCCTCTGATGATTCTCTCAAACAAACTCAAACCCAAAGATGATTCTCTCAAACAAACTCAAACCCAAAGATGATTCTCTCAAACAAACTCAAACCCTCTGATGATTCTCTCAAACAAACTCAAACGCAAATATGATTCTCTCAAACAAACTCAAACCCTCTGATGATTCTCTCAAACAAACTCAAATGCAAAGATGATTCTCTCAAACAAACTCAAACCCTCTGATGATTCTCTCAAACAAACTCAAACCCTCTGATGATTTTCTCAAACAAACTCAAACCCTCTGATGATTTTCTCAAACAAATTCAAACCCTCTGCTGATTGTCTCAAACAAACTCAAACCCTCTGATGATTCTCTCAAACAAACTCAAACCCTCTGATGATTCTCTCAAACAAACTCAAACCCAAAGATGATTCTCTCAAACAAACTCAAACCCAAAGATGATTCTCTCAAACAAACTCAAACCCTCTGATGATTTTCTCAAACAAACTCAAACCCAAAGATGATTCTCTCAAACAAACTCAAACCCAAAGATGATTCTCTCAAACAAACTCAAACCCAAAGATGATTCTCTCAAACAAACTCAAACCCAAAGATGATTCTCTCAAACAAACTCAAACCCTCTGTCTCAAACAAACTCAAACCTTCTGATGATTTTCTCAAACAAACTCAAACCTTCTGATGATTGTCTCAAACAAACTCAAACCTTCTGATGATTCTCTCAAACAAACTCAAACCCAAAGATGATTCTCTCAAACAAACTCAAACCCAAAGATGATTCTCTCAAACAAACCCAAACCCTCTGATGATTCTCTCAAACAAACTCAAACCCTCTGATGATTCTCTCAAACAAACTCAAACCCTCTGATGATTCTCTCAAACAAGCTCAAACCCTCTGATGATTCTCTCAAACAAACTCAAACCCTCTGATGATTCTCTCAAACAAACTCAAACCCTCTGATGATTGTCTCAAACAAACTCAAACCCTCTGATGATTCTCTCAAACAAACTCAAACCCTCTGATGATTCCCTCAAACAAACTCAAACCCTCTGATGATTTTCTCAAACAAACTCAAACCTTCTGATGATTCTCTCAAACAAACTCAAACCCTCTGATGATTCTCTCAAACAAACTCAAACCTTCTGATGATTCTCTCAAACAAACTCAAACCCAAATATGATTCAAACAAACTCAAACCCTCTGATGATTCTCTCAAACAAACTCAAACCCTCTGATGATTCTCTCAAACAAACTCAAAACCAAAGATGATTTTCTCAAACAAACTCAAACCCTCTGATGATTTTCTTAAACAAACTCAAACCCAAAGATGATTGTCTCAAACAAACTCAAACCCTCTGACGATTCTCTCAAACAAACTCAAACCCTCTGATGATTCTCTCAAACAAACTCAAAACCAAAGATGATTTTCTCAAACAAACTCAAACCCTCTGATGATTTTCTCAAACAAACTAAAAACCAAAGATGATTGTCTCAAACAAACTCAAACCCTCTGATGATTCTCTCAAACAAACTTAAACCCTCTGATGATTCTCTCAAACAAACTCAAACCCTCTGATGATTCTCTCAAACAAACTCAAACCGTCTGATGATTCTCTCAGACAAACTCAAACCCACAGATGATTCTCTCAAACAAACTCAAACCCTCTGATGATTCTCTCAAACAAACTCAAACACAAAGATGATTCTCTCAAACAAGCTCAAACCCAAATATGATTCTCTCAAACAAACTCAAACCCTCTGATGATTCTCTCAAACAAACTCAAACCCTCTGATGATTCTCTCAAACAAACTCAAACCCTCTGATGATTCTCTCAAACAAACTCAAATCCTCTGATGATTCTCTCAAACAAACTCAAACCCAAAGATGATTCTCTCAAACAAACTCAAACCCAAAGATGATTCTATCAAACAAACTCAAACCCAAAGATGATTCTCTCAAACAAACTCAAACCCTCTGATGATTCTCTCAAACAAACTCAAACCCAAAGATGATTCTCTCAAACAAACTCAAACCCTGTGATGATTCTCTCAAACAAACTCAAATCCTCTGATGATTCTCTCAAACAAACTCAAACCCAAAGATGATTCTCTCAAACAAACTCAAACCCAAAGATGATTCTCTCAAACAAACTCAAACCCAAAGATGATTCTCTCAAACAAACTCAAACCCAAAGATGATTCTCTCAAACAAACTCAAACCCAAAGATGATTCTCTCAAACAAACTCAAACCCTCTTTCTCAAACAAACTCAAACCCACCGATGATTCTCTCAAACAAACTCAAACCCAAAGATGATTCTCTCAAACAAACTCAAACCCAAAGATGATTCTCTCAAACAAACTCAAACCCTCTGATGATTCTCTCAAACAAACTCAAACCCAAAGATGATTTTCTCAAACAAACTCAAACCCAAAGATGATTCTCTCAAACAAACTCAAACCCAAAGATGATTCTCTCAAACAAACTCAAACCATCTGATGATTCTCTCAAACAAACTCAAACCCTCTGGTGATTCTCTCAAACAAACTCAAACCCAAAGTTGATTCTCTCAAACAAACTCAAACCCAAAGATGATTCTCTCAAACAAACTCAAACCCAAAGATGATTCTCTCAAACAAACTCAAACCCACTGATGATTCTCTCAAACAAACTCAAACCCAAAGTTGATTCTCTCAAACAAACTCAAACCCAAAGATGATTCTCTCAAACAAACTCAAACCCAAAGTTGATTCTCGCAAACAAACTCAAACCCACTGATGATTCTCTCAAACAAACTCAAACCCAAAGTTGATTCTCTCAAACAAACTCAAACCCAAAGATGATTCTCTCAAACAAACTCAAACCCTCTGATGATTCTCTCAAACAAACTCAAACCCTCTGATGATTCTGTCAAACAAACTCAAACCCAAAGATGATTCTCTCAAACAAGCTCAAACCCTTTGATGATTCTCTCAAACAAACTCAAACCCTCTGATGATTCTCTCAAACAAACTCAAACCCACTGATGATTCTCTCAAACAAACTCAAATCCTCTGATGATTCTCTCAAACAAACTCAAACCCACTGATGATTCTCTCAAAGAAACTCAAATCCTCTGATGATTCTCTCAAACAAACTCAAACCCAAAGATGATTCTCTCAAACAAACTCAAACCCAAAGATGATTCTCTCAAACAAACTCAAACCCAAAGATGATTCTCTCAAACAAACTCAAACCCAAAGATGATTCTCTCAAACAAACTCAAACCCAAAGATGATTCTCTCAAACAAACTCAAACCCTCTGATGATTGTCTCAAACAAACTCAAATCCTCTGATGATTCTCTCAAACAAACTCAAACCCAAAGATGATTCTCTCAAACAAACTCAAACCCAAAGATGATTCTCTCAAACAAACTCAAACCCAAAGATGATTCTCTCAAACAAACTCAAACCCTCTGATGATTTTCTCAAACAAACTCAAACCCAAAGATGATTCTCTCAAACAAACTCAAACCCAAAGATGATTCTCTCAAACAAACTCAAACCCAAAGATGATTCTCTCAAACAAACTCAAACCCAAAGATGATTCTCTCAAACATACTCAAACCCAAAGATGATTCTCTCAAACAAACTCAAACCCAAAGATGATTCTCTCAAACAAACTCAAACCCAAAGATGATTCTCTCAAACAAACTCAAACCCAAAGATGATTCTCTCAAACAAACTCAAACCCTCTGATGATTTTCTCAAACAAACTCAAACCCTCTGATGATTCTCTCAAACAAACTCAAACCCTCTGATGATTCTCTCAAACAAACTCAAACCCAAAGATGATTCTCTCAAACAAACTCAAACCCTCTGATGATTCTCTCAAACAAACTCAAACCCAAAGATGATTCTCTCAAACAAGCTCAAACCCAAATATGATTCTCTCAAACAAACTCAAACCCTCTGATGATTCTCTCAAACAAACTCAAACCCTCTGATGATTCTCTCAAACAAACTCAAACCCACCGATGATTCTCTCAAACAAACTCAAACCCTCTGATGATTCTCTCAAACAAACTCAAACCCAAAGTTGATCTCTCAAACAAACTCAAACCCTCTGATGATTCTCTCAAACAAACTCGAACCCTCTGATGATTCTCTCAAACAAACTCAAACCCTCTGATGATTCTCTCAAACAAACTCAAACCCTCTGATGATTCTCTCAAACAAACGCAAAACCCTCTGATGATTCTCTCAAACAAACTCAAACCCTCTGATGATTCTCTCAAACAAACTCAAACCCTCTGATGATTGTCTCAAACAAACTCAAACCCTCTGATGATTGTCTCAAACAAACTCAAACCCAAAGATGATTTTCTCAAACAAAATCAAACTGTCTGATGATTCTCTCAAACAAACTCAAACCCTCTGATGATTGTCTCAAACAAACTCAAACCCACTGATGATTGTCTCAAACAAACTCAAACCCAAAGATGATTTTCTCAAACAAACTCAAACCCTTTGATGATTCTCTCAAACAAACTCAATCCCACTGATGATTGTCTCAAACAAACTCAAACCCACTGATGATTCTCTCAAACAAACTCAAACCCTCTGATGATTCTCTCAAACAAACTCAAACCCTCTGATGATTCTCTAAAACAAACTCAAACACTCTGATGCTTCTCTCAGACAAACTCAAACCCACAGATGATTGTCTCAAACAAATTCAAACCCACTGATGATTCTCTCAAACAAACTCAAACGCCCTGATGATTCTCTCAAACAAACTCAAACCCACTGATGATTGTCTCAAACAAACTCAAACCCACTGATGATTCTCTCAAACAAACTCAAACCCTCTGATGATTCTCTCAAACAAACTCAAACCCAAAGATGATTCTCTCAAACAAACTCAAACCCTCGGATGATTCTCTCAAACAAACTCAAACCCACTGATGATTCTCTCAAACAAACTCAAACCCAAATATGATTCTCTCAAACAAACTCAAACCCTCTGATGATTCTCTCAAACAAACTCAAACCCTCTGATGATTGTCTCAAACTAACTCAAACCCACTGATGGATCTCTCAAACAAACTCAAACCCTCTGATGATTCTCTCAAACAAACTCAAACCCAAAGATGATTCTCTCAAACAAACTCAAACCCTCTGATGATTCTCTCAAACAAACTCAAACCCACTGATGATTCTCTCAAACAAACTCAAACCCTCTGATGATTCTCTCAAACAAACTCAAACCCTCTGATGATTCTCTCAAACAAACTCAAACCCTCTGATGATTCTCTCAAACAAACGCAAAACCCTCTGATGATTCTCTCAAACAAACTCAAACCCTCTGATGATTCTCTCAAACAAACTCAAACCCTCTGATGATTGTCTCAAACAAACTCAAACCCTCTGATGATTGTCTCAAACAAACTCAAACCCAAAGATGATTTTCTCAAACAAAATCAAACTGTCTGATGATTCTCTCAAACAAACTCAAACCCTCTGATGATTGTCTCAAACAAACTCAAACCCACTGATGATTGTCTCAAACAAACTCAAACCCAAAGATGATTTTCTCAAACAAACTCAAACCCTTTGATGATTCTCTCAAACAAACTCAATCCCACTGATGATTGTCTCAAACAAACTCAAACCCACTGATGATTCTCTCAAACAAACTCAAACCCTCTGATGATTCTCTCAAACAAACTCAAACCCTCTGATGATTCTCTAAAACAAACTCAAACACTCTGATGCTTCTCTCAGACAAACTCAAACCCACAGATGATTGTCTCAAACAAATTCAAACCCACTGATGATTCTCTCAAACAAACTCAAACGCCCTGATGATTCTCTCAAACAAACTCAAACCCACTGATGATTGTCTCAAACAAACTCAAACCCACTGATGATTCTCTCAAACAAACTCAAACCCTCTGATGATTCTCTCAAACAAACTCAAACCCAAAGATGATTCTCTCAAACAAACTCAAACCCTCGGATGATTCTCTCAAACAAACTCAAACCCACTGATGATTCTCTCAAACAAACTCAAACCCAAATATGATTCTCTCAAACAAATTCAAACCCTCTGATGATTCTCTCAAACAAACTCAAACCCTCTGATGATTGTCTCAAACTAACTCAAACCCACTGATGGATCTCTCAAACAAACTCAAACCCTCTGATGATTCTCTCAAACAAACTCAAACCCAAAGATGATTCTCTCAAACAAACTCAAACCCTCTGATGATTCTCTCAAACAAACTCAAACCCACTGATGATTCTCTCAAACAAACTCAAACCCTCTGATGATTCTCTCAAACAAACTCAAACCCTCTGATGATTGTCTCAAACAAACTCAAACCCACTGATGATTCTCTCAAACAAACTCAAACCCTCTGATGATTCTCTCAAACAAACTCAAACCCTCTGATGATTCTCTCAAACAAACTCAAACCCAACGATGATTCTCTCAAACAAACTCAAACCCTCTGATGATTCTCTCAAACAAACTCAAACCCACTGATGATTCTCTCAAACAAACTCAAACCCAAAGATGATTCTCTCAAACAAACTCAAACCCAAAGATGATTCTCTCAAACAAACTCAAACCCACTGATGATTCTCTCAAACAAACTCAAACCCACTGATGATTCTCTCAAACAAACTCAAACCCAAAGATGATTCTCTCAAACAAACTCAAACCCAAAGATGATTCTCTCAAACAAACTCAAACCCAAAGATGATTCTCTCAAACAAACTCAAACCCACTGATGATTCTCTCAAACAAACTCAAACCCAAAGATGATTCTCTCAAACAAACTCAAACCCTCTGATGATTCTCTCAAACAAACTCAAATCCTCTGATGATTCTCTCAAACAAACTCAAACCCAAAGATGATTCTCTCAAACAAACTCAAACCCAAAGATGATTCTCTCAAACAAACTCAAACCCTCTGATGATTCTCTCAAACAAACTCAAACGCAAATATGATTCTCTCAAACAAACTCAAACCCTCTGATGATTCTCTCAAACAAACTCAAATGCAAAGATGATTCTCTCAAACAAACTCAAACCCTCTGATGATTCTCTCAAACAAACTCAAACCCTCTGATGATTTTCTCAAACAAACTCAAACCCTCTGATGATTCTCTCAAACAAACTCAAACCCTCTGATGATTTTCTCAAACAAATTCAAACCCTCTGCTGATTGTCTCAAACAAACTCAAACCCTCTGATGATTTTCTCAAACAAATTCAAACCCTCTGCTGATTGTCTCAAACAAACTCAAACCCTCTGATGATTCTCTCAAACAAACTCAAACCCTCTGATGATTCTCTCAAACAAACTCAAACCCAAAGATGATTCTCTCAAACAAACTCAAACCCAAAGATGATTCTCTCAAACAAACTCAAACCCTCTGATGATTTTCTCAAACAAACTCAAACCCAAAGATGATTCTCTCAAACAAACTCAAACCCAAAGATGATTCTCTCAAACAAACTCAAACCCAAAGATGATTCTCTCAAACAAACTCAAACCCAAAGATGATTCTCTCAAACAAACTCAAACCCTCTGTCTCAAATAAACTCAAACCTTCTGATGATTTTCTCAAACAAACTCAAACCTTCTGATGATTGTCTCAAACAAACTCAAACCTTCTGATGATTCTCTCAAACAAACTCAAACCCAAAGATGATTCTCTCAAACAAACTCAAACCCAAAGATGATTCTCTCAAACAAACTCAAACCCACTGATGATTCTCTCAAACAAACCCAAACCCTCTGATGATTCTCTCAAACAAACTCAAACCGTCTGATGATTCTCTCAAACAAACTCAAACCCTCTGATGATTCTCTCAAACAAGCTCAAACCCTCTGATGATTCTCTCAAACAAACTCAAACCCTCTGATGATTCTCTCAAACAAACTCAAACCCTCTGATGATTGTCTCAAACAAACTCAAACCCTCTGATGATTCTCTCAAACAAACTCAAACCCTCTGATGATTCCCTCAAACAAACTCAAACCCTCTGATGATTTTCTCAAACAAACTCAAACCTTCTGATATTCTCTCAAACAAACTCAAACCCTCTGATGATTCTCTCAAACAAACTCAAACCTTCTGATGATTCTCTCAAACAAACTCAAACCCAAATATGATTCAAACAAACTCAAACCCTCTGATGATTCTCTCAAACAAACTCAAACCCTCTGATGATTCTCTCAAACAAACTCAAAACCAAAGATGATTTTCTCAAACAAACTCAAACCCTCTGATGATTTTCTTAAACAAACTCAAACCCAAAGATGATTGTCTCAAACAAACTCAAACCCTCTGACGATTCTCTCAAACAAACTCAAACCCTCTGATGATTCTCTCAAACAAACTCAAAACCAAAGATGATTTTCCCAAACAAACTCAAACCCTCTGATGATTTTCTCAAACAAACTAAAAACCAAAGATGATTGTCTCAAACAAACTCAAACCCTCTGATGATTCTCTCAAACAAACTTAAACCCTCTGATGATTCTCTCAAACAAGCTCAAACCCTCTGATGATTCTCTCAAACAAACTCAAACCCTCTGATGATTCTCTCAAACAAACTCAAACCCTCTGATGATTCTCTCAAACAAACTCAAACCCACAGATGATTCTCTCAAACAAACTCAAACCCTCTGATGATTCTCTCAAACAAACTCAAACACAAAGATGATTCTCTCAAACAAGCTCAAACCCAAATATGATTCTCTCAAACAAACTCAAACCCTCTGATGATTCTCTCAAACAAACTCAAACCCTCTGATGATTCTCTCAAACAAACTCAAACCCTCTGATGATTCTCTCAAACAAACTCAAATCCTCTGATGATTCTCTCAAACAAACTCAAACCCAAAGATGATTCTCTCAAACAAACTCAAACCCAAAGATGATTCTATCAAACAAACTCAAACCCAAAGATGATTCTCTCAAACAAACTCAAACCCTCTGATGATTCTCTCAAACAAACTCAAACCCAAAGATGATTCTCTCAAACAAACTCAAACCCTGTGATGATTCTCTCAAACAAACTCAAATCCTCTGATGATTCTCTCAAACAAACTCAAACCCAAAGATGATTCTCTCAAACAAACTCAAACCCAAAGATGATTCTCTCAAACAAACTCAAACCCAAAGATGATTCTCTCAAACAAACTCAAACCCAAAGATGATTCTCTCAAACAAACTCAAACCCTCTTTCTCAAACAAACTCAAACCCACCGATGATTCTCTCAAACAAACTCAAACCCAAAGATGATTCTCTCAAACAAACTCAAACCCAAAGATGATTCTCTCAAACAAACTCAAACCCTCTGATGATTCTCTCAAACAAACTCAAACCCAAAGATGATTTTCTCAAACAAACTCAAACCCAAAGATGATTCTCTCAAACAAACTCAAACCCAAAGATGATTCTCTCAAACAAACTCAAACCATCTGATGATTCTCTCAAACAAACTCAAACCCTCTGGTGATTCTCTCAAACAAACTCAAACCCAAAGTTGATTCCCTCAAACAAACTCAAACCCAAAGATGATTCTCTCAAACAAACTCAAACCCAAAGATGATTCTCTCAAACAAACTCAAACCCACTGATGATTCTCTCAAACAAACTCAAACCCAAAGTTGATTCTCTCAAACAAACTCAAACCCAAAGATGATTCTCTCAAACAAACTCAAACCCAAAGTTGATTCTCGCAAACAAACTCAAACCCACTGATGATTCTCTCAAACAAACTCAAACCCAAAGTTGATTCTCTCAAACAAACTCAAACCCAAAGATGATTCTCTCAAACAAACTCAAACCCTCTGATGATTCTCTCAAACAAACTCAAACCCTCTGATGATTCTGTCAAACAAACTCAAACCCAAAGATGATTCTCTCAAACAAGCTCAAACCCTTTGATGATTCTCTCAAACAAACTCAAACCCTCTGATGATTCTCTCAAACAAACTCAAACCCACTGATGATTCTCTCAAACAAACTCAAATCCTCTGATGATTCTCTCAAACAAACTCAAACCCACTGATGATTCTCTCAAAGAAACTCAAATCCTCTGATGATTCTCTCAAACAAACTCAAACCCAAAGATGATTCTCTCAAACAAACTCAAACCCAAAGATGATTCTCTCAAACAAACTCAAACCCAAAGATGATTCTCTCAAACAAACTCAAACCCAAAGATGATTCTCTCAAACAAACTCAAACCCAAAGATGATTCTCTCAAACAAACTCAAACCCTCTGATGATTGTCTCAAACAAACTCAAATCCTCTGATGATTCTCTCAAACAAACTCAAACCCAAAGATGATTCTCTCAAACAAACTCAAACCCAAAGATGATTCTCTCAAACAAACTCAAACCCAAAGATGATTCTCTCAAACAAACTCAAACCCTCTGATGATTTTCTCAAACAAACTCAAACCCAAAGATGATTCTCTCAAACAAACTCAAACCCAAAGATGATTCTCTCAAACAAACTCAAACCCAAAGATGATTCTCTCAAACAAACTCAAACCCAAAGATGATTCTCTCAAACATACTCAAACCCAAAGATGATTCTCTCAAACAAACTCAAACCCAAAGATGATTCTCTCAAACAAACTCAAACCCAAAGATGATTCTCTCAAACAAACTCAAACCCAAAGATGATTCTCTCAAACAAACTCAAACCATCTGATGATTCTCTCAAACAAACTCAAACCCTCTGATGATTTTCTCAAACAAACTCAAACCCAAAGATGATTCTCTCAAACAAAGTCAAACCCAAAGATGATTCTCTCAAACAAACTCAAACCCAAAGATGATTCTCTCAAACAAACTCAAACCCAAAGATGATTCTCTCAAACAAACTCAAACCCAAAGAGGATTCTCTCAAACAAACTCAAACCCAAAGATGATTCTCTCAAACAAACTCAAACCCAAAGATGATTCTCTCAAACAAACTCAAACCCAAAGATGATTCTCTCAAACAAACTCAAACGCAAAGATGATTCTCTCAAACAAACTCAAACCCTCTTTCTCAAACAAACTCAAACCCACTGATGATTCTCTCAAACAAACTCAAACCCTCTGATGATTCTCTCAAACAAACTCAAACCCTCTGATGATTCTCTCAAACAAACTCAAACCCAACGATGATTCTCTCAAACAAACTCAAACCCTCTGATGATTCTCTCAAACAAACTCAAACCCACTGATGATTCTCTCAAACAAACTCAAACCCAAAGATGATTCTCTCAAACAAACTCAAACCCAAAGATGATTCTCTCAAACAAACTCAAACCCACTGATGATTCTCTCAAACAAACTCAAACCCACTGATGATTCTCTCAAACAAACTCAAACCCAAAGATGATTCTCTCAAACAAACTCAAACCCAAAGATGATTCTCTCAAACAAACTCAAACCCAAAGATGATTCTCTCAAACAAACTCAAACCCACTGATGATTCTCTCAAACAAACTCAAACCCAAAGATGATTCTCTCAAACAAACTCAAACCCTCTGATGATTCTCTCAAACAAACTCAAATCCTCTGATGATTCTCTCAAACAAACTCAAACCCAAAGATGATTCTCTCAAACAAACTCAAACCCAAAGATGATTCTCTCAAACAAACTCAAACCCTCTGATGATTCTCTCAAACAAACTCAAACCCAAAGTTGATTCTCTCAAACAAACTCAAACCCAAAGATGATTCTCTCAAACAAACTCAAACCCAAAGATGATTCTCTCAAACAAACTCAAACCCACTGATGATTCTCTCAAACAAACTCAAACCCAAAGTTGATTCTCTCAAACAAACTCAAACCCAAAGATGATTCTCTCAAACAAATTCAAACCCAAAGTTGATTCTCTCAAACAAACTCAAACCCACAGATGATTCTCTCAAACAAACTCAAACCCTCTGATGATTCTCTCAAACAAACTCAAACCCACCGATGATTCTCTCAAACAAACTCAAACCCTCTGATGATTCTCTCAAACAAACTCAAACCCAAAGTTGATTCTCTCAAACAAACTCAAACCCTCTGATGATTCTCTCAAACAAACTCGAACCCTCTGATGATTCTCTCAAACAAACTCAAACCCTCTGATGATTCTCTCAAACAAACTCAAACCCTCTGATGATTCTCTCAAACAAACGCAAACCCTCTGATGATTCCCTCAAACAAACTCAAACCCTCTGATGATTCTCTCAAACAAACTCAAACCCTCTGATGATTGTCTCAAACAAACTCAAACCCTCTGATGATTGTCTCAAACAAACTCAAACCCACTGATGATTGTCTCAAACAAACTCAAACCCAAAGATGATTTTCTCAAACAAAATCAAACCCTCTGATGATTCTCTCAAACAAACTCAAACCCTCTGATGATTTTCTCAAACAAACTCAAACCCTCTGATGATTCTCTCAAACAAACTCAAACCCTCTGATGATTTTCTCAAACAAATTCAAACCCTCTGCTGATTGTCTCAAACAAACTCAAACCCTCTGATGATTTTCTCAAACAAATTCAAACCCTCTGCTGATTGTCTCAAACAAACTCAAACCCTCTGATGATTCTCTCAAACAAACTCAAACCCTCTGATGATTCTCTCAAACAAACTCAAACCCAAAGATGATTCTCTCAAACAAACTCAAACCCAAAGATGATTCTCTCAAACAAACTCAAACCCTCTGATGATTTTCTCAAACAAACTCAAACCCAAAGATGATTCTCTCAAACAAACTCAAACCCAAAGATGATTCTCTCAAACAAACTCAAACCCAAAGATGATTCTCTCAAACAAACTCAAACCCAAAGATGATTCTCTCAAACAAACTCAAACCCTCTGTCTCAAATAAACTCAAACCTTCTGATGATTTTCTCAAACAAACTCAAACCTTTTGATGATTGTCTCAAACAAACTCAAACCTTCTGATGATTCTCTCAAACAAACTCAAACCCAAAGATGATTCTCTCAAACAAACTCAAACCCAAAGATGATTCTCTCAAACAAACTCAAACCCACTGATGATTCTCTCAAACAAACCCAAACCCTCTGATGATTCTCTCAAACAAACTCAAACCCTCTGATGATTCTCTCAAACAAACTCAAACCCTCTGATGATTCTCTCAAACAAGCTCAAACCCTCTGATGATTCTCTCAAACAAACTCAAACCCTCTGATGATTCTCTCAAACAAACTCAAACCCTCTGATGATTGTCTCAAACAAACTCAAACCCTCTGATGATTCTCTCAAACAAACTCAAACCCTCTGATGATTCCCTCAAACAAACTCAAACCCTCTGATGATTTTCTCAAACAAACTCAAACCTTCTGATGATTCTCTCAAACAAACTCAAACCCTCTGATGATTCTCTCAAACAAACTCAAACCTTCTGATGATTCTCTCAAACAAACTCAAACCCAAATATGATTCAAACAAACTCAAACCCTCTGATGATTCTCTCAAACAAACTCAAACCCTCTGATGATTCTCTCAAACAAACTCAAAACCAAAGATGATTTTCTCAAACAAACTCAAACCCTCTGATGATTTTCTTAAACAAACTCAAACCCAAAGATGATTGTCTCAAACAAACTCAAACCCTCTGACGATTCTCTCAAACAAACTCAAACCCTCTGATGATTCTCTCAAACAAACTCAAAACCAAAGATGATTTTCCCAAACAAACTCAAACCCTCTGATGATTTTCTCAAACAAACTAAAAACCAAAGATGATTGTCTCAAACAAACTCAAACCCTCTGATGATTCTCTCAAACAAACTTAAACCCTCTGATGATTCTCTCAAACAAGCTCAAACCCTCTGATGATTCTCTCAAACAAACTCAAACCCTCTGATGATTCTCTCAAACAAACTCAAACCCTCTGATGATTCTCTCAAACAAACTCAAACCCACAGATGATTCTCTCAAACAAACTCAAACCCTCTGATGATTCTCTCAAACAAACTCAAACACAAAGATGATTCTCTCAAACAAGCTCAAACCCAAATATGATTCTCTCAAACAAACTCAAACCCTCTGATGATTCTCTCAAACAAACTCAAACCCTCTGATGATTCTCTCAAACAAACTCAAACCCAAAGATGATTCTCTCAAACAAACTCAAACCCTCTGTCTCAAATAAACTCAAACCTTCTGATGATTTTCTCAAACAAACTCAAACCTTTTGATGATTGTCTCAAACAAACTCAAACCTTCTGATGATTCTCTCAAACAAACTCAAACCCAAAGATGATTCTCTCAAACAAACTCAAACCCAAAGATGATTCTCTCAAACAAACTCAAACCCACTGATGATTCTCTCAAACAAACCCAAACCCTCTGATGATTCTCTCAAACAAACTCAAACCCTCTGATGATTCTCTCAAACAAACTCAAACCCTCTGATGATTCTCTCAAACAAGCTCAAACCCTCTGATGATTCTCTCAAACAAACTCAAACCCTCTGATGATTCTCTCAAACAAACTCAAACCCTCTGATGATTGTCTCAAACAAACTCAAACCCTCTGATGATTCTCTCAAACAAACTCAAACCCTCTGATGATTCCCTCAAACAAACTCAAACCCTCTGATGATTTTCTCAAACAAACTCAAACCTTCTGATGATTCTCTCAAACAAACTCAAACCCTCTGATGATTCTCTCAAACAAACTCAAACCTTCTGATGATTCTCTCAAACAAACTCAAACCCAAATATGATTCAAACAAACTCAAACCCTCTGATGATTCTCTCAAACAAACTCAAACCCTCTGATGATTCTCTCAAACAAACTCAAAACCAAAGATGATTTTCTCAAACAAACTCAAACCCTCTGATGATTTTCTTAAACAAACTCAAACCCAAAGATGATTGTCTCAAACAAACTCAAACCCTCTGACGATTCTCTCAAACAAACTCAAACCCTCTGATGATTCTCTCAAACAAACTCAAAACCAAAGATGATTTTCCCAAACAAACTCAAACCCTCTGATGATTTTCTCAAACAAACTAAAAACCAAAGATGATTGTCTCAAACAAACTCAAACCCTCTGATGATTCTCTCAAACAAACTTAAACCCTCTGATGATTCTCTCAAACAAGCTCAAACCCTCTGATGATTCTCTCAAACAAACTCAAACCCTCTGATGATTCTCTCAAACAAACTCAAACCCTCTGATGATTCTCTCAAACAAACTCAAACCCACAGATGATTCTCTCAAACAAACTCAAACCCTCTGATGATTCTCTCAAACAAACTCAAACACAAAGATGATTCTCTCAAACAAGCTCAAACCCAAATATGATTCTCTCAAACAAACTCAAACCCTCTGATGATTCTCTCAAACAAACTCAAACCCTCTGATGATTCTCTCAAACAAACTCAAACCCTCTGATGATTCTCTCAAACAAACTCAAATCCTCTGATGATTCTCTCAAACAAACTCAAACCCAAAGATGATTCTCTCAAACAAACTCAAACCCAAAGATGATTCTATCAAACAAACTCAAACCCAAAGATGATTCTCTCAAACAAACTCAAACCCTCTGATGATTCTCTCAAACAAACTCAAACCCAAAGATGATTCTCTCAAACAAACTCAAACCCTGTGATGATTCTCTCAAACAAACTCAAATCCTCTGATGATTCTCTCAAACAAACTCAAACCCAAAGATGATTCTCTCAAACAAACTCAAACCCAAAGATGATTCTCTCAAACAAACTCAAACCCAAAGATGATTCTCTCAAACAAACTCAAACCCAAAGATGATTCTCTCAAACAAACTCAAACCCTCTTTCTCAAACAAACTCAAACCCACTGATGATTCTCTCAAACAAACTCAAACCCAAAGATGATTCTCTCAAACAAACTCAAACCCAAAGATGATTCTCTCAAACAAACTCAAACCCTCTGATGATTCTCTCAAACAAACTCAAACCCAAAGATGATTTTCTCAAACAAACTCAAACCCAAAGATGATTCTCTCAAACAAACTCAAACCCAAAGATGATTCTCTCAAACAAACTCAAACCATCTGATGATTCTCTCAAACAAACTCAAACCCTCTGGTGATTCTCTCAAACAAACTCAAACCCAAAGTTGATTCTCTCAAACAAACTCAAACCCAAAGATGATTCTCTCAAACAAACTCAAACCCAAAGATGATTCTCTCAAACAAACTCAAACCCACTGATGATTCTCTCAAACAAACTCAAACCCAAAGTTGATTCTCTCAAACAAACTCAAACCCAAAGATGATTCTCTCAAACAAACTCAAACCCAAAGTTGATTCTCGCAAACAAACTCAAACCCACTGATGATTCTCTCAAACAAACTCAAACCCACTGATGATTCTCTCAAACAAACTCAAACCCAAAGTTGATTCTCTCAAACAAACTCAAACCCAAAGATGATTCTCTCAAACAAACTCAAACCCAAAGTTGATTCTCGCAAACAAACTCAAACCCACTGATGATTCTCTCAAACAAACTTAAACCCTCTGATGATTCTCTCAAACAAGCTCAAACCCTCTGATGATTCTCTCAAACAAACTCAAACCCTCTGATGATTCTCTCAAACAAACTCAAACCCTCTGATGATTCTCTCAAACAAACTCAAACCCACAGATGATTCTCTCAAACAAACTCAAACCCTCTGATGATTCTCTCAAACAAACTCAAACACAAAGATGATTCTCTCAAACAAGCTCAAACCCAAATATGATTCTCTCAAACAAACTCAAACCCTCTGATGATTCTCTCAAACAAACTCAAACCCTCTGATGATTCTCTCAAACAAACTCAAACCCTCTGATGATTCTCTCAAACAAACTCAAATCCTCTGATGATTCTCTCAAACAAACTCAAACCCAAAGATGATTCTCTCAAACAAACTCAAACCCAAAGATGATTCTATCAAACAAACTCAAACCCAAAGATGATTCTCTCAAACAAACTCAAACCCTCTGATGATTCTCTCAAACAAACTCAAACCCAAAGATGATTCTCTCAAACAAACTCAAACCCTGTGATGATTCTCTCAAACAAACTCAAATCCTCTGATGATTCTCTCAAACAAACTCAAACCCAAAGATGATTCTCTCAAACAAACTCAAACCCAAAGATGATTCTCTCAAACAAACTCAAACCCAAAGATGATTCTCTCAAACAAACTCAAACCCAAAGATGATTCTCTCAAACAAACTCAAACCCTCTTTCTCAAACAAACTCAAACCCACTGATGATTCTCTCAAACAAACTCAAACCCAAAGATGATTCTCTCAAACAAACTCAAACCCAAAGATGATTCTCTCAAACAAACTCAAACCCTCTGATGATTCTCTCAAACAAACTCAAACCCAAAGATGATTTTCTCAAACAAACTCAAACCCAAAGATGATTCTCTCA
The DNA here is from genome assembly GCF_964187855.1 of Myxine glutinosa. Taxonomy (NCBI): domain Eukaryota; kingdom Metazoa; phylum Chordata; class Myxini; order Myxiniformes; family Myxinidae; genus Myxine; species Myxine glutinosa. The sequence continues at coordinate 103,902,672 of NC_136268.1, read as the reverse complement.
AACAAACTCAAACCCAAAGATGATTCTCTCAAACAAACTCAAACCATCTGATGATTCTCTCAAACAAACTCAAACCCTCTGGTGATTCTCTCAAACAAACTCAAACCCAAAGTTGATTCTCTCAAACAAACTCAAACCCAAAGATGATTCTCTCAAACAAACTCAAACCCAAAGATGATTCTCTCAAACAAACTCAAACCCACTGATGATTCTCTCAAACAAACTCAAACCCAAAGTTGATTCTCTCAAACAAACTCAAACCCAAAGATGATTCTCTCAAACAAACTCAAACCCAAAGTTGATTCTCGCAAACAAACTCAAACCCACTGATGATTCTCTCAAACAAACTCAAACCCAAAGTTGATTCTCTCAAACAAACTCAAACCCAAAGATGATTCTCTCAAACAAACTCAAACCCTCTGATGATTCTCTCAAACAAACTCAAACCCTCTGATGATTCTGTCAAACAAACTCAAACCCAAAGATGATTCTCTCAAACAAGCTCAAACCCTTTGATGATTCTCTCAAACAAACTCAAACCCTCTGATGATTCTCTCAAACAAACTCAAACCCACTGATGATTCTCTCAAACAAACTCAAATCCTCTGATGATTCTCTCAAACAAACTCAAACCCACTGATGATTCTCTCAAAGAAACTCAAATCCTCTGATGATTCTCTCAAACAAACTCAAACCCAAAGATGATTTCTCAAACAAACTCAAACCCAAAGATGTTCTCTCAAACAAACTCAAACCCAAAGATGATTCTCTCAAACAAACTCAAACCCAAAGATGATTCTCTCAAACAAACTCAAACCCAAAGATGATTCTCTCAAACAAACTCAAACCCTCTGATGATTGTCTCAAACAAACTCAAATCCTCTGATGATTCTCTCAAACAAACTCAAACCCAAAGATGATTCTCTCAAACAAACTCAAACCCAAAGATGATTCTCTCAAACAAACTCAAACCCAAAGATGATTCTCTCAAACAAACTCAAACCCTCTGATGATTTTCTCAAACAAACTCAAACCCAAAGATGATTCTCTCAAACAAACTCAAACCCAAAGATGATTCTCTCAAACAAACTCAAACCCAAAGATGATTCTCTCAAACAAACTCAAACCCAAAGATGATTCTCTCAAACATACTCAAACCCAAAGATGATTCTCTCAAACAAACTCAAACCCAAAGATGATTCTCTCAAACAAACTCAAACCCAAAGATGATTCTCTCAAACAAACTCAAACCCAAAGATGATTCTCTCAAACAAACTCAAACCCAAAGATGATTCTCTCAAACAAACTCAAACCCAAAGATGATTCTCTCAAACAAACTCAAACCCAAAGAGGATTCTCTCAAACAAACTCAAACCCAAAGATGATTCTCTCAAACAAACTCAAACCCAAAGATGATTCTCTCAAACAAACTCAAACCCAAAGATGATTCTCTCAAACAAACTCAAACGCAAAGATGATTCTCTCAAACAAACTCAAACCCTCTTTCTCAAACAAACTCAAACCCACTGATGATTCTCTCAAACAAACTCAAACCCAAAGATGATTCTCTCAAACAAACTCAAACCCAAAGATGATTCTCTCAAACAAACTCAAACCCAAAGATGATTCTCTCAAACAAACTCAAACCCAAAGATGATTTTCTCAAACAAACTCAAACCCAAAGATGATTCTCTCAAACAAACTCAAACGCAAAGATGATTCTCTCAAACAAACTCAAACCATCTGATGATTCTCTCAAACAAACTCAAACCCTCTGGTGATTCTCGCAAACAAACTCAAACCCAAAGTTGATTCTCTCAAACAAACTCAAACCCAAAGATGATTCTCTCAAACAAACTCAAACCCAAAGATGATTCTCTCAAACAAACTCAAACCCACTGATGATTCTCTCAAACAAACTCAAACCCAAAGTTGATTCTCTCAAACAAACTCAAACCCAAAGATGATTCTCTCAAACAAACTCAAACCCAAAGTTGATTCTCTCAAACAAACTCAAACCCACAGATGATTCTCTCAAACAAACTCAAACCCTCTGATGATTCTCTCAAACAAACTCAAACCCACCGATGATTCTCTCAAACAAACTCAAACCCAAAGTTGATTCTCTCAAACAAACTCAAACCCTCCGATGATTCTCTCAAACAAACTCGAACCCTCTGATGATTCTCTCAAACAAACTCAAACCCTCTGATGATTCTCTCAAACAAACTCAAACCCTCTGATGATTCTCTCAAACAAACGCAAACCCTCTGATGATTCTCTCAAACAAACTCAAACCCTCTGATGATTCTCTCAAACAAACTCAAACCCTCTGATGATTGTCTCAAACAAACTCAAACCCACTGATGATTCTCTCAAACAAACTCAAATCCTCTGATGATTCTCTCAAACAAACTCAAACCCAAAGATGATTCTCTCAAACAAACTCAAACCCAAAGATGATTCTCTCAAACAAACTCAAACCCAAAGATGATTCTCTCAAACAAACTCAAACCCTCTGATGATTCTCTCAAACAAACTCAAACCCAAAGATGATTCTCTCAAACAAACTCAAACCCTCTGATGATTCTCTCAAACAAACTCAAATCCTCTGATGATTCTCTCAAACAAACTCAAACCCAAAGATGATTCTCTCAAACAAACTCAAACCCAAAGATGATTTTCTCAAACAAACTCAAACCCAAAGATGATTCTCTCAAACAAACTCAAACCCAAAGATGATTCTCTCAAACAAACTCAAACCCAAAGATGATTCTCTCAAACAAACTCAAACCCAAAGATGATTCTCTCAAACATACTCAAACCCAAAGATGATTCTCTCAAACAAACTCAAACCCAAAGATGATTCTCTCAAACAAACTCAAACCCAAAGATGATTCTCTCAAACAAACTCAAACCCAAAGATGATTCTCTCAAACAAACTCAAACCCTCTGATGATTCTCTCAAACAAACTCAAACCCACCGATGATTCTCTCAAACAAACTCAAACCCAAAGTTGATTCTCTCAAACAAACTCAAACCCTCTGATGATTCTCTCAAACAAACTCGAACCCTCTGATGATTCTCTCAAACAAACTCAAACCCTCTGATGATTCTCTCAAACAAACTCAAACCCTCTGATGATTCTCTCAAACAAACGCAAACCCTCTGATGATTCTCTCAAACAAACTCAAACCCTCTGATGATTCTCTCAAAGAAACTCAAACCCTCTGATGATTGTCTCAAACAAACTCAAACCCACTGATGATTCTCTCAAACAAACTCAAATCCTCTGATGATTCTCTCAAACAAACTCAAACCCAAAGATGATTCTCTCAAACAAACTCAAACCCAAAGATGATTCTCTCAAACAAACTCAAACCCAAAGATGATTCTCTCAAACAAACTCAAACCCTCTGATGATTCTCTCAAACAAACTCAAACCCAAAGATGATTCTCTCAAACAAACTCAAACCCTCTGATGATTCTCTCAAACAAACTCAAATCCTCTGATGATTCTCTCAAACAAACTCAAACCCAAAGATGATTCTCTCAAACAAACTCAAACCCAAAGATGATTCTCTCAAACAAACTCAAACCCAAAGATGATTCTCTCAAACAAACTCAAACCCTCTGATGATTTTCTCAAACAAACTCAAACCCAAAGATGATTCTCTCAAACAAACTCAAACCCAAAGATGATTCTCTCAAACAAACTCAAACCCAAAGATGATTCTCTCAAACAAACTCAAACCCAAAGATGATTCTCTCAAACATACTCAAACCCAAAGATGATTCTCTCAAACAAACTCAAACCCAAAGATGATTCTCTCAAACAAACTCAAACCCAAAGATGATTTTCTCAAACAAACTCAAACCCAAAGATGATTCTCTCAAACAAACTCAAACCATCTGATGATTCTCTCAAACAAACTCAAACCCTCTGATGATTTTCTCAAACAAACTCAAACCCAAAGATGATTCTCTCAAACAAAGTCAAACCCAAAGATGATTCTCTCAAACAAAGTCAAACCCAAAGATGATTCTCTCAAACAAACTCAAACCCAAAGTTGATTCTCTCAAACAAACTCAAACCCAAAGATGATTCTCTCAAACAAACTCAAACCCAAAGATGATTCTCTCAAACAAACTCAAACCCAAAGATGATTCTCTCAAACAAACTCAAACCCAAAGATGATTCTCTCAAACAAACTCAAACCCAAAGATGATTCTCTCAAACAAACTCAAACGCAAAGATGATTCTCTCAAACAAACTCAAACCCTCTTTCTCAAACAAACTCAAACCCACCGATGATTCTCTCAAACAAACTCAAACCCAAAGATGATTCTCTCAAACAAACTCAAACCCAAAGATGATTCTCTCAAACAAACTCAAACCCAAAGATGATTCTCTCAAACAAACTCAAACCCAAAGATGATTTTCTCAAACAAACTCAAACCCAAAGATGATTCTCTCAAACAAACTCAAACGCAAAGATGATTCTCTCAAACAAACTCAAACCATCTGATGATTCTCTCAAACAAACTCAAACCCTCTGGTGATTCTCTCAAACAAACTCAAACCCAAAGTTGATTCTCTCAAACAAACTCAAACCCAAAGATGATTCTCTCAAACAAACTCAAACCCAAACATGATTCTCTCAAACAAACTCAAACCCACTGATGATTCTCTCAAACAAACTCAAACCCAAAGTTGATTCTCTCAAACAAACTCAAACCCAAAGATGATTCTCTCAAACAAACTCAAACCCAAAGTTGATTCTCTCAAACCCACAGATGATTCTCTCAAACAAACTCAAACCCTCTGATGATTCTCTCAAACAAACTCAAACCCACCGATGATTCTCTCAAACAAACTCAAACCCTCTGATGATTCTCTCAAAAAACTCAAACCCAAAGTTGATTCTCTCAAACAAACTCAAACCCTCTGATGATTCTCTCAAACAAACTCAAACCCTCTGATGATTCTCTCAAACAAACTCAAACCCTCTGATGATTCTCTCAAACAAACTCAAACCCTCTGATGATTCTCTCAAACAAACGCAAACCCTCTGATGATTCTCTCAAACAAACTCAAACCCTCTGATGATTCTCTCAAACAAACTCAAACCCTCTGATGATTGTCTCAAACAAACTCAAACCCTCTGATGATTGTCTCAAACAAACTCAAACCCACTGATGATTGTCTCAAACAAACTCAAACCCAAAGATGATTTTCTCAAACAAAATCAAACTGTCTGATGATTCTCTCAAACAAACTCAAACCCTCTGATGATTGTCTCAAACAAACTCAAACCCACTGATGATTGTCTCAAACAAACTCAAACCCAAAGATGATTTTCTCAAACAAACTCAAACCCTCTGATGATTCTCTCAAACAAACTCAAACCCACTGATGATTGTCTCAAACAAACTCAAACCCACTGATGATTCTCTCAAACAAACTCAAACCCTCTGATGATTCTCTCAAACAAACTCAAACCCTCTGATGATTCTCTCAAACAAACTCAAACCCTCTGATGATTCTCTCAAACAAACGCAAACCCTCTGATGATTCTCTCAAACAAACTCAAACCCTCTGATGATTCTCTCAAACAAACTCAAACCCTCTGATGATTGTCTCAAACAACCTCAAACCCTCTGATGATTGTCTCAAACAAACTCAAACCCACTGATGATTGTCTCAAACAAACTCAAACCCAAAGATGATTTTCTCAAACAAAATCAAACTGTCTGATGATTCTCTCAAACAAACTCAAACCCTCTGATGATTGTCTCAAACAAACTCAAACCCACTGATGATTGTCTCAAACAAACTCAAACCCAAAGATGATTGTCTCAAACAAATTCAAACCCACTGATGATTCTCTCAAACAAACTCAAACGCTCTGATGATTCTCTCAAACAAACTCAAACCCACTGATGATTGTCTCAAACAAACTTAAACCCACTGATGATTCTCTCAAACAAACTCAAACCCTCTGATGATTCTATCAAACAAACTCAAACCCAAAGATGATTCTCTCAAACAAACTCAAACCCTCGGATGATTCTCTCAAACAAACTCAAACCCACTGATGATTCTCTCAAACAAACTCAAACCCAAATATGATTCTCTCAAACAAACTCAAACCCTCTGATGATTCTCTCAAACAAACTCAAACCCTCTGATGATTGTCTCAAACTAACTCAAACCCACTGATGGATCTCTCAAACAAACTCAAACCCTCTGATGATTCTCTCAAACAAACTCAAACCCTCTGATGATTCTCTCAAACAAACTCAAACCCAAAGATGATTCTCTCAAACAAACTCAAACCCTCTGATGATTCTCTCAAACAAACTCAAACCCACTGATGATTCTCTCAAACAAACTCAAGCCCTCTGATGATTCTCTCAAACAAACTCAAACCCTCTGATGATTGTCTCAAACAAACTCAAACCTTCTGATGATTCTCTCAAACAAACTCAAACCCAACGATGATTCTCTCAAACAAACTCAAACCCTCTGATGATTCTCTCAAACAAACTCAAACCCACTGATGATTCTCTCAAACAAACTCAAACCCTCTGATGATTCTCTCAAACAAACTCAAACCTTCTGATGATTCTCTCAAACAAACTCAAACCCAACGATGATTCTCTCAAACAAACTCAAACCCAAAGATGATTCTCTCAAACAAACTCAAACCCAAAGATGATTCTCTCAAACAAACTCAAACCCTCGGATGATTCTCTCAAACAAACTCAAACCCACTGATGATTCTCTCAAACAAACTCAAACCCAAATATGATTCTCTCAAACAAACTCAAACCCTCTGATGATTCTCTCAAACAAACTCAAACCCTCTGATGATTGTCTCAAACTAACTCAAACCCACTGATGGATCTCTCAAACAAACTCAAACCCTCTGATGATTCTCTCAAACAAACTCAAACCCTCTGATGATTCTCTCAAACAAACTCAAACCCAAAGATGATTCTCTCAAACAAACTCAAACCCTCTGATGATTCTCTCAAACAAACTCAAACCCACTGATGATTCTCTCAAACAAACTCAAGCCCTCTGATGATTCTCTCAAACAAACTCAAACCCTCTGATGATTGTCTCAAACAAACTCAAACCTTCTGATGATTCTCTCAAACAAACTCAAACCCAACGATGATTCTCTCAAACAAACTCAAACCCTCTGATGATTCTCTCAAACAAACTCAAACCCACTGATGATTCTCTCAAACAAACTCAAACCCTCTGATGATTCTCTCAAACAAACTCAAACCTTCTGATGATTCTCTCAAACAAACTCAAACCCAACGATGATTCTCTCAAACAAACTCAAACCCTCTGATGATTCTCTCAAACAAACTCAAACCCACTGATGATTCTCTCAAACAAACTCAAACCCAAAGATGATTCTCTCAAACAAACTCAAACCCAAAGATGATTCTCTCAAACAAACTCAAACCCACTGATGATTCTCTCAAACAAACTCAAACCCACTGATGATTCTCTCAAACAAACTCAAACCCAAAGATGATTCTCTCAAACAAACTCAAACCCAAAGATGATTCTCTCAAACAAACTCAAACCCAAAGATGATTCTCTCAAACAAACTCAAACCCTCTGATGATTCTCTCAAACAAACTCAAACCCAAAGATGATTCTCTCAAACAAACTCAAACCCTCTGATGATTCTCTCAAACAAACTCAAATCCTCTGATGATTCTCTCAAACAAACTCAAACCCAAAGATGATTCTCTCAAACAAACTCAAACCCAAAGATGATTCTCTCAAACAAACTCAAACCCTCTGATGATTCTCTCAAACAAACTCAAACGCAAATATGATTCTCTCAAACAAACTCAAACCCTCTGATGATTCTCTCAAACAAACTCAAATGCAAAGATGATTCTCTCAAACAAACTCAAACCCTCTGATGATTCTCTCAAACAAACTCAAACCCTCTGATGATTCTCTCAAACAAACTCAAACCCTCTGATGATTGTCTCAAACAAACTCAAACCCTCTGATGATTGTCTCAAACAAACTCAAACCCACTGATGATTGTCTCAAACAAACTCAAACCCAAAGATGATTTTCTCAAACAAAATCAAACTGTCTGATGATTCTCTCAAACAAACTCTAACCCTCTGATGATTGTCTCAAACAAACTCAAACCCACTGATGATTGTCTCAAACAAACTCAAACCCAAAGATGATTCTCTCAAACAAACTCAAACCCTCTGATGATTCTCTCAAACAAACTCAAACCCTCTGATGATTGTCTCAAACTAACTCAAACCCACTGATGGATCTCTCAAACAAACTCAAACCCTCTGATGATTCTCTCAAACAAACTCAAACCCTCTGATGATTCTCTCAAACAAACTCAAACCCAAAGATGATTCTCTCAAACAAACTCAAACCCTCTGATGATTCTCTCAAACAAACTCAAACCCACTGATGATTCTCTCAAACAAACTCAAGCCCTCTGATGATTCTCTCAAACAAACTCAAACCCTCTGATGATTGTCTCAAACAAACTCAAACCTTCTGATGATTCTCTCAAACAAACTCAAACCCAACGATGATTCTCTCAAACAAACTCAAACCCTCTGATGATTCTCTCAAACAAACTCAAACCCACTGATGATTCTCTCAAACAAACTCAAACCCTCTGATGATTCTCTCAAACAAACTCAAACCTTCTGATGATTCTCTCAAACAAACTCAAACCCAACGATGATTCTCTCAAACAAACTCAAACCCAAAGATGATTCTCTCAAACAAACTCAAACCCAAAGATGATTCTCTCAAACAAACTCAAACCCTCGGATGATTCTCTCAAACAAACTCAAACCCACTGATGATTCTCTCAAACAAACTCAAACCCAAATATGATTCTCTCAAACAAACTCAAACCCTCTGATGATTCTCTCAAACAAACTCAAACCCTCTGATGATTGTCTCAAACTAACTCAAACCCACTGATGGATCTCTCAAACAAACTCAAACCCTCTGATGATTCTCTCAAACAAACTCAAACCCTCTGATGATTCTCTCAAACAAACTCAAACCCAAAGATGATTCTCTCAAACAAACTCAAACCCTCTGATGATTCTCTCAAACAAACTCAAACCCACTGATGATTCTCTCAAACAAACTCAAGCCCTCTGATGATTCTCTCAAACAAACTCAAACCCTCTGATGATTGTCTCAAACAAACTCAAACCTTCTGATGATTCTCTCAAACAAACTCAAACCCAACGATGATTCTCTCAAACAAACTCAAACCCTCTGATGATTCTCTCAAACAAACTCAAACCCACTGATGATTCTCTCAAACAAACTCAAACCCTCTGATGATTCTCTCAAACAAACTCAAACCTTCTGATGATTCTCTCAAACAAACTCAAACCCAACGATGATTCTCTCAAACAAACTCAAACCCTCTGATGATTCTCTCAAACAAACTCAAACCCACTGATGATTCTCTCAAACAAACTCAAACCCAAAGATGATTCTCTCAAACAAACTCAAACCCAAAGATGATTCTCTCAAACAAACTCAAACCCACTGATGATTCTCTCAAACAAACTCAAACCCACTGATGATTCTCTCAAACAAACTCAAACCCAAAGATGATTCTCTCAAACAAACTCAAACCCAAAGATGATTCTCTCAAACAAACTCAAACCCAAAGATGATTCTCTCAAACAAACTCAAACCCTCTGATGATTCTCTCAAACAAACTCAAACCCAAAGATGATTCTCTCAAACAAACTCAAACCCTCTGATGATTCTCTCAAACAAACTCAAATCCTCTGATGATTCTCTCAAACAAACTCAAACCCAAAGATGATTCTCTCAAACAAACTCAAACCCAAAGATGATTCTCTCAAACAAACTCAAACCCTCTGATGATTCTCTCAAACAAACTCAAACGCAAATATGATTCTCTCAAACAAACTCAAACCCTCTGATGATTCTCTCAAACAAACTCAAATGCAAAGATGATTCTCTCAAACAAACTCAAACCCTCTGATGATTCTCTCAAACAAACTCAAACCCTCTGATGATTCTCTCAAACAAACTCAAACCCTCTGATGATTGTCTCAAACAAACTCAAACCCTCTGATGATTGTCTCAAACAAACTCAAACCCACTGATGATTGTCTCAAACAAACTCAAACCCAAAGATGATTTTCTCAAACAAAATCAAACTGTCTGATGATTCTCTCAAACAAACTCTAACCCTCTGATGATTGTCTCAAACAAACTCAAACCCACTGATGATTGTCTCAAACAAACTCAAACCCAAAGATGATTTTCTCAAACAAACTCAAACCCTCTGATGATTCTCTCAAACAAACTCAAACCCACTGATGATTGTCTCAAACAAACTCAAACCCACTGATGATTCTCTCAAACAAACTCAAACCCTCTGATGATTCTCTCAAACAAACTCAAACCCTCTGATGATTCTCTAAAACAAACTCAAACACTCTGATGCTTCTCTCAGACAAACTCAAACCCACAGATGATTGTCTCAAACAAATTCAAACCCACTGATGATTCTCTCAAACAAACTCAAACGCTCTGATGATTCTCTCAAACAAACTCAAACCCACTGATGATTCTCTCAAACAAACTCAAACCCTCTGATGATTCTATCAAACAAACTCAAACCCAAAGATGATTCTCTCAAACAAACTCAAACCCTCGGATGATTCTCTCAAACAAACTCAAACCCACTGATGATTCTCTCAAACAAACTCAAACCCAAATATGATTCTCTCAAACAAACTCAAACCCTCTGATGATTCTCTCAAACAAACTCAAACCCTCTGATGATTGTCTCAAACTAACTCAAACCCACTGATGGATCTCTCAAACAAACTCAAACCCTCTGATGATTCTCTCAAACAAACTCAAACCCTCTGATGATTCTCTCAAACAAACTCAAACCCAAAGATGATTCTCTCAAACAAACTCAAACCCTCTGATGATTCTCTCAAACAAACTCAAACCCACTGATGATTCTCTCAAACAAACTCAAGCCCTCTGATGATTCTCTCAAACAAACTCAAACCCTCTGATGATTGTCTCAAACAAACTCAAACCCACTGATGATTCTCTCAAACAAACTCAAACCCTCTGATGATTCTCTCAAACAAACTCAAACCCTCTGATGATTCTCTAAAACAAACTCAAACCCAACAATGATTCTCTCAAACAAACTCAAACCCTCTGATGATTCTCTCAAACAAACTCAAACCCACTGATGATTCTCTCAAACAAACTCAAACCCAAAGATGATTCTCTCAAACAAACTCAAACCCAAAGATGATTCTCTCAAACAAACTCAAAACCCACTGATGATTCTCTCAAACAAACTCAAACCCACTGATGATTCTCTCAAACAAACTCAAACCCAAAGATGATTCTCTCAAACAAACTCAAACCCAAAGATGATTCTCTCAAACAAACTCAAACCCAAAGATGATTCTCTCAAACAAACTCAAACCCTCTGATGATTCTCTCAAACAAACTCAAACCCAAAGATGATTCTCTCAAACAAACTCAAACCCTCTGATGATTCTCTCAAACAAACTCAAATCCTCTGATGATTCTCTCAAACAAACTCAAACCCAAAGATGATTCTCTCAAACACACTCAAACCCAAAGATGATTCTCTCAAACAAACTCAAACCCTCTGATGATTCTCTCAAACAAACTCAAACGCAAATATGATTCTCTCAAACAAACTCAAACCCTCTGATGATTCTCTCAAACAAACTCAAATGCAAAGATGATTCTCTCAAACAAACTCAAACCCTCTGATGATTCTCTCAAACAAACTCAAACCCTCTGATGATTTTCTCAAACAAACTCAAACACTCTGATGATTCTCTCAAACAAACTCAAACCCTCTGATGATTTTCTCAAACAAATTCAAACCCTCTGCTGATTGTCTCAAACAAACTCAAACCCTCTGATGATTTTCTCAAACAAATTCAAACCCTCTGCTGATTGTCTCAAACAAACTCAAACCCTCTGATGATTCTCTCAAACAAACTCAAACCCTCTGATGATTCTCTCAAACAAACTCAAACCCAAAGATGATTCTCTCAAACAAACTCAAACCCAAAGATGATTCTCTCAAACAAACTCAAACCCTCTGATGATTTTCTCAAACAAACTCAAACCCAAAGATGATTCTCTCAAACAAACTCAAACCCAAAGATGATTCTCTCAAACAAACTCAAACCCAAAGATGATTCTCTCAAACAAACTCAAACCCTCTGTCTCAAACAAACTCAAACCTTCTGATGATTTTCTCAAACAAACTGAAACCTTCTGATGATTGTCTCAAACAAACTCAAACCTTCTGATGATTCTCTCAAACAAACTCAAACCCAAAGATGATTCTCTCAAACAAACTCAAACCCAAAGATGATTCTCTCAAACAAACTCAAACCCACTGATGATTCTCTCAAACAAACTCAAACCCTCTGATGATTCTCTCAAACAAGCTCAAACCCTCTGATGATTCTCTCAAACAAACTCAAACCCTCTGATGATTCTCTCAAACAAACTCAAACCCTCTGATGATTGTCTCAAACAAACTCAAACCCTCTGATGATTCTCTCAAACAAACTCAAACCCTCTGATGATTCCCTCAAACAAACTCAAACCCTCTGATGATTTTCTCAAACAAACTCAAACCTTCTGATGATTCTCTCAAACAAACTCAAACCCTCTGATGATTCTCTCAAACAAACTCAAACCTTCTAATGATTCTCTCAAACAAACTCAAACCCAAATATGATTCAAACAAACTCAAACCCTCTGATGATTCTGTCAAACAAACTCAAACCCTCTGATGATTCTCTCAAACAAACTCAAAACCAAAGATGATTTTCTCAAACAAACTCAAACCCTCTGATGATTTTCTCAAACAAACTCAAACCCAAAGATGATTGTCTCAAACAAACTCAAACCCTCTGACGATTCTCTCAAACAAACTCAAACCCTCTGATGATTCTCTCAAACAAACTCAAAACCAAAGATGATTTTCTCAAACAAACTCAAACCCTCTGATGATTTTCTCAAACAATCTCAAAACCAAAGATGATTGTCTCAAACAAACTCAAACACTCTGATGATTCTCTCAAACAAACTTAAACCCTCTGATGATTCTCTCAAACAAGCTCAAACCCTCTGATGATTCTCTCAAACAAACTCAAACCCTCTGATGATTCTCTCAAACAAACTCAAACCCTCTGATGATTCTCTCAAACAAACTCAAACCCACAGATGATTCTCTCAAACAAACTCAAACCCTCTGATGATTCTCTCAAACAAACTCAAACCCAAAGATGATTCTCTCAAAAAAGCTCAAACCCAAATATGATTCTCTCAAACAAACTCAAACCCTCTGATGATTCTCTCAAACAAACTCAAACCCTCTGATGATTCTTTCAAACAAACTCAAACCCTCTGATGATTCTCTCAAACAAACTCAAACCCTCTGATGATTCTCTCAAACAAACTCAAATCCTCTGATGATTCTCTCAAACAAACTCAAACCCAAAGATGATTCTCTCAAACAAACTCAAACCCAAAGATGATTCTATCAAACAAACTCAAACCCAAAGATGATTCTCTCAAACAAACTCAAACCCTCTGATGATTCTCTCAAACAAACTCAAACCCAAAGATGATTCTCTCAAACAAACTCAAACCCTCTGATGATTCTCTCAAACAAACTCAAATCCTCTGATGATTCTCTCAAACAAACTCAAACCCAAAGATGATTCTCTCAAACAAACTCAAACCCAAAGATGATTCTCTCAAACAAACTCAAACCCAAAGATGATTCTCTCAAACAAACTCAAACCCAAAGATGATTCTCTCAAACAAACTCAAACCCTCTTTCTCAAACAAACTCAAACCCACCGATGATTCTCTCAAACAAACTCAAACCCAAAGATGATTCTCTCAAACAAACTCAAACCCAAAGATGATTCTCTCAAACAAACTCAAACCCTCTGATGATTCTCTCAAACAAACTCAAACCCAAAGATGATTTTCTCAAACAAACTCAAACCCAAAGATGATTCTCTCAAACAAACTCAAACCCAAAGATGATTCTCTCAAACAAACTCAAACCATCTGATGATTCTCTCAAACAAACTCAAACCCTCTGGTGATTCTCTCAAACAAACTCAAACCCAAAGTTGATTCTCTCAAACAAACTCAAACCCAAAGATGATTCTCTCAAACAAACTCAAACCCAAAGATGATTCTCTCAAACAAACTCAAACCCACTGATGATTCTCTCAAACAAACTCAAACCCAAAGTTGATTCTCTCAAACAAACTCAAACCCAAAGATGATTCTCTCAAACAAACTCAAACCCAAAGTTGATTCTCGCAAACAAACTCAAACCCACTGATGATTCTCTCAAACAAACTCAAACCCAAAGTTGATTCTCTCAAACAAACTCAAACCCAAAGATGATTCTCTCAAACAAACTCAAACCCTCTGATGATTCTCTCAAACAAACTCAAACCCTCTGATGATTCTCTCAAACAAACTCAAGCCCAAAGATGATTCTCTCAAACAAGCTCAAACCCTTTGATGAATCTCTCAAACAAACTCAAACCCTCTGATGATTCTCTCAAACAAACTCAAACCCACTGATGATTCTCTCAAACAAACTCAAACGCACTGATGATTCTCTCAAACAAACTCAAACCCAAAGTTGATTCTCTCAAACAAACTCAAACCCAAAGATGATTCTCTCAAACAAACTCAAACCCAAAGATGATTCTCTCAAACAAACTCAAACCCACAGATGATTCTCTCAAACAAACTCAAACCCTCTGATGATTCTCTCAAACAAACTCAAACCCAAAGATGATTCTCTCAAACAAACTCAAACCCTCTGATGATTCTCTCAAACAAACTCAAATACTCTGATTCTCTCAAACAAACCCAAACCCAAAGATGATTCTCTCAAACAAACTCAAACCCTCTGATGATTCTCTCAAACAAACTCAAACCCAAAGATGATTTTCTCAAACAAACTCAAAACCAAAGATGATTGTCTCAAACAAACTCAAACACTCTGATGATTCTCTCAAACAAACTTAAACCCTCTGATGATTCTCTCAAACAAGCTCAAACCCTCTGATGATTCTCTCAAACAAACTCAAACCCTCTGATGATTCTCTCAAACAAACTCAAACCCTCTGATGATTCTCTCAAACAAACTCAAACCCACAGATGATTCTCTCAAACAAACTCAAACCCTCTGATGATTCTCTCAAACAAACTCAAACCCAAAGATGATTCTCTCAAAAAAGCTCAAACCCAAATATGATTCTCTCAAACAAACTCAAACCCTCTGATGATTCTCTCAAACAAACTCAAACCCTCTGATGATTCTTTCAAACAAACTCAAACCCTCTGATGATTCTCTCAAACAAACTCAAACCCTCTGATGATTCTCTCAAACAAACTCAAATCCTCTGATGATTCTCTCAAACAAACTCAAACCCAAAGATGATTCTCTCAAACAAACTCAAACCCAAAGATGATTCTATCAAACAAACTCAAACCCAAAGATGATTCTCTCAAACAAACTCAAACCCTCTGATGATTCTCTCAAACAAACTCAAACCCAAAGATGATTCTCTCAAACAAACTCAAACCCTCTGATGATTCTCTCAAACAAACTCAAATCCTCTGATGATTCTCTCAAACAAACTCAAACCCAAAGATGATTCTCTCAAACAAACTCAAACCCAAAGATGATTCTCTCAAACAAACTCAAACCCAAAGATGATTCTCTCAAACAAACTCAAACCCAAAGATGATTCTCTCAAACAAACTCAAACCCTCTTTCTCAAACAAACTCAAACCCACCGATGATTCTCTCAAACAAACTCAAACCCAAAGATGATTCTCTCAAACAAACTCAAACCCAAAGATGATTCTCTCAAACAAACTCAAACCCTCTGATGATTCTCTCAAACAAACTCAAACCCAAAGATGATTTTCTCAAACAAACTCAAACCCAAAGATGATTCTCTCAAACAAACTCAAACCCAAAGATGATTCTCTCAAACAAACTCAAACCATCTGATGATTCTCTCAAACAAACTCAAACCCTCTGGTGATTCTCTCAAACAAACTCAAACCCAAAGTTGATTCTCTCAAACAAACTCAAACCCAAAGATGATTCTCTCAAACAAACTCAAACCCAAAGATGATTCTCTCAAACAAACTCAAACCCACTGATGATTCTCTCAAACAAACTCAAACCCAAAGTTTATTCTCTCAAGCAAACTCAAACCCAAAGATGATTCTCTCAAACAAACTCAAACCCAAAGTTGATTCTCGCAAACAAACTCAAACCCACTGATGATTCTCTCAAACAAACTCAAACCCAAAGTTGATTCTCTCAAACAAACTCAAACCCAAAGATGATTCTCTCAAACAAACTCAAACCCTCTGATGATTCTCTCAAACAAACTCAAACCCTCTGATGATTCTCTCAAACAAACTCAAACCCAAAGATGATTCTCTCAAACAAGCTCAAACCCTTTGATGAATTTCTCAAACAAACTCAAACCCTCTGATGATTCTCTCAAACAAACTCAAACCCACTGATGATTCTCTCAAACAAACTCAAACCCACTGATGATTCTCTCAAAGAAACTCAAACCCAAAGTTGATTCTCTCAAACAAACTCAAACCCAAAGATGATTCTCTCAAACAAACTCAAACCCAAAGATGATTCTCTCAAACAAACTCAAACCCACAGATGATTCTCTCAAACAAACTCAAACCCAAAGATGATTCTCTCAAACAAACTCAAACCCAAAGATGATTCTCTCAAACAAACTCAAACCCAAAGATGATTCTCTCAAACAAACTCAAACCCAAAGATGATTCTCTCAAACAAACTCAAACCCTCTGATGATTCTCTCAAACAAACTCAAACCCAAAGATGATTCTCTCAAACAAACTCAAACCCTCTGATGATTCTCTCAAACAAACTCAAATACTCTGATTCTCTCAAACAAACTCAAACCCAAAGATGATTCTCTCACACAAACTCAAACCCAAAGATGATTCTCTCAAACAAACTCAAACCCTCTGATGATTCTCTCAAACAAACTCAAACCCTCTGATGATTCTCTCAAACAAACTCAAACCCAAAGATGATTCTCTCAAACAAGCTCAAACCCTTTGATGATTCTCTCAAACAAACTCAAACCCTCTGATGATTCTCTCAAACAAACTCAAACCCTCTGATGATTCTCTCAAACAAACTCAAACCCACTGATGATTCTCTCAAACAAACTCAAATCCTCTGATGATTCTCTCAAACAAACTCAAACCCAAAGATGATTCTCTCAAACAAACTCAAACCCAAAGATGATTCTCTCAAACAAACTCAAACCCAAAGATGATTCTCTCAAACAAACTCAAACCCTCTGATGATTCTCTCAAACAAACTCAAACCCAAAGATGATTCTCTCAAACAAACTCAAACCCTCTGATGATTCTCTCAAACAAACTCAAATCCTCTGATGATTCTCTCAAACAAACTCAAACCCAAAGATGATTCTCTCAAACAAACTCAAACCCAAAGATGATTCTCTCAAACAAACTCAAACCCAAAGATGATTCTCTCAAACAAACTCAAACCCAAAGATGATTCTCTCAAACAAACTCAAACCCAAAGATGATTCTCTCAAACATACTCAAACCCAAAGATGAATCTCTCAAACAAACTCAAACCCTCTTTCTCAAACAAACTCAAACCCACCGATGATTCTCTCAAACAAACTCAAACCCAAAGATGATTCTCTCAAACAAACTCAAACCCAAAGATGATTCTCTCAAACAAACTCAAACCCAAAGATGTTTCTCTCAAACAAACTCAAACCCAAAGATGATTTTCTCAAACAAACTCAAACCCAAAGATGATTATCTCAAACAAACTCAAACCCAAAGATGATTCTCTCAAACAAACTCAAACCATCTGATGATTCTCTCAAACAAACTCAAACCCTCTGGTGATTCTCTCAAACAAACTCAAACCCAAAGTTGATTCTCTCAAACAAACTCAAACCCAAAGATGATTCTCTCAAACAAACTCAAACTCAAAGATGATTCTCTCAAACAAACTCAAACCCACTGATGATTCTCTCAAACAAACTCAAACCCTCTGATGATTCTCTCAAACAAACTCAAACCCAAAGTTGATTCTCTCAAACAAACTCAAACCCACTGATGATTGTCTCAAACAAACTAAAACCCAAAGTTGATTCTCTCAAACAAACTCAAACCCAAAGATGATTCTCTCAAACAAACTCAAACCCAAAGATGATTCTCTCAAACAAACTCAAACCCAAAGATGATTCTCTCAAACAAACTCAAACCCTCTGATGATTTTCTCAAACAAACTCAAACCCAAAGATGATTCTCTCAAACAAACTCAAACCCAAAGATGATTCTCTCAAACAAACTCAAACCCAAAGATGATTCTCTCAAACAAACTCAAACCCAAAGATGATTCTGTCAAACATACTCAAACCCTAAGATGATTCTCTCAAACAAACTCAAACCCTCTTTCTCAAACAAACTCAAACCCACCGATGATTCTCTCAAACAAACTCAAACCCAAAGATGATTCTCTCAAACAAACTCAAACCCAAAGATGATTCTCTCAAACAAACTCAAACCCAAAGATGATTCTCTCAAACAAACTCAAACCCAAAGATGATTTTCTCAAACAAACTCAAACCCAAAGATGATTCTCTCAAACAAACTCAAACCCAAAGATGATTCTCTCAAACAAACTCAAACCATCTGATGATTCTCTCAAACAAACTCAAACCCTCTGGTGATTCTCTCAAACAAACTCAAACCCAAAGTTGATTCTCTCAAACAAACTCAAACGCAAAGATGATTCTCTCAAACAAACTCAAACCCAAAGATGATTCTCTCAAACAAACTCAAACCCACTGATGATTCTCTCAAACAAACTCAAACCCTCTGATGATTCTCTCAAACAAACTCAAATCCTCTGATGATTCTCTCAAACAAACTCAAACACAAAGATGATTCTCTCAAACAAACTCAAACCCAAAGATGATTCTCTCAAACAAACTCAAACCCAAAGATGATTCTCTCAAACAAACTCAAACCCTCTGATGATTTTCTCAAACAAACTCAAACCCAAAGATGATTCTCTCAAACAAACTCAAACCCAAAGATGATTCTCTCAAACAAACTCAAACCCAAAGATGATTCTCTCAAACAAACTCAAACCCTCTGATGATTCTCTCAAACAAACTCAAATCCTCTGATGATTCTCTCAAACAAACTCAAACACAAAGATGATTTCTCAAACAAACTCAAACCCAAAGATGATTCTCTCAAACAAACTCAAACCCTCTGATGATTTTCTCAAACAAACTCAAACCCAAAGATGATTCTCTCAAACAAACTCAAACCCAAAGATGATTCTCTCAAACAAACTCAAACCCAAAGATGATTCTCTCAAACAAACTCAAACCCAAAGATGATTCTCTCAAACATACTCAAACCCAAAGATGATTCTCTCAAACAAACTCAAACCCTCTTTCTCAAACAAACTCAAACCCACCGATGATTCTCTCAAACAAACTCAAACCCAAAGATGATTCTCTCAAACAAACTCAAACCCAAAAATGATTCTCTCAAACAAACTCAAACGCAAAGATGGTGCTCTCAAACAAACTCAAACCCTCCGATGATTGTATCAAACAAACTCAAACCCAAAGATGATTCTCTCAAACAAACTCAAACCCAAAGATGATTCTCTCAAACAAACTCAAACCCAAAGATGATTCTCTCAAACAAACTCAAACCCACTGATGATTCTCTCAAACAAACTCAAACCCTTTGATGATTCTCTCAAACAAACTCAAACCCAAAGTTGATTCTGTCAAACAAACTCAAACCCACTGATGATTGTCTCAAACAAACTGAAACCCAAAGTTGATTCTCTCAAACAAACTCAAACCCAAAGATGATTCTCTCAAACAAACTCAAACCCTCTGATGATTCTCTCAAACAAACTCAAACCCAAAGATGATTCTCTCAAACAAACTCAAACCCAAAGATGATTCTCTCAAACAAACTCAAACCCTCTGTCTCAAACAAACTCAAACCCAAAGATGATTCTCTTGCTCTCTGAGTACAAGAAAACCCTTTATTTAGATTTTAGAGCGTAGCGCGTTTTGCGGCAGTGAACACTCAACATTTTCATACTTTCCAGACGTTGCTGCACAATCTGTTTCCAGGGTTGTTGAGAGAGATGCTTGGGAGGTTTTTGGCTGGAGGATGATGTGAGGGTGGGGAAGAGGGGTCGCAAAGGGGGAGGATTGTATTGCTGTGGAGCAAGGAGTTCTGGCAAACAGCTTCTGTAGTTATCCTTTGGTTTCCGTGTGGTTTTCCTCCTTCCTTCTCATCACACTGAAGGAGGGAGAAAGGTCGAAGGAAAAAGGAATGGGACAGGCTTGAGGCCATTATCCCTTCAACGCTACGCCTTGCCTCGTCTGGAAACATTTCCAGAAGCTGAGTTGTTGCATCCGATGATATGCAATTATTTTTTTCTTTAGTTTTCATTGGTTATTATGATGATGCTCATCGTCAATATCATGGTGGAACTTGGAGTTTGGTTACATGGGAGAGCGCTATTTCACCCAGCTGGCCACACTGATCTTGTTTCATTCCCAACACTCCCAGTTAAAATTCCCAGAGAGCTAAAAAGATGTGAATTTGTGCCAAGATTCCCAGCTGGCATACGTATGTGGTGCCTTGTGGTGGCATTCGGAGCTCACAACGTGCTGCGTGTTCGAGTCTCATGAACTGTCTGTTTGTGCATCTGCTCGTCTGTACATGACTCCCACGTCCCCTTCGCTTTTATCACATGGGTGGTGTATGTCCGAGGTCCTCTTGCTCTACTAGCATCACTCGTTTGTAAAACATATTAAGATGGAAAAAGAATGCTGTTTTCAATATCCGTGTGTTTTCATGGTATTGCGTACATCCGATGATTGCTGAAGCCATTCATGACCTATCCGTGAAACACCATTGAGAACTTTACAAATTAGAACGAACCCGGTGGAGACCATACCTGATACCTCTGCCAGGTGGAACAGTTTACCTTTTGTAACCCACTGATAGGCAGAATCTGCACCCAGACCTTAACCAAAATCGAATTGGCTTGTTCATGTCACCGACTCAACTCATCCACCTGGTTTTGTCAAAATCCGTCCCCAATGATTTGAGGTATTGTGCTGAATGTCATTTTTGGCCCAATCACTCAATTGGTGAAGAATCTATTTTAAAATTCTAGTATCCCAATCCGGATCTTCACCAAAACTGAATTGGCTTTTTCATGTCACCTGCGCATCTCATATACCTGGTTTTGTAAAAATCCGTTCAAAGGATTTGAGATACTAGGACGTACCCGTACGTGGGTGCCCGTTCCTTGCCAAAAAAAAAAAAAAAATGTCTGGGCGTGCCCATGGGCGTGCCCGTAAGTGCGTGATGTGACCGTACAATGAATGTATCGTCCCGACGCCGCAGCTCGGATGGCGCTGCAGTTAATCGGGCCTGTATCGGCAGAGTTATTATAAACGTGTACTACAATCGATCGTACCTTACAACAATCAACACAGATTGCAACGTCAAATAAATGAATACGCTCTCAAATGTGCCGTCCGAGGCAGCGTCTGCTCGCCACGTTCAGCATCAGTACGTCGTCACTATGACTATCCGTAAGTCCGGAAGTGACGTCCTCATTTGACTGTCCGGAAGGTCGCATATCGCAGTTACGATGAATCGCAAATTAGTTTTAATTAGTTTTAAAACATAGTTTAACGCCAACATAGTTTGCCAACGTGAAATCAATGAATACGCTCTCAAATGTGCCGTCCGAGGCAGAGTCTGTTCGCCACGTTCGGCACACGTGATAGCTCGCTGCTCTCTGATTGGTTGAATCGTTTTTTGGACATAGCTCGGTAACTACTTCTCCGATTAATATGAAACCTTGAAAAGGCACATCCTCAGGTCCCCAGCAATATATCTGGCAAGTTTCAATTAGATCGGACCCGTGGTTGTCGAGAAACAGCGGTCACAGACACACAGAGATTACTGGAATTATAGATAGACTAGGGCATGCCCGTACTATATATATATCTAAAATTATATCCCCCTCCTCTATTTACATGAAATGGTTTGGTCCAAAGCGAACGGCTTGCGAGTATGGTGACAATCCCCCCCCTCTATTTACATGGAATGGTTTGGTCCAAAGCGAACGGCTTGCGAGTACGGTGACAATCCCCCCCCTCTATTTACATGAAATGGTTTGGTCCAAAGCGAACGGCTTGCGGAGTTTGGTAAAGAAATCGCCATAGCGTGCACAAACGCGCAGGAAAGCGAAAGAATCGCAAATTAGTTTTAATTAGTTTTAAAACATAGTTTAACGCCAACATAGTTTGCCAACGTGAAATAAATGAATACGCTCTCAAATGTGCCGTCCGAGGCAGAGTCTGTTCGCCACGTTCGACACACGTGATAACTCGCTGCTCTCTGATTGGTTGAATCGTTTTTTGGACATAGCTCGGTAACTACTTGTCCGATTAATATGAAACCTTGAAAAGGCACACCCTCGGGTCCCCAGCAATATACCTGGCAAGTTTCAAGTATATCGGACCCGTGGTTGTCGAGAAACAGCGGTCACAGACAAACACACAGACATACACACATACACACACACACACACACACAGAGATTACTGGAATTATAGATAGATTGTGCTAAATGTCGTTTTTGGCCCTGTCACTCAATTGGTGCAAAATCTCTTTAAAATTCTAGTATCCCAATCCTTATATTCACCAAAATTAAATTGGCTTGTTTTTGTCACCTACCCAACTCATCAACCTGGTTTTGTCAAAATCCGTTCAAATGGTTTGAGATATTGTACTAAATGTCGTTTTTGGCCCTGTAACTCAATGATGAATAATCTCTTTTAAAATTCTAGTATCCCAATCCAGATCTTTCTTTTTTTCTTTTTTGTTGTATACAGAATCGAGGCTCGTGAAAGAGCTAACATTTATCACACAAGCAAATCAAACAGACAAAAAACAAAGTATATAAAAATGGGAGCGGTAGACAAGATGGGGAGAGAAGAGGAAGCACACAAACAACATTTGAGAGCAGGGACATCGAGAGATGTGTGGGAGGGAGAGTGCTTGGGGGGAGGAGGCGTGGGAATGGGGGGGGGGGGGGCGTTGGAGAAGTATAAAGCACAAGGACACCAAGGACTTCCAGGAAAGAAGTTGGTATTTCGAAAAAGTGGATTTGGGGTGAAATTAGCGGGGGTAGAAAAGATCAAGGTTTTGGATGGGGGAAGATAAGAGATGGTGGTGAACAGCTGTTTTAAAGACCTGGAGGGAGGAGTGGGATTGAAGAGAGTGAGGGAGTTTGTTCCAGAGGCGGGAGAAAAGAGGAATGAAGGACTGAAGGTGAGCAGACAGTCTTGATTTTGGCAGTTTAACCATAAGAGGGTTGCAGGCAGATCTTGTGCGACCTGCAGGAATATTTGGGGGACAGGGCCCAGAGAGCTGGGGGAGCAAGGCCGGAGAGGAGTCGGTAGAAGACGGAAAGACCACCAACCTGCCTGTGGTGAGTAACTGAAAGGCCCTTGGAGTTAGCTTCATTGCGGGAGATTCCAATGATTCTGAACGCTTTGGTTTCAACAGCGTGAAGATGAGCTAGGTGTGAGGCAGGAGCACCAGCCCAGAGGGGAGAGCAGTATTCCATTGAGCTGCGGATGAAACCCTTGTATGTGGTGAGGAGCTCAGGTGTGCCAAGGAAGGACTTCGCACGACGGAGGATGCCCAGTCGGCGACTGGCTTTGGAGGCCAGATTTGAAATGTGGTTTTCCTAGGAGGGATCATGGCAGATAGTGAGACCCAAAAGCTTGAGTGACAGAACTTCTTGGAGAGGATTATTCAGAAAGTGGATGGGAGAGTTGTCCAGTCGGTCTTTTCGGAGAGACATCGTAAGAGTGTGAGATTTGTCAGGATTGAAAGATATGTTCCACTTGTTTGCCCCGTCTGTGATTTTCTCCAGGTCTGCAGAGAGTGAGGCGGCTGCAGACTGCCGATCTGAGGGATGAGGAATGGACCGGCAGAGAGTGGAGTCATCAGCAAAGAGATAGAGAGGATTTTCAAGAGAGTCAGAGAGATCATTGATGAAGACCAGAAAAAGCACAGGGCCCAGAACACTACCTTGGGGAACTCCAGCCTGAACCGGAAGAGGAGATGAGAGAAACCCATTCAGGGCCACACGTTGACGACGACTAGAGAGGAAGTCCGCCAGCCATGCGTGGAGATTTCCATGGATACCAAAGGAGGAGAGTTTGGTGAGCAGAGCGGGGTGCCAGACCGTATCGAAGGCACGTGATATGTCAAGGGAGACAGCTCTAATTTCCTGTTTGGCATTGAGGACCTCCATCCATTGTTCAGACAGCAGAAGCAGCATGTCCAGAGTCGAGTGACCTGGTCTGAAACCAAATTGATGATCAGAGATCAAGCCATTGGAGAAGAGGACATATTTCATATCCGAAGCAATGATGGATTCCATGACTTTGCTGATAATTGGGAGAAGGCTGATTGGTCTGTAGTTGCTAGGATCTGTTTTTGCACATTTTTTGTGTAAAGCGGTGATGTTGGCTGATTTCCAAGCAGATGGCAGATGACCTTGAGCAAAAGAGTGGGTGAAGAGAACAGAGAAAGGGAGTGAAAGAGCGGAAGAACAGAAGAACATCTTCACCAAAATTGTATCATTTCGTCCTCGTCACATACCCAACCTCTCCACCAAGTTTTGTCCGAATACGTCCCCAACTTTTTGCTGTTTTGCACAAACGGGCAAACAGGTGTGAATGCATAATGTCCGTCCACATTCAGTGGCAGAGGTAACAAACTAGCTCGCAATTATTGGAATATATAGGCTGGTAGTCAATGGCCCAGACTAAAGGTACAAACACTCGCTTCAAAGTCGTCTAGCCTGGGGTTCGAATCCCGACCCAGATATGAACTGCCATACTGGTGTTCACAGGCAGGATGGTTCATATTGTTGCGGATATGGGATTGGCATCCATCCATATCCGCTTGTAAATATTCCCCTATTTCCTCCATACTTCCCAACTATCCCCAATCCCCCATTCCCTAGTCCCATTTTCTGTAAACAACACTCTGTAGACCCGACCTCCCCCTATTTCCCCCATTAAATGTCGCATCCAGGTCCACCGCATCTCACGTAGACAACTATAGGACATCTTGCTAGTTATTCTTAGTCTATGTCAGTTAAGGACTCGTTTCCATTGATTCTGACTCTTCGTTGCACCAGAATGTGATTGTATGGCACCGTTAGGAAGTTTAGGACCTCCCAATACCTCCCGCAGCTCTTCCTCACGGTTCAACAACAACAACAACAACAACGGCGGCGGCGCGGGGAGTGTGCGTCCTCACTCCGGCTTGGTTGGTAGGGGGTGTTGGGAGTGCACCAGGCCTTTCCAACGAGCCGCCATCGAGCATGTGCTCGACGGGGTTACCAAGTAGGGGCTCGCTGTCAGCTCCTCGTCAAGGGCGGAGCCCGGTAACCCCCGCACCCAATAGAAGCGGCGGACCGGTCCCATCTGGGGTGGAGCCAACGAGCCGAGGGCGTGTGACTCCCCGCTGAGCATGCGCAGGAAGAGGGAGGTGACGTCAGATGCGCGCTGAGCTTGGAGAGAGAAGGACGCCACCTCCGAGCGCTGTGACACCTCCCCGCATCTCTGGACTGGACCATGCTTTATCCTGTCCCTGAGCCAAGGTGCACCTTGTGCTATCGACTGCCTGTCCTTCCCTGCCATCAATCCCTGTGTAAGTCAGTCTTGTTCCGTTTGTCTGTGGTCTGTCGGGTATAAGATAAGACTGTAACTAAGTGCCCATCTCTTCTGTGTCTTTACCTCATTACCTTGTAATCTACCCCTTTTCTCCACCACTAATTATATCCTCCTCCGGAGGTCTTGAGAACTGTACCCCTTGCGTCGTTTCATTTATCCCAGTCGTTGTGTCCTTTCCATCATTGATTTAGCGTAGCGCGATTTGGCCAACGTTCGAGTGGAATCGGGTGAGTTGGGGGTAATCGGGTAAACTGTGCGAACACGGCGGCCATTCCGCTCGGTCAAGCAACATCTGAAGCCGTGTCCGTAACAATATATATGTGTGCCGTCCCTCGGATGGACGTTAAATTGGTTTCCCGTGTGCTTTCATTAGCTGGTGGACATTGAACAGCCCACGGTAACCTTCGTGAAGAGTCGACGAGCTATCGCCGGTACCCTGAACAAACCACAAATTCCTGCCCTAACTACTGGTGGAAGAGGGATGGCAAGCTGCCCAGCATGATGTCAGACCAAGACATTGCTCTGCCAGTTCACCAACGCTCTGTATCACATGTATGGTACATGTATCAGTCATATATGATATATGATTTATTATAGGGGTTTTATTCCCGAGAAAGATACATTTCTATATCGATTAATTAATCGATATACTGTAGAAATGTAATGTATCATTTCCATATCGATAGGGCCAATAACACGATCTTCGATCTGGAGGTTATATCATTACAGTTATAGACAAGAGGCTAATGAGATATCATGTGGTCAACCCAAACACTTAACTCATACCCAAGAGACAGACTACACTTACAGGTAAAACATCCGGAGAATCCATGGGGAGGAGGAAAATCCTCCTGATGAAATACCCACCTGAGTGCAGTGAGAAAAATGGTGCCATTGTTGTGACATTGTTGTTACCCAGAGAATCACTGATCACCTCCACTCATTCTTTCCTCTTATTTTCCGCCTGTGGAATCCACTTCCACATTCTCTTCAATCTTTCTCCCCACCAGGTTTTCAAGACAGTTGTGAACCATATTCTCAGATCAACCCCCACTCAAAACTCCAAATAGGTATTTGCTTTCTTCTCACAAACAGCCCATTCGCAAAACAAAGAAAAGGAACATTTAGTGAAAGGGAAGGTGGACATTTTAAGTATTAAGCAAAACTTGATAGATTACTCTAACTGTTCCATAAAGTTGCAACTGGAAGTTGTGTATGCTTGTTCTTTTCAATAAATAGAAAATGGTTATGTAGTTATAAATAAACGGATTATATATATGGCTATGAATTTTGAGGGTAGAGTGATATATAGATCAGGTAGATCTGTGTAGGTCTCATGCTCCGATTATCGTGATAGGGAACCCCACATGTAATAAGTTTGTTTAGGCGGATTGTTCGCGTAAGTGTATCTTTGTGATCATACAAGGATGATCCTTGTGATAACTAGAGTAGGGGTTATGCTAATTCCCCTGTTCGTGAGACCTGTGATCTATCCTTTGACCCGTATGGCAATGCACTAGACACATAGAGCAGGAAAGGCCCCAATAACACACACACACACACACACACACACACACACACACACACACACACACACACACTAATTAATCGCCCCCCCCCCCCCCCCACAATACAACTCACAAGAGTAGTGCAGGCAGGAAGCGCCCACGCATTGCGCCGGCATGGTAAAGAAACATCGCTCAGGCAGGCCGAGAGCAACGCCCAGAAGGACTCGCTATTGGGCAGGAGTCGACCAACCAAAGGCGAGAGAAAGGAAGTACTTGTGATTGGCCAGGGGCGGGGCAAGAAGCTTCCCGCTGATTGGTGGAGGGAAGGCTGAGAGGGAAGTAGAGGACTGATTGGCAGGGCACACTGATGATGTCGAAGGGTGGCCTGCGGCCATTGGTGGAGAGCTGGACAATGTAGCGAGGGTTGGTGAAAAGTGCCGGTGACGTCACAGGACGAGTGATAAAAGAGCTCGCTGGCCGGAATTTATCCTTCTCGTTCTGGATCTCTCTTGCGTTGGACCTCCTCTCTTGCGCTTGGACCTTCTGCTCGACCTGATCTATCTCCCCGCTTGATTTTGTTCCGGACATTGGCGAGCGACGGTGTGCGGGATGTGACCTGTCATTGGAACGACGGGAGCTGCGGATCGTTCGCTCACGCACGCGACCTGCCTGGAGGGGGCACGGACGGGCCACGTGGGAGGCCTTACCGAGGCCTGGTGAACAAGGGCGCATCGAGGCCTTCTTTCCGCCAACGGGCCTGAGACGGGTCTTGGTGAGATACGTCATCCGATCGAGCTAAGCCTACACACACACACACACACACACACACACACACACACACACACACACACACACACACACACACACACACACACACACACACACACACACACACACAGCCTTTATTTTTCATATATATTCCCTTGTGTGTTTTATTGTCTGGCATGGGAGCGCTCCAAATAGGAAATTAATTGTCGCGCGTTTTATTTTGTATTGGCATCCGTGGTAATAAACCTGTTTATTTTTGTAATTTACCATCCGTTTTCGTGTGAGTTAATTTGCAGGGTTGAAGACTGCTCGGGGACCGATATGTGAAAGCTGCCAGCTTCTTCTTCTTTCTTTCTTTTTCCCACGCTTGTATAGTGAGTCTGTATTTGATCGTTGCCTCAAATTAACACTGGATCGTTGCTGAGAGGTGCTGAGACCGATGGGGGAGAGGAGATCTGGAAAGCAAGAGGGCTGTCAGATGCTTGTGATTCGCAGGTGGTGGCAGACCTAAAGCCACAATTGGAATTCCCAGAGGAGATCTTTGTGACAAGGTTCTGGCCTGACATTGTCATCTGGTCAGGTGCAACAAGACAGGTCATCTTAGGGAAATTGTCTGTACCTTGGGAAGAGAACATGGAGGAGGTGCACGAGAGGAAGAGAGGAATGTACAGTGAGTTGGAGGCGGAGTGTCGGGAGAAGGGTTGGCGAGTTTCTTGTCAGCCATTTGAGGTGGGGTGTAGAGGGTCTATTGGCAATTCCTTTTCTGCATGTCTTGCTCAGCTTGGAGTGTGTGGTACAGAAAGTAAGAGGATGTGTGACAAAGTTGCCCAGGTTGCCTTGAAAGGCTGAATTTGGATATGGAGAAAGTTTATGGAGGCACGTCGAACAGTGTAGGTTGAGGTTGTGGGTGGTGTTTCATTTCAGTCTAAAGGGGTAGTCACTGAGCGCGGAAGAGAAATGGAGATGTGTGAATGGTGTGTGTGTGTGTGTGTGTGTGTGTGTGTGTGTGTGTGTGTGTGTGTGTGTGTGTGTGTGTGTTGCAAGAGTGGGTGTGTGTGTTGCAGGAGTGGGTGTGGTTTTGCATGAATGTGTTTTTGTTGAGTGGTGTATGTTGTAAGGGTGGTGGTCGGTTGTTGTTTTTTTTTTTATGTGTGAGTGAGTGAGTGGATGAGGGGCTGTGGATTCTGGGAGTGGAGTCTGTGTTCTCACTGGCTGGGGGTGGGGGTATATGTATGCATCCGGGTGTAGCTGCTGCATGTGGACGCGTATGCGCCCCTGATGGCCCAACTTAGCTGACCGTATCGAGGTTGAAGGGCCGAAACGGGATGATGCTGAGGACCTCGAATGAGGACCCGGTCAGTGAGGCACACTTGTGACCAGGTGTGTTTTGAAATTATGTTTATATATATATATATATGTGTGGTTCCACACCATAAACCACACAGGGCTGCCAAGGCGTTTTCATTGGCTATGGGGCACAATCCTAAACAAGTGACCACACCGACACAGGGACACCATGGCTCATTTTCTTTCCAGAATGTGACTCATTTTGCCAACCTCGGAAGGATGACAGGCTAAGCCAACCCACCTGGTGTTATTTTGCCACAACAGGGGCTTTAGCTCAGCATCTTGAGATCTTACCAACTCGTTTAGATCTTACCAACTTGAGACGTTGAGATCTTACCAACTCGTTGAGACTCTTGAGATCTTACCAACAGATCTACCAACAAGCCAACTAACGTCACCGTTCAGCCAATAACACACACACGTCTGGTTTTTTTCATTTCTGTTCCTCACAATTCTGTCTCTTTATTCACACGGACACACACACACACACACACACACACACACACACACACACACACACACACACACACACACACACACACACACACACACACACACATATACACATACACACATACATCTTGTATTTTTTATTTTTGTTTCTCACAATTCTATCTCTTAAGATTTTCAATTCTTATTTTTCTTATTCAATTCTTATTTCTCTTATTCAATTCTTATTAAAAAATGCATTTAATTAATTGTGCAGTATTGCTTGTTCCTAAACTTAAATATAAATAATTTAAAGGATTGCTCTAAATGATGTTAATTTCACAACATCCCATATTCAACTTTATTTAAATTGTAAACCTCAAAACATAGGTCCCTTACCTAAAGCAAGAACCTTAACCTGTAAGCAATTGACTAATTTCCTGACTGCACGGATCATCAGTTGGGGACCGTTCGTCCTTGAGGTTTCGATCCTTTCAGCCCAGGACCTCTCCAAACGGCGGATCCACAACCTCGATCATGGATCCACATCAATAGATGGTACATCAGTAGATCCACAACCTCAGTTGCGTTCAGGCAGTCAGTCAACTCATCAATGCAACATCACTTATTCCAACTTTACTCGCTATAGGATTTAATGTATTATCATATATATTTATAACTTTCCTTACACACTCCATAATATTGTTACAGACGCGGTTGTGGATGTTGGTTTACCGAGCGGTTTGGTATGACCGCGTCTGCACGTTTACCCGATTATACTCGAACGTTGGCCGAGTCGCGCTACGCTAAATCAATTGAGGAAAAGGACACAACGGCTGGGTGAAAATGACACGACACCAAGGGTTCAGTTCTCAAGACCTCCGGAGGAGGTTATAATATTGCGGAAGGTCAGATTACAGGGATGAGAGAGACAGCATAGTAAGGTAGGCACTTAATTACGGTCTTATAGTAGCCCCGACAGACGACAGATAAACAGGACAAAACTGACTCACATGGGGATTGATGGCAAGGAAAGCGGGTAGTCGATGGCTCAAGGTGCACCTTGGCTCAGGGACAGAATCGACCCGGTCCGGTCCAGTAGATGCGGGGAGGTCGCTCAGCGCTCGGAGGTCGCGACTTGTCTTTTCAAGCTGGGGGCGCATCTGATCTCACATCCGGTAAGTCGCTGCGCATATCCGGCGGGGAGTGACACGCCCTCGGCTAGTTAGCTCTGCCCCAGATGGAATCGGTCCGCCCTTCTTATTGGGTGCGGGGGGGTTACCGGGCTCCGCCCTTGACGAGGAGCTGACAGTGAGCCCCTTCGTGGTAACCCCGTCGGAGCGCATGGTCAATGGCGGCTAACCAAGCCGGTGTGAGGACGCACACTCCCCGCACGCCGTTGTTGTAGTTGTTGTTGTTGTTGTTGTTGTTGTTGTTGTTTCATGGGGAAGATGGGAGGAGGTATGGGGAGGTCCTAAACTCACTACTGGTGCCATACGATCACATTCTGGTGCAACGAAGAGTCAGAATTAATGGAAACGAGTCCTTAACTGACATAGACTAAGAATAACTAGCAAGATGTCCGAAAGTTGTCTACGTGAGATGCGGTGGACCTGGGCACGACATTTAATGGGGGAAAAAGGGGAAGGTCGGTTCTACAGAGTGTTATTTACAGGCAATGGGACTAGGGAATGGGGGATTGGGGATAGTTGGGGAGTATTGGGGAAATAGGGGAATATTTACAAGCGGATATGGAGGCCAAATGCCACATCCGCAACATTGCACCCTTCTCTACCCTCGGGGCGTCCCGACCCGATAAATTTTTACCTATTTTAGTGTGGCACTCAGATGTAGTTCCCTCTACTATTAACTCTACCCTGAGTGCGACAGTTTTACAGATATTCACAAATGAGTAAATATGTCCCCCTGCGACGTTGCACCCTTCTCCTCACAGAAACACACCCACAGGATAACCGAATCGCGGAAAGAATTCGCAAACTAAACATACAGCCGGTAGGGAGCATTATTTACAAGACTACGCTGCTATTTACACTACGATCCAGGACCTGTTTTTGGAGGAACACATGCAGATGTTATGCATACAGAGAGCACGCATGCCAGCATCGATACACCAACCCACGAGTGCTCTGTGGCCTTACGGCCTTTAATAATGTGCAGAGCACCCCTTCCAAGCACCAAAAGCACCACCCCATCACACAGTCAGCACCATCCGGTGCACCAATAAAATGTTTAATGAATCACCGGTGGTGTCGCAGCCGGCCGATGTTCTGCCGCTGGTCTTGCCTTCGTGTAGTGCTTGGCCTTCTAGCTTCCTTAGAAAATAAAGAAAGGCGCCAACCGCGTCCATTTCCTTATTGTGGCCGTCAGGGGGCCAACTATAAGTGGTTCACCTGTTTGGCATAGGTGCCACGTTGACCCAGAGGTCCATCAATGGGTGGTGCTTGGCCGCAAAAGAACTGCGGTCCATGGTGGGCGGCCACAAACATTGCGGTCCATATGGTGTATCGATCCAGGCAGCAAGCAGCGAAAGTGCAGGCCCACAACTGCGGAGCCAGCACGTCTCTCTCCTCTCTCTCTGCCCCAAAGCCAGATCCTCGGAGGTGGGAGACAAAAGAAGCAGACAAGTGAGTAAGGTGGTAAGGGCGCAAAAGTGCACGCAATATAAGGTGATGCACACTGGGGGCACATGGGAACCAGGTGAGACAGGTACGTTCCTACCGTACGCCCCCCCCCCCACCAGGTAACCTACATTGCCCCTCCCTTACCCCTTACTGTATCCACAAAACACAACACTACCCATAAACATCTACTTTACAAATCAACAAACGTCCCTACTGTCTTCCCCGTTCCTCCCATAAACCAAATTCGTCTTCTCTCCCTCCTAACCAATCAAATTTGCCATTTTCAACTTTCATCAAAATTTGCCATCTCCAACTCAACATCATAATTTGTCATCACCAATTCATCATCAGTCCCTCCTAAGGAGGGAGAGATGGAATCACCCCAATGTCTCATCCACGTCGTGATGCGTCTCACAAATCCTCACAGCAATTCCCATTTCCTGCACACAGAACAAAGAAAACACAGGTGTGGAGTCATCATCATCACCACAGGTAAGTGGCTGCGTATGGTGCGACAGGTTCATCAATCCTAACTATTTCCTAAATGACTTTAACAACTTTACATTACCCGGGGTCTTTCTCCTGCCAAATGATTGGCCCTCTTACACTATGGGTTCTAAAAACCAATTCCCATTGACCAAACTGTGGTGCTTTTCAATTTGGGGTCTCACTCCCCCGATTCATCTCCCGGTGCCCTCGCACAATTTCTGGGCCGCGACGTGTACCTCTCCCAGCGGGTCTACCCACCTGCACACCTCCACCACTGCAGTTGCCTCCGAGCTTACCTGCTCCTTACCCTAACCTAACTACCTGGGGAAGGCCCTCTGGCGCTCTCCCCACTCGGTGCCCTCTCTGGCACTGGGCTACCCGGGTCCGTCCTCCGGATCCTCGGGCCCCACTGACACTAACGGCTCCCAGAGCCCACCTGCGGCCTCACCTGGCCGACATCCTCACAGTGGTGGAGTGCCCAACCAACTACACACACTAACAGGCTACACGCCCAGCCATTTCCACAACACTAATGCACCCATCCACAATACCATTCTGCAACCGCACCACAAATGCCAATATCCAACCACAATTTACCTGTACCCTCTACCTAACACTTACACTACCCGCCCCGGGTATCCGTGATGGGGGTCCACTCTTCCCCCATTCACACCTTCGCACCATGCACACCACTCCGTACCACTTACTCCAACTCTCTCCACACCACTCATTCTCTGCTCCATATATTCCACACACCTGTACTTGCACACCTGTGCTCTCACACCTGGTGCCACCTGCACCCTTCTCTCCCCAAGCGCATTCGCGCTGATCCACAACACTCACTACTCATACACTGCTCCACACACCTGTCCAGTTGCACACCTGTGCAATCACACCTGTTCCATTCTCACCTGTTCAATCCTCACACACACGGCACCATCTCAGCTAACTACTCCCTTCTGAAACTTGCGCTTCCCAGTCGTCCCTTTAAACTATTGCGCTCCCACGTCATTATCATCCACACTAATCTACCTGCGTCCCCACTACAGGTATCAGTCACTAACTAAACTTAACGTCACCTAATGTCATCTTCGCTAGATCCCTATCAATATCCTAACCCACCCGGGCTAGTTTTCACTGCCATACACCCCATAATCTATTGCTCCTTTGCCCCACTTGGGAAGGGTGGCAGGGATGCCACCCTTACCCACCGGGCCTATCGCTCCTCAATCCCCCAGTCCTCTGGCACTAATAAGCCCCCCTTATTCAGAGGTACTGGGTCCCGCCTCGGCATCTAAAGCCGAGGCAATCCACGGGGGCGCCTGCTCGCCGGTGTAAGGTCTTATCCGGTCGGCGTGGACGATCCGAGGGAGGGCTCGTGGCCCCATTTTGATCTTAATGACCACGTCACAGATTTGCGACAGGACGACTCCTGGGCCTTGCCAGGGGGAGGTGAGCTTTGGGCACCTTCCCTTCCGCCTCCGGGGATTAAAGAACCAAATCTTCATCCCCGGAGCGTATTGACTCCCCTGGCTCCGGTCGTCGTACCTGCGCTTCATCTTTTCCCCCGCCAGATGGAGTTGGCGGCGGGCGAAGGCATGGACTAGCTCCATGCCTTCCTCTAGGTGACGTGCGTACCCCTCCCTCGGCGGGTTAACCACTGTGTCTGGCACGGGACCGCATAGCAAGTCGGCGGGAGCCCGTAACTCCCGCCCATACATAAGCAACGCTGGACTGCATGCGGTGGCCCCGTGCTGGCTGGTTTGGTAGGCCATAAGCAAATAAGGGAGATGTTCGTCCCAGTCATCCTGACGGGTGGCTGTGAACAGTGCCAGTTGTTGTATCAATGTTCTGTTGAACCGTTCCACCATCCCGTCAGATTGTGGCCGCAAGGGCGTGGTTCTTGTTTTCCGAATTGACAGGAGACTGCACACATCTTTTAGCAATTTGCTCTCAAAATTTCGTCCCTGGTCGGTGTGCAACTCCTGTGGAATCCCATGCCGGCACACAAATCCTTCCACGAAGGCCTGCGCTACCACCCCTGCTTCTTGGTTGGGGAGGGCGTAGGCCTCCGGCCACTTGGTGAAGTAGTCCATCACAACGAGGATGTACTTATTACCTAGGCGGGTGCGGGGTAGTGGGCCTAGGATATCCATGGCCACCCGCTCTAGGGGGGCCCCCACCTGGTGTAATTGAAGGGGGGCCCTCATCCTCCGTGCTGGTCCCTTTTTGGCAGTACAGGCGTCGCATCTCCGACACCAGTCCTGTATGTCGCGCCCCATATTCACCCAATAAAACCTCCGGCGTACCTGCGATGTCGTCTTTGTCCTGCCCAAATGGCCGCCGGGGCGGGTACCATGCACCTGTTGCAATATATCGGTCTTATATTTATTTGGGACTACCACCAGCCAGGAAGTTCTATCAGAGGGAACCTCCACCCACTTGCGATACAAGATGTTATCCTTCAATTCCAGGGTCTGCCACTGAGCCCAATATGCCTTAGTTTGCGCCCCGAGGGGGGTGACCTATTCCCCCTTTGGTCTATGCCCCAATTTGACCCAATTGAACACTGGCCCCAGGACAGGATCCTCCTGCTGGGCCGTGCTCCATGCCAAAGTTCCGAATTCCTCATCTGCGGTTAGTGGCAAAATTGGCCCTCTCACCCGGGTTGCCCGGACAACGAGGGTCGGGTCCGAATCGCCCAATTGTTCCCTCTCCTCGTGTCTCGCACAAAATTTGCAGTTTTCCCCCAGACAAGGACGCCGAGAGAGTGCGTCCGCATTACCATGGGCCTTCCCGGCCCTATGGGCCACATCAAAATCGTACTGCTGCAACTTTTCCAACCACCTTGCAATTTGGCCCTCTGGTTCCTTGAACCGAAGGAGCCATTGCAAGGAGGAATGGTCAGTTCTAACCAAAAATTTCCGCCCGTACAAGTACGGGTGGAAATGGTTCATGGCAGCCAGCATAGCCAATAACTCTTTGCGAGTGACGCAATAATTTCGCTCGGGCCTACTTAAGGCCCGACTATAATAACCAATCACTCTCTCCACGCCCTCCTGTGTCTGGGACAAAACTGCGCCCAATCCTTCCTGGCTCGCATCCGTGTCCAGGGTAAATGCCCCGTTACTAGTGGGGTACGCTAGAAGGGGTGCGGATGTTAGACACCCCTTCAATTTTTGGAAGGCCTCGTGGCACTCCCGTGTCCAATTAAATCGCGTCCCCTTCTCCGTAAGCCGGTGGAGGGGACGGGCCAACTCCGCAAATTTCGCCACAAAGCGCCGGTAGTAGGAGCAGAGTCCCAAAAATCCCCGCACCTCCTTGATGGTACGTGGTGCGGGCCACTCCTCTACCGCTTTAATTTTGTCTGGGTCCGTTTTTACCCCCTCGCGGCCGATCACGTGACCTAGATAGGCCACCTCTCTTGCAAACAAAGTGCACTTACTCGGGTTCAGCTTCAACCCTGCCTGTCTGAGGCACCCGAACACCTGGTCCAAATTAGCTACTGCCTGGGGGAACGTTTGGGCATGTACCAGGACGTCATCCAGGTACACCAGGCATGATTGCCATGGCATGCCGCCTAGTACATGCTCCATCAATCTTTCAAAGGTGGCGGGGGCGTTACACAAACCAAACGGCATCACAGTAAACTGATACAGTCCCTTACCTGTGGAAAATGCCGTTTTCTCCTTCCCTGCCCTATCCATCTCCACCTGCCAATACCCACTCTTGAGGTCCAAAGTTGTGAACCAATTTGAGCCCGCAACGGCATCGAGGGTGTCATCAATCCTTGGCAGGGGATATGAGTCATTGAGTGTCACGTTGTTTAGCTGGCGATAGTCCACGCAGAACCGCGTGGTCCCATCCTTCTTTTTGACCAGCACAACAGGTGACATCCAAGGACTTCCCGAGGGCTCGATCACGCCTGCGTCGAGCATTTTTTCAACCTGCTCGTCAGCTTCCGCCCTCTTGCTCCAAGGGAGCCGTCAGGCGGCCTGACGAATAGGCCGGGCCTCACCGGTGTGGATCTGATGTTTCACCAGGCCCGTACGTCCAATATCCTCGGTGGACAGGGAGAAGAGGTCCAAATGGGACCCAACCAGTTTGTGTAAGGCCTCCCTCTGGGTACCTCCCAACTCTACGCTACTACAATTTACCATCTCGCAAATGGGATCGGGCCAATTCCTACTTCTTATTGAAGGCTCCCCCCGGGGTCGGCTCGGCTGGACGTTCTCGCCCCTCACTGTCACGACTTCCTCAACTGGGGTGCAGCCAGCTACCCTCGTGCCCCTTACTATAGTGCGTGGTTCTGTACTCATATTTATTACTCGGACGGCCACTACCGGTCCGTCCGTTTTTACAAGGGTGCGGCCCACGATTAAACCCGGTATGGACTGCGCTGCCACCGGTTCGACCAGGCCGCAGGACTCCTGCCACGTTGGGCGAGCTGCCCACCGGGCCGGCACTATCGCCTCGGCCCTTGGGGGGATGGTCACGGCCTCGGAAGCCTCCAGCTCCGCTCTCTCGGCCGTGCTCACTCCCCCTAACGGCAGCTCTTCTACTCCCACCTGCAGGATCCCCCGGCACAAGTCGATTTTACAGCCGCTGGCAGTCAACAGGTCCAACCCTATTAAACATGGGTCGCACACCTCCGCCACCCAAACATCTATCTCCCTCCTTACCGACCCTAACTTGAGGGTCACAGAACCACGCCCTATGATCGGGGCCGTTACCCCGGTAGCAAGCTGCAAACTATAATTTTGCAGGCGCTGGATCTTATCCCAGCCACCTGCGCTCGAATCAAGGACCACAGGGCTGATGATCGTGGCGCTAGCTCCTGTGTCCACTACGGCGTCTACCCCCACGCCGGCAATTTTGCATCTAATTGTCAGGCTACCGGTTCCAATTTGGCCACAATAAATGACCTGTCGCGTCAATGAGGGCTCTCCTCCATCCTCTGCTGCCGAACACCGCCCTACGTGCCCGACACCTTCTAGTTTCCCGGGGTCTGGCGGGGGGGTGTCTGGGGTCGGCTAACCCGCTCCCCCCTGGGCGGAGTTGAGGACCTCAACCGCCGGGGATCATCCCGGCGCGTGGCTCGACAGTGCCGCGCCAGGTGACCCAGACGGTTGCAAGTGTAGCACCTCACCTGGTAAGGTGCTTGTCTCCGGAATTCCAAATTTCCCCCCCTGTAGGTCCGAATTGGATTACCCGCTCGTGGTCCACCGCGGGCCACCTCCGGGGCCGCCTGCCATGGTCCAGGTCCCGCCAGGCGCTGGTCCACCAGCCTCCGGACCATGCCCGCCAGGTCAGGACCCACGTCGGGGGCGGGCCCCCTAAGGGGTCCGCCCTCCATCGGGGGTCCCACCTGGCGGACCGCCATTGCGAGACGCTCGCCCCCCCGGGCCAGGGGCCTCGCTGCTTCCCAACGGGCCGCAGCGTCAGCCGCCTGGCTCAGAGTCTGCGGGCGCCACATGGCGAGCTGTTGCCGGAGCTCAATGTCCGGAAGGGCCTGGATAAAACGGTCCAGCGCCAGGCTTTCCCGGGAATCCGCTGCCATGCTAGCATGTGCGATCCCCACTGCGCGGCGAATGTCGTGGGCAAGTTCCCCGATGGCTTCCTGGGGCTTGCGCTTTCGCAGCGCGAGCTGAGCTTTAACAAGCTCGCTCTGCTGTTCTATGCCGAATCGATTAATTAGGGCGTCGCGGAGGGCTGGCAGGGTGAGAGCACCCGCTGGTAATGCCGTCAGCACCTCCGCCGCCGCGCCGCGCAATGCGGCCACCAGGTGTACTCCACCTTCGTCCTCACCCCAACCGTTGCCCTTACACACACAGTCGAACTGCGCCAGGTACGCACGTAGATCACTCTTGCCGTCATACGGCGCGAGTGGGACCTTGTGGGACCACCTCGCATGCGAGTCATTGCCCGCCTGCCGGACCCCGTGCGTCGCCCCTTGCGGGCTCAGCGCGGGGCCGAACCGGCCGGGCCCCCACAGTACATTACCCCCAAGGGGCTCTCGTGCCTCCCCGGTCCCTCCAACAACTACCCCTGTTGGTGTCGATGCATGGGTCACACCCCCGCAACCCGCTACCCATTCCATACCACCACAACCTTGCTCACCCACACCTCGCACCTCTCGTTCCATACCCTCCGGACCAGCCATACACCTCACTCGTGGCCTCTCACGAACATCCGGGTCTATCTCGACCCCCAAGCTTATTAAATCCCCTGGCGCATCATACGCACGACCATATTGGTCACCACTTACACCGGGTCCTCTTTCTCTTCGCTTCTCCTCCATCACCTGCGAATCCCTCATCCGGTTAATGAGCACATCATCACGATCCGAACACAGACTTTGGACCAATTCTTTTACTTCCTCCTTGATCTCTTTCTTATCCTCTCTCCGTTGCTTCTTAATTTCGCTCACCCCTTCTTCCACTTCTTCTAATTTCTGCTTCACCTCCTTCATCTCTTCGTGCGCCCCTTTAAGTTCTTCCTCTAACTCCACTTTATTTTTTTCTATGTGCTCCCGCACCTCCCGCTCTTTAACCTCCATCACCTCTACCACCTTGTCCATTTTCCTCGTCAGGTCCTCATGTACCGTCTGACACTCTTTTTTAATTACCCCTACGTCCTTTTTCATCTCCTTCTGTGTCGATTTTAAACCCTCTATTACCGCTGTGTTCTTCTTTACCTGGTCCCCCAACTCCTTTTGTCCCACTGTCAGTTGTTCTACTCCCAGCGTCAACTCCTCTATACCCCCTTGCAGTTTTACAGTCCCCTTTCTCACCTCCTTCTCCATGCGCTCCTTACAGTGCCTCACCTCCTCGCGCACTCCTCCGACCTCCTCACTCACTCCTCTTCTGATCTCCTCTCCCATCACTTGCATCTCCTGCCCAGATGCCACCCTCATCTGCTCCATTTCCTCCCTGTGAGCATCCAGTTTGGTTTCTACCCCCATTCTGACCCCCTCTATCTGCTGCCCCATTTGTTTAACTTCCCTTTCCGCTTGGTCCCTCATGTCCCTCAATTTGCCTTCCATCCTGTTTTCTAACCCCTCTAACCCCTTTTGCATCCCTTCCATTTGATTCTCTTGAGCGGCCATTCTGTTTTCTACCCCCGTTAACCCATTCTTTACTTCTTTTATCCCGTTGTCTAACCCCTCAAAATTATTGTCTAACTTCCCAAATTTCTTGTCTAACTCCTCAAAATTATTGTCTAACTTCCCAAATTTCTTGTCTAACCCCTCAAAATTATTGTCTAACTTCCCAAATTTCTTGTCTAACCCCTCACCGGTACCCCTCGCTTCGTCCCTCATTACCCCCATTTGGTTTCCCATTACCCCCATTTGGCCCTCCAATCGCTCACCCTGAGCATCCATCCGGTTCCCCATTACCCCCATTTGGCCTTCCAATCGCTCACCCTGCAGGTTGAGGGACGCCTGCATTTGTACCATAAATTGCTCCATGAGGGCCTGCATTTGGGCCATCCCTCCCACTTGTGCAGCGGGTGCGGCCGCCGTAGCAATGTGCGAGGCGCCATTTTGTGCGCCCGCAACGTCGGGCGCAACGACGCTATTTTGTGCGTCTGCTACCCTCACTGCTTCGCTCTCCTTATGTCCCTCATTTTGGTCCTGGACCGACCCTGCCTCACTCTCCTCTACCGGACCCCAGCCGACTTGGTCTGCCATAGCGCGACTTTCAAAATTCGGGTTTTTATATTTTGTAAAACACAATCAAATTTCGCCGTTATAATTTCGAGCGCGGGAAACGCGCTCCGGATCGAATTCTACCTCCCAACACCAATTGTTACCCTAGTGGTACAATTGGTGTTCCAGAATTTGGGCCTAATAAATTTAGTCCCAGGTGCGAATCCGACACTCCTGACACCAATTGTTACAGACGCGGTTGTGGATGTTGGTTTACCGAGCGGTTTGGTATGACCGCGTCTGCACGTTTACCCGATTATACTCGAACGTTGGCCGAGTCGCGCTACGCTAAATCAATTGAGGAAAAGGACACAACGGCTGGGTGAAAATGACACGACACCAAGGGTTCAGTTCTCAAGACCTCCGGAGGAGGTTATAATATTGCGGAAGGTCAGATTACAGGGATGAGAGAGACAGCATAGTAAGGTAGGCACTTAATTACGGTCTTATAGTAGCCCCGACAGACGACAGATAAACAGGACAAAACTGACTCACACGGGGATTGATGGCAAGGAAAGCGGGTAGTCGATGGCTCAAGGTGC
This sequence comes from Myxine glutinosa, assembly GCF_964187855.1. Lineage (NCBI taxonomy): Eukaryota > Metazoa > Chordata > Myxini > Myxiniformes > Myxinidae > Myxine > Myxine glutinosa. The sequence goes on along the minus strand of NC_136268.1, from coordinate 103,861,184 downwards.
ACCTTGGCTCAGGGACAGAATCGACCCGGTCCGGTCCAGTAGATGCGGGGAGGTCGCTCAGCGCTCGGAGGTCGCGACTTGTCTTTTCAAGCTGGGGGCGCATCTGATCTCACATCCGGTAAGTCGCTGCGCATATCCGGCGGGGAGTGACACGCCCTCGGCTAGTTAGCTCCGCCCCAGATGGAATCGGTCCGCCCTTCTTATTGGGTGCGGGGGGGTTACCGGGCTCCGCCCTTGACGAGGAGCTGACAGTGAGCCCCTTCGTGGTAACCCCGTTGGAGCGCATGGTCAATGGCGGCTAACCAAGCCGGTGTGAGGACGCACACTCCCCGCACGCCGTTGTTGTAGTTGTTGTTGTTGTTGTTGTTGTTGTTGTTTCATGGGGAAGATGGGAGGAGGTATGGGGAGGTCCTAAACTCACTACTGGTGCCATACGATCACATTCTGGTGCAACGAAGAGTCAGAATTAATGGAAACGAGTCCTTAACTGACATAGACTAAGAATAACTAGCAAGATGTCCGAAAGTTGTCTACGTGAGATGCGGTGGACCTGGGCACGACATTTAATGGGGGAAAAAGGGGAAGGTCGGTTCTACAGAGTGTTATTTACAGGCAATGGGACTAGGGAATGGGGGATTGGGGATAGTTGGGGAGTATTGGGGAAATAGGGGAATATTTACAAGCGGATATGGAGGCCAAATGCCACATCCGCAACAATATGATAATATCATTAAATCATGTACATCGTACCTTAAATAAACCATATCTACCAGCCAGCATGACCACACCACCTACCTCTGGATCAAACTGTATTTCAAATGTTCAAACTCACCTATAACGGTTTTTTGCATGCTGCCGAATCCGAGCAACCACTGATTCCTAGCAACATTGATTTTTAGTATATTTTAATTCTTATTTAATATACTTTAGTATTGTCATGTCGGTAGGGTAAAGCAATATCTAGAGTCAGGTAGATCTGAATAGGTAACATGCTTCGACTGTCGCGATAGGGAATCTACCTTGTAATAAGTTCTGTGTGTGTAGTCCGGTTTGTCGGGTTAAGATGTCTGCTTGTGAACATATCAGGATGTTCGAGTGTTAGATAGTGTAGGGATTAAGATAAACCCCTGTGTGTCACACCTAGTAATCAAACCTTTGTCCCTTATGGCAATGCACACCAACATAAACACTTAGACAGGTCCTTAGTACAACATTAAATAATTCCCTTCCCTGACGAGGACTTCGGAAGAGAACAGGCAAGAGGCCAGTTCGGGGCACCGCCGCATGGGCCGCAGCCAGCTACACCACCGGCAGGCCTAGTCACATCGAGTAGCACAAGCTATCACCACGCTACAGGCCTGTGATTGGTCAGCACGGTAGGCGCGAACCTCCAGCCAACGAGATTGGGAGGCGCGAAGCTGGAAGGTTCGGTGGAAGGCGCTGGTTGGTGGCGCGCCAAGGCTGACGTCACCGGGGAGGTTATATGAGGGCGCGCCGAATGACATTTTCTCTCTTGCACGTCCAGCTCTCTTGCTCGAGTTCTAGCTTTTGGGTTCTTCGCTGCCTCTTGTGCATGTCCCTCCCTGGTTGTCTTGTGCTCTCTGCGCTTTTCCTCTTAGTCTTGAGAGGTCCTGGTGGTCTTGGCTCGCCATCTGTGTGGTGCTTGGCGCGGTGCTTTGGGGCCTCGTGTGCGATCGGTGCTTCTGGAGCTTGGAGTGGTGCATGGACCTCGTGGGCGGTCAACGAGGAGCCTGGAGTGGGCGTTGGCCCGGGCCTTCGCGGTGCTGTGGTGCCGGAGCGAGGGACCTCGTGGTGTGCGGGGGAGCTTGGAGATGCAAGACGACAAGACAGATAAGGACGCACCACATTCACGATTACATAACGAACGTTTTTCTTTTGGTAATCCCTTCCTGTGTCTCGTTTCTGAAGTGAGGTGTGCGGGATCCCAATTTAGGCCCTTATTTGATTACCGTCACGTTTCATTGTTTCGGGTCCGTGGAATAAATCTCTATTTTTGTACCTTCTAATCTTGTCGTTCGTGAGTTCATTAATTTCCCTGCAGGATCGAAGCTGCCATCGGTTCGCCTTCCACAGGTACGCGCTTTTGCCACAGCTTCCACTTCCCTTCTTCCTCCCGCATTTTATAGCCGAATCCGTGTTTGTTCGTCGCCTCAATTAAATCCGTTTGGTCCATCCGCGAGCCCTGGTATTAACCGAAGGGTACGCGTGACAGTATATTTAATTCTATATACAAATATGTAGATATATTATTGTAGTATATGAACCTGAAGATGTTTCCACATCTTCGTGTAGTTGTTAATTTATTCCTGCACATGTTCTGGACCCAATCAAACTCATACATGTGCAGAAACAAGTTTGCAAAGAAAGGGGCCGGATCTGAACCCATGGGTATGCCTACTGTCTGCTGGAGTATCTTGTTGCCAATTGTAAAGAAACTGTTGTTTAGAAGAAATCGAATACTTTCTTTGAGTTTACTTTTTGAAAAACTGCATGAATATTGATTATCCTTTGCAGACCAGTTTGCTCTGTTTTGATATACATTAATGTATACTTTATTACCTCCTGCAAATGCTTTATCTACCGCTCTGTCCAATGCAGTTACAAGTTTGTCATGTGTAATGTTTGTGTACAATGTGGAAAAATCAAAAGTTGAAACACACAAAACAAGAGTAAACACACACACACACACACACATACACACACACACACACACACACACACACACACACACACACACACACACACACACACACACACACACACACACACACACCTAGATACAATAATACAGAAGCTAGACAACAAAGCATCTGACAAATACCATGGAGTAGAAGAGAATCGTCAAATTTGTCATTAGAAATGCACAAAACAATTATCAAAGAATACCTGCGTAGAATTAGACTGATCATAAAAACATATCTCACCCCAAGGAACAAAATCAAACCTGTAAACCAACTAGCAGTATCATTGTTCCAGTTCAGCTGTGGAAGAGTAAACTGGCCACAAGCGGATATCAAAAACTAAATATCCAAACAGGGAAAGTCCTCACTTTCCACAAAATGTTCGACAAAAAACAATGCATCCCAAGAATGATGGTGCAAATAGAAGATGCCACACAGGAAAATGGCAACTGATATATAGTGACAAATGGGAGCATGACAAAAGAGCAGGAAAAAAAAATAAATGTGGGGATAGACAAAGAAGGATCACTGGAAGGCTAAGAAGAGGTGAGCTCAACTGGGACGGCGAAAGAATCATAATAAATGCCCATGATCAAGAATACTACACCAATGGATTTAAAAAGACTAGTAACGGTACCCGCCCTATGGGCGGGGCTTCAATTGGGAGGCCCAAATGAAAAGGCAAAATGTCAGAAATTGAAGGCTTTTTTATTTTAAACGATTCATATAAACATCCGTTAAATCATATCACACTCAAATCATCAAATCACAGTGATGTGGTTTTTTTATTGAAATTCTAAAAATACTGTTTAGATTTTGATGATTTGCGTGTGATATTTAACGGATGTTAAAATAAATCGCGCCTCCCAATTGAAGCCCCGCCCTTAGGGCGGGTAGTGTTGCTCGTCATATATAATGGCGATACTGTAGCGGTTACCGCTGGATGCACACAATCGCCTTGCACCGGCCAGAACACGGCCAGACGCGCCTCTCCCGGGCATGCCCGGACTCACTGTTCCCGGGCACACCCGAACCTCCCGGGCACGCCCGGTCTCGTCTTTCCCGGGCATGCCCGCTCTCGCCTTTCCAGGGCTCGCCCAGAGCGTCCGGGCATGCCCGCTATCGCCTTTCCAGGGCTCGCCCAGAGCGCCCGGGCACGCCCAGCCTCGACTTGCCAGGCCGCAGCCAAACACGCCCGGGCAGGTCCAGACTCGCCTTTCCAAGGCTCGCCCTTGACACCCGGGCATGCCCGGTATAGCTTTTGCCAGGCAAACTTCCCAACATAAATGTGTATATATATTGCTGCCCGATAAACGGGCTTGTCAGAATACCTGAGCTGTTTTGTTTCAATAAAGCAACTCGGACGAATTCCGTCTTTGGTCACGTCAATTCTTTCGACTCGCGTTGGAGCGCAGTTCCTTCATTGGTGACCTACCGACATGGATACGGCAGTGACGCTTAAACTGCCTACCTTCTGGGAGGCTCACGCGGCTGTTTGGTTCGCTCAGGCGGACTCTCAGTTCGCCCTGCGAGGCATCACCGCGGACGACACCCGCTTCCACCATGTTGTGGCGGCGCTCGGTTCCGCCACCGCGGCCCGCGCCTTGAGCCTCCTCGAGCACCCGCCGGCTGCTGACAAATACGATGCGCTGAAGACACTTCTCCTCGACGCTTTCGCCCTCTCACCGGCAGCACGCGCACGGCGCCTGCTCGCTCTGCCCGAGCTCGGCGAGACGCGCCCGTCAGAGCGCATGGACTATATGCTCTCGTTGCTCGGTGAGCACTCTCCGGATTTTCTGTTCCACGAGCTGTTCCTTCGCCAGCTGCCTCACCCGGTACGCCTCGCCCTGGCTGGCACATTGATCACGGATTCCCGCGCCCTCGCCAGGGAAGCCGATAAGATCTCCTCGGCGGGCCAGCACATCGGCGCGGTTACCTGGAGCCCGCCGCCGTCCGAGGCGACGCCCACGACGCCCGAGCGCCCTGCGTGGTTGGAGGCCGAACTGCCGGTGCAACTGGCGGCCGCCACGCCGCACCGCCCGCTTCCGACACGACGGCCGGGGCCTCCACCTGACCGTGCGTGGTGTTATTACCACACCAGGTTCGGACACAAGGCTCGGACGTGTCGGCCCCCGTGCACTTTCGGCAGGTCGGGAAACGGCCGGGCCGGCGTTCATTCCCAGCCATGAGCGCCGGCCACTCGGGCAACTTGCTGTTTATTCGGGACAAAGCGTCTGGGCGGCGTTTCCTGTGTGACACAGGCGCCCAACTGAGCGTCATACCCGCCTCCGAGCAGGACAGGCGGGACGCCGTTTGCGGCCCCTCTTTGGTCGCTGCTAATGGCTCGGCCATACGCACTTTCGGCCCACGCGTCGTCACCCTCTGCTTCGGCAGCCAGCGTTTTCAATGGACTTTTGTGACCGCCTGCGTCCCCATGGCTTTGCTGGGCGCCGACTTCCTCTGCGCGCACGGGCTGCTGGTCGACGTCAAACGTCGTCGCCTTGTCAATGCCGAGACCTTCAACTCCCTGGCGTGCACGATGAGCAGCTCCGCGCCGACCGAACTGGCGTGCGCCCTCCCGGCAGCGAACAAGTTCGCTCGCCTGCTCGCGGAATTCCCGGCCCTCACGCGGCCGACGTTTTCGGCCGTCACGGTGCGGCACGGGATCGAGCACCACATACCCACTACGGGCCCGCCGGTCTACGCCAGGGCCCGCCGCCTCGACCCGGCCAAGCTCGCCGTGGCGAAGGCCGAGTTCGACGCGTTGGAGCACCTCGGCATCGTGCGGCGCTCCGATAGCGCGTGGGCCTCGCCACTGCACATCATGCCAAAGCCGGGGGGTGGATGGCGCCCGTGTGGCGACTACCGCCGTCTCAACGACGCTACCACCCCCGACAGGTACCCGATCCCGCATATTCAGGACTTTTCCGCCTGTTTGGCGGGACGGGTCATCTTTTCGAAAATTGACCTGATACGGGGCTACCACCAGGTACCTGTCCGGGCGGCCGACGTCCCGAAGACGGCCGTCATCACACCGTTCCGCCTGTTCGAATTTTTGCGGATGCCGTTTGGCCTCAAGAACGCGGCCCAGGCGTTCCAGCGCTTGATGGACGGCGTGCTGCGCGACCTGCCGTTTCTTTTCGTCTATCTGGACGATATCCTCGTCGCCAGCACGTCCCGCGCCGAGCACCTCCTCCACCTCCGAACACTGTTTGGTCGCCTCAGCGAGCACGGCTTAATTGTCAACCCGGTCCAATGCCACTTCGGCGCGACGACCGTTGACTTTTTGGGCCACCGCATCACCAAGACCGGGGCCGTGCCGCTGCCGACCAAGGTCGAGGCCATCACCACGTTCCCGCATCCCCGTTCCATCAAGGCCCTCCAAGAGTTCCTCGGCATGGTGAATTTTTATCACCGATTCGTGCCCCGCGCTGCTCAGCTCATGCGGCCCCTTTACAAGGCCCTCCGGGGCAAGCCGGCCAAGCATGACATTGTTTGGTCCGCGGCCATGGACCCGGCCTTCGCCAGCGCCAAACGGGCCCTCGCCGACGCAACGCTGCTGGCTCACCCGGTGCTCAACGCGCCCATTGCCCTCACTACGGACGCCTCCAACTACGCGGTGGGCGCCGTCCATGAGCAATGGGTGGACGGGGTTTGGCAGCCACTCGCTTTTTTCAGCCGGCAACTCTGGCCGAACGAGTTAAACTACAGCACGTTCGACCGCGAGCTGCTCGGGCTATTCCTGGCCGTTCGCCATTTCCGACACCTCCTGGAGGGCCGCCCGTTCACGGCTTTCGTCGACCACAAGCCGTTGGTCTACGCAATGGCTAAGGTCACGGAGCCGTGGTCGGCCCGCCAGCAGCGCCACCTCTCCGCCGTGTCGGAGTTCACCACGGACATCTGGCACGTCGCCGGCAAAGACAACGCCGTGGCCGACTGTCTTTCTTGGGCCAGCGCGAACGCGGTCCACCTCGGCGTGGACTTCGCGCTCATGGCGGCCGACCAGACCACCGACGCCTCGGAGCAGGCACTCCGTGCGGCGGACACGGGCCTCCGCCTGGCCGACATTCCCTTCGCGGGCACCGTCCTGCTCTGCGACGTCTCCCAGGGCCAGCCTCGCTCCATCGTGCCCGTTTCCTGGCAGCGCCGCATCTTCGCCTCCATCCACGGCCTTTCTCACCCGGGCCGGAAAGCTTCTCAGAAGCTGGTGTCGGCGCGTTTCGTCTGGCACGGCCTTCGACGAAACATCCGCGACTGGGCCAACGCCTGCACGGCCTGCTAGCGGGTCAAGGTCCACCGCCACACCCAGGCCCCGCTGGCACCTTTCGCCGTGCCTGAACGGCGTTTCGACCACGTCCACGTGGACCTGGTGGGTCCCCTGCCCCCCTCGCGGGGGTTCACCCACCTGCTCACCATGGTGGACAGGACCACCAGGTGGCCGGAGGCTGTGCCCCTCACCTCCACCACCACCGCCGACGTGGCGCAGGCGTTCATCGCCACCTGGGTCGCGCGCTTCGGCGCACCAGCGGACATCTTGTCCGACCGCGGCCCACAGTTCATGTCTGAGCTTTGGGGTGCGGTCGCCCTTTCGTTGGGGGTCACGCTGCACCGCACCACGGCCTACCACCCCCAAGCCAACGGGTTGTGCGAGCGGTTTCACCGCTCCATGAAGGCCGCACTCATGGCCGGCCTTCAGGACGACGGTTGGGCCGACCGGCTGCCGTGGGTCCTTTTGGGCCTTCGCACGGCCCCCAAGGAAGACCTCCAGGCGTCCGCCGCTGAGCTCGTCTACGGCCAGCCGCTCCGCGTCCCGGGCGAATTCGTGCCCGACGCTACCAGTCCCTGGTCCGCCGCTCGCCAGCGCTCGGACCTCCAGGAGGCCGCCCGACGATTTGCCCCCGTGCCGACGTCCCGCCACGGTGGCCCCCAGTCCTACGTCCCCCCGGCGCTTCGCACAGCGGAGTACGTCTTTGTGCGTCATGACGCGCACCGGGGGCCACTCCGGCCGCCGTACGACGGGCCCTTCCGGGTCCTGCGACGGGGCGACAAGTCTTTCATCGTCGACTTCGGCGGCCGGCCGGACCGGATTTCTGTGGACCGCCTCAAACCGGCGCACATGGACGTCGACCGACCACCACGGTTGGCCCTTCCTCCGCGGCGAGGCCGCCCCCCGTCCACAGTTCCCCCCGCTCGACCACCCACCACCACGTCGGACCCCTCCCCACGACCCTCCAGGGGTCGCTTCGGCCGGGTCATCCGGACCCCCCTTAAATTGACCCTGCCGGTGCAGGTCGATTCTGGAGGGGCGTGTGTAGCGGTTACCGCTGGATGCACACAATCGCCTTGCACCGGCCAGAACACGGCCAGACGCGCCTCTCCCGGGCATGCACGGGCTCACTGTTCCCGGGCACGCCCGAACCTCCCGGGCACGCCCGGTCTCGTCTTTCCCGGGCATGCCCGCTCTCGCGTTTCCAGGGCTCGCCCAGAGCATCTGGGCATGCCCGCTATCGCCTTTTCAGGGCTCGCCCAGAGCGTCCGGGCATGCCCGCTATCGCCTTTCCAGGGCTCGCCCAGAGCGTCCGGGCATGCCCGCTATCGCCTTTCCAGGGCTCGCCCAGAGCGCCCGGGCACGACCAGCCTCGACTTGCCAGGCCGCAGCCAAACACGCCCGGGCAGGTCCAGACTCGCCTTTCCAAGGCTCGCCCTTGACACCCGAGCATGCCCGGTATAGCTTTTGCCGGGCAAACTTCCCGACATAAATGTGTATATATATATTGCTGCCCGATAAACGGGCTTGTCAGAATACCTGAGCTGTTTTGTTTCAATAAAGCAACTCGGACGAATTCCGTCTTTGGTCGCGTCAATTCTTTCGACTCGCGTTGGAGCGCAGTTCCTTCAATACAACAATTTTTACCGCTTTGCTTTGAAGAACGGGAATGAAGGGGGAGGCACGTGTTAATATGTCTGGTTGAAGGCTTTGGGTGGTGAGGGGGCTTGAAGCCAGATTTTAATCTTACAGCCGCCTTATTGGTGCTCGCTGTCACTGCGATGCCAATCGAAAGACGCCACAGAGCTGTCACATTCACAATCGCTATGTCGTATGTACTCCCGATACGTGTACCAAATTCCCGATACGTGTAACTGCACCAAATCAACAGTTAAAAGGATTTCGAGCCGATAGCTGTTACGGCCTTGGCAAGATCGATGGAGACAGCGATGTGTTAGCGTATTCACCGCCCAAATAGCTATGTGGAATTCTCTCACGTAGAGATTAAATGTCGTTTGAACTTTGGCCGAGGTCATTATTTACTTTTAATGATGTTTATATACGAATAATTATTCGTATTCGTAAAATAATTATTCGTAAAACATTATAATGTTTAATGATGTTTATATTGGTTTTGGGTCGTCCTTTCCGCATATCTCGTGGGATTGTAAGTTGGAGAGATGGCCGTGATAGCGGAAGGGGGTTGGAATTCTCTCAAGCAGGGATTCGACCCGTGTCCTTATAAAAGGTCTTTGTCCGAGGTCACCGAGTTCGATCGGTGCAGCTGTGCAGCGATCGGTGCAGCCATTTGTGCGGCACCCGGGAAAACAACATCCTCACAATGAGAACAATGAACGTTATGCGAACGCGAATGTTATGCGGGAGTCCAAACCTGAGAATGCTGGAGACCAAAGCTGAAATTGGGAAAACTAAATAGCCTATTTTACTCCTGGAGATCCCAGGATTACCCACCCAAAATATCTTTGCGATCGGTTCAACCGATTTTTGGTACCTTCAAACGGACAGACAGACAGACAGACAGACAGACGGACATTTGGTGAATTATAGTGAGATGGCGGGACTGAGCCAGACAGACAAGTGTAGATTCTGCTGGACAGAAACAGAAAGTACTAGTCACCTGCTCTTGAGATGCAAAAAACGATTATCAGAACAACTTTACACACAACAGCACAACAAAGAATGCAAAGTGATTCATTGGCAAATCTGCAAAAATTTAAACATCCCAGTACCAGAAAACGAATGGAAACACGAACCAAGGGCAATCATTGAAAATGAGCATGCTCACGTACGACATGATGGTTCCATCAAACATGAACATGGAAAACAAAGCATTGCGTCCGGACATTGTACTCAGGAACAAAAAGTAAAAGACAGCATTGATGATTGAGATATCAGCACCCAGCGATTTTGGCATAAACAACGCAGAATCAAGAAAATGACCAAATACCAGGACCTCAAGAATGAGGTCAAGATATCTTGGAAGCTGAAGAGCATCAAAATTGTACCAGTGATAATTGGAGCAACGGGAATGATAAAGAAGAATCTCACTGAGATTTTGAAAACATCCCTGGGAATATTACCACAAATGAACTACAACTGGAGGCATTCTGGGGTTTGGTGACGATTCTGAAAAAAGCCCTTGGAACAAAACTCTGAAAAAGTTGAACAGCTTGGTCCATGAACCGTGATCCCTTAACAAAGAGGAAGTGGGTACTTTGGGTCCTGGGAGGACTCAGTTCCACCTCCTGAAACCCACAAATGGAGATAACAACCAACGACAAACACACACACACACACACACACACACACACACACACACACACACACACACACACACACACACACACACACACACACACACTAAATACTGTATACGGGATCCCGCTATAACGTAGTGCCGAAATTAAGGAACAAATTAATTAAACGTTACTGTCCTAGCATGCATTTCATACTGCTCCAGGTTATTTGCATGTGTTTTTAGCTCATCTGGAACGAAGTTCAGGGGAGTTTATGCGATGGCGCGTTGTCCGTCCGTCAGTCCGTAAACACTTGAAACTTCTTCTCCGAAACCGCTGATGGGATTGTGACCAAATTTGGCGCATATAATATTTGTTGTGTTGTGACTAAAGTTTGTTCACGGCATTCAAAAAAATTGGGTCTAAGAGCGTTTACCGGGGTCAAAGTGGATCCAGGTTTGACCCCACAAATAGGAATGTGCTTTTTCCTCTGAAACTACACACACAATTTTGATGAAACCTAACCACAACCTTCACCACCCGTGATGTACCGAAGTTTGTTCACGGCATTAAAAAAAATCTGTCCCTTTGGAGGTATACGGGGGGGGGTCAAAGTGGGTCCGGGTGTGACCCCCCCCCCCAAAAAAAAGTATTTGCTTTCTTTTCTGAAACTACGCACACAATTTTGATGAAACTTGACCACAACCGTCACTACCCGTGATGTACCAAAGTTTGTTCACGGCATTAAAAAAATCTGTCGCTTTGGAGGTCTACGGGGGGTTGCCCCTCAAAATAGGTATTTGCTTTCTTCTCAGAAACGACACACACGATTTTGATGAAACTTGACCACAACTTTCATCACCCGTGATGTACCAAAATTCACGGCATTAAAAAATATCTGCCCCTTTGTGGTTCTATGGGGAGGGGGGGGGGGATGGGGGGGAGGTTGCCCCCAAAATAGGTATTTGCTTTCTTCTCAGAAACTACACACGCAATTTCGATGAAACTTTGCCACAACCTTAATCACCCTGATGTGCTCAAGGCATTAGAAAAATTGGGGTCTTCGCAGGTATATATTGGGTTGGGGGAGGGAGGATGGGATTGTGACCGTTCCATCAGATTTTGGAGTTTGCCCCCCAAAATAGGTATTTTTTTGTTTGTTTATTTAAAATCTTATGACTATGTCAGTGTGATTCTGCGTGCTGCCCTGTCTTCAACCATTGAAATTGGTTTAAAATACCCTCAGTCGGTGCAGTATACTGTTTGTTCTACCAGGTGAGCACTAGAGGTATTTCCCCTATGTTTATATACTCTACTTGTTTCATGTGCTTTTTGTTCGGCTCAAGCTTGGCTTGTTTTGGTTTGGTCCAACCACATCTCGTTGCACCACCACCTCTGAGCACAGTGATCTGGTATTTTAATTTCTGACTTGTTTTGAGCGTTGTTATTAATATTCTATCATAACATTGTCAAATTTCTATCAAATTTAGATGTAAAAGGTTTGCTGTATTCTTAAGTATGTTTCTATTATGTCTTGGGGCTAAAATATTTTCCATAGGAGCACATCTCCAATGATATAATAGAGGTGAATGGGAAAATAGGGTTCAATATACTAAATTTCGCTTTATGTGCAACTTTTCAAGAATGTATATACAGTACTCTGTTAATAGAGGAATGATGTACACTCTAATCTTTTTCTTTCTCCCACCAAAACGCCACAACCTCAATATGTCTAAAAACATTAAAGTTAAGTTAAAAGGTTACGCTGGTCGGGATCAACCCATGCAGAACAGTTCAAGTTCTTTAAACCACCGAAACTATCAACAGATCGAGATACACCAAACAAACAATTAATTTTTTATTGAAACACTCATTGTGAAATGATCGTAATATTACGTAAAACCCTTGATTGTGTAGCTCTATTGCCATCTGGTGGTTAGGCCTTGGACCTGATGAATTAAGGGTTTCATTTTTGAATCAGAGGGAATGGAATCGTGATGTTCCTGTCTTTAAAGGGACACAATCATGAAATGTTTCGAAGAGATATGTTTTAGAGGATGATCTGCGTTTCATCACAAGTTATTCTAACTTTCATGATGCTGATGTATCAAGCTTTTATCTGTTCAAATTGTCGAGAAATTTGCCCACAGAACTAAGAAGTTTTTTTTTTGCATCGCTGACCCACGAAAATATCGTCAACGATCGTGTGCTTTGTGGTTGAAAAACCTAAGAACAACGAAATTCAACATCAAAACGTACAGTGCATTCAGAAAGTATTCAGACCCCTTCACTTTTTTCACATTTTGTTATGTTGCAGCCTAATGATGAAATAGTTTAAATTCATTTTTTCCCTCATCAATCTACACTCAATACCCCATCATGACAAAGACAAAATAGGGTTTTAGAAAGTTTTGCAAATTTATTAAAAAGAAAAAACTGAAATATCACATTGACATAAGTATTCATACCCTTTGCTATGACACTTGAAATTTAGCTCAGGTGCCTCCCATTTCTCTTGATCATCTTTGAGATGTTTCTACACCTTGATTGGAGTCCACCTGTGGTAAATTCAATCGATTGGACATGATTTGGAAAGGCACACACCTGTCTATATAAGGTCTCACAGCTGACAATGCATATCAGAGCAAAAACGAAGACATGAGGTCAAAGGAACTTCCTGCAGAGCTCAGAGACAGGATTGTGTCGAGGCACAGATTTGGGGAAGCCTACAAAAAAAAAATTCTGCTGCATTGAAGGTTCCCAAGACCACAGTGGCCTCCATAATTCTTAAATGGAAGAATCCTAGAGCTGGCCGCCCTCTTCCTAGAGCTTCTCTTCCTAGAGAAGAATCTCTTCCTAGAGCTGGCCGCCCGGCAAAACTGAGTGTTATGGATTCATCACTTCCGTTGTTGTGGTTTTCATCCACTTGAAACATTTCTGGTTCCATGTATTATTATTATTGTGGTTTGAGGGAAATGACGGTTATTGTTGTCAAGGGGTAAAAAGGTTAATGTTTTAAGTGAAACCGGAACCGAAGAGCGGAACAATGTGGATTCAGAAGGTGGAATTTTCGGTTAGAAGTGAATGAGGCAAGAGGAAGAGAGAGATAAAGACGTGTAGGAATAGTTTAGAAGAGAAGAGGGCCAGGTCCGCAAGAGGAACGGACGTACGACACGACGTTAGGCGACGCCGGGAACGTGCAGAGAAGAAGAAGTATAAGAAGAAGAATATTTAGCAGAGATGAGGGAGGATAAGAAGAAGTATAAGAAGAAGAAGATTTAGAAGAGAAGAGGTAGTATAAGAAGAAGGACAATAATAATAATAAGATTTAGCAGAGAAGAAGAAGTAGAAGAAGAAGTATAATAAGAAGCAGAAATGTAAGAGGAAGAATTAGCAGAGAAGAGGATGTATAAGAAGTATAAGACGAAGAGGAGGAAGAAGCTTTAGCAGTGGACGGGCGTAGAACGACTTTATCGCTTCCGGCACGGGGGGGGGGGGGGGGGGGGGGGGGGGTCGGGGTGCGGGGCTCGTTTCGGAACGTCGTCTGGGCGGGGTTTTTTTTGGCATTTGTATGTAAAAGGGGAAGAAAGAAGAAAAAGCAGATGAAGCCGTGGTGCTGATTGACTGGTCATGGAAGATTGACCTGTCGTGGAAGATAGACCTGTCGCGGAAGATTGACCTGTCGTGGAAGATTGACCTGTTGTGGAAGATTGACCTGGCTTAGAAGATTGACCTGTCGTGGAAGGTTGACCTGTCATGGAAGATTGACCTGTCGTGGAAGATTGACCTGTCACGGAAGATTGACCTGTCGTGGAAGATTGACCTGTCGCGGAAGATTGACCTGTCGCGGAAGATTGACCTGTCGTGGAAGATTGACCTGTCGTGGAAGATTGACCTGTCGTGGAAGATTGACCTGTCGTGGAAGATGGACCTGTCGTGGAAGATTGACCGGTCGTGGAAGATTGACCAGTCGTGGAAGATTGACCTGTCGTGGAAGATTGACCTGTCGTGGAAGATGGACCTGTCGTGGAAGATTGACCTGTCGTGGAAGATTGACCAGTCGTGGAAGATGGACCTGTCGTGGAAGACGGACCTGTCATGGAAGACTGACCTGTCGTGGAAGACTGACCTGTCGTGGAAGATTGACCTGTCGTGGAAGATGGACCTGTCGTGGAAGATGGACCTGTCATGGAAGATTGACCTGTCGTGGAAGATGGACCTGTCGTGGAAGATTGACCGGTCGTGGAAGATTGACCGGTCGTGGAAGATTGACCTGTCGTGGAAGATTGACCTGTCGTGGAGGATTGACCTGTCGTGGAAGATTGACCTGTCATGGAAGATTGACCTGTCGTGGAAGATGGACCTGTCGTGGAAGATTGACCGGTCGTGGAAGATTGACCAGTCGTGGAAGATTGACCTGTCGTGGAAGATTGACCTGTCGTGGAAGATGGACCTGTCGTGGAAGATTGACCTGTCGTGGAAGATTGACCAGTCGTGGAAGATGGACCTGTCGTGGAAGACGGACCTGTCATGGAAGACTGACCTGTCGTGGAAGATTGACCTGTCGTGGAAGATTGACCTGTCGTGGAAGATGGACCTGTCGTGGAAGATGGACCTGTCATGGAAGATGGACCTGTCGTGGAAGATTGACCTGTCGTGGAAGATTGACCTGTCGTGGAAGATTGACCTGTCGTGGAAGATTGACCTGTCGTGGAAGATTGACCTGTCGTGGAGGATTGACCTGTCGTGGAGGATGGACCTGTCGTGGAAGATTGACCTGTCGTGGAAGATTGACCTGTCGTGGAAGATTGACCGGTCGTGGAAGACTGACCGGTCGTGGAAGACTGACCGGTCGTGGAAGACTGACCTGTCGTGGAAGACTGACCTGTCGTGGAAGACTGACCTGTCGTGGAAGATTGACCTGTCGTAGAAGATTGACCGGTTGTGGAAGATTGACCTGTCGTGGAAGATTGACCTGTTACGGGGTTAGCAGTGCGAGTCTCTAGTTTTTCTAGTGCAAACCTCATGTTTTGGTTTTGTTTGGATGTCAGGGTGCGTGGCGTACATAGAGCCTAGCGGCTCTGAAAGCGCCATTAAAGTTTAAAAAGAAGAAGAAGAAACCGAAACCGGACGATGACGAAGCGGAGACCGAAGGCGAAGAAAAGGGGACGTAGCGAGAGGTCGGACAAGAAAGCCGAGTTGCTCCGGGTTCTGAAGCGAATGTTGGCGAGCAAGAGTCCCTAGCGAACTTTCGGGTTTCCGGGAAAGGAATTCCTGCGACCGAGTTGTCATCGATGTGACCGATTAACCTGCACGTCAGGTTTTGCTATTGATTCAGGAGAGAATCATCGCCGTGCTGGTGCGCCACGAGACCAGGCCGTCGGCCATTTTGACTCGCGCAGGACTTGCGCTTCGCTCGCGGTTTCGTTTCTTTTCGAACATTTTCACCGCATTCAGACGTCGATCTGGGGCGTGTGTGTGACGTGGCTTTTTGAAGGCTAATTCGTCCATACCCGAGGGTGTGATCTCAGTCGCCTGTAGGGCGCCTTTGGATTTCCCAGTCGCCTTGAGGGCGCCCTTGTACAGCTTCGGCTGTGTGACTGTTCTTGCCATCCGCACGGGATTCTGGTCTCGATTGGACCTCGTTCTAGCGATCGCTGGAGCGAATCAACTGTGGCTTGAAGCCGGGAATAAGAGACATTGGGGAATGTTCTGGTTTCACTCACTTGGAGCACAGTGAGTTATCTATATATATAAAACAGTTTGTGTGTGTAATGTTACCGATAGACTCCGAAACGGAGAGGCTCACGTGCTTGATATTTGGCATAGACATGGCCATTGAGCCTGGGACGAACATGGCTGAGACCATATTTGACGAGATCCATATTTTTTATTCATATTTACCTGAGCGCATTTCAGCGAAGTACCCGCTAAATCTCAGCCAGTGCGAGCAGCTCGCTGATTCGCTCAGAGCGATCACGTGATGTTCCATCCCGTCACGTCACACGTTTGCACGTGATTCAGGTCGAAAAGCCATTGCGTTTTTTCACCTTTATGCGACCGTGTTTTGTGTCGATTTTGTGCGATATGAATTAAATTTTAATTCATATTTCGTGTTTACGAATTCGAATACGAAGGATTTCCCTTTCCCCTTTCGATTTCGAATACGAATGGAATACGAGCTTGAGTCGAGAGGGCGAATGTCCGGGTCGGGAATGTACGGGTCTCCCCTCCCCCACCCGGCAATGCCGGGTACTTCTGCTAGGATCACGTGATGTTCCAACTTTGCCGCCATAATCTCACAGTTATGCGTTCGCACGTAATTCAGTTTTTTCACATTTCAGCGAGGAACATTGCCATTCACACCACATAGGTTTTTTTTCACTTTCATCTGATATTTGTGATTTATTTCAAACAAACTGTATTTCCCATCTACACGGCCATGTATTCCTATTAACGTTATGTAAAGTACATAAATTGTGTGGATTACATCATTTCTGGATGTGATCAATTGCCAGTAACCATCTATATCCCTCCCCTCCCCTTCCCTTCTCCCCCTACCCTTCCCCCTCCCTTCCCCCTCCCCATCCCCCCTCCCCTCCCCCTCCTCCCCTCCCCCTCCCCCTCCCCTCCCCCTCCCCATCCCCCCTCCCCTCCCCCTCCTCCCCTCCCCCTCCCCCTCCCCTCCCCCTGCCCCTCCCCCTCCCCTCCCTCCTCCCCCTGCCTCCCCCTCCTCCCCCTCCCTCCCCCTCCCTCCTGCTCCCCCTCCCTTTCCCCCCTCCCCCTCCCCCTCCCCCTACCCTTCCCCCTCCCTTCTCCCTCCACCCTACCCTCTCCCCTTCCCCCCTCCCCTTTCCCCTCCTCTCCCCCTCCCCTCCCCTCCCCCTCCCTTTCCCCCATGCCCCTCCCTTTCCCCCTACCCCTTCCTTTCTGCCCTACCCCTTCCCATCCCCCTCCCTTTCCCCCATGCTCCTCCCTTTCCCCCCTACCGCTTCCTTTCCCCCCTACCCCTTCCTTTCTGTCCTACCCCTTCCCCACCCCTCCCCCCTCCCCCTCCCCTCCCTCCCTCCCCTCGCCCTCCACCCACCCCTCCACCTCCCCCACCCCTCCACCTCCCCCACCCCTCCACCTCCCCCACCCCCTCCACCTCCCCCACCCCTCCACCTCCCCCACCCCCTCCACCTCCCACTCCTCCCTCCCCCCACCCTCACACTCCTCCCTCCCCCCACCCTCCCACTCCTCTCCCCCTCCCATCCCTCCCCCTCCCCTCCCCCCTCTCCTCCCCCCTCCCCCCTCTCCTCCCCACTCCCCCCTCCCCCCTCCTCCCCCTTCCCCTATTTACAAATTCGTCTCTACGTCTTGTCTCCCATATCCCCCTCTATCTCCGAATTCGTCTCCCAATCACTCCCAGGAAGGAAGGAATGGAACAAACACAATGTCACTCATTACGTCATGATGCGTCTTACACTCAAACAGTTCACTTGGTCCTGGTGTGGAGCTTCGTCCTCCTGGTGAAATGCTGTGGATGGCGCGAAGGGGGTTTCTCAATTCCTAACTACTCTAATGACTTTAACTCATTTAAACTACCCGGGGTCATACTCTGCCAATCGGCCATCTTTAAACTATGTGGTTCTAAGAACCGAATTCCCATTGCCCACCCTGTGATGCCATCCAAATTTGAGTCTCACTCCCTCAAATTTTCATACTGTTCCCTTGCACAATTTCGGGGCTGGGTCGTGTGGCTCCACTAGCAGGTCTACCTATCTGCGCACCTCCGCCACTGAAGTCGCCACCCGAGCTTACCTGCTCCTGCGACTAACTAACTGGGGAAGGCCCCTCCTGGCACTTTACCCCCTGATGCCCAACTTGGTATTGGGCAACCCGGTCCTTCCTTTGGATCCTCGGGCCCCACTCAACAACTCACAACTACCCTACCTGGCTCCCAGAGCACACCTGCGGCCTCACCTGGCCGACAAACTGCCAGTGGCGGAGTGCCCCAATAACCATGCGCACCAATTAAACCACATGCCCAGCCATTCCATATACTCATGCACCCTCCAAAGCACTACTTGGCCACTACCTGCACCACAGGTGTCAATATCCATACAAATTTTGCCGAAGCCCTCTACCTGGCTTTACACAACCCCCCCCAGGCTTTCGCGAATGGGTTCCCCCCCAGGTTCCCCCCCAGTTTCCCCCCAGGCTCTTCCCCCATTCACTCCTTCGCACCATGCATTCCACACCTTTTATTCCCACACCAAGCATTCCACACCTTTTATCTCACACACATCTTGTCTCGCACACCTCTTGCTCTCACTCCTCAAACCAATTCCTTTTATCTCCAACAATTCCTCACACACACAGCATCATCTATCTAACTGCTTTTCCCCTAAAACTCGTTCTTCCCCGTCATCCCATTAAACTAAGCACTCCCTTTGTCATGAACATCCATCTAAACTATCTATGTCCCCACTATAGTTCAGATGTCACTACTTAAATCTCATGTCTTCTACAGTCTTCTAATTCCCTATCAATTATCCTAGCCCTCCCTCGGCTAGCTTCGGTGCCCCATGGAGGTAACCATCGCTGCCCCCCCCCCCCCATTTGCCTGTCACTGCCATCCCCCTAATCTAATGCTCATGGGCCCTGATCGTGTGAGGAATGGTAAAACTACCATTCCCCCACATAGGGTACACTATTTCCATCAGTCCGCTACACTTGAGCCTCTCCGTGTGGGAATACGTCGTCATCACAGCTCGGCTTCGAAAGGCGGTTGGTTTTTTGTCTCCTGTAGGTTGGGTCCGTCCGGCATTTTCGATCCAGGGGAGGAGGCATGAACGGGCCGAGGTTCAGGGCCGCATCTCTGCGCGGGGCCTCGCGGTCCCACGCCCGATGGCCCAACCGCGAACGGTCGGAGTACCGCACCCGCAAAGGTGCGTGGCTCCGAAATCTCCTACCTCCCCTTGAACCTTGCCAATTGCCTTTGCCGCCACGGCGTGGCACCAACCATACAGGGCGGGGTCCGGCATGAATCGTGCACGTCGGTCCTTGTGACATGGCCGTGGCAGCGATCCCCGCCGGTCCCTGCCGCACACAACTCACCGAGGGCTCAAGTCGGCTATCCGTCGCGCTAAACGCTGCCCTGGTCGGTGTCGATGCTTGAGCCGCGTTCTCACACCTCGCGACCCACTCCGCAC
The DNA here is from genome assembly GCF_964187855.1 of Myxine glutinosa. Lineage (NCBI taxonomy): Eukaryota > Metazoa > Chordata > Myxini > Myxiniformes > Myxinidae > Myxine > Myxine glutinosa. Next base: position 103,841,761 of record NC_136268.1, on the reverse strand, counting down.
TCGCACACCAAGGCGTCCCCACGCCTTCCATACATTCTGTTACACACTCTCCTTCCACATCCTCTGGTGTGCATTCTCCCTCACACACCGTACTCGCACCTGCACACCTAGGCGCACTCATACCTTCCACACAATTCAGTACGCACTCTTCTTCTACGCACTCTTCTACCGCACACTCTAACACCCCTGGGTGTGCACTCCTGCACACTCTCTACAACACGCTCTGGTGTGCACTCCTGCACACTCCCTGTTACTCACTCTCCCCGCACACAGTCTGTAACACCCATGGGTGTGCACTCTCCCATTGCACACCCAATCCTCGCACACTTTTTTTCCCCACTCTCGGGTGTGCACTCCTTCACACACTCTGTAACACACTCTCCTGTTACACTCTCTTCCCGCACACATTCCGTCATACACTTTTCACGCACACGCTCACGCTCCGGTGCACACTTTTCTCTCACACTTGCACCAGTCGCCCTCGTACACCGCACAATGGACCTTCCACGACCTCCCGGGTTTCGTTTCTCTCCCAAGCGCGCCAAAACCCTTTTCGCACCAACCACATTCGCGCCATTAATTCTACTCACCTTGGGGACCTTCTTTCCTGCCAACACCTGCAAACTTTTGATTTTGTTAGCAAGCCTGACATCACGATGCAAATACCAACTTTGGGTGCATTCCATCTCCTTCTCCCGTGATATATTTACTGACTCTGCCATCTCTTCGGCCCCAATTGTTTCTGCAATTTCCATTACTTTGACTCCAATTATTTCTTTTTCTACCTCGACTGTCGGCGCCCATAAAATTTCTTTTTCCAATTCGCCGATCGTCAGTTCTTCTACACTCCGTGTCGCTTTTTATATAGCCCCCGTCAATTTGGTTGCGCTCTGCCCAAGCTCGCTCTCCACGCACTCCTCACACCACATCACCTCGTCGTGTCCCATTGCGACCTCCTCGCCCAACCCACGCCTTATGTCCTCCCCCATTGTGTCCATGTTGCACCTGAATTCCTCCCTTATCTTTTCCTGTCACACCTCCTTTTTTCCATGTTTTCATCCCTCTTGACCATATATGCCCTCATTTCAGCCATAAATAATTGCAAGTCCTTAGAACTCACTTGCACAACAGGTTTGGCCTTCGCCGCCACGTGCGAGGCGCGGCCATTGTCTTTGCCAGCTGCCGCACCATTTTCTGCTTCCTCCACTACCAACTGTCTTTCTTGGCCCTGAGTCATCAATTCTACCTTATCTACCCCCACCGGCATTCGACCGCCTTGACTAGTGTTGGAGAATTATTAACAATTACTGGTGTTATGTTAGTAAAACTTCAAGAGACTCGGTTTAGCAAAATCAATGTTTTATTCACTTTAGAGAATTTGTTGTATACTAAGCCGAGATCTTTAATGAGTCTGTTCCAGAGTTTGTTGACGCTTGTTTGGTCGGTCTTTTGAAGCTCGTTCAGTAGGTCTTTCTGAAGCTCGTTCAGTTGTTGACAATCTCCAGTTGGTTGATCAGTTTCAACTGGTCTTCAGTTTTCACTCCTCTTCAGTTCACTGTCCCAGTCCACTCTTCTCTGCTCTCCTCGCAACTTTCTCCTGGTTTTAAAGCCCCAAACTCCTTTGATGTTGCAGAGCATGCAGGGTGTTCCTTATCCAAAAAACCTTATATGGCTTTCTTGGCCAGCAAATACTTATTTCTGTTCAAGAGGTCAAATACTCTGACCTGCAGAAGAAGAATTTGCAGCGTGTGCGCAGTGCCCTGAACAGAGGCTATTAATGATCGACAGGTGGCGGTCCGAGAGCGTTACACATTCTTGTCTGAAATTAACTCTCCTGACCACATGTTAATGCTAGTTCTATGCTCTTTTGCTCATTCGTAAAGTAAAACATAATTCCACTTTAAACAAGATTACATTGATATATATTCTAACAATATTGTCAATATGAATATTTATTCCCTGACAATCCCCAGTTTTTCTTTTATGTTTATATTAACCATTAATCTAAACATTACCACATTAAATATTCATACCACTAATCTGGTAATTCAATTTCCTAAGGCATACACCGTCATTCTGGAAGAATTTTGATCACAATGCATTTCCTTGTTCATTGACTCTTTCTATGTTGATAATTCAATTCAACTCATTTGCATAAAGATCACAAAACATTTCACCTTTACCAAAACGCAATAATTTCAGTTCATCAAAATAATGAAGCATCTGCAACATTTGGCAAAATATTTGCCTTTAATCAAATATTGACTTTCTTTGTTTGAAAAAAGGGGCGGATCACTTGTATTTGGAATTTCAGCATAAAACATTTTCTCCTGTTGTCTTCATCACACCTTCACTATTTGCATAGGATTTTCTGCTGTTGTGATAGCTGGGTAGAGTCAAAGACTGACCCTGCTCTCCATGCAGCATCCTTGCCACTCTTGCTGTGAGCCATAGTAGATTTGAACAAGGCCTCCATCCAGTTGTAGTTGACTTGCCTCCTCACTAATCGTGAGCATGGAGCAAGTATTGATGTGATGTTGATTTGTCAACAAGATGTGGAGCAGGGATGCCGGATGCATCCGCAATGATGATGTTGGGACCATGGTACTCAGTTGTCCATGGTCCATACCAGGAGCACACAGCAGAATCGTGCACAGCTGTTGTGAAGGAAAAGGCAGTCGTTCGCTTGCAGCTCCATGCTGGCTCCCCGGAAGTTGGTGAAGTAATGACACACGTCACCGTATCCCGTAAACGTTGCAGGTAAAATATCGTCGTCCTGCAATTGCTGATGTGATGACTGTTCGAGGTATTTGAACACAAGTAAGTGATCGCCCTTTTCCATATGTTGCAGTGTGACCCAGACAAATGGTCACATAATTTTCCCTTGGTGAAGGTAAACATCCATCTTCCAAAGGAGCATTTCTTCATCATTCTTTGAGAAAGAGGGTGTATGCCAAGATTAACTTCATTTTCACAAATTTTCCTTTTTCAAACTTCTTCCCAGATGTCGTTATCACTCCATTTGGGATGTGGTCTTGTCTTTCCTTTACTTAGCCACATTTATATCTGCTCTCCACACAGATTGAATCAGATGGGGTACATTGTAACATGAAATCACTATATTTTAGAACAACTCCACACGAATAATATTCAACTCAGACATGTGTTTTACACTACTAAAACTAAGAATAGCATCCACAATTGCTTTCAGGTTCATATAATTCAAAAAATTAAACACATGCAGGTATTGTGACTCAACTCAAAGAAAATAAATGCATTAATAATGATTATATGATTTAAATCACAAACAGGAATATCTAATTCCCAACAATTCTTGCAAACAAGCAAACTATGCCTAATATGTTATTAGCATAGTCCTCCCCGCTTTTTTTTTCTTTAACAGTGTTACTTGTGGTGATATGAGTTCATCGATCGTGTAAAACGGACATAGTGCACAACAAGTTGTTATGCCCTCATTTATGTCAATGACATTCAACATTATATACCAAACTAACAAACTTCTTAAAATGTGACTAAAGAAAAATCCCTTAATATGTAACATAAATCTGATTATTTGCCTTATCCAGATGCCCCTATCTCCCGGGGTCCATAATTATTTCTATTGTTACCAACTTCCTATGATCTGTGAATTCGTTCCAAAATACCACAACATAGGTTTTAACAAAGCTCTACCAAACTATTTCCAATGTGAACTCAAAATACTAGTAAAACAATCAATTTCAAAGAATTAACTTCAAAGGGTCAGCAAATTCATTGTATAACCAGATCTAATTTTCCCATCCAATAGTTTGCCTTGACACATGTCATATTATAACATTTTAATAAACCTTCAGAAATGTTGCCCATCGCAACAACTTCCCTTTTACAAATAGCCATGTGTAAATTACGTATTGAACGACAATTTTTTCTCTCAATGTGTTTGGCCTAAATGGCCGCAAAAGTGGCTGCCAACATGCAGTACCTTTTTTATCTACCAAGTAAGTGCGCGTCGACATAAGACCTCTACCAAATGTTGTTTGTAAAAACAAATCTGGGATTTCTAATTACATGGATGCACACTCTCAGGACATTGCAGGCTGCTGTTATCAATCCATTACGATAAAATAATTTCTTTACCCACAATCAAATAAGTAACACAAATTGAGGATATTATCCCTATCACATTCATTTATAAATTCATTTGGTTCGAATTCTCTCTTCTCCCACCGCTATAAGGAAGAGCAGTAGCTCTTATAAGTCTTTGTAATATCTCATTAAATTTACCCAGCATTGAAGAATTTATTTACTATCCATTTCCCTTCTGTTTACCAGTAACTTTGTTTAAACTGCATAACTTAATTTGATAAATCCCATGTGTACAGCTACCACTTATTGAAACCCCTACTTTTGTAGAAAATATCCAAATACGTGGTTGTATATTCCCTTAAAAGTTGTTCCTCCATTGTCTATGCAACTTAATGAATACTACTGACACCAGTATGCCAATATAGGTGTGGCAGATTAACAAAATATGTTGCAGGTACACGTAACATCGTGTTCTGAGTGTAAAAACATAACAGCACGTTCACGTCTGCCCCTTGGTTTTAAGATTCACAATGCATTTCGTTATAAAACTCACAATAGTTCAATTCAACAAATTGTCTTTACTATCTGCCCATATCATCTATGCCTAAGAAACATCCATACATACAGCACAATTTATATGCTGATAAAAGTCAAGTTTATATTTGTCAAAAATCTGTGAGCAGAGTACTCTGGGAAGTCAGTGTATGACCTCTTCCAAATTTGACTAATTTTGTACTCCCTCATTTTTTATGAAGCTCATATCCATAAATAGCTGTTATTTTCATATGAATTCTATCAAAAATGGAATCCCAAGATTACTCACAATTTTACTATTAATTAATGGCTCCTCATAACCCAGCACATCAAATCCGTATATTCCATCGCCCTTGACAAAAGAGATAATGTTCATAATCAAATTATATTCCTATTTTATTTTACGAATTTTCTGACTATTCTTATAAGATTGACACACAAAACAAAAAACATTGACACACAAACATACACAAACCCAAGCATTATGTATATTTGCTTGCATTTGAACCATCATTAACAGATCAAGATGGGTGTCAATTGCATTTCAATTTTGTAAAATTTATCCTTTAATTTTAGAAACGCTAATACACAAATAGACAAAAAGTTTTTTTTTTTTTTTAGAAAACCCCTATAATGTCACATTGAAATTACCCTTTTTTGGTCCTACAATAATTTATCCAAATTGTACAAATTTACAAATTTTACAAATTTTACAACACCTCTTCCTTACAGAACTGCAACTTATCTCTCGAGGCCTTGTGGCCTTTGTCTGCCAACGCTGTCAGTAGCACAACAGTGTCCTGCTCACATGCTTCCTTTGAAGTCGAGCATATGAGAAGGTCATCAACATATTGTACCATCACTGAACCCCCAGGAAATTCAACATCGCTGAGGTCTTCATGTAGAGCACGTGAAAACAAAGTTGGGCTCTCCGTGTACCCTTGTGGTAACACAGTCCAGGTAAACTGTAAATTTTCGTACGTGAATGCGAAAAGATAACGCGAATCCACATGAATGGGTACACTGAAGAACGCTGAACATAAGTCCACCACAGAATAAAACTTCGTGTTGCATGGAATACTTGACAGTACAGTGATCGGGTTAGGGACCACTGGATAGGCTGGGATGACACAATCATTAATTGCTCGAAGATCTTGAACAAATCTCCAAGTAGTCTTGCCTGGCTTCTTCACAGGTAAAATAGGAGTGTTGCACATGCTCACAGTGCGAACTATAACTCCCTGTTCCACCAATGATCGAATCACTGGTGCAATACCAGCTTTTGCCTCTGGTCTCAATGGATATTGGCGCTTTCTAGGCAATGGCTTAGAATCATCTACTGTGATCCTTACAGGTGCAATACTCTTGATTCGTCCCACATCATTTGGATGCGTTGTCCACAAGCATATTGGTATTTGATCGAGTGGGTCCTGGTCACCGTCAGCGTCAGAGCTGAGTAGGTATACCCCAATATCGTCAGTATCATTCGATTCAACAATCATGTTGAAGGTTGTAGAAAGCACCTGCTGTCCGAGCTGCCAACAAAATCCATCTCCATCTAAGTCATAGAGTGGGGCGCTTTGAATTTCGCCCATGTATCCCCTGTTGTTACACTCTTTCAGAGTTGCAATCATTATTCCAACATCTTTTGCTTCGTACCCTTGTGCCACCGCTAAGGTGACGTGTGGGGTTGTTGTTTCGGGTTGATTCCACAGGAGTTGTTGGTCTGGCGTCAAAGACACTGACATCCCAACTCCCTGTCGTCCCACCCACAATGACGTCAGATGTATATCATACTTGGTGTGCAGGTATTTAAAAACCCGCTCTGCATAGGACCCCTCTTCTCCTGTAGCATCATAACATGTTGTACAGTGAAGATCAGTTTGCCATGTCAGAAAGTCCATCAAAAAATTATCTAACCATTCCTGTACTTCGGGCATTTCATCCTTCAGTGTCATAAAACTAACACACAAAAGTTCCGCCATGATTGTATCATCGATATCCCATCGATGTGTTGTTGGTCTTGTCAGGCCATCTAGTACCTTAGAAATAAAGTCGTGGGAGTGTTCTGGCATTTCTAGATACACTCCGTTTTCATTACAGATGACAGTGCAATTCAATTTACACAATAAATCTCTTCCCATCAAATTTACTGGAACGCCAGATGCCACAAGAAAGGCATGTTGTGCAGTCAATGGACCAAATTGGACACGCAATTCTTCCGTGACTGGCGTGTGTATGGGAACTCCTGACACTCCAACCACCTTCGTATAGTATTTGGACAATGGTATATCGGGGAAATCTGCTTGTCGTAACGTGGAACGCGTAGCTCCCGTATCGACGAGAAAGGGTGCCTTGCGTCCACCTACTGTCAAATTAACACTTGGTTCCTGTGCAGCCGACCCTGAGATTAAAGGAAGCGCTGCCACTTGGTCATTGTGGTCTAGTCAACAGGGTGTGGCAGACCATTTAGTCTGCTGAGGTCCTCCCTGAATTGGGGCATTCCTCAATAGAACCCTATTTGTTGATGGAGGCGGTGGTAACTGGTAGTATCCCTGTTCTTGGTTGTTCTTCCGAAATTGTCTTTGATATGGGCATCGCCTTATCCAATGTCCCATTTCTCCACAATTGAAACATCGGCGTCTATCATTGGCTGGTCTGTCCACCTGTGCACTTGTATTTCTGGGCTGCATCTCTTGGTTTCTGGGTTGCCACTCCACTCTCTGGTTATTTCCTACTGCATTGTTGCGTTGTTGCCCAGAAAACCTATTGCGTTGATTCGTAGTCATCAGGGCTTGAGTCTGTAGTTGCATCAATTTCTCGGCATTTACAGCACTATTCCTGGCTTGAATCCGCTGATGATGCAAGGCGTAATTCAATATTTCTTGCATTGGCTTGCCTTCCCAAGCAATACATTGTCTTTCCACTTCACTCTTCAATTTGGGCAATAGACCATTAATAAAAAGGGGTTTTAAGGCATTGTCAATTTGTGCCCGGTCTATGCCTGAATATAGTCGGAAAACATCTCGCAATCTGTCCAAATAATCGCTAGCATCTTCGCCTGTTTTCTGCTTGCATGTAACCACTTTGTTCCAATCCGTCACTGGTGGCAATTTTTTTTATGGCCTCTATCAAGTTATTGATCTGTGCCGTTCTAGCCTCCGTGGGCATGTCCACCTGTCCATCTTCCGTATTTACCCAGTTGGCCTCACGCATTAAGTTCCTCAAAGTGGTGGTATTAGGAATTAACCATTTTTAAAGTATTTCCATGTCTCTTGCAGTGGGCAACTGAGTTTCCACAATTAACCGCAGTTCCTCCGCAAATTGAAGTGGATCTGTTTTGATTGATGGCATACTACTCTGCAATGCCTTCAATTGATGTACCTGCCATGGTCTATACATCAGATCTGGATGTTGCTGATTTGCCCCTGGAAATTGCCGCTGAGGAAAATTCATAACACCACATTGCTCAAACCCTCCTTGTGAGAGAGTCAACTTTTGATCATTCATTAGCCAATCACATTGATCGTTAGATTGATTGGCATTTATCACACGACCCTTACTCCTTGTATGGTGAAATGGAGAGCATGATAAAGATATAGCAGCTGGTTGCATCGTTTGCCCACTTTGAGTCGGTTCCTGTGCCCCAATTGCACCCTCTTGGGTAGTTACCTCAAATGGGTCACGTCTTTCACCTGTCCTCTGTTGACTAGAACCAATCGCTGCACTCTGTTCTGGTCTTTCGGCAGGTACAGGTACAGGCACTACCTGTGGCTGATATACAATAGTTCTCCGATAAGGTGGAGGAGTTTCGTCTTCCAGTTCATTTGTCTCGTATGATCTGGCTTCTGGATACAATTTGGGTTGGGATTGCTCTCCATTACTGACTTGAAGAGGCATTTGATTTGCTACCTTACACAACCTATGCTGTATCTGTTTCACCTCTTTCTTCAAGCCCCCCATCTTTGCTTTGGTCTCCCTGTCCCTAGATTCAGCGTCCCAGTAATAGAATGGTTGCCAATCCACTTTGAACTTCTGTCGCCCTCTTGCTTCCAATTCTTTTCTGAGTGTTGCCAATCCACTATCAACTGTGTGTACTGCAAAACTCGCAGAAGTTTGTTCCACCTTATACAAAGTAGCGTTGAATGCGTTGTTGTCTAGCTTATTCCGATAAGCTCTACTCTGTGGTCTTCCAGGAAGTATCTCTCCACCTGTCCACTTGATGACTTCAGGTGATTTCCAGAGAGTCCCCCTGCCCTGTGGCTTTTCCCACACCCCAATCTCACTGATCAGCGTTGCAGATGAGTCTGGATCAGTAAGTCCTGTCAAGGGGGGTCAAACAAAAATAACCACATAATATAACAAATAACCACTAGACTCACCACCTCGCTCATCGTCCAAGGTTGTCTGCACATCGATGTTTCGCAAATGTCTCAAAGCTTCTTTCTTGAGACCGCACTTTTTATTCATCCATCAATTGACTTGTTTAAATTAAATTTAAATAAAAGCAGATCAGATTAAATTAATCAGATCAAAATCAATCAGATCAATCGGATCAGAATCAGAATCAATTCAATTATGCAATTTTAATCAATTTATCAATATTCATCAATAAAATTCTAATAATAATATATAATAAAATAATATAAATGATAATATCCAAATTCACATTTATCAGTCTGATACCGAATTGAAACCAATGTCTGATACTGAACTATGATATGGGATCAACATTACTCTATACCTAAACCTTTTCCCAATGTTGCCAAAACAGTTCCATCTACTGACGGGGAATATGAGCATCGGTCGTCACCGTTTGACCCATATCTGCCATCAGTTGACAAATCACCGTTCTGCCTCTGGATCATATCTGACATATTTGTTCAATCCTGTGTGGTCATTATATCACAAATTAAAGTTGAACAACCACTGAAGGCAACTCAACCCTTCATTTGTGAGATAATCAGCGAAAATTGCTCCGACAGATATGAGCCAGTCCATTTGGGCAATGTCTCACATGTCACCCATGTCACATGTCACGTGTCACATGTCACACGTCATGTGATGTCACATGTCATGTCATGTGTCACCCACCATGTCTCACTTTGAAAGACACTCAAAGTTCTTGACAATTAAAATGGTGTAAGATTCCTGAAATGTATACCAATGAATGGCAATTAATTCATAATATTTATCAATGGAATCCAATCATACCGAAATTTCGACACTCCAATAAACTTTGTAACTTGTAATACATCATTAATCCTGCAGGGCTATAAAGCTATCCTTAAAGTCCATGCAATCGATTTACATCAAAACCCAATGATGACATGCCTGATAATCATAGCAATTTTCATGATTGTAAAATCATGACCATTGTAAATCATTGTAATTATAAATTGTAAATGTAAACTTACCATAATTGTACAAAATTTGAGAATGAACATCAATAATAATCAGCATATGACAATCATGATGACAATGATGAATCTCATCAACAATGAGAAAAAACAATGAGAATGAGAAACAATGAGAGAAATGAGAAAACAATGAGAACTATGAAAGGTGAAAACAGGTAAAAGAAGAAGCAAAAGAGGAGGAAAGGAGAAGGAAAGGGGGGAGGAAAAGGGTGGGGAAGGGAGGAGGAGAAGTGGCAGAATGCCAAGGGAGGAATGAGGAATTAATACTATGCGAAATACGACACTCATTGTATTTTAACCTAAAGATAGCTGTGTATCATTGGCCGCACTCATGGCTCCCTTACAAGGCTGTGAGATTATATGGTAAATACTGTCTCCCTCTCGAACTTCTGTGCGAGCCATTACACTCATCTGTAGTATGGCATGGGATTGCATGGGATTGGCTCTCATTAAATTTCATCTTGATTGAAGGATTTTTAGCTGTGGTCCAAGATGGCCGCCGCCATAAAAAATCCTAAAAATATATATATTTTTTCTAATCAGGATGTAAATATACAGATAAAAGTAAGTTTGGAGAGAAAACAGGAAGGGGGAAGGGATACAGAAGGGAAGAAAAAATGGGGGGTTTGGATAGGGGGGGGGACGGAAGGAGGGAGGGGGAAAGGGCGAGGGAAGGTTGGGGGGTGTAGGGCAAGAAAAGTGAAAAAGGTTACATTTAAAAAATCGCTTCTCATCCTATATGTAGAAGTTTGGGCTAGGGCCAACAACATCAAACGGTTGCCATGGGCAACCTGCCTGCACGCATTCCACTGGCAGGATACAATTACCGGCATCAGTGTGTGCCAATCTTACTTGGAGATGACACGGAAAACTTTTTTTCTTTTAAATTACATTGCATTGCAAACATTACATTACATTACATTACAGTAGAAATTAAAAATTACATTACTGTCCTACATGGGAAAAATGAATTGATGGTGCACTTCATCAAGTCATCCCTGTCAGAACATCATAATTCATAAGATTACAATTTCTTGTGTTCGTAAGAGCACATTTGGCCAATCACACACATAAATGTGCATAAAATGCAGACGTGCGTCCAAACCGCTTCGAATTAACTCTTATGAAGGTACAAAAACCCATATTTGTGCCACAATGGAATTTTTTTTTTTTATGACTTAAAATCGAGCCAGTCGATTTTACCATTATTTGGCTTACTGTACAGACGCTGTATAAAATCGCTTTTTACAAAAACCGCGAATATGATTATAAATCAAATAGTGTCCATTCTGCAATCTGCTCGTGCCTGTGGTCACAACCAAGCAGGATCTCAACCATTATTTTAACGGGAAAATCGACACACTTATAAGTCATTTAATCACGAAAACGAGCAGAGATTTGAATGCAGACCATTGCTGGAAATCATTTTAAAGATATTTACAAAATTGACGCTCTATTTCCTGAATTCATGACGTTCGTGAAATGAGCAAGAAATATACAAAATCCATATTTCAGTTGTACATGACAAGACGAATGCAGCACCTGTTGGCTAACGCCCGGGGTTCGTTAGTGGTTCTTTGCAATCGTCTCATTAAACTCGTAAAATGTACCGAAAAAAAAATCAAATTACAAAAAAAACAAAAAAATAATTGATTATTAATTTTTTAAAATTTTTTTTTATCGTCATGACTTCTGAAATTGTAAAACAAATCCTTCATGAAAGCACAGCACCTTTTCTAAAGACACCAAGCTTTAGTGGATATTTGTGACAGTTCATGGCACCATCCCTCAAAAATGCGTATACATAAATTTTGGAAGAAAAAAATTGGCATGATTTCTGAAACCTGTTAAAGGCCTCGTGTTTTTTCCTTCCACACATCAACAAACGTACACAAAACTCAAACACTGAACTATTTTCACAGATTAACATCAGACTACACAGATAACAAACAAAAGCTTACCTGGGCAGTTGAGTCCCTACGGGCCACCACTTGTTGGAGAATTATTAACAATTACTGGTGTTATGTTAGTAAAACTTCAAGAGACTCGGTTTAGCAAAATCAATGTTTTATTCACTTTAGAGAATTTGTTGTATACTAAGCCGAGATCTTTAATGAGTCTGTTCCAGAGTTTGTTGACGCTTGTTTGGTCGGTCTTTTGAAGCTCGTTCAGTAGGTCTTTCTGAAGCTCGTTCAGTTGTTGACAATCTCCAGTTGGTTGATCAGTTTCAACTGGTCTTCAGTTTTCACTCCTCTTCAGTTCACTGTCCCAGTCCACTCTTCTCTGCTCTCCTCGCAACTTTCTCCTGGTTTTAAAGCCCCAAACTCCTTTGATGTTGCAGAGCATGCAGGGTGTTCCTTATCCAAAAAACCTTATATGGCTTTCTTGGCCAGCAAATACTTATTTCTGTTCAAGAGGTCAAATACTCTGACCTGCAGAAGAAGAATTTGCAGCGTGTGCGCAGTGCCCTGAACAGAGGCTATTAATGATCGACAGGTGGCGGTCCGAGAGCGTTACACATTCTTGTCTGAAATTAACTCTCCTGACCACATGTTAATGCTAGTTCTATGCTCTTTTGCTCATTCGTAAAGTAAAACATAATTCCACTTTAAACAAGATTACATTGATATATATTCTAACAATATTGTCAATATGAATATTTATTCCCTGACACTAGCCATGGTACGAATACAATTAGGCTTTTACTACTAAATTTAGTCCACTCGTAATTTTGAGTGCGTGAAGCGCACTCCAGGTCCAATCCCACTCCTGACACCAAATGTTACGGTTTTCCGCCGCCCTTCTTACCCTTACCAAGGGGGGATTAAGCCCCTTGTTCTTTCTGGGCCTGGCGTAACCGAGAGACTTGAAACGCCTCTTCCGGGCAAACGCAAGGTAGGGTTTCAGGACCAAGTCTCACTTGTACCTAAATATCTGCGCCGCCACGGAAGCGGGGAACCAAGCCTCCACGAGCCACATGTAATTTGAGTAAACCGAGCGGATTGCGTACCACGTGGTCCGTGCAGTCACCGTTAATATTGGAACCCGATTAGAGCGGTTTTACTTGTACCACGCTTAGTCAATGATGGAAATCACAAAAGCGGTAGAATCAAAGGAAGAACACAGGTTTAATTATTATTTACACTTATGTACAATTTGGTAGAAAGCAGACGCAGAGCAGAACTTAAGCAGTCTTATTATAATATCCAGACACGGGCCCATTCGCACTCACACAAGGAAATTGTAGGCAGGATGATGTTCAGGCCAAACGCGCCGACTTGGTCGTCCAGGAACGGCCCCGTCCGGCTCTCCTCGGTCACAGAACGTCCCGCGATGATGGCAAGCAGGCAGTGGAAGGATCCTCGTAGCGCGTCTCCCGAACAAAAGGCAGATGATGAGGCAGGAAGGAAATGTACGCATCTCTCAGTGCGGCTGGGCGGTTCCACAGCGCGTTTAGTAACCAGCGCGCTATCACTCGCGTAACCCAATGCACTATAGCGGCTCGGCTTCAAGCTCAACCGAGCGGCACTTTAATATGAGCGCGTATCTTGGTTCATGCGCATCTTTCTCCGATCTCGTATCTCTCAAACTCTACTGCTGACCGTGCTCCTTCAACTCCTCCTCTCTTCTCGTCAGTCCTCCTGGGGGCTTTGCGCGATGGGTTACATTTGTTACGCCCTGAGCCTTCTCGAACGTTCCAACCATGCCCTGTGACGCAGTGCTGCAGCCACTCCCTGGGAGCCCTGATTGGTGGCTCGCACTTATCGTCAGCTTCTTCGCTGCCCTCATTCGGTCCCGACCCGAAAGCAGACCTGCTAGGCCTGCCTCGTGTTAATTCACGCCAAAAAGCCAAAGGCAGCACAAAGAGGCGTAAGAGGCACAAGGCAATGGAGGCGGGATAAGGCAATGGAAGTATGAGAAGGACCTACTCTCATTATTCTACTCAACGCAAAACTAACACAGGAAAAGGACTATTCTCACACATACTATTCTCACACATACTATGAAATAACTGAACTATGGCGGGGCTACGTGTTGTTTGTGTGACTGACTATGAGGGGAAATTTAACCTTTATTATACAAAACTCAAAACCGCAACAATATATTAAAGTAGCGGAAGTTTGTGTCCGGTTGTCATGCTACATCATTACGTATATTATGTTTTAGGAGTCGTGGACAGCGAGAGAACGAGGCCATTTGGTTGAGTTCAAAGCATGTTTATTCGTACAGAACCCGGCACACTCTGTCAAGCCCGTTTATCGGGCAGCAATATATATACACATCATGCCGGAGCGTTTGCCCCGGGAAAGGTGAGTCCGGGCATGCCCGGGAGAGGCGCGTCTAGGCTTGTCCGGGCGGCCTGGGCGAGCCCGGCATGGTGATCGCTCCCTGGCCGCATCCTCGGCAGGTGCAAGGCGATTGTGTATACCCAGCGGTAACCGCTACACACGTCCCTCCAGAATCGACTTGCACCGGTAGGGTCAATTTAAGGGGGGTCCTGATAACCCGGCCGAAGCGACCCCTGGAGGGTCGTGGGGGGGGGGGGGGGGGGTCCGGTGTGGTGGTCGAGCGGGGGGAACTGTGGACGGGGGGCGGCCCCGCCGCGACGTACTCCGCTGTGCAAAGCGCTGGGGGGACGTAGGACCGGGGTCGAGCCGACCGAGGGGCTGGGCAAGTCCTCGGGGGAGGCTGCCGAGGATCCTCATGGGCCTCCCGAGGTTGCAGTTCGCGGGTGCAGTGCCGAAAAGGCTCGAGCAGCACTTGGCGTCGGTGCATGCGAAAAGCGGTTGAGCCAACCGAGGGGTTGGTCAAGGCCTCGGGGGAGGCTGCCGAGGTTCCTCGCGGGCCTCCCGAGGATGCAGGGTCGGAGAAGTAGTGGCGGCAGTAGTCGTAGAGTGAAGTCGTGCGAAGGTGACGAACAGCAGCGCGCGCGAAGGTAACGAAGCAGCTGTGCCGCGAACGTCAGCGTGCGCAAGAGATGAGCAGCAGTGCCACCCACATCGCGTAACTGCGTTCCTTTGGAGGGTCCTGGAGCGGGCTCGTCCCTCCGGTCGTAGAGGAGGAGCCGAGCACGGTGCGCAAACCACATGGCCGCTCGTCGGTGCCAAAACTCCGGCAGCGCGATCGGAACCGCCGTGTTCGTTTGCAGCCCCCGAATCCGTTCGGGGGTAGACGAGGTCACCAGTTTAGGAGTCGTGGACGGCGAGAGAACGAGGCCATTTGGTTGAGTTCAAAGCATGTTTATTCGTACAGAACCCGGCACACTCTGTCAAGCCCATTTATCGGGCAGCAATATATATACACACCATGCCGGAGCGTTTGCCCGGGAAAGGCGCGTCTGGGCCTGTCCGGGCGGCCTGGGCGAGCCCGGCATGGTGATCGCTCCCTGGCCGCGTCCTCGACAGGTGCAAGGCGATTGTGTATACCCAGTGGTAACCGCTACAATGTTATTATGGTGTAAACACCTGCTCACGGAGGAAAGGTCATTCCTCTTTGGGGTATAGAGATTACAGTCGATCTATGGTCGGGTCTTAAGAACATTGGGTGTGTGTTCATTTACCAAGTTTCTTGTGGAGAGATCACCAAGGTGTTAAAGCATTCGAGCAAGCATTCCATTCAAAACCGTTAAGGAACGGCTGGCTTAGCAAGCGCTGGCTAGCTGCTTGGTAAATGAGCACGCCTCCAAACATTGTGGGGTATATAGATTACAGTAGATCTTCGATCATGTCTGCAAGTAAAACGTACCTCATGGGTGTCTGGATTCCTCCAAATTTCTTTGTTTAATGTTATAAACAGCATTAGCGACTGTTTAAAAAGTTAATCATGTGTGTTTGTGGTTTATAATATTTTACAAGCCTGGATATGCCCCCATTAGACTTTTGGTGTTGTTTAAAGTATGTTGGGTAACCAGTTCCGAAAATGCTAAATTGGATTGTGTCTCATGCTTCTTTCCTCCTTTCAACTTTCAATGCAGGGGCGGATCCAGGAATTTGAAGAGGGTGCACGATGCCATATTGCTGACGGGGTGGGATGGAGGGGTTGAGGAGGGGGGGGGGGGGGGGGTCTGAGATGTAACTGTTTCAATGTTCAATGTAACTGACATACTCGTACATTCGGCCCTCCCCCAGGAAATTTAAAAAAATGTATCGTCAGAAATGGCATTTCGTGCGATGTTGGAAGTTTCTGCAGCTCCTTGCGTTCTTCCCTGGTCCAACAGTTCAGCAGATTCGCGATGACTAATGGTCAGATAGAGGAACTGATGAACCGACTTGCCCAGCTGCTCCTTCTGCTATAAATTGATGAAGTGTGTGTGTGTGTGTGTGTGTGTGTGTGTGTGTGTGTGTGTGTGTGTGTGTGCGTGTGTGTGTGCGTGCGTGCACGCGCGGCATGTTTTTGTGTAGTTTTACTGGAGCTTTCTGATGTGGAATTTCTGATTTGTGTAGTTCTTCCGAAATGATCGTTATGATCTCCTAAGTTAATTAGGCTAATTAACTACAAATAATCCGGTAGAATTCCCTGACGAAATTTATGTCAAGAAAGCATTGTTTTTTTTACCATCGCACTTGGAGTGTTTTATAATAAAGCAAAAGTGATTTAAAACCTCTGAGCTTTGATAAGCTGCCTGGAACGTTCCTTATTCAAGATAATCTGGACACAACTGCCGTTCCAGTAGGCCTATATTCATAGCTTATAATTTATTGTCGAAAATCCGAATGGGGTTGCGCTTCCCCCGGCACATGCACCCCCTGCACATGCACCCCCTACAGCTGCACCCCTACACCTGCACCCCCCACCCCCCCACCCCTGCATCCGCCAGTGCAATGACTGCTTGGAAGTCTTGATAGTTTTCAATGTAACTGTTGTATTTTATTTACAATTATACTCTCACAGTTTCATCAATGCCTCTTTTCCCATCATGTCTTTATCAATTCGGACATACTCGTACATTTTAACGTGGTGTCCTGGCCACTCACAGCTCCGCCCTTTACACACAGCCCCGCCCTCTTGTTGCCCCTCCCACTTTTTGCCCCTCCCACTTTCTGGCACGAGTCAACATCCACTCCCAGCCTGTTCGCAGTTCCCCAACGAAATGCGGGTTTATCATATTGTTCGTCCCTGAATCCCAAGTACGTAACGTATAGTTTATTACTGATGTGTCTCGATAATAATTTTACGACGGATGTGTTGATGAACATGCATTGACCGTCTCGGTTAGCACAAGTTTTCGGCGCTTCCATGCCGTTGAACCCCGAATTATATCGTTGGATTGTTCACAGAGGGCCAGGCCCTTGCTGAGTCTCGTGACGGAATGCGCTCGAAACCTCGTGCAGAAATTCTAAGGGCCTAACGTGAAACGCGCTTTCACACTAGTTATATCAGCATGCATGACCAGACAGTCAATGAAAAGCCAAATATAAAGGAAAAGGAGAAAAACTTTCCTTTTGGGTGTTTGACTTCAACAGTGAAAAGCTAAATCACCCTTTATGTGAAGTGTAGAAATTGCGAAGTTGATGAATACAATTCCGACTTACCATTTATGAGGTCGATTTCAGAACATTTGAAATAAACGTTCACAGACAGTGCATTCAGAAAGTATTCAGACCCCTTCACTTTTTCACATTTTGTTATGTTGCAGCCTCATGCTGAAATCGTTTAAATTCATTTTTTCCCTCATCAATCTACACTCGATACCTCATAATGACAAAGAGAAAACAGGATTTTAGAAAGTTTTGCAAATTTATTAAAAATAAAAAAACTGAAATATCACATTGACATAAGTATTCATACCCTTTGCTATGACACTTGAAATTTAGCTCAGGTGCCTCCCATCTCTCTTGATCATCTTTGAGATGTTTCTACACCTTTATTGGAGTCCACCTGTGGTAAATTCAATTGATTGGACATGATTTGGAAAGGCACACACCTGTCTATATAAGGTCTCACAGCTGACTATCCATATCAGAGCAAAAACCAAGCCATGAGGTCGAAGGAACTGCCTGCAGAGCTCAGAGATAGGATTGTGTCGAGGCACAGATCTGGTTTAGCCTACAAAAAAAAATTCTGCTGCATTGAAATGGCCTGGAGTTGTCCAGGATGTCCTGGAGCATTGAAACTGCCACTCTGCCATAAAGCCCAGATCGGTGGAGTGTTGCATTGATGGTTGTCCTTCTGGAAGTTTCTCCCATCTCCACACAGGATCTCTGGAGCACAGCCAGAGTGACCATCGGGTTCTTGGTCACCTCTCTTACCAAGGCCGTTCTCCCCCGATTGCTCAGTTTGGCCGGGCGGTCAGCTCTAGGAAGAGTCCTGGTTGTTCCAAACTTCTTCCATTTAAGAATGATGCAGGCCACTGTGCTCTTGGGAACCTTCAATGCAGCAGAAATTATTTTGTAGGCTTCCCCAGATCTGTGCCTCGACACAATCCTGTCTCTGAGCTCTGCAGGCAGTTCCTTCGACCTCATGGCTTGGTTTTTGCTCTGATATGCATAGTCAGCTGTGAGATCTTATATAGACAGGTGTGTGCCTTTCCAAATCATGTCCAATCAATCAATCATGTCCTTACCACAGGTGGACTCCAATAAAGGTGTATAAATATCTCAAAGATGATCAAGAGAAATGGGAGGCACCTGAGCTAAATTTCAAGTGTCATAGCAAAGGGTATGAATACTTTTGTGAATGTGATATTTCAGTTTTTTCTTTTTAATAAATTTGCAAAACTCTAAAATCCTGTTTTCTCTTTGTCATTATGGGATATTGAGTGTAGATTGATGAGGGAAAAAATGAATTTAAACGATTTCAGCATAAGGCTGCAACATAACATGTGAAAAAAGTGAAGGGGTCTGAATACTTTCCGAATGCACTGTAATAAGGAGATCAGACAAGAGCAGCAGGGGTTTAGAAAGGGTAGGGGAATGACGGATGGGATGTTCTCGCTGAGATAACTAACTGGTGGAGAAGAGGTTGGTTGGAGGGGAAAGGTGAAATCGCATTGGGATTTGTGGATCGGAAGAAGCCATATGACACTGTCCCGAGAGAGATGGTGATGGTGACACTGAGATGGATGGGAGTGCCGGAGGCAGAAGTAAGGTTGGTGGAAGGGATGTACAGGGGAACGAAGGGAAGAGTTTTGGTTGGTCCTGGGATGTCGGAGAAGTTAAATGCAAACATCGGTTTGAGGCAGGGAAGCACTCAGCCCACTCCTGTTAATTTTTTTATTTTTATTTTTTATTTTTTTTGTATACAGAGTCGAGGCTCGTGAAAGAGCTAACATTTATCAAACAAACAAATCAAACAAACAAGCAAACAAAGTATATAAAAAGGGGAGTGGTCGACAAGATGGGGAGAGAAGGGGAGGAAGCACACAAACACAACATTTGAGAGCAGGGACATCGGGAGATGTTTTTGGAGGGAGAGGGCCTGGGGGGAGGCAGGATAGGTATAAAACGCAAGGACACCAAGGACTTCCAGGAAAGAAGTCAAAAGTCACCTCAAAAAAGTGGATTTGGGGTGAAATTAGTGGGGGTAGAAAAGATCAAGGTTTTGGATTGGGGAAGATAAGAGATGGTGGTGAACAGCCGTTTTAAAGACCTGGAGGGAGGAGTGGGATTGAAGAGAGTGAGGGAGTTTGTTCCAGAGGTGGGAGAAAAGAGGAATGAAGGAGTGAAGGTGAGCAGAGAGTCTTGATTTTGGCAGTTTAACCATAAGAGGGTTGCAGGCAGATCTTGTGTGACCTGCAGGAATATTTGGGGGACAGAGCCCAGAGAGAGCTGGGGGAGCAAGGCCGGAGAGGAGTCGGTAGAAGACGGAAAGACCACCAAACCTGCCTGCGGTGATTAAGTGAAGGGCCCTCGGAGATAGCGTCATCGCGGGAGATTCCAATGATTCTGAACGCTTTGGTTTCAACAGCGTGAAGACGAGCTAGGTGTGAGGCAGGAGCACCAGCCCAGAGGGGAGAGCAGTACTCCATTGAGCTGCGGATGAAAGCCTTGTATGTGGTGAGGAGCTCAGGTGTGCCAAGGAAGGACTTCGCACGACGGAGGATGCCCAGTCGGCGACTGGCTTTGGAGGCCAGCTTGAAAATGTGGTTTTCCCAGGAAAGGTCATGGCAGATAGTGAGACCCAAAAGCTTGAGTGACAGAACTTATTGGAGAGGATTATTCAGAAAGTAGATGGGAGGGTTGTCCAGTCGGTCTTTTCGGAGAGACATCGTAAGAGTGTGAGATTTGTCAGGATTGAAAGACATGTTCCACTTGTTTGCCCAGTCTGTGATTTTGTCCAGGTCTGCAGAGAGTGAGGAGGCTGCAGACTGCCGATCTGAGGGAAGAGGAATGGAGCGGCAGAGAGTGGTCATCAGCAAAGAGATAGAGAGGATTTTCAAGAGAGTCAGAGAGATCATTGATGAAGACCAGAAAACGCACCGGGCCCAGAACACTGCCTTGGGGAACTCCAGCCTGAACAGGAAGAGGAGATGAGAGAAACCCATTCAGGGCCACACGTTGACGACGACTAGAGAGGAAGTCCGCCAGCCATGCGTGGAGATTTCCATGGATACCAAAGGAGGAGAGTTTGGTGAGCAGAGCGGGGTGCCAGACCATATCGAAGGCACGTGATATGTCGAGGGAGACAGCTCTAATTTCCTGTTTGGCATTGAGGACCTCCATCCATTGTTGAGACAGCAGAAGCAGCATGTCCAGAGTAGAGTGAACTGGTCTGAAACCAAATTGATGATCAGAGATCAAGCCATTGGAGAAGAGGAAAGATTTCATATCCGAAGCAATGATGGATTCCATGACTTTGCTGATAATTGGGAGAAGGCTGATTGGTCTGTAGTTGCTAGGATCTGTTGTTGCACCTTTTTTGTGCAAAGCAGTGATGTTGGCTGATTTCCAAGCAGATGGCAGTTGACCTTGAGCAAAAGAGAGGGTGAAGAGAACAGAGAGAGGGAATGAAGGAGCGGAAGAACATGATTTTAGGACCCGTGGGCTGATGCCGTCAGGTCCAGTTGCAGAATCAGAGTCGAGGGTTGACAGAAACTTTTCCACCTTGTCAGGAGGAAAGGACACGGAGTCCAGGAGCAGCTGGGTACGACTGGGTATGGTGGGTACAGAGAGGGATGGGTTTGGGACACAAGATTTAGAGGCAAACACAGAGTTGAGGCATTCAGCTTTTTCACGTGCGGAGTCAGCTGTGTAGCCGTTTGAGGTAAGGGAGGGGATGGAGGGGGAACAAACACCAGAAACAGATTTGACCAGATGGCACCAGGATTTGGAAGAGGGAGACAGATACGAGAGTTCGGTCTTGAGAACGGAGAGATATTGTTTCCTGGCTCTCCTGAGGGTGGACACACTTGTTTCGGGCTTTGTGAAAGGAAATGAGATTTCCTTCCGTTGGATTTGCTTTCCAGGAGACGAAGGCAAGTTGTTTCTGGGCAACAGCCTCACCACAATAATCCGTGTACCATGGACGAAAGGAAGGGTATGACAACTGAAGACGAGATGGGATAAATCTGTGCATGAGAGAGAGCAATTTACTTTGGAAGAATTCCCAGGATGAGTTGATGTCACAGGTGGTAGAGATGGGAGACCAGTCCAGATGATTGATGGCTGCTTGAAGACCGTGCCAGTTGGCCTGAGTGAAATGCAAGACTCGTCGACGCTGAGCAGGCTCCCTGAGAATGGTCAGAGAGATGTCCACTTTAACAAGGACATGATTAGATGGTCCGATTGGAGCAGAAGAAGAGCAGCAGACATTTTTAGGGAAGTTAGTCATAACCAAGTCCAGAAGAGAAGATGCTCCGTTGACTGAAATTCGGGTCGGGAAATTGACAGATTGTGTCAGTCCCAGTGAGTCGCAGAAGTCCTTTGCTGAGGAGCCACGGCTGGTGAGAGAGGTACCCACACCCAGCCAACTGGCATGGTGACAATTGAAATCACCACATATGAGGAAGAGAGAGTTGGGATGAGTAGATAGAAGTTGGTCCATATTATCAGACAGCGAGATGTAGATGGAGTCATCACTGTTTGGTGGACGGTACAGCACACATATGAACAAGAGGTGGGAGCGAAGGGGAAGCCGTAGCCAGAGGTATTCCTGGCGGTGAGGTGGAGAAAGGGCAGTTCAGGGCGAGTGAGGAAGAGAGTTTTTGATAAAGATAGCAACCCCACCTCCAGGACGAGGCTCAGGTCTATCATACCGGAGGAGGGAGTAACCTGGGAGAGATACCAAGGAATCAGAGACGTCATGAAGGAGGAAAGTTTCTGTTAAGCAGATCACGTCTGGTTTGACAGAAGCAACCTGTATGGAGAGATCAGTTAAGTTTGAACGAAGGCCCCGGATGTTTGAGGTCCATACCGTTAATGAAGAGGAAGGGGGAGCAGAACAGGGGGGAGGAGGGGTAGGGTAAGATGTGGAAGAGGTGCAAGAGGTAGGGAGAGCTGTTGAAGGTGTGTCAGAGATTTCAGAATAGCTCGGAGAAAGGGAAGGATGGGGCGGGCAAAAGGTTTGATGGTGATTGGGTGAGGCACAATGAGGTGTTATTTGAGGAGGGGGAAGAGCGAGGCAGAAGGTTGGGGGAGATGGAGGTGAGAGTTGGAAGGGGGAAGAAGCGGGGAGGACGCTTTGAGGAGGGGGAGAGAGAGGGGGGAAATTGAGAAGAAATGAGGGTGGGGAGATTTGAAGGGGAGGGGTGAGGGGGGAGTTTGGGAGGGAAGGGACAAGGGGAGGGATTTGAAAGGGATGGGATATGGGGGAGATTTGGAGGGGAGGGGTGAGGGAGGAGTCTAGGAGGGGAGGGGCGAGGGGGAGTCTTGGAGGGGAGGGGTGAGGGGGTAGTTTAGGAGGGAGGGGGCAAGGGGGGAGATTTGAAAGGGATGGGTGATGGGGAGGATTAGGAGGGGAGGGGCAAGCGGGAAGATTTGAAAGGGATGGGTGATGGGGAAGATTTGGAGGGGAGGGGTGATGGGGAAGATTTGGAGGGGAGGGGTTATGGGGAAGATTTGGAGGGGAGGGGTGTATTGGATTTTAGAAAGTGTACGATTAATGGGAAACGAACATTTATTGCAAAATGAGTTTCTTGTGACCTTCGAGTTAAAAATACGTTTAAGGACGCTGGATGGAGGATGGAGTGCAGGAGAGTTTAGGGAATGTTGAAAAAAGGCACTATAGGAGACGGATTTTTTTTTTGGGATGAATAGATTTGGTGAGCAAGTCGAAAGCAGCCTTTTAAAGAAGAAGAAGAAGAAAAAGGTGTTATAATATATGACGGAATACAGAACTTGAGGGGAAACTGTAAACATTGAAAGTTAATAACAGTGAAAACTATCTGGGGAAATGGGGGAGAAACACGTGGTCGAAGAACGAACGAACGAATAAGAATGAATAAACGAATGAGAACAAGAATAAGAACAGAGAAGGAATTTTTTTTTTTTGTTTGTTTTTGTTTTTTTGAGTTGAGATTTACACAAGGAAGTAGGCTATGGGGTGAAAAGACTGGGAAAACAGAGAACGAAAGTTATTGGAGCACAAACGACGGACCGCTGAGAGAAAAACAAAGCCTCAAGGTTGTACACTGTACAAGGCCTCAAGACACGACACGAATTAACACGATTTTCAATACAGGTATGAAAGATTTGCACCGAAAATCTTCCTCGGGACACAATATACGTACACACACCATAAAATAAATACAGTTATAACGAAAATACAAATGGGAACAATTACTTAACTTCGATTTCAAATCGCCCGCGACGCGGCAAAGGCCTTGCTCGCGACGCGGCAAACAGATGATTAATTTATGAAAGATAAACACCGAGAAACTTCCAAGGTGCACACTATAACTTCACACACCGAAAGATAAATACAGTTTCGACAAAATACACTTGTAAACAGACTTAACTTTGAAAACGTGGAGACCGTGTGGAGCTTCGAAAATCCCTGCCGCCATCTCCGAGATCTCGCGAGATCTCGTTTATCATGGTGATGGAGCTGGTAAGCAGGAAGGTAAACATAAAATATATTCTGGGGAGGATATTGAATGCGGGCAATCTTGCTGTTGTGGTGGAGAATGGGCGTGAGATGCAGGAAGTGCTGGGATAGTGGAAGGAGGCATTTGGGAAACATTGGCTGAAAACGAGCATGGAGAAGACTGAGGTGATGTGGTTTGGGTGGCAGAGAAAATAAAATGAATATCAGGTGTTACGGATTCGTCACTTCCGTTGTTGTGGTTTTCATCCACTGTAAACATTTTTGATTCCATGTACAATTATTGTTGTCGTTTGAGGGAAATATAGATTACTATTTTCAAAAGGTAAAAAAGTTAATGTTTTAAATGAAACCGGAACCGGACAACGACGAAGAGGAAGAGGAGAAAAAGAAGGCGGAGTGAGTGAGTCGGACAAGAAGCCGAGCTGCTTCAAGGTCCTGAGCGAACGTTTGTGAACGAGGGTCACGAGTGAACTTTGGGTTTCCTGGGAAAGGGATTCCTGCGACAGAGTTGTCATCGCTGTGACAGATAAACCTGCGTGACAGGTTTTGCAGTTGATTCCGGAGAGAATCATCAGAGTGCCGTTACGCCACGAGAACGGGCCGTCGGCCATTTTTACCTCGCGCAGGATTTGTGCATCGCTCAAGGTTTTTCACTTCGCTTCAACCATTTTCACCACATTCAGACGTTAATCTGGTGTGCGTGTGTAACGTGGCTTTTGAGTGGGAAATCTGCGGCTCGCCGATTTGGAGCCGTGGAACGTCCATACCCGAGGGTGTGATTTCCCAGTCACCTTGAGGGCGCCTTTGCGCAGCTTTGGCAGCGGGACTGTGACTGTCATCCGAACGGGATTCTGGTCTCGATTAGACATCGTTCTGACGATCGCTGGAGCGGATCGACTTTGGCTTGATGCCGGAATAGAGACATTGGGGAATGTTCTTCTTTTCGCTCACTTGGAGCACAGTGAGTTATATTGTACGAACCTGATGGTACCATCATAGGAATGATATATATTGATTGTACTTTTGATTAATATTGTTACTGTACCGTTATTCTTGTGTGACCTTAATACAATACTTGTTTGTTGGTAACAATTGGTGTGGTTTCACCATTGATCCTTGGCATACAGAATAACACATCTTTCTGCCGTGACTCCTCTCGGGGCTCGGAGGTACACTGTGACCGGGGTTTGGGGAGGAGCACGTAACAGAAATTGGGGGCTCGTCTTTGCTGACAACATTCCCAAATCTCGTCCGGGATTAAATTCCCTAACACCCGTCTGGTATTAAATTCCCTAACATTCGTCTGGGATAGAATTCCCTAACATTCCCAAAATTCCCAAATTTGGAATTTTTCTAACATTCCCAAATCTTTCAAAAAAAAATTTGAAAATTTTTGTGTGAAGGTTAACAGGTGCTAACTAAAGGTCACCATGGTGTTTGACGCAGACAAGTTTGCGGCGTCCCCTAATGAGGCATAGTTCCAAGCATTAAAAAGATCGGAACTCTTGATATTGCCCAAATATTTTAACTTGGAGGTCCGAGTTAATATGAAGAAAGCAGAGATGCAGACATTGGTGGTAGAATCTCTGGTGGGACAAGGAACATGGAAAGAGGTAGCCTTGGATTGGTTACCCGAGGAAAAAGAAAATGTGGAGCTCCGGAAAATGGAGATGCAACTGCAGCGCCAGGAAAGGTTAAAAGCAGAGGAAAGGAGAACTGAAAAAGAACTCGAGGAGAGAAGAGCAGAGGAAAGGAGAGCTGAAGAAGAAAGAAGAGCAGAGGAAAGAGCAGAGGAAAGGAGAGCTGAAAAAGAACTCAAGGAGAGAAGAGCAGAGGAAAGGAGAGCTGAAAAGGAACTCGAGGAAAGAAGAGCAGAACAGGAATGAGAACTCGAGGAGAGAAGAGCAGAGCATAGGAGAGCTGAAGAAGAAAGAAGAGCAGAGGAACGGAGAGCTGAAAGGGAGTTAAAGGAACGTGACATGGAGTATCAGAAGGAACTTAAACTCAAGGAGCTGGAATTAATGGGAGAACGGAGAGAAGTAGTATCCATGCCGGCTAGTTCGACAACTAGTCAGAACACTTGGGATGTTGGTAGGCATGTGAGGCTGGTTCCATCCTTCAATGAAAAGGAGGTAGCCAAGTTTTTTTTACACTTTGAGAAAGTGGCTCAAATGCTAAAAATGGCCTGTGGGGTCCGGGACTATATTAGTGCAAAGTGTTCTGGTGGGTAAAGCTCAAGATATATTTTCGGCTTTACCGATTGACCAATGTGCAGATTATGAGAAAGTGAAGAAAGCCATTTTCAAAGCCTAATAATTGGTCCCTGAAGCTTACTGGCAAAAATTCAGGAATGCCAGGAAGAGGGAGAGTGAGACCCATGTGGAGTTTGCCAGAATGAAGGAAACCATGTTTGATCGGTGGTGTGACTCGACGGGGATTGGGAAAGACTTCAACCTGTTGCGACAATTGATCTTGGTGGAGAAATTGAAACAGTGTGTCCACGCGGACATTAAAGTACATCTGGATGAAAGAAAGTACCAGAGTTGTATGAGGCAGCAACCGTGGCAGATGACTATGCCTTGACACACAGGATGGGGTTCCACAAACCTAACTTCCCGCCTACAGTTAGCCAGGGGAGTTATGGTAAATCAGGGGCGGAGAACAAATATTCATGGAGGCGGCCTAAAGATGACTATGGGGACAAATCTGATACCGCGACTTTTAGGGATCAGAAGACTACAGTTCCAAGACAGACTTATCTTCCGGGGGGCCCGAGGCAGACCACAAGTTTTTCCTCCGGGCCTACTTGCGCTTTTTGCAAGAAACCTGGGCATTTTATGTCCCAATGTTACGCCCTGAAAAGGAAAAATCAGGAGCGGAGTCAGACTAGTACAACTCCGAATGCATTGGCAAATGCGAGAAATCGTCCTTGGAGGACAGTGCCTTGTGAAGGTTCCCATGCCAAAGTTACGGCATCACAGAACGACCTTGTTCAAGAGGGTTACAAACCTTTTATTTCAGCGGGGTTTGTGTCACTGGATGGAGACCTAACGAACCAGAGACCTGTTAGGGTATTGAGGGACACAGGAGCACATCAATCTTTGATGCTTGAGGGCATTTTGCCATTGTCAGAGAAGACGGCAACTGGTGTTAGTGTTCTTTTACAGGGGGTTGGTGGCTATGTTAAAGCTCCACTTCATGTCATCCATTTGAAGTCTGATTTGGTGTCAGGACCGGTCACTGTAGGTTTACAAGCCACTCTTCCTGTGGAGGGAATCTCTTTTATTATTGGGAATGATTTGGCCGGTGGTCGAGTTTCTGGTAATCCAATGTTGGTTGAAAAGCCCAGTATGGAAAATAACACCGCACAGTTAGAGCAGGAGATTCCGGGTATCTTTCCATCCTGTGCAGTGACTCGTGCTATGGGTAGGAAGCGCTCTGAAGAGAAGGAGAAGGAAGGCGATGTGGATTTGGGTTCCTTAGAGGTATTGGAGGAAAATTCTGAAAGAGGAAATGGAGTGTCCGTCGGAGACATCTGGGAGCGAGGTTGAGCAAACGCTGCTGGTCCGAAAGAGACTTGTTGAAGAACAACACGGAGATTCGGAGATCCGGAGTTTAATTGGTAAAGCCGTTACAGAGGAAGAGGCTATGAAGATACCTGTTGGTTACTTCATGAAAGGGGAAATACTCATGAGAAAATGGAGACCACCGGAGGTGCCAGCAAACGATGAGTGGAAAGTTAATTACCAAATTGTGGTGCCACCGCCGTACTGGAAGGAGATATTGAGTTTGGCGCATGAGACACCTTTGGCCGGGCACCTTGGAGTGAACAAGACCTGTGACAGAATATTGGTACATTTTTTCTGGCCAGGATTGCGACGTGATGTAGCGGATTTCTGTAAATCTTGCCATTCTTGCCAGCTGGTGGGAAAACCTCATCAGAAAGTCCCATCCACACCTTTAAAACCCATTCCAGCTTTTGAAGAGCCATTCAGCCGAGTCATTATTGACTGCGTTGGCCCTTTACCTAAAACTAAGGCTGGACATCAGTATTTGTTGACCATCATGTGCGCTTCCACAAGGTTCCCAGAGGCAGTGCCTCTTAGAAAAATTACTGCGGCAGTTATTGCGAAGGCCTTGAATAAATTTTTCACTTTGGTTGGCCTACCTAAGGTCATCCAGTCTGATCAGGGTTCCAATTTCATGTCAACACTTTTTCAGCAAGTGGTACACCTGTTGGGAGTGGAGCAAGTAAGATCAAGTACTTACCATCCTGAGAGCCAAGGGGCCTTGGAAAGGTTTCAACAGACATTGAAGAATATGATCAGAACGTATTGTTTTGAATGTGGCAAGGATTGGGATGAAGGAATACCCTTATTGTTGTTTGCTACGAGGGAATCTGTTCAGGAGTCATTGGAGCTCAGTCCTTTTGAACTTGTGTTTGGACACGCAGTGCAAGGACCGTTGAAATTGGTGAAAGAACAGTGGCTACAGGAAGAGTCACAGTCAACAGTGGTGGAGTATGTGTCAACGGTTAGGCACAGATTGGCAAAGGCTTGTGAAGTTGCGAGAAGAAACTTGAAAGTGACACAGGATAAAATGAAAGTGAGACATGACAAGAAATCTCAGATGATAAATTTCAGTCCTGAGGACCGAGTGTTAGTGTTGCTTCCTGTTCCAGGTCAGCTACTACAGGCTAGATATTTTGGTCCCTATGCAATCGAAAGGAGGGTTAATGAAACAGATTACGTGGTGACAACTCCCGACCGACGGAAAAAGCGGCAGCTGTGTCATGTCAACCGACTGAAGAAATATTATGAGAGGAAGCCTGTGGAAGAAATGGTTCCTGTCTCACCTGTCGTGCCTGTAGTCGGGGTGCAAGAGAATCCAGAAGTTGACGCCGGTGTGAAGTTTGATAACTTTGATGACCAGGCTTGTCCCAGATTGACGAACACAGAAGTGTTGAGTCATTTAGATGAGAAATTAGGTCATTTGACGAGGGAACAACTAGGACAACTATCCAGCCTAATTTTTGAATTTGCACATTTGTTCACAGATGTACCTGGTCGTACTGACCTGGTATATCATGATATTGAGGTGGGGGAAGCCACTCCTGTGAAACAACACCCCTATCGGATGAACCCTGTGAAGATGGAGTATCTTCGGAAGGAGGTTCAGTATATGTTGTAGAATGACATCGAACCAAGCATCAGTGAATGGAGCTCACCATGTGTGTTGGTTCCAAAACCCGATGGCAGTTTTCGCTGTTGTACGGATTTAAAATGGGTTAATGCAGTGACCAAGACCGACTCGTATCCCATCCCGAGGATTGATGACTGTATTGATAGAATAGGCCCAGCTAAATTTGTAACTAAGTTTGACTTGCTGAAAGGGTATTGGCAGATTCCTCTTACTGATAGAGCCAAGGAAATCTCGGCTTTAGTCACACCAAATGGGTTGTATCAGTACAAGGTTCTTCCCTTTGGATTGAAAAACGGGCCTGCTACATTTCAACGGCTGATTAATAAGCTCATTGCAGACCTTGAGGGGGTGGAGGCTTATCTGGACGATGTCATCATCCACACCATGACCATGGAAGATCATATTAAACAAATTCAGGCATTTTTCAAGAAACTGACCGAGGCAGGGTTGACCATCAACTTATCTAAGAGTGAGTTTGTAAAGGCACAGTTGGTGTTCCTAGGCCATGTAGTAGGTCAGGGTCAGGTGCAACCGGTGACAGCCAAGATAGAAGCCATTGATCGCTTCCAAGTTCCAAAAGGGAAGAAGGAGCTTATGAGATTCTTGGGTATGGCTGGTTGGTACCGGCGGTTCTGCAGGAATTTTTCTGATGTGGTAGCCCCTTTAACGAATTTGCTGAGGAAAGAGACCAAGTTTGTTTGGGATGACAAATGTCAGGCTGCCTTTGCCCTCGTCAAAGCAATATTAATGAGCTCTCCTGTCCTAGCAGCCCCGGATTTTCAAGCACCTTTCAAGTTGGCCATTGATGCAAGTGATGTGGGGGCTGGGGCAGTTCTATTACAGGAAGATGAGGATGGAACGGATCACCCGGTGTGCTACTACTCCAGAAAGTTTAACAAACATCAGGCAAATTATGCCACTGTGGAGAAAGAGACCCTTGCTCTCCTGCTCGTGCTTCAGCATTATGAGGTGTATCTGGGAACTACTACCTTTCCTATAAAAGTCTTCACTGATCACAACCCCTTAACCTTCATTCAAAAAATGAAAAATAAAAATCAGAGGTTGATGAGATGGAGTTTGGCTTTGCAGGAGTTAAACTTGGAAATTGAGCATGTAAAGGGCAGGGACAATGTCGTTCCTGATGCTTTGTCCAGAGTGAACTAACTTTGGAAATTTATGTAGGTTGTTTGGAAGTTTTGTTGCTTTATTTTGGGGAATATTAATTTTTGTTGCTCACGTGAATTAATAATTTGGGTGTGAGTTTTACTTTTGTTTGTTAAAAGAGTTTTTGCCTGCAAAGAAAGTTTTCACTATGTTCAAACTTTCTTTCTTGAGGAGGGGGAAGTGTTACGGATTCGTCACTTCCGTTGTTGTGGTTTTCATCCACTGTAAACATTTTTGATTCCATGTACTATTATTGTTGTCGTTTGAGGGAAATATAGATTACTATTTTCAAAAGGTAAAAAAGTTAATGTTTTAAATGAAACTGGAACCGGACGACGACGGAGAGGAAGAGGAGAAAAAGAAGGCGGAGCGAGTGAGTCGGACAAGAAGCCGAGCTGCTTCAAGGTCCTGAGCGAACGTTTGTGAACGAGGGTCACGAGTGAACTTTGGGTTTCCTGGGAAAGGGATTCCTGCGACAGAGTTGTCATCGCTGTGACAGATAAACCTGCGTGACAGGTTTTGCGGTTGATTCCGGAGAGAATCATCAGAGTGCCGTTACGCCACGAGAACGGGCCGTCGGCCATTTCTACCTCGCGCAGGATTTGCGCATCGCTCAAGGTTTTTCACTTCGCTTCAACCATTTTCACCACATTCAGATGTTAATCTGGTGTGTGTGTGCAACGTGGCTTTTGAGTGGGAAATCTGCGGTTCGCCGATTTGGAGCCGTGGAACGTCCATACCCGAGGGTGTGATTTCCCAGTCGCCTTGAGGGCGCCTTTGCGCAGCTTTGGCAGCGGGACTGTGACTGTCATCCGAACGGGATTCTGGTCTCGATTAGACATCGTTCTGACGATCGCTGGAGCGGATCGACTTTGGCTTGATGCCGGAATAGAGACATTGGGGAATGTTCTTCTTTTCGCTCACTTGGAGCACAGTGAGTTATATTGTACGAACCTGATGGTACCATCATAGGAATGATATATATTGATTGTACTTTTGATTAATATTGTTACTGTACCGTTATTCTTGTGTGACCTTAATACAATACTTGTTTGTTGGTAACAATTGGTGTGATTTCACCATTGATCCTTGGCATACAGAATAACACATCTTTCTGCCGTGACTCCTCTCGGGGCTCGGAGGTACAACGTGACCGGGGTTTGGGGAGGAGCACGTAACACAGGTTCGAGGGGAAGGAGATTAGAAAAGGAAATAGGTTTGAGTATATCGGTAGAACAGTGACCGGGGATGGTAAGTCAGAGGCAGAGGTGTGTAGGAGCATTCAGGTGGGTATGAGTGCGTGGAGGAGGGTGGAGGGTGGAATGGCAGACAAAGATTTCTCGGAAATTTAAAGGAAAGGTTCTGATGTCTTGTGTAATGCCGGCCTACCTTCACGGTCTAAAGATGGTGGCACTGGCAAAGAGACAACAACAGAGGCTGCAGGTTTGTGAGAACAACTGGATCAGGAGGATTGTGGGAGTGGAGAGGGTGGATAGGAGGAGAATGAATGAAATGAGGGAGGAGATTGGTGTGCAGATGAGCTTGACAGGGAGATTGCTGAGAGATGAGAATGGGCTAGACACTTGGTGTGGATGGGGGAAGAGAGAATGGCAAAGAGAGCGGATGGGTTGAGGGAATGAGGTAGGAGGAAAAGAGATAGACTGCGGTTGAGATTGGAGGATTGTGTGAGGAGGGATATCAGTCAGGTGGGGGTGGTTGGAGAGTGGAAAGGGTTGGCTAAGGACAGAAAGGAGTGGAGGAGTATTGTTGTCAAGGCAGGGGAGAAGCTTGGTGACATCGGACCTCACCCTTTATAAAGGGAAGAGGAGGAGAACAACAAAAGTTCACAAGTGAAAATCTGGCTCCAGGGGTGTAGAGTGCTCCCCAAGTGTCTTAAAGGGACACAATCATTAAATTTTTTAAAGAGATATGTTTTAGTGGATGATATTCCTGACTCATTAGCACAAAAATAATTTTTTGGGAGAATAATAAGCCGGTTAATCGGGTTTTAAAATCGGACTAGTTTCAATTTCGTTATGCAAATGAGCTACTGCCGTTGATTCATGTGACGTCACTTGCTGATTGGCCAATTCAGCAACACCCAATAAACAACCAATCAGGTGTGCAGCTCTTATAAACCCTGCTCCTATTGATTCAAGTTACTTCCTGTCAATGGGCGGATCATGGTGCCTGAAACGTTGAGGCCTACTTTATTTTCTTTTATTTTGCTTTGGAGTTACTTTTTTTAAAGTATAAAGAATATAAATAGCTCTTTTAAGAGGCAACATATGGTGTAAACCAAAAACTTTTTACTTTATTCATATACAGGCAGTCCCCGGGTTATGAACGCCTGACTTACGAACGCCCGTACTTACGAACCGACCTCCGTAAAGCCTATTGTTAAAAAAAATCGAGTTTTTTGTTTTGTTTTGTTTTTTGATACAAGATCGAGGCTTGTGAAAGAGCTGAGCTAACATTAATCACACAAAAAGTCAAACCGACACATAAAACACAAAATAAGGGGAGCGTTAGACAAGATGGGGAGAGAGGGGGACACAAAGAAGGGAAGGACACAAACACAACATTTGAGAGCATGGACATCGAGAGAAATGTGGGAGGGAGAGGGCTTGGGGGGGGAGGTGGGAGAGGTATAAAACATATGGACACTGCAACGACTGCCCGGAAAGAAGTTGGAATTTCAAAAAAGTGTATCTGGGGTGAATTAGCGGGGGTAGAAAAGATCAAGGTTTTGGATGGGGGAAGATAAGAGATGGTGGTGAACAGCTGTTTTAAAGACCTGGAGGCAGGAGTGGGATTGAAGGGAGTGAGAGTGTTTGTTTCAGAGGCGGGAGAAAAGGGGAATGAAAGAGTGAATGTGAGCAGAGAGCCTAGATTTTGGCAGTTTAACCATAAGAGGGTTGCTGACCGATCTTGTGCGACCTGTAGGAATATTTGGGGGACAGAGCACAGAGAGAGCTGGGGGAGCAAGGCCGGAGAGGAGTCGGTAGAAGACAGAAAGACCACCAACCTGCCTGTGGTGAGTAAGTGAGAGGCCCTTGGAGTTAGCTTCATTGTAGGAGATTCCAATGATTCTGAAAGCTTTGGTTTCAACAGCGTGAAGCCGAGCTCTGTGTGAGGCAGGAGCACCAGCCCATAGGGGAGAACAGTATTCCATTGAGCTGTGGATGAAAGCCTTGTATGTGGTGAGGAGCTCAGGTGTGCCTAGGAAGGACTTCGCATGACGGAGGATGCCCAGTCGGCGACTGGCTTTGGAGGCCAGCTTGGAAATGTGGTTTTCCCAAGAAAGATCATGGCAGATGGTGAGACCCAAAAGCTTGAGCGACAGAACTTCTTGGAGAGGATTGTTGAGAAAGTAGATGGGAGGGTTGTCCAGTCGATCTTTTCGGAGAGACATAGTAAGAGTGTGAGATTTGTCAGGATTGAAAGACATGTTCCACATGTTTGACCAGTCTGTGATTTTGTCCAGGTCTTCAGAGAGTGAGGAGGCTGCAGACTGCCGATCTGAGGGAAGAGGAATGGAGCGGCAGAGAGTGGAGTCATCAGCAAAGAGATACAGAGGATTTTCCAGAGAGTCGGAGAGATCATTGATAAAGACCAGAAAAAGCACAGGGCCCAGCACACTGCCTTGGGGAACTCCAGCCTGAACGGGAAGGGGAGATGAGAGAAATCCATTCAGGGCCACACGTTGACTACGACCAGAGAGGAAGTCCGCAAGCCATGCATGGAGATTTCCATGGATACCATAGGAGGAGAGTTTGGTGAGCAGAGCTGGGTGCCAGACCGTATCGAAGGCACGTGATATGTCAAGGGAGACAGCTCTGATTTCCTGTTTGGCATTGAGGACCTCCATCCATTGTTGAGACAGCAGAAGCAGCATGTCCAGAGTAGAGTGACCTGGTCTGAAACCAAATTGATGATCAGAGATCAAGCCATTGGAGAAGAGGAAGCGTGCGTCTTCACGCTTCACGCAAATATATGAAGTTTCAGATTTTTCGGATAAAGATTTCAATTCAACCAACAATTATGGTGAGAATACCACTTCACTGATGGCATTATTGTTAATCACCCTATATACCCCACAGGGAGTTGATGACATTTGCCAAGTTTGAAAAAAATTTCATTGAGCGTTTTCAGAGAAAATGATATCCAGTTTTTCCCTGTAATCCAATATGGCTACCATACCATGTGACCTATGACGTCAGAGTTAGCAATAATATATTCTCCATGCAGAGTCCCTCCTATGTATAAAGTTTTGCATTGATTGGACAAGTGGTTGCAGAGAAAACCATTTTTAAAGCAAAAACATCTAGATGCGGAGAAGACACAGGCAGACTGACACACACACACACACACACACACACACACACACACACACACACACACACACACACACACACACACACACACACACGTATTGCAATAGTCTTGCTCCCCCTTTGGGTGAGACAAATCAAGCAGCTTTCCAGAGCCTGTTGGGGAATGTTGAACAACCCAGCCTCCATAGCTCTCCAATACAACTCACTATGTACACTGGTCATGGGATGCTAATGTATTAAACTACGGCAATAACACTCACCAATTACAATTCTTGGTCGTTCCCGGGGATGGACGCACACTACAAGGGCGAAACTGGCTAGACATTATCAAACTCAACTGAGAACACATCCACCGACTACATGATTCCAGGACACCAAATGAACAAGAGCACCTCAGCACGAGACACCCAGACATCTTCAGGGATGAACTTGGGACATTGAAGGGGTTTACTGCCAAACTAAACGTTGAGAAAGATGTGAAGCCAAATTTCTGTAAAGCATGCCCAGTTCCTCTCCCATTGCAAGAAAAAGTTGATGCAAAATTAGCCAGACGAGAAAACCTAGGTATCATTGAGTCAGTTCAGTACTCAAAATTGGCTGCTCCAGTCGTTTCTGTCATGAATACAGACAAATCAATATGCCTTGGTGGGAATTACAAAAAATCAATAAATGTCCCGCTTTGGCCAAATATCCTATTCCAAGGATCAATGGCTTGTACGCAAAACTGAGTGGAGGACAGTACTTCACCAAACTAAACATGAGATCGGCCAACCTACAAGTCCTTCTGAATGAAGAATCCAAACAATATCTCACCATCAACATGCATCGGGAGCTCAACAGATACAACCACCTGAGTTTTGGTGTCAAATTGGCTCCGATAATCTACCTTTCTACAAAGCTTTCATCTGCAGCTCAATGGAATACTGCTCTCCCCTCTGGTCTGGTGCTCCTGCCTCACACCTAGTGCGTCTTCACGCTGTTGAAACCAAAGCGTTCAGAATCATTGAAATCTCCCGCGATGACGCTATCTCCGAGGGCCTTTCACTTACTCACCGCAGGCAGGTTGGTGGTCTTTCCGTCTTCTACCGACTCCTCTCCGGCCTTGCTCCCCCAGCTCTCTCTGGGCTCTGTCCCCCAAATATTCCTGCAGGTCGCACAAGATCTGCCTGCAACCCTCTTATGGTTAAACTGCCAAAATCAAGACTCTGCTCACCTTCACTCCTTCATGCCTCTTTTCTCCTGCCTCTGGAACAAACTCCCTCACTCTCTTCAATCTCACTCCTCCCTCCAGGTCTTTAAAACGGCTGTTCACCACCATCTCTTATCTTCCCCAATCCAAAACCTTGATCTTTTCTACCCCCGCTAATTTCACCCCAAATCCACTTTTTTGAGGTGACTTTTGTCTTCTTTCCTGGAAGTCCTTGGTGTCCTTGTGTTTTATACCTATCCTGCCTCCCCCCAGGCCCTCTCCCTCCCACACATCTCCCGATGTCCCTGCTCTCAAATGTTGTTTGTGTGCTTCCTCCCCTTCTCTCCCCATCTTGTCGACCGCTCCCTTTTTTATATACTTTGTTTGCTTGTTTGTTTGATTTGTTTGTTTGATAAATGTTAGCTCTTTCACGATCCTCGACTCCGTATACAAAAACAAAAACAAAAAACCTTGTATGGATAGCCTGTTCAGTGCTGAATGTCATGTTGTCGTTTACCAAGACGACATCCTCGTCACTGGCTGCTCAGAGCATCTTCATCTTGACAACCTCAAATGTGTGCAATGCATTCTTTCCACCTCTGAACTACACTTGCAGAGAGACATGTGTGAACTTATGGTCCTGTCTGTAATCTATTCGGGCCACCATATTGATGCTGAAGGCTTACATCACACAAAAGTGAAGATCAGAGCAACCAAAGATGCCCCTTCCACCAACATCTCTGAACTCAAGGTTGCATTGGCATGCTGCAGTACTATAGCAAGGTGACTCTGAATCTGAATTCAGTGTCACGTGAAAAAGTAAGTACACCCCATGTAATGTTTTGACTTTTTCAACATATTTCAACATACAGCTATTTGATATTCATTTCAACAATATTGATAGATAAAGGTGATATAATATAACAAATATCATGAAACATTTACATTTTGTAGACCATTGTATAATTTAAATAAACATAAATGCAAATTTCACATGTGGAAAAAGTAAGTACACCCCTACATTTATCACTACTTCAAATACCTAAAATTAGAATCAGGTGCACCAGCTCAGGTGCAAATGATTAGAACATCGTTAGAGAGTATCTTGGAGGAACCTGTCTTATTTAAACCTCAGACATTTAGTTTGGTTTGCTCTTTGTTGTTGAAGTGTGCGGCGTCACCATGCCTAGATCAAAAGAGCTATCTGAGGCCTTCAGAAAGAAGGTTATAGATGCCTACGAGTCTGGGGAGGGATATAAAAAGATCTCCAAACAATTTGAAATCAATTATTCGACTGTCCGGAAGATCATCTACAAGTGGAGAAGATTCCAAACAACTGCCAACTTGTTCAGGCCAGGCTGCCCCAGCAAGTTCAGCCCGAGCGCAGACCGCAAGATGCTCAAAGAAGTCTCTAAGAACCCCAGAATGTCATCACAGGACCTACAGGTAGCTCTTGTTGCTGTTGATGTCAAAGTGCACGAGTCTACCATTAGAAAGAGGCTTCACAAATTTGATCTACATGCGAGGTGTGCCAGGAGGAAACCGTTGCTGTTCAGAAAGAACACCAGGGCAAGACTAAAGTTTGCCAATGAACACCGAGGAAAAGACCAGCACTTCTGGAACAATGTGCTCTGGACAGATGAGTCAAAGGTAGAGCTATTTGGCCACAGTACCAGAAGACATGTTTGGCGAAAACCAAAGACAGCATTTGACCACAAGAACCTGATACCAACTGCAAAGCATGGTAGTGGAAATATTATGGTTTGGGGCAGCTTTGCTGCATCAGGGCCTGGGCAGCTCACCATCATATGAATTCTTCATTGTACCAGAGGGTGCTTGAGGATAATGTGAGGCCATCTGGCGGGTGGTTGAAGCCCAACCGAAGGTGGACCTTGCAACATGACAATGACCCTAAACATACCAGTAAATCCACCAAGGAATGGCTGAAAAGAAAGTAATGGAAGGTTCTGGAATGGCCAAGTCAAAGCCCGGATCTAAATCCCATCGAGATGTTGTGGGGGGATTTGAAACAAGCTGTGCATGCAAGAAACCCCTCAAACATCGCACAGCTGAAAGAATTCTGCATGGAGGAGTGGGCAAAAATTTCTCCCAGTCGATGTCAGAGACTGGTAGACAGTTATAAGAAACGCCTACCTGAGGTTGTTTCTGTCAAAGCAGGAAATACCACCTATTAGAGCCAAGGGTGTACTTACTTTTTCCACATGCGAAATTGGCATTTATGTTTTTTTAAATTATACAATGGACTACAAAATGTAAATGTTTCATGATATTTTATATATTATATCACCTTTATCTATCAATATTGTTGAAATGAAGATCAAATAGCTGTATGTTGAAATATGTTGAAAAAGTCAAAACTTTAAATGGGGTGTACTTACTTTTTCATGTGACTGTACATCCCAAACATTGTTACTATGCTTGGACCACTGCATCGCTTATTAAAAAGGGTGTCAGCTGGAAATGGGACATTCTGAAGTTATCGGCCTTCCAGAAGTCAAAAGACGTACTGCGGTCTTAAATATTTCTAGTTCACTACGACCCAGACAAATACAAGGTCCTGTCATGTGTGTTAGGGGTTAATGGTGGGGAGGCCGAACCCAGCTCGTTCTCTAAGGAATGCAAGCCCAAGGTAGACTTCGATATTGAAGAGTGTGTGAAACACTGCCATCCATGCCAGAGCAGCCGAAATGCCCCTGCTAAGGCACCCCTGGAAATGTCAGAGGATTCAGCTAGACTATGCTGGACCCATT
Source organism: Myxine glutinosa (assembly GCF_964187855.1). Lineage (NCBI taxonomy): Eukaryota > Metazoa > Chordata > Myxini > Myxiniformes > Myxinidae > Myxine > Myxine glutinosa. The sequence continues at coordinate 103,803,075 of NC_136268.1, read as the reverse complement.
GATCGCCGTATGATCCATGTTGTTACAGATGCTCACAGTAAGTGGATCGATGCTCATGTAATCCATGCAGCAACCTCACACACCACCATTGAGAGGCCATGCCAGTGTTTTGCCACTCACTGTTTGCCACTCACGGTTTGCCACGCATGATTGTTAGTGCCAATGGAACCTGTTTCTTGAGCTCGGAATTTGCTGAATTCACCCGCCTGAATGGTATGCAGGCGTGGCCAAAAATATTGGCACCCTTGCACTTTTTTCAAACAACTCACAATTTTCATGAAAAATATGTTGTAATTGACAAAAGTATTTGGTCTCCACAATTTTTTATTTCACTGTTAATATTACAGAACCTTTGTTTTTGATTCAGAACTTAATATATCCTTTTAAATCAGAAAATAGTAAGAAATGGCATTGACAGAATTATTGACATCCGAGACTTAATATTTGGTAGCACAGCTTAATTTCCCTCCTCAGGTATGATATATCTGAGCCTCGTCCTGGTGGTGGAGTTGCTATCTTTATAAAAAAAACCCTCTTCCTCACTCTCCTTGCACTACCCTCTCTCCACCCCCACCCCCAGGAGTACCTCTGGCTACGGCTTCCTCTCCGCTCCCACCTTTTGTTCATATGTGTTTTGTAGCGTCCTCCAAACAGTGATGACTCCATTTACAGTCCGCTGTCTGACAACATTGACCAACTTCTATGAACTCATCCCAACTCTCTCTTCGTCATATGTGGCGTCTTCAACTGTCATCATGCCAGCTAGCTGGGTGTGGGTACCTCTCACCAGCCATGGCATCCCAGCAAAGGACTTCTGCGACTCATTGGGACTGACACAATCTGCCAATTTCCCGACTGGATCTCAGTCAACGGAGCATCTTCTCTTCTAGACTTGGTAATGACAAACTTCCCTGCAAATGTCTGCTGCTCTTCTTCTGCTCCAATCGGTTCTTCTGATCATGTGTTTGTGAAAGTGGATATCTCTCTGGCCATTCTCAGAGAGCTTCCTCAGCGTCGATGAGTCTGGCATTTCACTCGGGCTGACTGGCACGGGCTACAAGCAGCCATAAATCATCTGGACTGGTCTCCCATCTCTACTGCCTCTGACATCAACTCTTCCTGGGAATTCTTCCAAAGCAAACTGCTCTCTCTCACGCACAGATTTATCCCATCTCGTCTTCAGTTGTCTTACCCTTCCCCCTGTCCATGGCACAATGAATCTTGTGGTGAGGCAGTTGCCCTGAAACAACTTGCCTTTGCCTCTTGGAAGGCAAATCCAACTGAAGGCAATCTCAGTTCCTTCCACCAAGCTTGGAACAAGTGTGTGTCTACCCTCAGGAGTGCCAGGAAGCACTATCTCTCCACACTCAAGAATGAATTCTCAAACCTGTCTCCTTCCTCCAAGTCCTGGTGGCGTCTGGTCAAATCTGTTTCTGGTGTTTGTTCCCCCTCCTTCCCCTCCCTTACCTCAAATGGCTACACAGTTGACACCTCACGTGACAATGCCTCAACTCTGTGTTTGCCTCAAAATCTTGTGTCCCAAACCCATCTCTCTCTGTACCCACCTTACCCAGTCAAACCCAGCTCCTCCTGGGCTCCGTGTCCTTCTCTCCTGACAAGGTGGAGACGTTTCTGTCAAACGTCGACTCTGATTCTGCAACTGGACCAGACGGGATCAGCCCACGGGTCCTAAAATCCTGCTCTTCTGGTCTTTCACACCCTCTCTCTATTCTCTTCACCCTCTCTTTTGCTCAAGGGCATCTGCCATCAGTTTGGAAATCAGCCAACATTAATGCTTTACACAAAAAATGTGCAAAAACAGATCCTTGCAACTACAGACCAATCAGCCTGCTACCAATTATCAGCAAAGTCATGGAATCCATCATTGCTTCGGATATCAAATCCTTCCTCTTCTTCAATGACTTGATCTCTGATTAATCATTTTGGTTTCAGACCAGGTCGCTTTACTCTGGACATGATGCTTCTGCTGTCTCAACAATGGATGGAGGTCCTCAATGCCAAACAGGAAATCAGAGCTGTCTCCCTTTAAAAAAAAAAAAAAAAAAAAAAAAAAAATTGAATCGAGGCTCGTGAAAGAGCTGACAACCGCGAGGGAAAGACAGCACAGGGGGAAACATTCATTAAAACACATTCAACAAAAAGACATCCAGGAACACAGTACAGGGGGACCACGAGGGAAAGACAGTACAGGGGGACCGCGAGGGAAAGACAGTACAGGGGGAAACATTCATTAAAACACATTCAACAAAAAGACATCCAGGAACACAGTACAGGGGGACCACGAGGGAAAGACAGTACAGGGGGAAACATTCATTAAAACACATTCAACAAAAAGACATCCAGGAACACAGTACAGGGGGACCACGAGGGAAAGACAGTACAGGGGGACCGCGAGGGAAAGACAGTACAGGGGGAAACATTCATTAAAACACATGCAACAAAAAGACATCCAGGAACACAGTACAGGGGGACCACGAGGGAAAGACAGTACAGGGGGACCGCGAGGGAAAGACAGTACAGGGGGACCGCGAGGGAAAGACAGTACAGAGGGGCCGTGAGGGAAAGATAGCACAGGGGGACCGCGAGGGAAAGACCAAAAGACCCTTGACATATCATGTGCCTTCGATGCGGTCTGGCACCCAGCTCTGCTCACCAAACTCTCCTCCTATGGTATCCATTGAAACCTCACACATGGCTTGCGAACGTCCTCTCTGGTTGTAGTCAACGTGTGGCCCTGAATGGATTTCTCTCATTTCCCCTTCCTGTTCAGGCTGGAGTTCCCCAAGGCAGTGATCTGGGCCCTGAGCTTTTTCTGGTCTTCTTCAATGATCTCTCCGACTCTGGAAAATCCTATCTCTTTGCTGATGACTCCACTCTCTGCCGCTCCATTCCTCATCCCTCAAATCGGCAGTCTGCAGCCTCCTCACTCTCTGCAGACCTGGACAAAATCATAGACTGGTCAAACAAGTGGAGCATGTCTTTCAATCCTGACAAATCTCACACTCTTACTATGTCTCTCCGAAAAGACTGACTGGACAACCCTCCCATCTAGTTTCTCAACAATCCTCTCCAAGAAGTTCTGTCACTCAAGCTTTTGGGTCTCACTATCTGCCATGAACTGTCCTGGGAAAACCACATTTCCAAGCTGGCCTCCAAAGCCAGTCGCCGACTGGGCATCCTCCGTCATGTGAAGTCCTTCCTTGGCACACTTGAGCCCCTCACCACATACAAGGCTTTCATCCGCAGCTCAATGGAATCCTGCTCTCCCCTCTGGGCTGGTGCTCCTGCCTTGCACCTAGCTCGGCTTCATGCTGTTGAAACCAAAGCTTTCAGAATCATTGGAATCTCCCACGATGAAGCTGATTGTGAGGGCCTTTCACTCACTCACCGCAGGCAGGTAGGCGGTCTTTTCTGACACTGGATTGAACATTGCACTCCAAATACCTTGGTAATCTCCTGATTTCATGATGCCATGCGCACATTCAAGGCAACCAGTGCAAGAGCCCAGTGCAAGAGGTAGCACAGCAACCCCAAAACATCACTGAACCTCCTCCATGTTTGACTGTAGGGAAGGTGTTCTTTTCTTTGAATGCTTCATTTTGTTTTCTGTGAACATAGAGATGATGTGCTTTACCAAAAAGCTCTAATTTTGTCTCATCTGTCCACAGGACATTCTCCCAGACAGATTTTGGCTTGTTCAGGTGTGTTTTGGAAAACTCCAGTCGGGCTTTCTTCGCAGTGGGGTCCTCCTGGGTCTCCTACCATAGAACCCACTTTCATTGTGTTGGTGACGGATGGTGCGAGTTGAAATTGTCCCACCTAGTGTCTGAACGGTAGCTTGAATCTGTTTGGCAGTTGATTGAGGTGGTTTCTCCACCATTCAAACAATGCTTCGCTGCCATCTTCGATCAAGTTTTCTCTTGTGGCCACATCCAGGGAGGTTGGCTACAGTGCCATGGGCCTTAAACTTCCTGATAACATTGCGTATGGTGGACACAGGAACATCAAGCTCGCTGGAGATGGACCTGTAGCCTTGAGATTGTACAATGTACATGCTTGGCTACAATCTTGTGTCTGACCTCCTCAGACAATTCTCTGGTTTTCTTTCTTTTCTCCATGCTCCTGTGGTACACACAGTTATACAAAACAGCAGAATGACTCATTTTGTCCATTCAAACTGGTTGAATGAGTGATTTTTATATTGCAGGCACATACAACTCACCACAGGTGAGTTCAATTCCAAAATGAAGGAGAATCATCTGCTTGAAATCTAATTCTTTCCAGCAACTTCAAAAAGATGCCAATAATATTGTCCTGGCCATTTTAGGATTTCTGTGTGGAATAAGCTAAGATTTAGTAATTTTTTTCAGCCTTTTTTTTGTTTTGTTCCACTGCAAACCAAAGAAATACATATATGTGAATACCAAAAGATTTTTTTATTTCAACACTTTTCTGGAAGTGATGATGCATTATTTGAAAAAAGTGCAAGGGTGCCAATATTTCTGGCCACGACTGTAATTCACAAGTTTTCCAGCCCACACCATCAAGTTTTAAATGGATTCTCTGAAAGCTCCACGAGTTTCGTTAAGTCTGGTCTAAATAAGATAAACGATGGAAGTCCTCAGAAAAAAATATCATGTTTGATTTTCACTCACCATATCACTCGCCACACTACAAAGTGGATGAAACCAGCTGAGTGCTGCTGATGAAACGACTTTTCCGTATACGACTGGATTGTCTGAGACCCGACGTTGTATCGGCCGTGTACCAAAATAAATGGAACCCAAGACTTCATGATGACACAAATGCTGTACAGCATCGGGGACCCTCGTGTCTTCACTTCACTTCCTTGTCTTATATTCTTTACTGATGTCTTCGTTACTCTTGTATTCATCATTAATGCATTTACACACTTAATGGGGGAAGGTGTGGTGTCTTGGATCAAGCGAAAGTGGGAGGAGCCCAATAGGAAGGGCCAGACACTCGTAGAGTGGAGATTGGCCTGCCATGGGATCTTTGGTTTTGAGTATGTTCAACACAATAAAAGACCGATGGTGCACACTCAAACTGCTGTGTCTGCTTAATACTTTACAATTGATGACATTAATATTGTGCTTGTAAATGGCAGGACAACATGCATTCAATATGGCTATCCATTAATTAGTCTGTCAACCCAACCCTAACCCTCCCAGTAAGGGTTACAGTTGAAAGGGAAAAAGCACCAACAAGACCAGTTTGCACATTATGTTGGAATGAACCGATGGTACTGCCAGAGGCGAAGTGGTGTTAAAATGCCACCATGGTGCTGAGTGTTGCTCTTCAGCATAGACCTCCACTTTTACTGCACCTTCAGCATTTTGAATGTCTTTCTTTTGTCATTGTACACCCAAAGGTTCGCCGAAAGTATTCCATCCTGGGGCCGTGAGACCCAACAGATGGAACATCTGGAAAGACGTTCAGAGCTAATGGTGGAGGAGCAGTCAGAGCAAGTTCTGGAAGGTTCAGGATCGAGTCGCGTACAGGAAACTGCAGGTTGTAAAGCATGGATTCATATAATTTCTTGTAATCTCATGGTCATTGTATTGTTGTGGAAATGACTTCTAGGGGTTAACATTGCTTAGCATAGTTTAGTTATATCCCATATTAAATGTCTTAAAAGAAATGTGAAGTAATATAATTGTGATGTTGGATATGTGTAACTTTATGTCTAGACAGACCATGTCCACCTTCTCTAATGTGTGTGTGTCGAAAAACCATCATTCCTTTGAACCTTTATTTAATATTCTACCCTCCGTAATCTGTCTTTTATGTGTGTTAAAGCATTCTGGGAGTCTTAAGCACAAGTTTGGGTGGGAAAACTTGGACAGCCATGTGGTACTGGTGCAAGGTGCACGGTCAAAGTGGTCGTGGTGACTGTGGCTGCAGGGTCTCCATGATTCTTGTGTGGATTCTGCAGAAATAGTGCTGGTGGTGTGAAGGCCGAGGCTGCTGGTTTCTGTGGGAATCCATGTGGCCCAAGGGATATTTAGTAGAGCAGAAGACGAATAGAGCAGACTGGTTGATGGGAACTACCATTAGTGATATAAGCGATTTAGATGACATTTTAAAATGACTTTGGGATATTTATTTTGAATTGGTTGACGTTAGGAAAGATGCTTTCCTCACTCTTCCTATTCTTCTCCCCACAAGATTAGGAATGGATGAGGAATGGATGATGAGTTTATGAGGTGAATGTAAATGAGGTATGTGAATCCTTATTGTTTAGTAGTGAATATTATAGTTGGGTAGATGTAGGGGATTCGGCTGTTTCGGAACATGGATGCCGTGTTGGTGTTGGTGCTGGTTGTGGATTTTTTATTTATTTCAAAGGTGCAAGAGTTAACTTAATGGGCTGGGGGTATGGCTCATTGTGTGCAGGTATTTGAAGAAGGACACATGGGTGCTGGAAGCACATTGGCCCAGAGGCTATGGGGCCGGGAAGGTCAACACAAAATTTTGAGGGAGGCCCATGTACCTGGCAGAGGACTCGAGGTGCTACATGCCAAGAATGGCACTTGTGGGGGAGCCAGAGAGGGCTTCCCAGAATTTGGCAGGAACGAGGTAGCTCGGAGGTGGCCCTAGTGGCCTGCAGGTTCCATATTTGGAAAGCAGGCAGGGCCCTGCAGAGGGAGCCACACTGCCCCAGTGCCCCAGCCATGGATTGTGGGATGGCACAAGGGGAAAATTTGAGGGCAAGGCCCTAACTTGTTAGAGCATCAGCACACTGGAGCAGCTGATAAATTGGTTACATTGAGCCACACTTGAGGGGGGATAATGGTAACGAAGATAAATATATTTTGAAGTGTATAGTTAGAGATGCTTCCATTTTTAACTCAACTGGACTATGTCCAGCTGAGTTTTTGTCGACACCCAGTGTCCGTCGTCCGTCTGTCGTCTGTCTGTCTGTCTGTCTATCTGTAAACAATTCGACGTCTACACTCTAAAAGTCACAAATATTGATCAAATTTGATGAAACTTGTTATGCAGCATCTTTAAGACATAAACTAGTTTGGGATTGCATTTGGGCGTTGCACACCCAAAAATGGTCGCGGCAGGCCGGCCATATTGAAAAATCAATTTTTGTCAATCTGGTACTTGCTAATGTAGCTAGAAGGCTGAAACTTGGTGTGTAGACAGTATGTAACAAACCTCAACACATATAATAAATTCAAGTCTGAAATCTGAGAAAAGTAATTGTAGTTTTACTTTTCATGCCTCACTTAAAACTCAATTTTTTTCTAGTTTCCTGTTTAAACATGAGATACCTTCAACGTTACTGTACCTCTTTAGCACATATAAACTATATAGTTTGTGGTTCTATTATGCATATTCTAACCATATTGATATAGACCAGTTGAGTTCAGGTTCCCTGGAACCTCTAGTTTAATTTTTGCATGCAGGTTTTTAGACTAGGGTGAGGCGTTGTATTGTTTGGTAAGTAGAGTCAGATCCCCATGATGATTCCCCTTCAAGATGCATACTCGGGAGAGTTTGAAGAAGGAAGGGTGAGGGTAGTGTTTTGGAAATACTTCTGGTGGTTAAAGTGTTTAGCATAGCTTTATTATATCCCGTATTAAATGTCTTAGAATAAGTGTTAAGTAATTTCATTATGATATAAGATATGCATCACTTTATGTCTAGACAGACGATGTCCACCCTCCGTAATGTGTGTGTCTAAAAAATGGCAACTCTTTGAATCTTTAATGTTTTACCCTCCATAATTTTTTTAATGTTCTTTTAATGCATCCATGTATGCCTTTAAGAACTAGAGGTTCCAGGGAACCTGAACTCAACTGGTCTATATCAATATGGTTAGAATATGCATAATAGAACCACAAACTATATAGTTTATATGTGCATTTATATGTTTATATGTGTGTTTTCAAATCTATCTATAATTCCAGTAATCTCTGTGTGTGTGTCTGTGTGTGTGTCTGTGTGTGTGTCTGTGTGTGTGTCTGTGTGTTTGTTTGTCTGTGACCGCTGTTTCTCGACAACCACGGGTCCGATATACTTGAAACTTGCCAGGTATATTGCTGGGGACCTGAGGATGTGCCTTTTCAAGGTTTCATATTAATCGGAGAAGTAGTTACCGAGCTATGGCGATTTAGCCGTTCGCCGTTCGCTTTGGCTTTGCGAATGGACCAAACCATTTCATGTAAATAGAGGGGGGGGGTTCTACCGTACTCGCAAGCCGTTCGCTTTGGCTTTGCGAATGGACCAAACCATTTCATGTAAATAGAGGGGGGGGGGGGGGGGGGTTCTGTGGTCGTTACTGCCACGTGGTTTCAAAGTTTTTTTTTGTTGTTGTTGTTTGCACGCATGTTTTTTTGCACCCACGTACGGGCACGCCCTAGTATCTTTAAGTGGCAAAAGGCACAAGTTTCATCAAATTTGATCAGTATTTGTGACTTTTAGAGCTTGGACGTCATCCAAACTGATGTTTATGGGTCAAGTCATGTCATAGGTCATGACGAGGTCATTTTTCGGACATTGTCAAAACCAGAAATATCTGTGTTGAGGTTTGTTACATACTGTCTACACACCAAGTTTCAGCCTTCTAGCTACATTAGGAAGTACCAGATTGACAAAAATAGATTTTTCAATATGGCCGCCCTGCCACGCCCATTTTTGGGCGTGCAACGCCCAAATGCAATCCCAAATTAGTTTATGTCTTAAAGATGCTGCATAACAAGTTTCATCAAATTTAATCAATATTTGTGACTGTGACGAGCGTAGACGTCGAATTGTTTACAGACGACAGACAGACAGACAGACGGACGACGGACACTGGGTGTCGACAAAAACTCAGCTGGACATAGTCCAGTTGAGTTAACAAGTACAAGTAGGCCTTTAAGCACAAGTTTGGGTAGGAATCCCAGGACAGCCACACCAATCACCAGCAGCCCAGTTTGGTTCAGTCGGAAGGGGTTTGCCCCGCCCACGAACTGAACCACTGACCAGTAGTTGGAACAGAGGGGAGGGTCTAAATCCGTCATGATGGAGAGTTGGGGCAAACCTTATAAAAGTGGGCGTGCAGTGGAGGGGGGACGAGAGACAAGCCTGGTACCTCACCACAAGGACCTGCGTGGGAGTGCTGTGGGAGCTTTCCCTTTGATTAACATCCCTCCAGCACTGTGCTCTGCTATGACCTGCCCTCCAGCTATGCTAATCTCTCTCTTCTCGGACCGGACTTAACTGCAGCAAAGCCTTCGTCGGTGCCTGCTCGTGTCCTCCAAGTCCTGCAGTATCCTGTCAGTCATCGCCGGGTTTTCGCCGGGTCTTGTCACTCTATCTGTTGTCTATCTCATGTGGAATGATTGGGTCCGCTAAGGCATAAGCTATTTAAGGAATCTTCCAAACCATCGTTGTTTCGTGGGCACATTAAACAGTGGTGGGTAAGGGGTTTTATTGTGTCATCATTATTGTTTTGCTTCTTGTATTCCTGTCCCCTGTGCACCATAATTTGTTATTAAATATACCTGGTCTCAGGGTGAATTTGGACAGTCATCTTACTATAATTCACCAAATGTCCGTCTGTCTGTCCATTCGAAGGTACCGCAAAAACGGCTGAACCGATCGCAACGATATTTTGGGTGGGTAATCCTTGGACCCCCTGGAGTAAAATAAGCTATATAATTTTTCCAAGTTTTCCAATTTTCTAGTTTTTCCAAACACGATGGAATAATATTTATCGATATGAACAGTGATGTGGCTTTTGTTGAAATTATATGTATCAGGAGAGAGCAGATTGACTCCTGACGAACTCTTCCTATAGAAACGTGCGGCTCTGAAGTAACATGGCAGCGTGTGCAAAGCGACTGAGAAAGACGTGTGGCGGCCGCTTCCGTTTTGCAGAATTCAATCTTTTTTCAAAATGGGCGCCATGGTCTATTTAGATTTTGATGATTTGCATGTCATATGATTCAACGGATGTTTATATGAATCGTTTAAAATAAAAAAAGCCTTCAATTTCTGATATTTTGCCTTTTCATTTGGGCTCCCCAATTGAAGCCCTGCCCATAGGGCAGGTACCGTTGCTAGTGATCATAATTCCAATTTGGCAAAGTCCATTGAAGGACTAATTAGTTACGTTTGAACAGTTCTCTACATAAGAATGTGCCATGCTCCTCACCGGCTACCCTCAGTCGTTAATTAGAGATCAGGCAAGTGGCACCGAATTAGCACAACAAATCGGCTGACTTGGAGATCTCACGACGATGGTATTGTGGCATTTGACACCGGATCCAGCTCTGTGTCATCGACTCTGTCGGCCGTTGCGGCCATTGTTGATGTGGCCTGCCGAGATTCGCATCAGGAACCTGGGACGAACCGTGCGTCTACAACATTATGATCGGTGAATCTCTAACATAATATTCCAGAATTGGTTGGGAATTTGATGTAATTCCTCAGAGTTCTTTCTTTAAAGTGAAGAAACGGACGAAGCTTTATCATGTTATATGTCTGCTTGTTATATAGTATGAACATGACAGTGTGAATTTCCAAAACTACTGCCATGGTACAAAGGTTTTGTGTCAATCACAGAATGTATGAGGGGATCAAGTTGAATTGGAGGGACCATCAATATTGTTATAACATGGTGATATTGGCATTCCGTACTTTCCGCACAGTGCTGCGAGGAGCCTGCTGACTCGGGATAGACCCACGATTGAGCTCGTAGTCCGAACTTTTAACCTCCGAAGACAAAACGAAAAGGCCACAAGGCCTGAAATCCAAATGGGTTTCAAGGGGGGTTTAGTCTTAAAGTGCAAGTAAAGTGATAATATATATTGGGCCTTATTATATAATATATCCTGAAGTTATGTTTTAATGAAATGAAATCTTTGAAATATTATTTTAACTATGAGAAAAACACGTTTTCCTGGAAATTTCCCGAATGAATTTCAAAAGTGGGCGGGGCGCATCTGTGACGTCATGAAAAGACAATAGGCTTATCGAGGTCAACAACTATGGCATCAGCGAGTGCAGAAATACTTGTGGAATTTGAGGATTTGAGTGGGAGTGAGAGCGAGTTTGTGCTGGGATTTTCGGAGGATGAGGGAAGTTCTTGCGATGGATTTGTCAGAGAAGAGATTGAGGAATTTAATGTGGATTTTGCTGGGATTAAACCCTATATGTTCGAGCCAGAGCGCGACGCTAATCAGGCTAATGGCGGACCGCAAAACACAAATGTCGAGGAAGAAGCATCCAGAATGGGAAACAGTGACTGGTGAGTTCTTAACTAAATATAAATGTACATACTTTCATGAATGACAAGTATTTTAAGTATCGCCGCTTATGGACATAACATAATGTGTCGGTGAGTGTTGTGGCGGACACAAAAGCCCACTGGCGTGGTGACATCATTCCGCGCACCAAGTGGGCGGTGGCCACGCCCGAGGGGTAGGCGTGGCCTCATGATATACACCGGGCGCGCAGCCCGGAGCGCGCGAGTGTTACAGTGAGCTCCTGAAATAAAGACGCTTATAAGTTACCGCTTGTCCGCTTCCTCCTTGCTCGCAAGCAGCGCGCGTAACGCCGCGCTTTACTGGTGACCCCCTTGACGTTGGATCTGCCGGAGCGATCCTTCCACACGCGACGCCATTGCCATGGCCAACTTCATCAAACTTCCCGAATTTTGGGAGGCTCAGGCCGAAGTCTGGTTCGTCCAGGCCGAAGCCCAATTTCAGCTTCGGCGCCTCACCGGCGATGACACGTGCTATTGCCACGTCGTCGCCTCCCTCGGGCCCGGCACGGCCGCTCGAGTTGTGTCCGTCCTTCGCCACCCACCGGACGGCCACAAGTACGAGGCACTCAAGCGGCTACTCCAAGCCACGTTCGGCCTCACGGACGACGCACGGGCCGACCGCCTCCTGGATCTCCCCGAGCTCGGTGACACGCGCCCGTCGGTCCGAATGGACCATATGCTGTCACTGTTGGGCGACGAAGCCCCCGGTTCTCTATTCCGGGCGCTTTTCCATCGCCAACTTCCAGCGCAGGTTCGCCTCGCGTTGGCCGGGACCGGGCTAACGGAACCCCGAGCATTGGCAGACGAGGCGGACAAGTACTTCGCCGCTTCGGACACGCGGGCGAGAGTCGGCGTGGCCGTCACGGCCCTCGTGGCTGATGCTGCTGATGCTGCTGCTGATGCTGCTGATCCACAGCATCAGCTTATACAGCATACGCAGCATGCTGATACGCACCTCGTGACCGCCGCCACGCCCCGCCCACCGCCGCGGCGAAAACCGCCACCGCGGGGAAACCCGCCAACTCCACCGGCCTGGCGGAGCCAGCCGTGCTCCTCCAGCTCCACCACCTGGTGCTGGTTCCACGCCAAGTTCGGCCACGAAGCTCGGCAGTGTCATCCGCCATGCTCCTTCAACAGGTCGGGAAACGCCCGGGCCGGCGCTCAATAGTGGCGATGAGCGCCGGCCGTTCGAGCAGCCTGCTGTTCATATAACGGACACCTTCCCCGGGCGCCGTTACCTGTGCGACACAGGAGCGCAGGTGAGTGTCGTTCCCGCCGGCACGTCAGACAAGCACGCCGCGGGTGGGGGCCCCGCGCTGCTTGCCGCGAACGGGACGCCCATCCGTACGTACGGAAAACGCTGCCTCTCTCTGCGGTTCGGAGGGCAGGTTTTCCGATGGACGTTCGTCACCGCCGACGTGCCCATGGCACTGCTTGGCGCGGACTTCCTGTGCGCTAATGGGCTCCTGGTCGACATCAAGCGCAGACGTCTTGTCCAGGCCGAGACGTTCAGCTCGCTCGCTTGTGCGTTGCCCAGCTCAACGAGCGGCTTGCCAAGCGGCTTGCCGAACGGTTCGGTTCCGGCCACATTGGTCTGTACGCTTCCGGCAGCGGACGCATTCACCCACCTCCTCGCCGGCTTCCCGGCCCTCACGCGGCCCACCTTCTCGGCGGGGGCCGTCAAGCACGGGGTGGCCCATCACATCCCCACCGTCGGGCCACCGGTCTACGCCCGGGCACGCCGCCTCGAGCCGACGAAGCTGGCGGTGGCAAAAGCGGGGTTCGCTACCCTGGAGCGACTCGGCATCGTTCGGCGCTCAGAGAGCGCTTGGGCGTCGCCGCTGCACATCGTGCCGAAGCCCGGCGGGGGATGGCGACCGTGCGGGGACTATCGCCGTCTCAATGACGCCACGACTCCCGACCGCTACCCCGTCCCCCACATTCAGGACTTTTCCGCCCGTTTGGCGGGCATGTCCTTCTTCTCGAAGGTGGACCTCATACGCGGCTACCATCAGGTCCCCGTCAGGCCGGAGGACGTCCCGAAGACGGCGGTCATCACGCCATTCGGACTCTTCGAGTTCCTGCGCATGCCCTTCGGTCTGAAGAATGTGGCTCAGGCATTCCAGCGACTGATGGACAGCGTCCTGCGTGACTTGGATTTTGTCTACGTCTACCTGGACGATATCCTCGTCGCCAGCGCGTCCCGCGAAGAGCACCTACGCCACCTCCGCACGCTCTTCGAACGCCTGGGCCAGCATGGCCTGATTGTGAACCCCGCAAAGTGCCGGTTCGGCGCCACCATAATCGATTTTCTGGGGCACCGTGTCACCAGGCACGGAGCCGTCCCCCTGCCGGCCAAGGTGGAGGCGGTGAAGGGGTTTCCGCGCCCCCGCACGATCAGAGGGCTGCAGGAGTTCCTGGGCATGGTGAACTTTTACCATCGGTTCCTGCCCCGTATCGCCCAGCTCCTGCGCCCCCTGCACGAAGCTCTCCGAGGTAAGCCGGGCAAAGGCGACGTTACCTGGATCGCAGATGGACACGGCGTTCACGGGCGCGAAGCTCGCCTTGGCTAACGCCACCATGCTCGCGCACCCGGCGCCCGATGCACCGATCGCCCTCACCACCGATGCCTCGGACTACGCGGTGGGCGCGGTGCACGAGCAATGGGTGCGTGGAGCTTGGCAACCGCTGGCGTTCTTTAGCCGGCAGCTTCGCCCGCCCGAACGCCGTTACAGTACCTTCGACCGCGAGTTGCTCGGGCTTCACTTGGCGGTCAGGCACTTCCGCCATCTGCTCGAGGGCCGTGCGTTCACTGCCTTCGTCGACCACAAGCCGCTGATCTTCGCGATGGGCAAGGTCACCGAGCCGTGGTCGGCCCGGCAGCAGCGTCACCTCTCGGCCGTGTCGGAGTACACGACGGACATCCAGCACGTCGCGGGGAAGGACAACCCGGTGGCGGATTGCCTTTCCCAGGCCGTCGCCCACGCAGTCCACCTCGGCATCGACTATGCCCGGATGGCAGCGGACCAGGCCGCTGACCCCGACGTCCAGGCCTTGCGGACCGCCGTCACGGGCCTCCGCGTCACCGAGGTGGCGTTCGACGGCGCGGGCGCGGCCCTCTTGTGCGACGTCTCCCTCGGGTGTCCTCGCCCCATCGTGCCCGCGGGCTGGCAGCGCCAGGTGTTTGACGCCATCCACGGCCTGTCCCACCCGGGCGCGAGGGCCTCCCAAAGGCTGATCGCCGACAAGTTCGTCTGGCATGGCCTCCGGAAGGCCGTCCGTGGCTGGGCCAGGACGTGCCTCGCGTGCCAGCGCGCCAAGGTGCACCGGCACACCCAGGCCCCGTTGGCCCCGTTCACGGTGCCGGAACGCCGGTTTGACCACGTCCACGTGGACCTGGTGGGACCTCTGCCCCCCTCGCGGGGTTTCACCTATGTCCTCACCATGGTGGACCGCACCACCCGGTGGCCGGAGGCCGTGCCCTTGGCGTCGACAATGGCGGCCGATGTCGCGCAGGCTTTCATCGCCACCTGGGTCGCCCGGTTCGGCGCCCCCTCAGACATCTCGTCCGACCGCGGCCCCCAGTTCACCTCGGAGCTCTGGGGGGCGGTCGCGCAGGGGCTCGGGGTCCGGCTGCACCGAACCACGGCCTACCACCCCCAGGCTAACGGCCTGTGTGAGCGATTTCACCGCTCATTGAAGGCCGCGCTCCGGGCCACCCTCCGCGACGGCGGCTGGGTCGACAGGCTCCCCTGGGTCCTGCTGGGCCTCCGGACGGCGCCCAAGGAGGACCTGCGCGCATCCGCGGCGGAGTTGGTCTTCGGGCAACCGCTGCGGGTGCCGGGCGAGTTCCTCCCCGACTCCACGGCACCATGGTCCGCGGCACAGCAGCGCTCCGCTCTGCAAGAGACCGCCCAGAGGTTCGCTCCGGTGCCAACGGCATGCCACGGGCACCCACCGACGCACGTCGCCCCGGAGCTTCGCACGGCGGAGTACGTCTTCGTCCGCCACGATGCCCACCGGACACCACTGCGGCCCCCGTACGACGGGCCTTTCCGCGTGCTGGAGACCGGGGCGAAGCACTTCACCCTGGACATCGGCGGTACTCCTGACCGCGTTTCGGTAGACCGCCTCAAGCCGGCCCACCTCGACGTGGACCATCGACCGCCAGTGGCCCGACCCCCACGTCAGGGCCGTCCCCCTGCGGGCGGACCCCCGGCACCGCCCAGCCCCGCCGCCACGCCGCCCCCCGGTCCTGCACCCATCCCAGGGGCAGCCAGGGGCATCCCACCTGGCATCCCTGCACCCCGGACGCCGCCGATCGCCAGGGGGCACTTCGGCCGGGTCATTCGTCTGCCCCGCAAACTGGCCCTCCAGGTGCGCGGGAATTCTGGGGGGGGGGGGGGGGGGGGGGCGCGTGTGGCGGACACAAAAGCCCACTGGCGTGGTGACATCATTCCGCGCACCAGGTGGGCGGTGGCCACGCCCGAGGGGTAGGCGTGGCCTCATGATATACACCGGGCGCGCAGCCCGGAGCGCGCGAGTGTTACAGTGAGCTCCTGAAATAAAGACGCTTATAAGTTACCGCTTGTCCGCTTCCTCCTTGCTCGCAAGCAGCGTGCGTAACGCCGCGCTTTAGTGTCATGTTTTGTTGCAGGTGTACATGTGGTCACTGCGAAGCAATGGCCACAGTCAGGGAATCGACGTGTTGTCACGAGATTGGACAGACAGCACGTCGAATTCAGGGAATGATGGATGTGAACTGCATAACACAACACCCGGGATTTCAGGCCGTGTGCTTGAACGAATTTGTCCTTGAGACTGCGTGGAATGGCTATGTGTACAGCTGACGCTTTTGTGGGAACAGTGCAAGAGAGGCAGCGCTATGTTGCCTATCGCCAGATGGTGCGGTGGCTGTGGGGCAAGCTTGGCCGCCACAACAGAGTCGTCTTTCCTGCATGCACAGTGACGAAGATCAGGGAGGAATTTTCTGAACCAGGTCAATCTCAATACAAGGGATTTTTGAGTGATGACCCCATGTAAATTGTAATAAACTATATTTGATTCAGTGGAACCATTGTTCTTTACAAATAAGGTTTAAAACAAACAATGGAGGCAATATGTGTATTTTTGATCATCCATCTAATTCAAAGGTGAATATAAACATAGTAAACAGGTGCCCCATATAAAAAGTAAACATGCTCTCAGAAAACATAGTAAAATTAGCTATGATGAGCTTTGGAATAAGAACACACAAACTATTTATAACGTATAACAAATTAGTGACCATATACAATGTGACCTAAGACAAGTAAATCGTGAAACATTCATAATTAATAACAAAACAGACTAATCACAAACTCAGATGTACAAGTAGCTACTTGAAACGTGAAAATTGACCAGCAACTGCGTCGGCTTTGATGGGTCTGCTGTACTGGCTGCAGAGTGGGGGTGGACGGTGAGACGACTTGTTGGCACGTCGCACGTCATCACTCGTGATGATGGCAATCAACTCTGTGAAGAGCTCGTCAACGTAATCTGTAATTAAACACACATCACACAAAAAGTTAACACAATAAATGCCTCGTGGTAGCACGTTGAATATCCCTGTTCAAATTCCAGTATCCATGTGTTAGTGTTCTTCTAAGCCCCACTAAAGTTCGTCGTCAATCTATGTGAGTAATGACTAATTAGCACGAATATTGTACTCATCAAAAACTCGCTAATTGACACCCACCAAATGAACAAGAGTCCATAATCTTGCGCACTGTGTAGTTGCCTTGTTTAGATTTTGGATAGGCCATGGTGAACATATCCTCCCCTGTTTTGTTTTTTGCTTGGGTTCGTTGCACATTTTCGTTGAAGTGCAGCGCTGCCAGAGATAGTCTGAAATTTAAGCAAATAGATTAGTAACTACAACCACATGTGCAAAATAAATATTGAAACCTGGAAGTATATCCCATTTACAGACATGTACACAATTCCAGTGCATTTATTGTCTTGCTTATACTCAACTAACCTGCTCTTCATGGCCTCGTACCCAAAGTGAAACATTTTTGGGGCGAAATGGTTGACCACGCTGTGGTAGCCTTCAATGCTGGACGTCTGACCCAACGGTGACATCTTTCTGGCATTGTTTCTCAGATAGGTGCTTGATAAAATATCCGAGAGTTGCTCGAAGTCAGTGCAACCTGCAAGCACAGCGTTACATATACACTACAACACGAATATCACACAGCTTCACATGCACACGTCAAAAAGAAGAACTATTGTTGATGTAAGCAAATTATTACTGCTGAGAACAATCAACCTACCTGGTTCGAACCATTCTTTGCTTCCTGTGACTGGAGAGTGCAAGCAAGATGGGAATAAGTCACTGTGGCCGGAGTGTATGTTCACCAAGTGATTTGCAACTGATTGCCACTTTGCAAGAGCGAGGTCACCATCCCCACCACTGCTTACAACGCTCCAGTACAAGTGGTTGATCAGACTTCTAGTCCACTGCGTCACTCGACCAAATCCTTTCTTCTTCCCCAGTGACAAGAGTTTCTTCTTCCACTTTGTCCTTGGCGTGTATTGTGGGCACAGCGTCAGGCCGCAGTTTAGCGTTGCTAGACAAAGCAATACACAACACAACCCCGTGTAATTACCTGTATAATGTATTTCAATGGAAGGGATATCCGACAAAAATGGAGCTTGATCATCATCAATCATTGACTGATTCAGAGATTGGCATTATTATATCAAAGATAATTGTCATATTCAGACTATTGTCACTGTACAACAAATAACTAAATACACACTCACCTATTACCAAATCCCAGGGACACTTGCACAGGATTAACATCGAACATTTCCTGGGTAAAGTGTCGCGAACAGAGCACTGCAAAAGTAGATATTTTCGTCCATTTTGCTCTTTTGGTTTAAACAAAAATAGTCCATAACCTCGCTATTTGTGGTTTTTTTGGCCACATATGTAGGCTTACGCCCTCTTTGTAGCTGGCAGAACAGCCGTACGTCACACACTTCCGTACCATTGTCAA
The DNA here is from genome assembly GCF_964187855.1 of Myxine glutinosa. NCBI lineage: Eukaryota > Metazoa > Chordata > Myxini > Myxiniformes > Myxinidae > Myxine > Myxine glutinosa. The sequence continues at coordinate 103,784,724 of NC_136268.1, read as the reverse complement.
TTGAAACACGCAATAAGTAAAAATAATCAGGTAAACATCACACGGCAAATCAACGCAATAGCTTTGTGATGGCGATAAATCATCTGTTCGCAGGCGAAGTCTTTTCGTGACGTCACATTCCGGAAAATTCCGAACGCTTCCGGTTTATTGCATATGAAGATATGTGTTGAAAAATGGCAAAAATATGCTAATTATGTTAACTATAATCACTAAATATTGTGTATTGCCAAATAAATGTTAAAAATGAACATAATTCTCCCTAATAAGGCCCAATATACATTGTCACTTGCACTTTAAGGGGCCGAGTGGGCTAAAATTTGAGTAAAATTTTTTAAAAATTTTTTTCATGTCAAAATACTCTGATGTATGTTCTTTCAGAAACATCTGTGCTCTCATGAATATTCATAAACTTGTTATAACTCAAAAACGAATCATCAGAATTTCTTCAAATTTGGTCAGAATGTCAGGTTTGAGGTGTTGAGTGGATTAATGATGGCTTTTAGAGATACCCCGACTTAAAAAAATTTATGAAGTAAAATGTCACCTTTTTCTGTTTCTACAAAAAATAATCAGTGTGCAGCTGAAATAATCTGATTTGAAGAAAAGCCATCATTCAAATATTAGGACATCCCTATAATATGTAAAACTGAGGAAAAAAGTAGATTGCCTGAGTTAGTTGTATGGGGTTACAATTTTGCTGACAAAATGCAAAAATGTAAATTTTCAATTGTGTTGAGGAAAATAAATGTAATTTCCTTATTTGAAGGTGTATTGTCTCATTCTTCAATTTTTGTATTCTCCAGATTGTCAGCTTTCCAGTGATATATGGTTTGTAGGGGGTAGCTTGTCTGTGAGTGTGGATATGTGCATTTGTTTGATGGCGTGTAAAACCCTGCATTTTATCCCACTTGGCCCCTTAAATCAAGAGATGCAGATCTTTGTGATGATAAAATGCAAGGTGCAATTCACTATACGATGATGAATAATGATTGTGCTGATAATAAGTACGATTTATATTTGTGGTGATTTTTCCAGCGCTGTCCAATGGACACGTGATTGTCCTGTGGAGCAAGACTGGCCGGAGCTGGGACATGATATGCGATTGCAAGCAAGTTCAGCAAGAACTCGACCTGGCTGGTGTGCAGGTAAGCATTGAACAACTCCACGTGTTACAGTAATAGTACTATTACTTCGACTATTACAATGGCCCAATCAATCCCAAGTTCTTGTGGGGTCGGCCGGGGGGAGCTTTTGGGCTCAGGTCTTTCACGAAAAGGCTGGTTTGGCCTAACGTTCGACAAAGTAGGTTGGAGCAGGAATTTGGAATTTGTTTAGGGTGCTGGAGATTACTTTTTGGGAAAGACACCATGGAATCTTTAATGTCCACCAGATAATTCAAGCAGATGGATCGCCCAGTTTGTCCATCCAATTTGGGACCGTGCACCCTTCCTTCACCACTCACTTGTACAAGGTGATTGTGACTTTAAAATACAGATGAGAAAGCCTATGGAAGAGCAGTGCAACAAGAGGATCAACATATAAAATGGAGCAAGGAAGAAACCGGAGAACCATAACGTACGGATGCACCACGAGCATGGGATTGGGGAGTGGAGAGGGTTTTTTAAATAGAAAAGGCTGCAAGGCCACCAACCTGAAGTAGACCATCAGACTCCTCGGCCTTTTGTCTCAACATGCCAATGACATGGAGGACCATGGACCGATGTAATTGCTCTGATATTTCTGTTGGTTTTGTGAGCAGGTACCCCTGGGTGATATCAACGTGGCTCTCTCGGAAACGATACAAGATCCACAGTTACGCCGTCTCGTTGTGCTCTTATCCGAGTCCTGCAGCCTGCTGATTCTGCTGGTCAGATTGACACATCCGCACTCACCTTCTGAACTTCACAGCTATACAAACACCTTACAAAAAGTAGATCATTCACATTGTCAATGGTGCTGTGCTAGGAGACCCTTCCGTTCCCATAAACCTTGACTTCAATATCTCATCTGTCTCACTTACCCCGATCATCCTCTCCCACAACCATTCAAACCCTGATACAGCTGTTCTTCGTCACTGGGTGGTGTGACATCTCTGCCACAATCTGGCACTTTTCTCCAAACCTTGACGCTTTGAGTGCTGCCTTCCTTGGATTACCTCTTGCTTTAGGCCTGACACTTTCATTCGCCGCCATTAGCCACTTTCACAGCAAAAAGGTATTAAGTGCTTCTCTTCCAGCTTTCAACATCATTATCCCATCTGAAGTATGTATATCTCTCTTTCTTTGAATAACTTTGGGCTGTAACAGCAAGTTTTGATGGAATTCCTTCTGGTTCTTGGCTTTTGAAAACACTTTCCAATAGTTTACATGTCCAGATGAAGCGCATCGGTCTTTATTACTTTCTGGTATGAACTTCCTTCCTGCAGCTCAACCTGAGCATTGACCTGCGTCTCGCTGTATCCAATGAGGTCCTCCTCCGGCACCACCTCCTGCTCGGTGTGTTGCATTCATTCTCCCATTGCCGCAGTCAATTGCTGGTATCCTAAAATGAGCGAAGTATGGAAAGAAAGAAGGGATAAAGAGGCAGGACTTAAGGTAGAGTGGAATGGTTATTTATGTATTTATATATGTGTATGTGCATCATTTAAAATCGATTCATTTTCCTCTTCAGAGGGAATGGTTTCAGTGGATGTAGGCCTTGAAGGGGTCATGTTGAAGTGTCTCTGGTAGCGGCAGATTCTATATTGTTTCTATCTTGACCGCATGGCCGCTGGCATTTGTGCGCTTCGACCCAGGGCCTTGTGAGCAGGTCTTGGAAAGTGCCGTGCAGACACTGCAGATGAGGGGTGATGGGTTAGCTAAGGTAAGGTGATACATGGCAATCTAACCTACTCAAAACACACAAACTATACTACACTTATTAAAGTCTAGCTATTGATCCCCTTCCACATAACAATACATATATATATATATATACTATTATTAATTATTATTGTCATAGCCATCATAGAGCTTGGAGTGTCAGCGAAAACTTTAGTAAGTAATAATTTACATTGTCTCACTCATTACAGTCACATGAAAAAGTAAGTACACCCATGTAAAGTTTTGACTTTTTCAACATATTTCAACATACAGCTATTTGATCTTCATTTCAACAATATTGACAGATAAAGGTGATATAATATAACAAATATCATGAAACATTTACATTTTGTAGTCCATTGTATAATTTAAATAAACATAAATGCAAATTTCGCATGTGGAAAAAGTAAGTACACCCTTGGCTCTAATAGGTGGTATTGCCCCCTTTGGCAGAAACAACCTCAAGAAGGTGTTTCTTATAACTGTCTACCAGTCTCTGACATCGACTGGGAGAATTTTTTGCCCACTCCTCCATGCAGCATTCTTTCAGCTGTGCGATGTTTGAGGGGTTTCTTGCATGCACAGCTCGTTTCAAATCTTCCCACAACATATCGATGGGATTTAGATCCGGGCTTTGACTTGGCCATTCCAGAACCCTCCATTTCTTTCTTTTCAGCCATTCCTTGTTGGATTTACTGGTATGTTTAGGGTCATTGTCATGTTGCAAGGTCCACCTTCGGTTGAGCTTCAACTTTCCGACAGATGGCCTCACATTATCCTCAAGCACCCTCTGGTACAATGAAGAATTCATAGTGGATTCTATGATTGTGAGCTGCCCAGGCCCTGATGCAGCAAAGCTGCCCCAAACCATAATATTTCCACCACCATGCTTTACAGTTGGTATCAAGTTCTTGTGGTCAAATGCTGTCTTTGGTTTTCGCCAAACATGTCTTCTGGTACGGTGGCCAAATAGCTCTACCTTTGACTCATCTGTCCAGAGCACATTGTTCCAGAAGTGCTGGTCTTTGCCTAGATCTTTGCCTTTTTTTTCTTCTTTTTTTTTAGTATACTGAATCGAGGCTCGTGAAAGAGCTTACATTCATTTCCCAAACAAATTCATTCATTGAATTCATTGGGAAACTTTAGTCTTGCCCTGATGTTCTTTCTGGACAGCAAAGGTTTCCTCCTGGCACACCTCCCATGTAGATCAAATTTGTGCAGCCGCTTTCTAATGGTAGACTCGTGCACTTTGACATCAACAGTGGCATGAGCTACCTGTAGGTCCCATGATGACATTCTGGGGGTTCTTAGAGACTTCTTTGAGCATCTTGCGGTCTGCTCTCGGGCTGAACTTGCTGGGGCGGCCTGGCCTGAACAAGTTGGCAGTTGTTTGGAATCTTCTCCACTTGTAGATGATCTTCCGTGCAGTCGAATGATTGATTTCAAATTGTTTGGAGATCTTTTTAGATCCCTTCCCAGACTCGTAGGCATCTATAACCTTCTTTCTGAAGGCCTCAGAGAGCTCTTTTGATCTAGGCATGGTGACGCCGCACACTTCAACAACAAAGAGCAAACCAAACTAAATGTCTGAGGTTTAAATAAGACAGGTTCCTCCAAGATCCTCTCTAACGATGTTCTAATCATTTTCACCTGAGCTGGTGCACCTGATTTTAATTTTAGGTATTTGAAGTAGTGATAAATGTAGGGGTGTACTTACTTTTTCCACATGCGAAATTTGCATTTGTTTATTTCATTTATACAATGGACTACAAAATGTAAATGTTTCATGATATTTGTTCTATTATATCACCTTTATCTATCAATATTGTTGAAATGAAGATCAAATAGCTGTATGTTGAAATATGTTGAAAAAGTCAAAACTTTACATGGGGTGTACTTACTTTTTCACGTGACTGTATGAAGAAAAGGATCTTCACCAAACAGAGAGCTTATACAGAGCTCATGACAACTACAAACTGTTTGAAACATGTGTTTTTGATTATCTATAATGAGCTTCTTCCTCCTCCACCTTTGCAGATCATGTGTTCCTCTCAGGATCACGTGACTATTACTGTGAATTCGGAGACCGTACCTCTGTTGTCCTCTCAACAGCTTATCAAAGAGATGCCACTACGCACTGCTCAGTTCGTCCCCCAGGGTACGCCACAGGTAATGCAAAAAGACAAGATGCATTTCCTTCAATGCACTGCTTGATTATGCACTGCATAGTATATGTTGGTGATTAGTCTGTCGGTTTGTAATCTTGTATTCTCACAGTCATTGTAGCTCTGTGTGCAAATGTAAATGCACATTGTCTTTTTATTGAGATAAATCAAGAGGTCCCTGTCTGCTTGGCTTTTATGTTACTCTGTTGCATTGCAGTTGGCATGATGCAAAACGGTTGGATTTGTGGATGCATGGTGGGATTTGTGGGTGCATAGTTGGATTTGTGGATGCATGGTGGGATTTGTGGATGCATGGTGGACTTTGTGGATTCATTTTGGATCTGTGGATGCATTTTGGATCTGTGGATGCATGGTTGGCTTTGTGGATGCATTTTGGATCTGTGGATGCATGGTTGGCTTTGTGGATGCATTTTGGATCTGTGGATGCATGGTCGGATTTGTGGATGCATTTTGGATCTGTGGATGCATGGTTGGCTTTGTGGATGCATGTTCAATCTGTGGATGCATGGTGGGATTTGTGGAGGCGTGTTGGATCTGTGGATGCATGGTGGGATTTATGGATGCATTTTGGATCTGTGGATGCATGGTTGGCTTTGTGGATGCATTTTGGATCTGTGGATGCATGGTTGGCTTTGTGGATGCATTTTAGATCTGTGGATGCATGGTGGGATTTGTGGATGCATTTTGGATCTGTGGATGCATGGTTGGCTTTGTGGATGCATGTTCAATCTGTGGATGCATGGTGGGATTTGTGGAGGCGTGTTGGATCTGTGGATGAAAGAACCACCTTTAGAGGCCATTTTTCCCTGCAGGGCAGGTGTTGTGAAAATCAACCAAGTCCACAACTTGACCATATGTTGGTTTAATCTCAATCAGATCTTTACATCATCCTGTAAAATACATCATGCAATATATATGTCAGGATCTAGGCATCATATGAGAAAGATTGAATATATCAGTCAATGCAAGCAAGCCTAGAATATAAGTGGGTACGTACCATTCAATTCTACATGTCATTGTATAATGTCGCAGGAGTGGCCTCGAGTCGCGGACGTCCGAGGTCTTATAGACGCCGCTCAGCGGTTTACGTGAGCATCTCACCTGGGTTCAACTTTGGTACATTTTCACCACATTCTCCCCGCTGTTCGAACTATACTGCCGCTAGGCAGGAAGCGAGCGCGCGTCAGCATTAATGGATTGAGGAAGTCATCATATTATTATTGGGGTGTCAAAGAAATATTTCCCTATTGATTCTTGTCTTTGTGCAATTGTTTTATATTTCGCACTCTGTCAAAGCGTCTTTAGGGCTTCCTGGAAAGCGCTATATAAGTAAATCCATTATTATTATTACAGGTCAGTCGGTCCATCCGTAGCGGTCAGGGTGGCGGATTACCCTGCCAGCACAGGTTCGGAAACTACCGGGTACGACATCCCCAAGCCCGGTGTCCCCTGCTTCGGAGTAGCCGCTGGAGGCAGGTGTCGGAGGGGCACTTCAGTGCCTTCACTGCTTCAGGCAGGGGTGTATCAGGCGAAGGGAGGGACGGCAGATGTTCCCTAGGCGCACTCATAGCCTGGTTAGCAATCATGTCCGATACCGGCAGACGATGAGCCCGTGGGTCACAATAGTCTAGTCTTACAGCGGGGTCGTCGGCACAGTAGCTAGATAGGATAAGTTGTACCTTGTCGAAGAGCGAATGTCCATTCGTCGCAATGCAACACATTACAGGAAGGTGTGTCGATGTGGAAGATGTGTAAATCAGTAAGCCTCTTTACAGTAAGCTGTAACAGTAAGTAAGATTACATGACAGGAGGCCATTACAGTAAGTCCATTACAGTAAGTCTGTACCTGCCTAGGCTCCCAAGGGTACATGGTCGATCCATGTTAGGTCCATGTCATGGAATTGCCGAGGGAGAGAATCGATGAGAGCCATAACGAGAGTTACTCGATACCGGCAGTGGCCCCTTTTAAATCACGAGACTCGAGCGCCCTCTGACGGCAGCTCATACGCATTACAAACTCTTGCTTCGGCACGTGAAACTACCGTTGGCAGCGATCCTTCTCACGAGACTCGAGCGCCCTCCGAAGGCTGCCTGAACGACCGGCATGGCTGAATACGACGACGCACAAAACGACCGAAACGCGCCTCCCCAGCGAAGCGCGCCGAACCTCCGCGGTGCATACGGCAATACCGTCCTGCAGTACAGCGCTCGGAGGATCGGAGAAGATCGGCTATACCGGCTGCCGAGAGAACGTCCCGGATGGACGACAAAACGACCGAAACGCGCCTCTCCAGCGAAGCGCGCAGAACCTCCGCGATGCATACGGCAATCCCGTCCTGCAGTACAGCGCTCGGAGGATCGGAGAAGATCGGCTATACCGGCTACCGAGAGAACGTCCCGGATGGATTGTCCATCCATGGCCCGTCCTATTGACATACCGAGAGGATGTCCCGGATGGATGGATTGTCCCATTGACAAACCGAGAGAATGTCCCGGATGGATTGTCCATCCATGGACTCAAAGCGAATTGAATTGTCCCATTGACAAACCGAGAGAATGTCCCGGATGGATTGTCCATCCATGGACTCAGCGAGAGAACGTCCCGGATGGATTGTCCATCATCTCACCCCCACACTCATCCATCCCCCCCCCGTTTTTTAGTTTTGAGATAGCAGCCGCGCGCTGCGTACCGAAGTCGAGCGACCTTCACAGTCTGGGTCAGAGGGAAACGCAAACAGGCAGCGATCGGGCGAGGCGTCTCGCAGTCTCGAAATGTGTCGTGGAGGCGTGCCAAGAGCTCTGTCCTAGAAGCAACAAGCCCAGAGTCAAGGGCGGACAGGCGGGACGGTGCCCGCATGGCTTGCTCAGGAGACAAGGGAGTCGGGCGCAATGCGAATTGATCCCCAATCCCCAATTGATACCCTTTCCTATCCTGGTTTTTTAAAAAGTGCAACCAATGCAGTTCAAAATTACACAGCCACACACAGCTGCTGCACAGTGGTACAGACAATGGATTTTTAAAACACGATTGCGGGAACATTTTAATGAGAACAACAACGTTTCTTTCCTAGAACTTGCAATTTCTCCTGTGGTGAAAGAATTGGGAGGGTAGCTATAGATTGCTCACTTAAATGCAATTAGTTCAGTGGGAATGGATTGTACCTCGATGTTGGCTAGTCGCCCTCGAAGGCCGCCACGTTATGGCATGCACTTTTGGGCTGGGGCGGTCAGGTTGAGTATTTCTGCTATCTGTAGAGGTACCTAGGTAGACGAACGCAGGTAGACGTACTCTGATGACGCAAGCGCGGGACGCAGTTATTGGCGCTGTAGGGCAAACGTGTGATTAGTCGATGACGTCATCAATTGGTTCGGGCGCGTGCGGGCGGGTTTGATGGCGAGTTCCAGCTGAGCGGTATCCCCAGACGGAGTAAAGTAGTACACCAAAATCTATAGTCTAGCGTCCATTGGGCACCAGCATTCGAGCGGGCTCGAGATTGGTGTACGGAATACGAACCCGGCCGACGAGTGAATTGTATTATCTAGGGCGCACTGCGTTCGAGGGAAAACCGAAAGTCGAGCTCGGCCCGTTGAACCAGTCCGGCACGCCGAGTCGAGTGGGCAAGCACGCCTGGCAGCGATAAACTGCACGTCCTGAAGTAGCGTCTCGTTTGATAGCTTTCAGGCCAAAGGATCGAATACATATCACGTCCTGAAGTAGCGTCTCGTTTGATAGCCTTCGGACCGTGTTAATCATATCACGTCCTGAAGTAGCATCTCGTTTGATAGCTTTCGGGCCGTGTTTTGTCCGGAGTTTTAGACATAGTTAGTCATATAGAATACATATGCTATGGTTTATGATCATCTAGCTTAATGCCCGAGTGCTGTGAAGGTCTATGAAGGTCCCGTTCGACGTCCTTAGAAACTCATCCGTGCTGCGGCGAGTCCTCGAATGGTGCCAAGCGAGCCTCTTGCCAAGCGAGCTTCATGCATTGAGGCGATTCCAGGCAGCGGAGTTCGCCGGCCTCGTTGAGTAGCCACGCGTAGGTGGGATTCCGACCAGCAGCAATCGGGACCGCCGGCCTCGCAGGGTATGGCCTGCGAGGGGAATCGCATACGATTCGCGTGTAGGAGGTGATTCCGACGAGCCGCGATCAGAATCGCCGGCCCCACAGAGTAGTGCCCGCGATGGGCGCAGTGCGCGATCAGCGCGTAGGAGGTGGTTCCACCGAGCAGCGATTGGTCGGGTTGTGCCCGCGACGGGCGCAGCGCGCGATTCGCGCGTAGGAGGTGATTCCACCGAGCAGCGATCGGAATCGCCGGCCTCGCAGAGTGGTGCCTGCGATGGGCGCATCGTGCGGCTTTGCGTAGGAGGTGATTCCACCGAGCAGCGATTGGTCGGGTAGGCCGGCCGTGTGAGGCATGGCAGACATGGGAGTCGTGAACACTCACGTGGGAATCTCATCTCGGGCCGAGGCACGCAAAACTAGGATGATTCTCTCGGACGGAGCCGTTAGCGTTTCGAGCAACCGAGGCTAGACTCGTACCTTAGGCTCCAAGCGGGTCCGTCGTTCCGACGGGGTTTCGGCCGCAGGCCATTGCCCAGTAGCATCGTTCTCCAGGCGTCTTGCCGGAGTCCGTCACGCCTGCTCCGGCGTTCGGGCCTCAGGAGAGCAGTTCGTGCTTTGACGACGCGGTTCCGCAAAATGCTTGCGAGGTCCCAACGCATCCGGTCCCTTCGAGGCAGACCGGCAGCGAGAGTAGTCGGAGCTCCGTGGCTGGAGCTAGCTCGACGGGTCCTCCGCTGGTCATTCTTCTCCGAGGTGGGCCTCGCAGGAGCGTGGAGAATGTCGGGAAACGCTCGTCTGAGATCTGCGTCCATCCGGCCATCGCCAGACTCGTGTCCCGCCATTTCCGCAGATCATTGATTGAGATTAAGTGTTGTGAAAATCAACCAAGTCCACAACTTGACCATATGTAGGTTTAATCTCAATCAGATCTTTACATCATCCTGTAAAATACATCATGCAATATATATGTCAGGATCTAGGCATCATATGAGAAAGATTGAATATATCAGTCAATGCAAGCAAGCCTAGAATATAAGTGGGTATGTACCATTCAATTCTACATGTCATTGTATAATGTTGCAGGAGTGGCCTCGAGTCGCGGACGTCCGAGGTCTTATAGACGCCGCTCAGCGGTTTACGTGAGCATCTCACCTGGGTTCAACTTTGGTACAATTTCACCACAGCAGGGGTTGGCCTTTTTTGGGCACCGTGGTCCCCTTTTTGAAGCAATGTTTTACGGCCGGATGCCCTTCCTGCCACCAACCCTGTTAGTCGACTCTTGCGACACACAGGGAATTACCAGTGAACTGGTACTCAATTTGCCGACCTCGGAAGGATGACAGGCTGAGTCAACCCCCCTGGCGTTAATTCAGCGATCGACCAGGATTCGAACCCGGGATCCTAGGATCCCAAGCTGGCACCCTAATCACTAAGCCAACACCAGGCCATGTGGATGCATGGTAGGATTTGTGGATGCATGTTGGATCTGTAGATGCATGGTTGGCTTTGTAGTTGCATGTTCGATCTGTGGATGCATGTTGGATCTGTAGATGCATGGTTGGCTTTGTGGATGCATGTTGGATCTGTGGATGCATGTTGGATCTGTGGATGCATGTTGGATCTGTGGATGCATGGTTGGCTTTGTGGATGCATGTTGGATCTGTGGCTGCATGTTGGATCTGTGAATGCATGGTTGGCTTTGTGAAGGTGTGTTGGGTCTGTGGATGCTTGCTTGTTGGGTCTGTGGATGCATGTTGGATTTGTGGATGCTTGTTGGATCTGTGGATGCATGGTGGGATTTGTGGATGCATGTTGGATCTGTGGGTGCATGTTGGATCTGTGGATGCATGTTGGATCTGTGGATGCATGGTGGGATTTGTGGATCCATGTTGGATCTGTGGATGCATGGTTTGATTGTGGCTGCATGCATGGACTTGTGACTGTGTGGTTCGATTTGTGGATGCATGGTTGGATTTACGGATGCATGGTTGGCTTTGTGGATGCATGGTTGGATTTGCGGATGCATGTTGGATCTGTGGATGCAGGTTGGATCTGTGGATGCATGATTTGATTTGTGGATGCATGTTGGATTTGTGGATGCATGGTTGGATCTGTGAATGCATGATTGGATTTGTGGATGCATGTTGGATCTGTGAATGCATGGTTGGCTTTGTGGAGGCGTGTTGGGTCTGTGGATGCTTGTTGGGTCTGTGGATGCTTGTTGGATCTGTGGATGCATGGTTGGCTTTGTGGCTGCATGTTGGATCTGTGGATGCATGGTTGGCTTTGTGGATGCATGTTGGATCGGTGGATGCATGTTGGATCTGTGCATGCTTGTTGAGATTTGTGGATGCATGTTGGATCTGTGGATGCATGATTGGATTTGTGAATGCATGGTTGGCTTTGTGAAGGTGTGTTGGGTCTGTGGATGCTTGTTGGATTTGTGGATGCTTGTTGGATCTGAGGATGCATGGTGGGATTTGTGGATGCATGTTGGATCTGTGGGTGCATGTTGGATCTGTGGATGCATGGTTGGCTTTGTGAAGGTGTGTTGGGTCTGTGGATGCTTGTTGGATTTGTGGATGCTTGTTGGATCTGAGGATGCATGGTGGGATTTGTGGATGCATGTTGGATTTGTGGATGCTTGTTGGATCTGTGGATGCATGGTGGGATTTGTGGATCCATGTTGGATCTGTGGATGCATGGTTTGATTGTGGCTGCATGCATGGACTTGTGGCTGTGTGGTTCGATTTGTGGATGCATGGTTGGATTTACGGATGCATGGTTGGCTTTGTGGATGCATAGTTGGATTTGCGGATGCATGTTGGATTTGTGGTTGCATGGTTTGATTGTGGCTGCATGCATGGACTTGTGGCTGTGTGGTTCGATTTGTGGTTGTGTGGTTCGTTTTGTGGGGGTGGAAGCTTTGTTTCTGTTTTTCTTTGTGGCTTTGGTGCTGTTTTTCTTTCTGAAACTTCCACAAAACAACTGAGTCATATCATCTGTGATATATGTGAAATTTCATCACAATCATTGTTTTTAATCCCTTTAATATGATGCACTGCCTTTGCTATGCAAACATACAGGAACAGGCGAAACAGTTGGTATTGCTCTACAGTGGCCTCTACGCCAGACTTCTCGCCCAGGGCTTACTGCAAAGGCCTCCCGCCATGCTGCATGCTCCCTCGGCACCTTGTCTTTGCCAGTTCATCAGTTTGCATCTCCCACACTTACACAGATAAAATAGGCTGAGGAAGGAGATAAATTAAATATTTTGTGAACATTCAGATCTTCCATGACCCTCAAAGTTTTTATTTAAAAAAACAAACAAAAAAAAAACTTCAAGGCTTCAAACAAGTAAAACATCATAATTTAGAATCATTCTGCATCATGCCCCCTCCCCTCCCCCGACCCTTTCTATCCTCATGAACTCCACTCCAATCTCTCCACTCAATCATATGGTAGAAAACATTCTGTGTTTTCTCCCCTCTCCTCTTTTCCTGTTCATCCATTCCCTTCTTGTGTTCAACTGATGCCACACTGTTGGTAAGTTACCATTCTACCCTTTATACAACAACAACAACAACAACAACAACATGCATTTTAAGGCCATTTTCCCTGCTAGAGCGGGGCTTAGCCATGCGGTCCCCATGACAATCTTCTCCATCTTGCCCTATTTTCTGCATCTCTCCTTGTTAACCCCCTTGCCCGCATTTCTTCTTCCACCACCTTTAGCCAAGTCTTTCTCGGTCTTCCCCGTCCTCTACTTCCTTCTACATTCATTTCCATCACTCTTCTCAACCAGTTACTTTCATCCTTCTTCAACACATGACCAAACCATCTCAACCTGTTCCTCTTCACATTCTACCCTTTATATCCGCATTATTCCGTGAGTGCAGATTTTGTAACCAAATACATAAATTAATAAACATACATGCTCAAACTCTGTCAGGACAAGAGAAAATGAATGAGCAAGCCTACAGAAACTAGTTTTCTATTGATCATGGGGTCGTTCTAGCATCTTGACAACTTGTTGATTCATGCCCTTTGGAAGGAAGAACAATACTGCTGGAAGAAGAAGAAAGAAACAAATAAAGAAGAAGAAAGAGAAGTCAGCAGATGGGTAAATGAGTGAATAATTGTTTTGTTTGGGTTTTGGCAACTTGAACAATTCTTACTGATATCTACTTTTATTAAAATATTTGCCTCATGATGAGCTGTTTCCTTTATAAGAATCAAGTAACAATTTATTGATGCCATCTTCAACGATACCACTTCTCCCACCCCTTCACTATCCCATGCCCACGAACGCACACATTATCCCCCCAGAACCACACATTGAGGGTACGTGGCCGAATCGCGCCACGTACCCTCAATATGGAAACCTCTAAAGCGACCGAATGAGCATGAAGAAGACAAGGTAGGAAGAACAGATATTTATTATTATTTACACACAACTAAAGCAGAAAAGAAATGAAATACGATTTACAAGGCAATGGAAGGAGCAGGAGACACAGTGCAATTATTAGCTTACCTATACAGTCTTACTTATAAACCCCAAGACAACATGAAAGACGGACAAACGGGCAGACTCACACGATGGGGAAATTGCAGATGGATTGGCTGGAGGGAGAGGAAGGTCCAGCTCGGACCGAAGCACGGTCGGGCCGGGAGCGGGCAGCCGCCGTTCCTTCACGGCCACGTCGGCACCGCCGTCAAAGCCCAAGCTGCGGTCGTGCAAGCTGCTACGGTTCGAACTGCGGCGGTGGCAAAGCTGCGTGGGGGAGTCAAAGCTGCATGGTGGATTCAAAGCTGCGTGGTGGACCCAAAGCTCAGCTCTCGTATCCCATCTGCTCCGTGTCTCATCTCCTCTCTGGTAGGGGTGTCCCGCCGCGGGTTATATTGACCACACCCTCGAACCTTCGCGAACCTCCACGAGCGTTCTCTCCACGCCCTCTCAAAGCCAAACCCCCCGTTCTTGGTTGGTCAGAAAGGGCTGGCTTACTCCTCCCTCCGGTGACGAGCTCACCTCGTGGCTCACCTCGTGGCTCACCTAGCCTTTCTTCTCCGAGCTCACCTCGTGGCTAATGGAGTCAAAGGCGCTGACCATCAGCCAAAACCGTAGTGGCGAATGCAGTTGGCAATAGCTGACAAAAGGGGAATCTATCTTATTTAATTGATGCAACGCAATGAACTAGTGGACCACAGAGCCTTATACTGACATGTATTACGGACATAACTAGTGAGGGAACTTAAGATTGGCTACGTGTGTGCGATGGCCTAACTACGGACGACCTTTGATCTTTACAATTGGAGGGTGATATTTACAAGATTTACAGCATACAAAAGGGGAAAATTTACATCAAATTACACACACAATTCCCATATCCCCAACAATATTTTCATAATCAATTGGCTAATAGCATAAATAAACCACTCGTGCTTCACCCGAAGATGTATCTTTTAGGAATTTAATTAAATAAGTCATTAATAAAAATTAAATAATTAATTGATTACTCAATAAATAATTAATCGATTAAATGATTAATCAATAAATCAAAAATATCCTTGATAGCCACATCACTTGGTTACTGTCATGTCCAAATATTAGCTTCCCAGCTCAAAAGGTGCCTGAGATATTGGGCAAATGAGAAAGAAAATAAATAAATGATTAATAATGAAAATAAATAAATAATAATCATTAAAAAATTAAATTATTCATCAATTCGGTCAGAGAACAAATAAACCACCACCATTTCATCAGAATCTGTAACTAAAAAAAAAAAAAAATCGTCATTAATCGAATAATTAAATAATTAATCGATTAATTGATTAATTAATAAATCAAAAATAGCCTTTGCAGCCAAATCACCTGGTCATTGGCATGTCCAAATATCAGCTTCCTAACTCAAAAGGTGCCTGAGTTAATGGTCAGAAGAGAAAGGAAATTTGATTAATTAAATAAGTACTTAATTAAAATAATAATAAAAAACCACCTTTAGAGGCCATTTTTCCCCGCAAGCGGGGGTTGGCCTTTTTCGGGGACCGTGGTTGTTGTTGTTTTTTTTTGGTCCCCTTTTTGAAGCAATGTTTTACGGCCGGATGCCCTTCCTGCCACCAACCCTGTTAGTCGACTCTTGTGACACACAGGGAATTACCAGTGAACTGGTACTCAATTTGCCGACCTCGGAAGGATGACAGGCTGAGTCAACCCCCCTGGTGTTAATTCAGCGATCGACCGGGATTCGAACCCAGGATCCTAGGATCCTAAGCTGGCACCCTAGCCGCTAGCCCAACACCAAGCTTAATTAATCGCTAATAATTAAATAACTCCTCAATTAATTGATTAATCAAAAAACAAAAAATACAGTTTTTGATGAAGGATTTGCTCACTATTGTGCCGAAATTTCAGCTTCCTTGCTCAAAGGATGGCTGAGATATCGTCCGGACAAACAAACAAGAAAGAAAACAAACAAACAGTGAAAACTGAGTACTCCCTTTCAGCGTGCGTCACTGCTGGGGTGACGCACGCTCCCGTTCTTGGTTTCAGCGTTTTTCAGCGTGCGTCATTTCAGCGTGCGTTTTTCAGCGTGCGTTCAGGTTTCAGCGTGCGTCATTTGCCCAGCAATGACGATTTGCAATGCCTGGAGATGGCATAGGAAAGGAGCGGTGTACAATAGGAACCAGAAAATAACATAAAATGATGATCAGGTTCGCTACCTAAACATTGAAAGATTTTAATCGTTTTCATTCATAACATACAGTTAATCTCTCATTTTTGGAAAAAACACTTTTTGCACTTGTGATAGTGTTTTTAAAACCACTTTTCGCACTTGTGTTAAAGTTGAAAAACCACTTTTCGCACTTGTGTTGGTGCAGGAAACCACTTTTGCACTTGTGTTAGTGTTGAAAAACCACCTTTCGCACTTGTGTTAGTGTTGAAAAACCACTTTTCGCACTTGTGTTGGTGCAGGAAACCACTTTTGCACTTGTATTAGTGTGGAAAAAACACTTTTTGCACTTGTGATAGTGTTGAAAAACCACTTTTCGCACTTGTGTTAGTGTTGAAAAACCACTTTTCGCACTTGTGTTAGTGTTGAAAAACCACTTTTCGCACTTGTGTTGGTGTTGAAAAACCACTTTTCGCACTTGTATTGATGCAGGAAACCACTTTTGCACTTGTATTAGTGTGGAAAAACCACTTTTCGCACTTGTGTTAGTGTTGAAAAACCACTTTTCGCACTTGTGTTAGTGTAGAAAAACCACTTTTCGCACTTGTGTTGGTGCAGGAAACCACTTTTGCACTTGTATTAGTGTGGAAAAAACACTTTTTGCACTTGTGATAGTGTTGAAAAACCACTTTTCGCACTTGTGTTAGTGTTGAAAAACCACTTTTTGCACTTGTGTTGGTGCAGGAAACCACTTTTGCACTTAAAATAGTGTGGAAAAACCACTTTTCGCACTTATGTTAGTGTTGAAAAACCACTTTTCGCACTTGTGTTAGTGTTGAAAAACCACTTTTCGCACTCGTGTTGGTGCAGGAAACCACTTTTGCACTTGTATTAGTGTTGAAAAACCACTTTTCGCACTTGTGTTAGTGTTGAAAAACCACTTTTCGCACTTGTGTTAGTGTTGAAAGACCACTTTTCGCACTTGTGTTAGTGTTGAAAAACCACTTTTCGCACTTGTGTTGGTGCAGGAAACCACTTTTGCACTTGTATTAGTGTGGAAAAACCACTTTTCGCACTTGTGTTAGTGTTGAAAAACCACTTTTCGCACTTGTGTTGGTGCAGGAAACCACTTTTGCACTTGTATTAGTGTGGAAAAAACACTCTTTGCACTTGTGATAGTGTTGAAAAACCACTTTTCGCACTTGTGTTAGTGTTGAAAAACCACTTTTTGCACTTGTGATAGTGTTGAAAAACCACTTTTCGCACTTGAGTTAGTGTTGAAAAACCACTTTTCGCACTTGTGTTGGTGCAGGAAACCACTTTTGCACTTGTATTAGTGTGGAAAAACCACTTTTCGCACTTGTGTTAGTGTTGAAAAACCACTTTTCGCACTTGTGTTGGTGCAGGAAACCACTTTTGCACTTGGATAAGTGTGGAAAAAACACATTTTGCACTTGTGATAGTGTTGAAAAACCACTTTTCGCACTTGTGTTAGTGTTGAAAAATGACTTTTCTCACTTGTGTTGGTGGAGGAAACCACTTTTGCACTTGTATTAGTGTGGAAAAACCACTTTTCGCACTTGTGTTAGTGTTGAAAAACCACTTTTCGCACTTGTGTTGGTGCAGGAAACCACTTTTGCACTTGTATTAGTGTGGAAAAAACACTTTTTGCACTTGTGATAGTGTTGAAAAACCACTTTTCGCACTTGTGTTACTGTTGAGAAACCACCTTTCGCACTTGTGTTGGTGCAGGAAACCACTTTTGCACTTGTATTAGTGTGGAAAAACCACTTTTCGCACTTGTGTTAGTGTTGAAAAACCACTTTTCGCACTTGTGTTAGTGTTGAAAAACCACTTTTCGCACTTGTGTTAGTGTTGAAAAACCACTTTTCGCACTTGTGTTGGTGCAGGAAACCACTTTTGCACTTGTATTAGTGTGGAAAAACACTTTTCGCACTTGTGTTAGTGTTGAAAAACCACTTTTCACACTTGTGTTGGTGCAGGAAACCACTTTTGCACTTGCATTAGTGTGGAAAAAACACTTTTTGCACTTGTGTTAGTGTTGAAAAACCACTTTTCGAACTTGTGTTGGTGCAGGAAACCATTTTTGCACTTGTATTAGTGTGGAAAAAACCACTTTTCGCACTTGTGTTAGTGTTGAAAAACAACTTTTCGCACTTGTGTTAGTGTTGAAAAACCACTTTTCGCACTTGTGTTGGTGCAGGAAACCACTTTTGCACTTGCATTAGTGTGGAAAAAACACTTTTTGCACTTGTGATAGTGTTGAAAAACCACTTTTCGCACTTGTGTTAGTGTTGAAAAACCACTTTTCGCACTTGTGTTAGTGTTGAAAAACCACTTTTCGCACTTGTGTTGGTGCAGGAAACCACTTTTGCACTTGTATTAGTGTGGAAAAAACACTTTTTGCACTTGTGATAGTGTTGAAAAACCACTTTTCGCACTTGTGTTAGTGTTGAAAAACCACTTTTCGCACTTGTGTTGGTGCAGGAAACCACATTTGCACTTGTATTAGTGTGGAAAACCACTTTTCGCACTTGTGTTAGTGTTGAAAAACCACTTTTCGCACTTGTGTTAATGTTGAAAAACCACTTTTCGCACTTGTGTTGGTGCAGTAAACCACTTTTGCACTTGTATTAGTGTGGAAAAAACACTTTTTGCACTTGTGATAGTGTTGAAAAACCTTCGCACTTGTGTTAGTGTTGAAAAACCACTTTTCGCACTTGTGTTGGTGCAGGAAACCACTTTTGCACTTGTATTAGTGTGGAAAAAACACTTTTCGCACTTGTGTTAGTGTTGAAAAACCACTTTTCGCACTTGTATTAGTGTTGAAAAACCACTTTTCGCACTTGTGTTGGTGCAGGAAACCACTTTTGCACTTGTATTAGTGTGGAAAAACCACTTTTCACACTTGTGTTACTGTTGAAAAACCACTTTTCGCACTTGTGTTAGTGTTGAAAAACCACTTTTCGCACTTGTGTTGGTGCAGGAAACCAATTTTGCACTTGTATTAATGTTGAAAAACCACTTTTCGCACTTGTGTTAGTGTTGAAAAACCACTTTTCGCACTTGTGTTAGTGTTGAAAAACCACTTTTCGCACTTGTGTTGGTGCAGGAAACCACTTTTGCACTTGTATTAGTGTGGAAAAAACACTTTTTGCACTTGTGATAGTGTTGAAAAACCACTTTTCGCACTTGTGCTAGTGTTGAAAAACCACTTTTTGCACTTGTGTTGGTGCAGGAAACCACTTTTGCATTTGTATTAGTGTGGAAAAACCACTTTTTGCACTTGTGTTAGTGTTGAAAAACCACTTTTCGCACTTGTGTTGGTGCAGGAAACCACTTTTGCACTTGTATTAGTGTGGAAAAAACACTCTGCACTTGTGATAGTGTTGAAAAACCACTTTTCGCACTTGTGTTAGTGTTGAAAAACCACTTTTTGCACTTGTGATAGTGTTGAAAAACCACTTTTCGCACTTGAGTTAGTGTTGAAAAACCACTTTTCGCACTTGTGTTGGTGCAGGAAACCACTTTTGCACTTGTATTAGTGTGGAAAAACCACTTTTCGCACTTGTGTTAGTGTTGAAAAACCACTTTTTGCACTTGTGTTGGTGCAGGAAACCACTTTTGCACTTGGATAAGTGTGGAAAAAACACATTTTGCACTTGTGATAGTGTTGAAAAACCACTTTTCGCACTTGTGTTAGTGTTGATAAATGACTTTTCGCACTTGTGTTGGTGCAGGAAACCACTTTTGCACTTGTATTAGTGTGGAAAAACCACTTTTCGCACTTGTGTTAGTGTTGAAAAACCACTTTTCGCACTCGTGTTGGTGCAGGAAACCACTTTTGCACTTGTATTAGTGTTGAAAAACCACTTTTCGCACTTGTGTTAGTGTTGAAAAACCACTTTTCGCACTTGTGTTAGTGTTGAAAGACCACTTTTCGCACTTGTGTTAGTGTTGAAAAACCACTTTTCGCACTTGTGTTGGTGCAGGAAACCACTTTTGCACTTGTATTAGTGTGGAAAAACCACTTTTCGCACTTGTGTTAGTGTTGAAAAACCACTTTTCGCACTTGTGTTGGTGCAGGAGACCACTTTTGCACTTGTATTAGTGTGGAAAAAACACTCTTTGCACTTGTGATAGTGTTGAAAAACCACTTTTCGCACTTGTGTTAGTGTTGAAAAACCACTTTTTGCACTTGTGATAGTGTTGAAAAACCACTTTTCGCACTTGAGTTAGTGTTGAAAAACCACTTTTCGCACTTGTGTTGGTGCAGGAAACCACTTTTGCACTTGTATTAGTGTGGAAAAACCACTTTTCGCACTTGTGTTAGTGTTGAAAAACCACTTTTCGCACTTGTGTTGGTGCAGGAAACCACTTTTGCACTTGGATAAGTGTGGAAAAAACACATTTTGCACTTGTGATAGTGTTGAAAAACCACTTTTCGCACTTGTGTTAGTGTTGAAAAATGACTTTTCTCACTTGTGTTGGTGCAGGAAACCACTTTTGCACTTGTATTAGTGTGGAAAAACCACTTTTCGCACTTGTGTTAGTGTTGAAAAACCACTTTTCGCACTTGTGTTAGTGTTGAAAAACCACTTTTCGCACTTGTGTTGGTGCAGGAAACCACTTTTGCACTTGTATTAGTGTGGAAAAAACACTTTTTGCACTTGTGATAGTGTTGAAAAACCACTTTTCGCACTTGTGTTTCTGTTGAGAAACCACCTTTCGCACTTGTGTTGGTGCAGGAAACCACTTTTGCACTTGTATTAGTGTGGAAAAAACACTTTTCGCACTTGTGTTAGTGTTGAAAAACCACTTTTCGCACTTGTGTTGGTGCAGGAAACCACTTTTGCACTTGTATTAGTGTGGAAAAAACACTTTTCGCACTTGTGTTAGTGTTGAAAAACCACTTTTCGCACTTGTGCTAGTGTTGAAAAACCACTTTTCGAACTTGTGTTGGTGCAGGAAACCACTTTTGCATTTGTATTAGTGTGGAAAAACCACTTTTTGCACTTGTGTTAGTGTTGAAAAACCACTTTTCGCACTTGTGTTGGTGCAGGAAACCACTTTTGCACTTGTATTAGTGTGGAAAAAACACTCTTTGCACTTGTGATAGTGTTGAAAAACCACTTTTCGCACTTGTGTTAGTGTTGAAAAACCACTTTTTGCACTTGTGATAGTGTTGAAAAACCACTTTTCGCACTTGAGTTAGTGTTGAAAAACCACTTTTCGCACTTGTGTTGGTGCAGGAAACCACTTTTGCACTTGTATTAGTGTGGAAAAACCACTTTTCGCACTTGTGTTAGTGTTGAAAAACCACTTTTTGCACTTGTGTTGGTGCAGGAAACCACTTTTGCACTTGGATAAGTGTGGAAAAAACACATTTTGCACTTGTGATAGTGTTGAAAAACCACTTTTCGCACTTGTGTTAGTGTTGATAAATGACTTTTCGCACTTGTGTTGGTGCAGGAAACCACTTTTGCACTTGTATTAGTGTGGAAAAACCACTTTTCGCACTTGTGTTAGTGTTGAAAAACCACTTTTCGCACTCGTGTTGGTGCAGGAAACCACTTTTGCACTTGTATTAGTGTTGAAAAAGCACTTTTCGCACTTGTGTTAGTGTTGAAAAACCACTTTTCGCACTTGTGTTAGTGTTGAAAGACCACTTTTCGCACTTGTGTTAGTGTTGAAAAACCACTTTTCGCACTTGTGTTGGTGCAGGAAACCACTTTTGCACTTGTATTAGTGTGGAAAAACCACTTTTCGCACTTGTGTTAGTGTTGAAAAACCACTTTTCGCACTTGTGTTGGTGCAGGAAACCACTTTTGCACTTGTATTAGTGTGGAAAAAATACACTTTGCACTTGTGATAATGTTGAAAATCCACTTTTCGCACTTGTGTTAGTGTTGAAAAACCACTTTTTGCACTTGTGATAGTGTTGAAAAACCACTTTTCGCACTTGAGTTAGTGTTGAAAAACCACTTTTCGCACTTGTGTTGGTGCAGGAAACCACTTTTGCACTTGTATTAGTGTGGGAAAACCACTTTTCGCACTTGTGTTAGTGTTGAAAAACCACTTTTCGCACTTGTGTTGGTGCAGGAAACCACTTTTGCACTTGGATAAGTGTGGAAAAAACACATTTTGCACTTGTGATAGTGTTGAAAAACCACTTTTCGCACTTGTGTTAGTGTTGAAAAATGACTTTTCTCACTTGTGTTGGTGCAGGAAACCACTTTTGCACTTGTATTAGTGTGGAAAAACCACTTTTCGCACTTGTGTTAGTGTTGAAAAACCACTTTTCGCACTTGTGTTAGTGTTGAAAAACCACTTTTCGCACTTGTGTTGGTGCAGGAAACCACTTTTGCACTTGTATTAGTGTGGAAAAAACACTTTTTGCACTTGTGATAGTGTTGAAAAACCACTTTTCGCACTTGTGTTACTGTTGAGAAACCACCTTTCGCACTTGTGTTGGTGCAGGAAACCACTTTTGCACTTGTATTAGTGTGGAAAAAACACTTTTCGCACTTGTGTTAGTGTTGAAAAACCACTTTTCGCACTTGTGTTAGTGTTGAAAAACCACTTTTCGAACTTGTGTTGGTGCAGGAAACCACTTTTGCACTTGTATTAGTGTGGAAAAAACACTTTTTGCACTTGTGATAGTGTTGAAAAACCACTTTTCGCACTTGTGTTAGTGTTGAAAAACCACTTTTCGCACTTGTGTTAGTGTTGAAAAACCACTTTTCGCACTTGTGTTGGTGCAGGAAACCACTTTTGCACTTGTATTAATGTTGAAAAACCACTTTTCGCACTTGTGTTAGTGTTGAAAAACCACTTTTCGCACTTGTGTTAGTGTTGAAAAACCACTTTTCGCACTTGTGTTGGTGCAGGAAACCACTTTTGCACTTGTATTAGTGTGGAAAAAACACTTTTTGCACTTGTGATAGTGTTGAAAAACCACTTTTCGCACTTGTGCTAGTGTTGAAAAACCACTTTTTGCACTTGTGTTGGTGCAGGAAACCACTTTTGCATTTGTATTAGTGTGGAAAAACCACTTTTTGCACTTGTGTTAGTGTTGAAAAACCACTTTTCGCACTTGTGTTGGTGCAGGAAACCACTTTTGCACTTGTATTAGTGTGAAAAAAATACACTTTGCACTTGTGATAATGTTGAAAATCCACTTTTCGCACTTGTGTTAGTGTTGAAAAACCACTTTTTGCACTTGTGATAGTGTTGAAAAACCACTTTTCGCACTTGAGTTAGTGTTGAAAAACCACTTTTCGCACTTGTGTTGGTGCAGGAAACCACTTTTGCACTTGTATTAGTGTGGGAAAACCACTTTTCGCACTTGTGTTAGTGTTGAAAAACCACTTTTCGCACTTGTGTTGGTGCAGGAAACCACTTTTGCACTTGGATAAGTGTGGAAAAAACACATTTTGCACTTGTGATAGTGTTGAAAAACCACTTTTCGCACTTGTGTTAGTGTTGAAAAATGACTTTTCTCACTTGTGTTGGTGCAGGAAACCACTTTTGCACTTGTATTAGTGTGGAAAAACCACTTTTCACACTTGTGTTAGTGTTGAAAAACCACTTTTCGCACTTGTGTTAGTGTTGAAAAACCACTTTTCGCACTTGTGTTGGTGCAGGAAACCACTTTTGCACTTGTATTAGTGTGGAAAAAACACTTTTTGCACTTGTGATAGTGTTGAAAAACCACTTTTCGCACTTGTGTTACTGTTGAGGAACCACCTTTCGCACTTGTGTTGGTGCAGGAAACCACTTTTGCACTTGTATTAGTGTGGAAAAAACACTTTTCGCACTTGTGTTAGTGTTGAAAAACCACTTTTCGCACTTGTGTTAGTGTTGAAAAACCACTTTTCGAACTTGTGTTGGTGCAGGAAACCACTTTTGCACTTGTATTAGTGTGGAAAAAACACTTTTTGCACTTGTGATAGTGTTGAAAAACCACTTTTCGCACTTGTGTTAGTGTTGAAAAACCACTTTTCGCACTTGTGTTAGTGTTGAAAAACCACTTTTCGCACTTGTGTTGGTGCAGGAAACCACTTTTGCACTTGTATTAATGTTGAAAAACCACTTTTCGCACTTGTGTTAGTGTTGAAAAACCACTTTTCGCACTTGTGTTAGTGTTGAAAAACCACTTTTCGCACTTGTGTTGGTGCAGGAAACCACTTTTGCACTTGTATTAGTGTGGAAAAAACACTTTTTGCACTTGTGATAGTGTTGAAAAACCACTTTTCGCACTTGTGCTAGTGTTGAAAAACCACTTTTTGCACTTGTGTTGGTGCAGGAAACCACTTTTGCATTTGTATTAGTGTGGAAAAACCACTTTTTGCACTTGTGTTAGTGTTGAAAAACCACTTTTCGCACTTGTGTTGGTGCAGGAAACCACTTTTGCACTTGTATTAGTGTGGAAAAAACACTTTGCACTTGTGATAGTGTTGAAAAACCACTTTTCGCACTTGTGTTAGTGTTGAAAAACCACTTTTTGCACTTGTGATAGTGTTGAAAAACCACTTTTCGCACTTGAGTTAGTGTTGAAAAACCACTTTTCGCACTTGTGTTGGTGCAGGTAACCACTTTTGCACTTGTATTAGTGTGGAAAAACCACTTTTCGCACTTGTGTTAGTGTTGAAAAACCACTTTTTGCACTTGTGTTGGTGCAGGAAACCACTTTTGCACTTGGATAAGTGTGGAAAAAACACATTTTGCACTTGTGATAGTGTTGAAAAACCACTTTTCGCACTTGTGTTAGTGTTGAAAAACCACTTTTCGCACTCGTGTTGGTGCAGGAAACCACTTTTGCACTTGTATTAGTGTTGAAAAACCACTTTTCGCACTTGTGTTAGTGTTGAAAAACCACTTTTCGCACTTGTGTTAGTGTTGAAAGACCACTTTTCGCACTTGTGTTAGTGTTGAAAAACCACTTTTCGCACTTGTGTTGGTGCAGGAAACCACTTTTGCACTTGTATTAGTGTGGAAAAACCACTTTTCGCACTTGTGTTAGTGTTGAAAAACCACTTTTCGCACTTGTGTTGGTGGAGGAAACCACTTTTGCACTTGTATTAGTGTGGAAAAAACACTCTTTGCACTTGTGATAGTGTTGAAAAACCACTTTTCGCACTTGTGTTAGTGTTGAAAAACCACTTTTTGCACTTGTGATAGTGTTGAAAAACCACTTTTCGCACTTGAGTTAGTGTTGAAAAACCACTTTTCGCACTTGTGTTGGTGCAGGAAACCACTTTTGCACTTGTATTAGTGTGGAAAAACCACTTTTCGCACTTGTGTTAGTGTTGAAAAACCACTTTTCGCACTTGTGTTGGTGCAGGAAACCACTTTTGCACTTGGATAAGTGTGGAAAAAACACATTTTGCACTTGTGATAGTGTTGAAAAACCACTTTTCGCACTTGTGTTAGTGTTGAAAAATGACTTTTCTCACTTGTGTTGGTGCAGGAAACCACTTTTGCACTTGTATTAGTGTGGAAAAACCACTTTTCGCACTTGTGTTAGTGTTGAAAAACCACTTTTCGCACTTGTGGTAGTGTTGAAAAACCACTTTTCGCACTTGTGTTGGTGCAGGAAACCACTTTTGCACTTGTATTAGTGTGGAAAAAACACTTTTTGCACTTGTGATAGTGTTGAAAAACCACTTTTCGCACTTGTGTTTCTGTTGAGAAACCACCTTTCGCACTTGTGTTGGTGCAGGAAACCACTTTTGCACTTGTATTAGTGTGGAAAAAACACTTTTCGCACTTGTGTTAGTGTTGAAAAACCACTTTTCGCACTTGTGTTGGTGCAGGAAACCACTTTTGCACTTGTATTAGTGTGGAAAAAACACTTTTCGCACTTGTGTTAGTGTTGAAAAACCACTTTTCGCACTTGTGCTAGTGTTGAAAAACCACTTTTCGAACTTGTGTTGGTGCAGGAAACCACTTTTGCATTTGTATTAGTGTGGAAAAACCACTTTTTGCACTTGTGTTAGTGTTGAAAAACCACTTTTCGCACTTGTGTTGGTGCAGGAAACCACTTTTGCACTTGTATTAGTGTGGAAAAAACACTCTTTGCACTTGTGATAGTGTTGAAAAACCACTTTTCGCACTTGTGTTAGTGTTGAAAAACCACTTTTTGCACTTGTGATAGTGTTGAAAAACCACTTTTCGCACTTGAGTTAGTGTTGAAAAACCACTTTTCGCACTTGTGTTGGTGCAGGAAACCACTTTTGCACTTGTATTAGTGTGGAAAAACCACTTTTCGCACTTGTGTTAGTGTTGAAAAACCACTTTTTGCACTTGTTTTGGTGCAGGAAACCACTTTTGCACTTGGATAAGTGTGGAAAAAACACATTTTGCACTTGTGATAGTGTTGAAAAACCACTTTTCGCACTTGTGTTAGTGTTGATAAATGACTTTTCGCACTTGTGTTGGTGCAGGAAACCACTTTTGCACTTGTATTAGTGTGGAAAAACCACTTTTCGCACTTGTGTTAGTGTTGAAAAACCACTTTTCGCACTCGTGTTGGTGCAGGAAACCACTTTTGCACTTGTATTAGTGTTGAAAAACCACTTTTCGCACTTGTGTTAGTGTTGAAAAACCACTTTTCGCACTTGTGTTAGTGTTGAAAGACCACTTTTCGCACTTGTGTTAGTGTTGAAAAACCACTTTTCGCACTTGTGTTGGTGCAGGAAACCACTTTTGCACTTGTATTAGTGTGGAAAAACCACTTTTCGCACTTGTGTTAGTGTTGAAAAACCACTTTTCGCACTTGTGTTGGTGCAGGAAACCACTTTTGCACTTGTATTAGTGTGGAAAAAATACACTTTGCACTTGTGATAATGTTGAAAATCCACTTTTCGCACTTGTGTTAGTGTTGAAAAACCACTTTTTGCACTTGTGATAGTGTTGAAAAACCACTTTTCGCACTTGAGTTAGTGTTGAAAAACCACTTTTCGCACTTGTGTTGGTGCAGGAAACCACTTTTGCACTTGTATTAGTGTGGAAAAACCACTTTTCGCACTTGTGTTAGTGTTGAAAAACCACTTTTCGCACTTGTGTTGGTGCAGGAAACCACTTTTGCACTTGGATAAGTGTGGAAAAAACACATTTTGCACTTGTGATAGTGTTGAAAAACCACTTTTCGCACTTGTGTTAGTGTTGAAAAATGACTTTTCTCACTTGTGTTGGTGCAGGAAACCACTTTTGCACTTGTATTAGTGTGGAAAAACCACTTTTCGCACTTGTGTTAGTGTTGAAAAACCACTTTTCGCACTTGTGTTGGTGTTGAAAAACCACTTTTCGCACTTGTGTTGGTGCAGGAAACCACTTTTGCACTTGTATTAGTGTGGAAAAAACACTTTTTGCACTTGTGATAGTGTTGAAAAACCACTTTTCGCACTTGTGTTACTGTTGAGAAACCACCTTTCGCACTTGTGTTGGTGCAGGAAACCACTTTTGCACTTGTATTAGTGTGGAAAAAACACTTTTCGCACTTGTGTTAGTGTTGAAAAACCACTTTTCGCACTTGTGTTAGTGTTGAAAAACCACTTTTCGAACTTGTGTTGGTGCAGGAAACCACTTTTGCACTTGTATTAGTGTGGAAAAAACACTTTTTGCACTTGTGATAGTGTTGAAAAACCACTTTTCGCACTTGTGTTAGTGTTGAAAAACCACTTTTCGCACTTGTGTTAGTGTTGAAAAACCACTTTTCGCACTTGTGTTGGTGCAGGAAACCACTTTTGCACTTGTATTAATGTTGAAAAACCACTTTTCGCACTTGTGTTAGTGTTGAAAAACCACTTTTCGCACTTGTGTTAGTGTTGAAAAACCACTTTTCGCACTTGTGTTGGTGCAGGAAACCACTTTTGCACTTGTATTAGTGTGGAAAAAACACTTTTTGCACTTGTGATAGTGTTGAAAAACCACTTTTCGCACTTGTGCTAGTGTTGAAAAACCACTTTTTGCACTTGTGTTGGTGCAGGAAACCACTTTTGCATTTGTATTAGTGTGGAAAAACCACTTTTTGCACTTGTGTTAGTGTTGAAAAACCACTTTTCGCACTTGTGTTGGTGCAGGAAACCACTTTTGCACTTGTATTAGTGTGGAAAAAACACTTTGCACTTGTGATAGTGTTGAAAAACCACTTTTCGCACTTGTGTTAGTGTTGAAAAACCACTTTTTGCACTTGTGATAGTGTTGAAAAACCACTTTTCGCACTTGAGTTAGTGTTGAAAAACCACTTTTCGCACTTGTGTTGGTGCAGGAAACCACTTTTGCACTTGTATTAGTGTGGAAAAACCACTTTTCGCACTTGTGTTAGTGTTGAAAAACCACTTTTTGCACTTGTGTTGGTGCAGGAAACCACTTTTGCACTTGGATAAGTGTGGAAAAAACACATTTTGCACTTGTGATAGTGTTGAAAAACCACTTTTCGCACTTGTGTTAGTGTTGATAAATGACTTTTCGCACTTGTGTTGGTGCAGGAAACCACATTTGCACTTGTATTAGTGTGGAAAAACCACTTTTCGCACTTGTGTTAGTTTTGAAAAACCACTTTTCGCACTCGTGTTGGTGCAGGAAACCACTTTTGCACTTGTATTAGTGTTGAAAAACCACTTTTCGCACTTGTGTTAGTGTTGAAAAACCACTTTTCGCACTTGTGTTAGTGTTGAAAGACCACTTTTCGCACTTGTGTTAGTGTTGAAAAACCACTTTTCGCACTTGTGTTGGTGCAGGAAACCACTTTTGCACTTGTATTAGTGTGGAAAAACCACTTTTCGCACTTGTGTTAGTGTTGAAAAACCACTTTTCGCACTTGTGTTGGTGCAGGAAACCACTTTTGCACTTGTATTAGTGTGGAAAAAACACTCTTTGCACTTGTGATAGTGTTGAAAAACCACTTTTCGCACTTGTGTTAGTGTTGAAAAACCACTTTTTGCACTTGTGATAGTGTTGAAAAACCACTTTTCGCACTTGAGTTAGTGTTGAAAAACCACTTGTCGCACTTGTGTTGGTGCAGGAAACCACTTTTGCACTTGTATTAGTGTGGAAAAACCACTTTTCGCACTTGTGTTAGTGTTGAAAAACCACTTTTCGCACTTGTGTTGGTGCAGGAAACCACTTTTGCACTTGGATAAGTGTGGAAAAAACACATTTTGCACTTGTGATAGTGTTGAAAAACCACTTTTCGCACTTGTGTTAGTGTTGAAAAATGACTTTTCTCACTTGTGTTGGTGCAGGAAACCACTTTTGCACTTGTATTAGTGTGGAAAAACCACTTTTCGCACTTGTGTTAGTGTTGAAAAACCACTTTTCGCACTTGTGTTAGTGTTGAAAAACCACTTTTCGCACTTGTGTTGGTGCAGGAAACCACTTTTGCACTTGTATTAGTGTGGAAAAAACACTTTTCGCACTTGTGTTAGTGTTGAAAAACCACTTTTCGCACTTGTGTTAGTGTTGAAAAACCACTTTTCGCACTTGTGTTGGTGCAGGAAACCACTTTTGCACTTGTATTAGTGTGGAAAAACCACTTTTCGCACTTGTGTTAGTGTTGAAAAACCACTTTTCGCACTTGTGTTGGTGCAGGAAACCACTTTTGCACTTGTATTAGTGTGGAAAAAACACTCTTTGCACTTGTGATAGTGTTGAAAAACCACTTTTCGCACTTGTGTTAGTGTTGAAAAACCACTTTTTGCACTTGTGATAGTGTTGAAAAACCACTTTTCGCACTTGAGTTAGTGTTGAAAAACCACTTTTCGCACTTGTGTTGGTGCAGGAAACCACTTTTGCACTTGTATTAGTGTGGAAAAACCACTTTTCGCACTTGTGTTAGTGTTGAAAAACCACTTTTCGCACTTGTGTTGGTGCAGGAAACCACTTTTGCACTTGGATAAGTGTGGAAAAAACACATTTTGCACTTGTGATAGTGTTGAAAAACCACTTTTTGCACTTGTGTTAGTGTTGAAAAATGACTTTTCTCACTTGTGTTGGTGCAGGAAACCACTTTTGCACTTGTATTAGTGTGGAAAAACCACTTTTCGCACTTGTGTTAGTGTTGAAAAACCACTTTTCGCACTTGTGTTGGTGTTGAAAAACCACTTTTCGCACTTGTGTTGGTGCAGGAAACCACTTTTGCACTTGTATTAGTGTGGAAAAAACACTTTTTGCACTTGTGATAGTGTTGAAAAACCACTTTTCGCACTTGTGTTACTGTTGAGAAACCACCTTTCGCACTTGTGTTGGTGCAGGAAACCACTTTTGCACTTGTATTAGTGTGGCAAAAACACTTTTCGCACTTGTGTTAGTGTTGAAAAACCACTTTTCGCACTTGTGTTAGTGTTGAAAAACCACTTTTCGCACTTGTGTTAGTGTTGAATAACCACTTTTCGCACTTGTGTTGGTGCAGGAAACCACTTTTGCACTTGTATTAGTGTGGAAAAACACTTTTCGCACTTGTGTTAGTGTTGAAAAACCACTTTTCGCACTTGTGTTGGTGCAGGAAACCACTTTTGCACTTGCATTAGTGTGGAAAAAACACATTTTGCACTTGTGTTAGTGTTGAAAAACCACTTTTCGAACTTGTGTTGGTGCAGGAAACCATTTTTGCACTTGTATTAGTGTGGAAAAAACCACTTTTCGCACTTGTGTTAGTGTTGAAAAACAACTTTTCGCACTTGTGTTAGTGTTGAAAAACCACTTTTCGCACTTGTGTTGGTGCAGGAAACCACTTTTGCACTTGCATTAGTGTGGAAAAAACACTTTTTGCACTTGTGATAGTGTTGAAAAACCACTTTTCGCACTTGTGTTAGTGTTGAAAAACCACTTTTCGCACTTGTGTTAGTGTTGAAAAACCACTTTTCGCACTTGTGTTGGTGCAGGAAACCACTTTTGCACTTGTATTAGTGTGGAAAAAACACTTTTTGCACTTGTGATAGTGTTGAAAAACCACTTTTCGCACTTGTGTTAGTGTTGAAAAACCACTTTTCGCACTTGTGTTGGTGCAGGAAACCACATTTGCACTTGTATTAGTGTGGAAAACCACTTTTCGCACTTGTGTTAGTGTTGAAAAACCACTTTTCGCACTTGTGTTAATGTTGAAAAACCACTTTTCGCACTTGTGTTGGTGCAGTAAACCACTTTTGCACTTGTATTAGTGTGGAAAAAACACTTTTTGCACTTGTGATAGTGTTGAAAAACCTTCGCACTTGTGTTAGTGTTGAAAAACCACTTTTCGCACTTGTGTTGGTGCAGGAAACCACTTTTGCACTTGTATTAGTGTGGAAAAAACACTTTTTGCACTTGTGTTAATGTTGAAAAACCACTTTTCGCACTTGTATTAGTGTTGAAAAACCACTTTTCGCACTTGTGTTGGTGCAGGAAACCACTTTTGCACTTGTATTAGTGTGGAAAAACCACTTTTCACACTTGTGTTAGTGTTGAAAAACCACTTTTCGCACTTGTGTTAGTGTTGAAAAACCACTTTTCGCACTTGTGTTAGTGTTGAAAAACCACTTTTCGCACTTGTGTTGGTGCAGGAAACCACTTTTGCACTTGTATTAGTGTGGAAAAACACTTTTCGCACTTGTGTTAGTGTTGAAAAACCACTTTTCGCACTTGTGTTGGTGCAGGAAACCACTTTTGCACTTGCATTAGTGTGGAAAAAACACTTTTTGCACTTGTGTTAGTGTTGAAAAACGACTTTTCGAACTTATGTTGGTGCAGGAAACCATTTTTGCACTTGTATTAGTGTGGAAAAAACCACTTTTCGCACTTGTGTTAGTGTTGAAAAACAACTTTTCGCACTTGTGTTAGTGTTGAAAAACCACTTTTCGCACTTGTGTTGGTGCAGGAAACCACTTTTGCACTTGCATTAGTGTGGAAAAAACACTTTTTGCACTTGTGATAGTGTTGAAAAACCACTTTTCGCACTTGTGTTAGTGTTGAAAAACCACTTTTCGCACTTGTGTTAGTGTTGAAAAACCACTTTTCGCACTTGTGTTGGTGCAGGAAACCACTTTTGCACTTGTATTAGTGTGGAAAAAACACTTTTTGCACTTGTGATAGTGTTGAAAAACCACTTTTCGCACTTGTGTTAGTGTTGAAAAACCACTTTTCGCACTTGTTTTGGTGCAGGAAACCACATTTGCACTTGTATTAGTGTGGAAAACCACTTTTCGCACTTGTGTTAGTGTTGAAAAACCAATTTTCGCACTTGTGTTAGTGTTGAAAAACCACTTTTTGCACTTGTGTTGGTGCAGGAAACCACATTTGCACTTGTATTAGAAAGGGAAAAAACACTTTTTGCACTTGTGATAGTGTTGAAAAACCACTTTTCGCACTTGTGTTAGTGTTGAAAAACCACTTTTCGCACATGTGTTGGTGCAGGAAACCACTTTTGCACTTGCATTAGTTTGGAAAAAACACTTTTTGCACTTGTGATAGTGTTGAAAAACCACTTTTCGCACTTGTGTTAGTGTTGAAAAACCACTTTTCGAACTTGTGTTGGTGCAGGAAACCATTTTTGCACTTGTATTAGTGTGGAAAAAACCACTTTTCACACTTGTGTTAGTGTTGAAAAACCACTTTTCGCACTTGTGTTAGTGTTGAAAAACCACTTTTCGCACTTGTGTTGGTGCAGTAAACTACTTTTGCACTTGTATTAGTGTGGAAAAAACACTTTTTGCACTTGTGATAGTGTTGAAAAACCACTTTTCGCACTTGTGTTAGTGTTGAAAAACCACTTTTCCCACTTGTGTTAGTGTTGAAAAACCACTTTTCGCACTTGTGTTGGTGCAGGAAACCACTTTTGCACATGTATTAATGTTGAAAAACCACTTTTCGCACTTGTGTTAGTGTTGAAAAACCACTTTTCGCACTTGTGTTAGTGTTGAAAAACCACTTTTCGCACTTGTGTTGGTGCAGGAAACCACTTTTGCACTTGTATTAGTGTGGAAAAACCACTTTTCGCACTTGTATTAGTGTTGAAAAACCACTTTTCGCACTTGTGTTAGTGTTGAAAAACCACTTTTCGCACTTGTGTTGGTGCAGGAAACCACTTTTGCACTTGTATTAGTGTGGAAAAAACACTTTTTGCACTTGTGATAGTGTTGAAAAACCACTTTTCGCACTTGTGTTAGTGTTGAAAAACCACTTTTCGCACTTGTGTTGGTGCAGGAAACCACATTTGCACTTGTATTAGTGTGGAAAACCACTTTTCGCACTTGTGTTAGTGTTGAAAAACCAATTTTCGCACTTGTGTTAGTGTTGAAAAACCACTTTTCGCACTTGTGTTGGTGCAGGAAACCACATTTGCACTTGTATTAGAAAGGGAAAAAACACTTTTTGCACTTGTGATAGTGTTGAAAAACCACTTTTCGCACTTGTGTTAGTGTTGAAAAACCACTTTTCGCACATGTGTTGGTGCAGGAAACCACTTTTGCACTTGCATTAGTTTGGAAAAAACACTTTTTGCACTTGTGATAGTGTTGAAAAACCACTTTTCGCACTTGTGTTAGTGTTGAAAAACCACTTTTCGAACTTGTGTTGGTGCAGGAAACCATTTTTGCACTTGTATTAGTGTGGAAAAAACCACTATTTACACTTGTGTTAGTGTTGAAAAACCACTTTTCGCACTTGTGTTAGTGTTGAAAAACCACTTTTCGCACTTGTGTTGGTGCAGTAAACTACTTTTGCACTTGTATTAGTGTGGAAAAAACACTTTTTGCACTTGTGATAGTGTTGAAAAACCACTTTTCGCACTTGTGTTAGTGTTGAAAAACCACTTTTCGCACTTGTGTTAGTGTTGAAAAACCACTTTTCGCACTTGTGTTGGTGCAGGAAACCACTTTTGCACATGTATTAATGTTGAAAAACCACTTTTCGCACTTGTGTTAGTGTTGAAAAACCACTTTTCGCACTTGTGTTAGTGTTGAAAAACCACTTTTCGCACTTGTGTTGGTGCAGGAAACCACTTTTGCACTTGTATTAGTGTGGAAAAAACACTTTTTGCACTTGTGATAGTGTTGAAAAACCACTTTTCGCACTTGTGCTAGTGTTGAAAAACCACTTTTTGCACTTGTGTTGGTGCAGGAAACCACTTTTGCATTTGTATTAGTGTGGAAAAACCACTTTTTGCACTTGTGTTAGTGTTGAAAAACCACTTTTCGCACTTGTGTTGGTGCAGGAAACCACTTTTGCACTTGTATTAGTGTGGAAAAAACACTTTGCACTTGTGATAGTGTTGAAAAACCACTTTTCGCACTTGTGTTAGTGTTGAAAAACCACTTTTTGCACTTGTGATAGTGTTGAAAAACCACTTTTCGCACTTGAGTTAGTGTTGAAAAACCACTTTTCGCACTTGTGTTGGTGCAGGAAACCACTTTTGCACTTGTATTAGTGTGGAAAAACCACTTTTCGCACTTGTGTTAGTGTTGAAAAACCACTTTTCGCACTTGTGTTGGTGCAGGAAACCACTTTTGCACTTGGATAAGTGTGGAAAAAACACATTTTGCACTTGTGATAGTGTTGAAAAACCACTTTTCGCACTTATGTTAGTGTTGAAAAATGACTTTTCGCACTTGTGTTGGTGCAGGAAACCACTTTTGCACTTGTATTAGTGTGGAAAAACCACTTTTCGCACTTGTGTTAGTGTTGAAAAACCACTTTTCGCACTTGTGTTAGTGTTGAAAAACCACTTTTCGCACTTGTGTTGGTGCAGGAAACCACTTTTGCACTTGTATTAGTGTGGAAAAAACACTTTTTGCACTTGTGATAGTGTTGAAAAACCACTTTTCGCACTTGTGTTAGTGTTGAGAAACCACCTTTCGCACTTGTGTTGGTGCAGGAAACCACTTTTGCACTTGTATTAGTGTGGAAAAACCACTTTTCGCACTTGTGTTAGTGTTGAAAAACCACTTTTCGCACTTGTGTTAGTGTTGAAAAACCACTTTTCGCACTTGTGTTAGTGTTGAAAAACCACTTTTCGCACTTGTGTTGGTGCCGGAAACCACTTATGCACTTGTATTAGTGTGGAAAAACACTTTTCGCACTTGTGTTAGTGTTGAAAAACCACTTTTCGCACTTGTGTTGGTGCAGGAATCCACTTTTGCACTTGCATTAGTGTGGAAAAAACACTTTTTGCACTTGTGTTAGTGTTGAAAAACCACTTTTCGAACTTGTGTTGGTGCAGGAAACCATTTTTGCACTTGTATTAGTGTGGAAAAAACCACTTTTCGCACTTGTGTTAGTGTTGAAAAACCACTTTTCGCACTTGTGTTAGTGTTGAAAAACTACTTTTCGCACTTGTGTTGGTGCAGGAAACCACTTTTGCACTTGTATTAGTGTGGAAAAAACACTTTTTGCACTTGTGATAGTGTTGAAAAACCACTTTTCGCACTTGTGTTAGTGTTGAAAAACCACTTTTCGCACTTGTGTTAGTGTTGAAAAACCACTTTTCGCACTTGTGTTGGTGCAGGAAACCACTTTTGCACTTGTATTAGTGTGGAAAACCACTTTTCGCACTTGTGTTAGTGTTGAAAAACCAATTTTCGCACTTGTGTTAGTGTTGAAAAACCACTTTTCGCACTTGTGTTGGTGCAGTAAACCACATTTGCACTTGTATTAGTGTGGAAAAAACACTTTTTGCACTTGTGATAGTGTTGAAAAACCACTTTTCGCACTTGTGTTAGTGTTGAAAAACCACTTTTCGCACTTGCGTTGGTGCAGGAAACCACTTTTGCACTTGTATTAGTGTGGAAAAACCACTTTTCGCACTTGTGTTAGTGTTGAAGAACCACTTTTCGCAATAGTGTTAGTGTTGAAAAACCACATTTCGCACTTGTGTTGGTGCAGGAAACCACTTTTGCACTTGTATTAGTGTGGAAAAAACAATTTTTGCACTTGTGATAGTGTTGAAAAACCACTTTTCGCACTTGTGTTAGTGTTGAAAAACCACTTTTCGCACTTGTGTTGGTGAAGGAAACCACTTTTGCAATTGTATTAGTGTGGAAAAACCACTTTTCGCACTTGTGTTAGTGTTGAAAAACCACTTTTCACACTTGTGTTAGTGTTGAAAAACCACTTTTCGCACTTGTGTTGGTGCAGGAAACCACTTTTGCACTTGTATTAGTGTGGAAAAACCACTTTTTGCACTTGTGATAGTGTTGAAAAACCACTTTTCGCACTTGTGTTAGTGTTGAAAAACCACTTTTCCCACTTGTGTTGGTGCAGGAAACCACTTTTGCACTTGCATTAGTGTGGAAAAAACACTTTTTGTACTTGTGATAGTGTTGAAAAACCACTTTTCGCACTTGTGTTAGTGTTGAAAAACCACTTTTCGCACTTGTGTTGGTGCAGGAAACCACTTTTGCACTTGTATTAGTGTGGAAAAACCACTTTTCGCACTTGTGTTAGTTTTGAAAAACCACTTTTCGCACTTTGTTGAAAAACCACTTTTCGCACTTGTGTTAATGTTGAAAAACCACTTTTCGCACTTGTGTTGGTGCAGTAAACCACTTTTGCACTTGTATTAGTGTGGAAAAAACACTTTTTGCACTTGTGATAGTGTTGAAAAACCTTCGCACTTGTGTTAGTGTTGAAAAACCACTTTTCGCACTTGTGTTGGTGCAGGAAACCACTTTTGCACTTGTATTAGTGTGGAAAAAACACTTTTCGCACTTGTGTTAGTGTTGAAAAACCACTTTTTGCACTTGTGTTGGTGCAGGAAACCACTTTTGCACTTGTATTAGTGTGGAAAAACCACTTTTCACACTTGTGTTACTGTTGAAAAACCACTTTTTACACTTGTGTTAGTGTTGAAAAACCACTTTTCGCACTTGTGTTGGTGCAGGAAACCACATTTGCACTTGCATTAGTTTGGAAAAAACACTTTTTGCACTTGTGATAGTGTTGAAAAACCACTTTTCGCACTTGTGTTAGTGTTGAAAAACCACTTTTCGAACTTGTGTTGGTGCAGGAAACCATTTTTGCACTTGTATTAGTGTGGAAAAAACCACTTTTCACACTTGTGTTAGTGTTGAAAAACCACTTTTCGCACTTGTGTTAGTGTTGAAAAACCACTTTTCGCACTTGTGTTGGTGCAGTAAACTACTTTTGCACTTGTATTAGTGTGGAAAAAACACTTTTTGCACTTGTGATAGTGTTGAAAAACCACTTTTCGCACTTGTGTTAGTGTTGAAAAACCACTTTTCGCACTTGTGTTAGTGTTGAAAAACCACTTTTCGCACTTGTGTTGGTGCAGGAAACCACTTTTGCACTTGTATTAATGTTGAAAAACCACTTTTCGCACTTGTGTTAGTGTTGAAAAACCACTTTTCGCACTTGTGTTAGTGTTGAAAAACCACTTTTCGCACTTGTGTTGGTGCAGGAAACCACTTTTGCACTTGTATTAGTGTGGAAAAAACACTTTTTGCACTTGTGATAGTGTTGAAAAACCACTTTTCGCACTTGTGCTAGTGTTGAAAAACCACTTTTTGCACTTGTGTTGGTGCAGGAAACCACTTTTGCATTTGTATTAGTGTGGAAAAACCACTTTTTGCACTTGTGTTAGTGTTGAAAAACCACTTTTCGCACTTGTGTTGGTGCAGGAAACCACTTTTGCACTTGTATTAGTGTGGAAAAAACACTTTGCACTTGTGATAGTGTTGAAAAACCACTTTTCGCACTTGTGTTAGTGTTGAAAAACCACTTTTTGCACTTGTGATAGTGTTGAAAAACCACTTTTCGCACTTGAGTTAGTGTTGAAAAACCACTTTTCGCACTTGTGTTGGTGCAGGAAACCACTTTTGCACTTGTATTAGTGTGGAAAAACCACTTTTCGCACTTGTGTTAGTGTTGAAAAACCACTTTTCGCACTTGTGTTGGTGCAGGAAACCTCTTTTGCACTTGGATAAGTGTGGAAAAAACACATTTTGCACTTGTGATAGTGTTGAAAAACCACTTTTCGCACTTATGTTAGTGTTGAAAAATGACTTTTCGCACTTGTGTTGGTGCAGGAAACCACTTTTGCACTTGTATTAGTGTGGAAAAACCACTTTTCGCACTTGTGTTAGTGTTGAAAAACCACTTTTCGCACTTGTGTTAGTGTTGAAAAACCACTTTTCGCACTTGTGTTGGTGCAGGAAACCACTTTTGCACTTGTATTAGTGTGGAAAAAACACTTTTTGCACTTGTGATAGTGTTGAAAAACCACTTTTCGCACTTGTGTTAGTGTTGAGAAACCACCTTTCGCACTTGTGTTGGTGCAGGAAACCACTTTTGCACTTGTATTAGTGTGGAAAAACCACTTTTCGCACTTGTGTTAGTGTTGAAAAACCACTTTTCGCACTTGTGTTAGTGTTGAAAAACCACTTTTCGCACTTGTGTTAGTGTTGAAAAACCACTTTTCGCACTTGTGTTGGTGCAGGAAACCACTTTTGCACTTGTATTAGTGTGGAAAAACACTTTTCGCACTTGTGTTAGTGTTGAAAAACCACTTTTCGCACTTATGTTGGTGCAGGAAACCACTTTTGCACTTGCATTAGTGTGGAAAAAACACTTTTTGCACTTGTGTTAGTGTTGAAAAACCACTTTTCGAACTTGTGTTGGTGCAGGAAACCATTTTTGCACTTGTATTAGTGTGGAAAAAACCACTTTTCGCACTTGTGTTAGTGTTGAAAAACCACTTTTCGCACTTGTGTTAGTGTTGAAAAACCACTTTTCGCACTTGTGTTGGTGCAGGAAACCACTTTTGCACTTGTATTAGTGTGGAAAAAACACTTTTTGCACTTGTGATAGTGTTGAAAAACCACTTTTCGCACTTGTGTTAGTGTTGAAAAACCACTTTTCGCACTTGTGTTAGTGTTGAAAAACCACTTTTTGCACTTGTGTTGGTGCAGGAAACCACTTTTGCACTTGTATTAGTGTGGAAAACCACTTTTCGCACTTGTGTTAGTGTTGAAAAACCAATTTTCGCACTTGTGTTAGTGTTGAAAAACCACTTTTCGCACTTGTGTTGGTGCAGTAAACCACATTTGCACTTGTATTAGTGTGGAAAAAACACTTGTTGCACTTGTGATAGTGTTGAAAAACCACTTTTCGCACTTGTGTTAGTGTTGAAAAACCACTTTTCGCACTTGCGTTGGTGCAGGAAACCACTTTTGCACTTGTATTAGTGTGGAAAAACCACTTTTCGCACTTGTGTTAGTGTTGAAGAACCACTTTTCGCAATAGTGTTAGTGTTGAAAAACCACTTTTCGCACTTGTGTTGGTGCAGGAAACCACTTTTGCACTTGTATTAGTGTGGAAAAACCACTTTTTGCACTTGTGATAGTGTTGAAAAACCACTTTTCGCACTTGTGTTAGTGTTGAAAAACCACTTTTCCCACTTGTGTTTGTGCAGGAAACCACTTTTGCACTTGCATTAGTGTGGAAAAAACACTTTTTGTACTTGTGATAGTGTTGAAAAACCACTTTTCGCACTTGTGTTAGTGTTGAAAAACCACTTTTCGCACTTGTGTTGGTGCAGGAAACCACTTTTGCACTTGTATTAGTGTGGAAAAACCACTTTTTGCACTTGTGTTAGTTTTGAAAAACCACTTTTCGCACTTTGTTGAAAAACCACTTTTCGCACTTGTGTTAATGTTGAAAAACCACTTTTCGCACTTGTGTTGGTGCAGGAAACCACTTTTGCACTTGTATTAGTGTGGAAAAAACACTTTTTGCACTTGTGATAGTGTTGAAAAACCACTTTTCGCACTTGTGTTAGTGTTGAAAAACCACTTTTCGCAATTGTGTTTGTGCAGGAAACCACTTTTGCACTTGTATTAGTGTGGAAAAAACACTTTTCGCACTTGTGTTAGTGTTGAAAAACCACTTTTCGCACTTGTGTTAGTGTTGAAAAACCACTTTTCGAACTTGTGTTGGTGCAGGAAACCACTTTTTGCACTTGTGATAGTGTTGAAAAACCACTTTTCGCACTTGTGTTAGTGTTGAAAAACCACTTTTCGCACTTGTGTTAGTGTTGAAAAACCACTTTTCGCACTTGTGTTAGTGTTGAAAAACCACTTTTCGCACTTGTGTTGGTGCAGGAAACCACTTTTGCACTTGTATTAGTGTGGAAAACCACTTTTCGCACTTGTGTTAGTGTTGAAAAACCAATTTTCGCACTTGTGTTAGTGTTGAAAAACCACTTTTCGCACTTGTGTTGGTGCAGGAAACCACATTTGCACTTGTATTAGTGTGGAAAAAACACTTTTTGCACTTGTGATAGTGTTGAAAAACCACTTTTCGCACTTGTGTTAGTGTTGAAAAACCACTTTTCGCACTTGCGTTGGTGCAGGAAACCACTTTTGCACTTGTATTAGTGTGGAAAAACCACTTTTCGCACTTGTGTTAGTGTTGAAGAACCACGTTTCGCAATAGTGTTAGTGTTGAAAAACCACATTTCGCACTTGTGTTGGTGCAGGAAACCACTTTTGCACTTGTATTAGTGTGGAAAAAACAATTTTTGCACTTGTGATAGTGTTGAAAAACCACTTTTCGCACTTGTGTTAGTGTTGAAAAACCACTTTTCGCACTTGTGTTGGTGAAGGAAACCACTTTTGCAATTGTATTAGTGTGGAAAAACCACTTTTCGCACTTGTGTTAGTGTTGAAAAACCACTTTTTGCACTTGTGATAGTGTTGAAAAACCACTTTTCGCACTTGTGTTAGTGTTGAAAAACCACTTTTCCCACTTGTGTTGGTGCAGGAAACCACTTTTGCACTTGCATTAGTGTGGAAAAAACACTTTTTGTACTTGTGATAGTGTTGAAAAACCACTTTTCGCACTTGTGTTAGTGTTGCAAAACCACTTTTCGCACTTGTGTTGGTGCAGGAAACCACTTTTGCACTTGTATTAGTGTGGAAAAACCACTTTTCGCACTTGTGTTAGTTTTGAAAAACCACTTTTCGCACTTTGTTGAAAAACCACCTTTCGCACTTGTGTTAATGTTGAAAAACCACTTTTCGCACTTGTGTTGGTGCAGTAAACCACTTTTGCACTTGTATTAGTGTGGAAAAAACACTTTTTGCACTTGTGATAGTGTTGAAAAACCTTCGCACTTGTGTTAGTGTTGAAAAACCACTTTTCGCACTTGTGTTGGTGCAGGAAACCACTTTTGCACTTGTATTAGTGTGGAAAAAACACTTTTCGCACTTGTGTTAGTGTTGAAAAACCACTTTTCGCACTTGTATTAGTGTTGAAAAACCACTTTTCGCACTTGTGTTGGTGCAGGAAACCACTTTTGCACTTGTATTAGTGTGGAAAAAACACTTTTCGCACTTGTGTTAGTGTTGAAAAACCACTTTTGCACTTGTATTAGTGTGGAAAAACCACTTTTCACACTTGTGTTACTGTTGAAAAACCACTTTTTACACTTGTGTTAGTGTTGAAAAGCCACTTTTCGCACTTGTGTTGGTGCAGGAAACCACTTTTGCACTTGTATTAGTGTGGAAAAAACACTTTTTGCACTTGTGATAGTGTTGAAAAACCACTTTTCGCACTTGTGTTAGTGTTGAAAACCCACTTTTCGCACTTGTGTTGGTGCAGGAAACCACTTTTGCACTTGTATTAGTGTGGAACAAACACTTTTCACACTTGTGTTAGTGTTGAAAAACCACTTTTCGCACTTGTGATAGTGTTGAAAAACCACTTTTCGCACTTGTGTTGGTGCAGGAAACCACTATTGCACTTGTATTAGTGTGAAAAAAACACTTTTTGCACTTGTGATAGTGTTGAAAAACCACTTTTCGCACGTGTGTTAGTGTTGAAAAACCACTTTTCGCACTTGTGTTGGTGCAGGAAACCACTTCTGCACTTGTATTAGTGTGGAAAACCACTTTTCGCACTTGTGTTAGTGTTGAAAAACCACTTTTCGCACTTGTGTTAGTGTTGAAAAACCACTTTTCGCACTTGTGTTGGTGCAGGAAACCACTTTTGCACTTGTATTAGTGTGGAAAAAACACTTTTCGCACTTGTGTTAGTGTTGAAAAACCACTTTTGGCACTTGTATTAGTGTTGAAAAACCACTTTTCGCATTTGTGTTGGTGCAGGAAACCACTTTTGCACTTGTATTAGTGTGGAAAAACCACTTTTCACACTTGTGTTGGTGCAGGAAACCACTTTTGCACTTGTATTAGTGTGGAAAAAACACTTTTTGCACTTGTGTTGGTGTAGGAAACCACTTTTGCACTTGTATTAGTGTGGAAAAAACACTTTTTGCACTTGTGATAGTGTTGAAAAACCACTTTTCGCACTTGTGTTAGTGTTGAAAAACCACTTTTCGCAATTGTGTTTGTGCAGGAAACCACTTTTGCACTTGTATTAGTGTGGAAAAAACACTTTTCGCACTTGTGTTAGTGTTGAAAAACCACTTTTCGCACTTGTGTTAGTGTTGAAAAACCACTTTTCGAACTTGTGTTGGTGCAGGAAACCATTTTTGCACTTGTATTAGTGTGGAAAAAACCACTTTCGCACTTGTGTTAGTGTTGAAAAACCACTTTTTGCACTTGTGTTAGTGTTGAAAAACCACTTTTCGCACTTGTGTTGGTGCAGGAAACCACTTTTGCACTTGTATTAGTGTGGAAAAACCACTTTTCGCACTTGTGTTAGTGTTGAAAAACCACTTTTCGCACTTGTGTTAGTGTTGAAAAACCACTTTTCGCACTTGTGTTGGTGCAGGAAACCACTTTTGCACTTGTATTAGTCTGGAAAAAACACTTTTTGCACTTGTGATAGTGTTGAAAAACCACTTTTCGCACTTGTGTTAGTGTTGAAAAACCACTTTTCGCACTTGTGTTAGTGTTGAAAAACCACTTTTCGCACTTGTGTTGGTGCAGGAAACCACTTTTGCACTTGTATTAGTGTGGAAAAACCACTTTTCGCACTTGTGTTAGTGTTGAAAAACCACTTTTCGCACTTGTGTTGGTGAAGGAAACCACTTTTGCAATTGTATTAGTGTGGAAAAACCACTTTTCGCACTTGTGTTAGTGTTGAAAAACCACTTTTCACACTTGTGTTAGTGTTGAAAAACCACTTTTCGCACTTGTGTTGGTGCAGGAAACCACTTTTGCACTTGTATGAGTGTGGAAAACCACTTTTTGCACTTGTGATAGTGTTGAAAAACCACTTTTCGCACGTGTGTTAGTGTTGAAAAACCACTTTTCCCACTTGTGTTGGTGCAGGAAACCAGTTTTGCAC
Source organism: Myxine glutinosa (assembly GCF_964187855.1). NCBI lineage: Eukaryota > Metazoa > Chordata > Myxini > Myxiniformes > Myxinidae > Myxine > Myxine glutinosa. The sequence goes on along the minus strand of NC_136268.1, from coordinate 103,741,672 downwards.
TTGCATTAGTGTGGAAAAAACACTTTTTGTACTTGTGATAGTGTTGAAAAACCACTTTTCGCACTTGTGTTAGTGTTGAAAAACCACTTTTCGCACTTGTGTTGGTGCAGGAAACCACTTTTGCACTTGTATTAGTGTGGAAAAACCACTTTTCGCACTTGTGTTAGTTTTGAAAAACCACTTTTCGCACTTTGTTGAAAAACCACTTTTCGCACTTGTGTTAATGTTGAAAAACCACTTTTCGCACTTGTGTTGGTGCAGTAAACCACTTTTGCACTTGTATTAGTGTGGAAAAAACACTTTTTGCACTTGTGATAGTGTTGAAAAACCTTCGCACTTGTGTTAGTGTTGAAAAACCACTTTTCGCACTTGTGTTGGTGCAGGAAACCACTTTTGCACTTGTATTAGTGTGGAAAAAACACTTTTCGCACTTGTGTTAGTGTTGAAAAACCACTTTTCGCACTTGTGTTGGTGCAGGAAACCACTTTTGCACTTGTATTAGTGTGGAAAAACCACTTTTCACACTTGTGTTACTGTTGAAAAACCACTTTTTACACTTGTGTTAGTGTTGAAAAATCACTTTTCGCACTTGTGTTGGTGCAGGAAACCACTTTTGCACTTGTATTAGTGTGGAAAAAACACTTTTTGCACTTGTGATAGTGTGGAAAAACCACTTTTCGCACTTGTGTTAGTGTTGAAAAACCACTTTTCGCAATTGTGTTTGTGCAGGAAACCACTTTTGCACTTGTATTAGTGTGGAAAAAACACTTTTCGCACTTGTGTTAGTGTTGAAAAACCACTTTTCGCACTTGTGTTAGTGTTGAAAAACCACTTTTCGCACTTGTGTTGGTGCAGGAAACCACTTTTGCACTTGTATTAGTGTGGAAAAAACACTTTTTGCACTTGTGATAGTGTTGAAAAACCACTTTTCGCACTTGTGTTAGTGTTGAAAAACCACTTTTCGCACTTGTGTTAGTGTTGAAAAACCACTTTTCGCACTTGTGTTGGTGCAGGAAACCACTTTTGCACTTGTATTAGTGTGGAAAAACCACTTTTCGCACTTGTGTTAGTGTTGAAAAACCACTTTTCGCACTTGTGTTAGTGTTGAAAAACCACTTTTCGCACTTGTGTTAGTGTTGAAAAACCACTTTTCGCACTTGTGTTGGTGCAGGAAACCACTTTTGCACTTGTATTAGTGTGGAAAACCACTTTTCGCACTTGTGTTAGTGTTGAAAAACCACTTTTCACACTTGTGTTGGTGCAGGAAACCACTTTTGCACTTGTATTAGTGTGGAAAAAACACTTTTTGCACTTGTGATAGTGTTGAAAAACCACTTTTCGCACTTGTGTTAGTGTTGAGAAACCACCTTTCGCACTTGTGTTGGTGCAGGAAACCACTTTTGCACTTGTATTAGTGTGGAAAAACCACTTTTCGCACTTGTGTTAGTGTTGAAAAACCACTTTTCGCACTTGTGTTAGTGTTGAAAAACCACTTTTCGCACTTGTGTTAGTGTTGAAAAACCACTTTTCGCACTTGTGTTGGTGCCGGAAACCACTTATGCACTTGTATTAGTGTGGAAAAACACTTTTCGCACTTGTGTTAGTGTTGAAAAACCACTTTTCGCACTTGTGTTAGTGTTGAAAAACCACTTTTCGCACTTGTGTTAGTGTTGAAAAACCACTTTTCGCACTTGTGTTGGTGCAGGAAACCACTTTTGCACTTGTATTAGTGTGGAAAAAACAATTTTTGCACTTGTGATAGTGTTGAAAAACCACTTTTCGCACTTGTGTTAGTGTTGAAAAACCACTTTTCGCACTTGTGTTGGTGAAGGAAACCACTTTTGCAATTGTATTAGTGTGGAAAAACCACTTTTCGCACTTGTGTTAGTGTTGAAAAACCACTTTTTGCACTTGTGATAGTGTTGAAAAACCACTTTTCGCACTTGTGTTAGTGTTGAAAAACCACTTTTCTCACTTGTGTTGGTGCAGGAAACCACTTTTGCACTTGCATTAGTGTGGAAAAAACACTTTTTGTACTTGTGATAGTGTTGAAAAACCACTTTTCGCACTTGTGTTAGTGTTGCAAAACCACTTTTCGCACCTGTGTTGGTGCAGGAAACCACTTTTGCACTTGTATTAGTGTGGAAAAACCACTTTTCGCACTTGTGTTAGTTTTGAAAAACCACTTTTCGCACTTTGTTGAAAAACCACCTTTCGCACTTGTGTTAATGTTGAAAAACCACTTTTCGCACTTGTGTTGGTGCAGTAAACCACTTTTGCACTTGTATTAGTGTGGAAAAAACACTTTTTGCACTTGTGATAGTGTTGAAAAACCTTCGCACTTGTGTTAGTGTTGAAAAACCACTTTTCGCACTTGTGTTGGTGCAGGAAACCACTTTTGCACTTGTATTAGTGTGGAAAAAACACTTTTCGCACTTGTGTTAGTGTTGAAAAACCACTTTTCGCACTTGTATTAGTGTTGAAAAACCACTTTTCGCACTTGTGTTGGTGCAGGAAACCACTTTTGCACTTGTATTAGTGTGGAAAAAACACTTTTCGCACTTGTGTTAGTGTTGAAAAACCACTTTTGCACTTGTATTAGTGTGGAAAAACCACTTTTCACACTTGTGTTACTGTTGAAAAACCACTTTTTACACTTGTGTTAGTGTTGAAAAGCCACTTTTCGCACTTGTGTTGGTGCAGGAAACCACTTTTGCACTTGTATTAGTGTGGAAAAAACACTTTTTGCACTTGTGATAGTGTTGAAAAACCACTTTTCGCACTTGTGTTAGTGTTGAAAACCCACTTTTCGCACTTGTGTTGGTGCAGGAAACCACTTTTGCACTTGTATTAGTGTGGAACAAACACTTTTCACACTTGTGTTAGTGTTGAAAAACCACTTTTCGCACTTGTGATAGTGTTGAAAAACCACTTTTCGCACTTGTGTTGGTGCAGGAAACCACTATTGCACTTGTATTAGTGTGGAAAAAACACTTTTTGCACTTGTGATAGTGTTGAAAAACCACTTTTCGCACGTGTGTTAGTGTTGAAAAACCACTTTTCGCACTTGTGTTGGTGCAGGAAACCACTTCTGCACTTGTATTAGTGTGGAAAACCACTTTTCGCACTTGTGTTAGTGTTGAAAAACCACTTTTCGCACTTGTGTTAGTGTTGAAAAACCACTTTTCGCACTTGTGTTGGTGCAGGAAACCACTTTTGCACTTGTATTAGTGTGGAAAAAACACTTTTCGCACTTGTGTTAGTGTTGAAAAACCACTTTTGGCACTTGTATTAGTGTTGAAAAACCACTTTTCGCATTTGTGTTGGTGCAGGAAACCACTTTTGCACTTGTATTAGTGTGGAAAAACCACTTTTCACACTTGTGTTGGTGCAGGAAACCACTTTTGCACTTGTATTAGTGTGGAAAAAACACTTTTTGCACTTGTGTTGGTGTAGGAAACCACTTTTGCACTTGTATTAGTGTGGAAAAAACACTTTTTGCACTTGTGATAGTGTTGAAAAACCACTTTTCGCACTTGTGTTAGTGTTGAAAAACCACTTTTCGCAATTGTGTTTGTGCAGGAAACCACTTTTGCACTTGTATTAGTGTGGAAAAAACACTTTTCGCACTTGTGTTAGTGTTGAAAAACCACTTTTCGCACTTGTGTTAGTGTTGAAAAACCACTTTTCGAACTTGTGTTGGTGCAGGAAACCATTTTTGCACTTGTATTAGTGTGGAAAAAACCACTTTTCGCACTTGTGTTAGTGTTGAAAAACCACTTTTTGCACTTGTGTTAGTGTTGAAAAACCACTTTTCGCACTTGTGTTGGTGCAGGAAACCACTTTTGCACTTGTATTAGTGTGGAAAAACCACTTTTCGCACTTGTGTTAGTGTTGAAAAACCACTTTTCGCACTTGTGTTAGTGTTGAAAAACCACTTTTCGCACTTATGTTGGTGCAGGAAACCACTTTTGCACTTGTATTAGTGTGGAAAAAACACTTTTTGCACTTGTGATAGTGTTGAAAAACCACTTTTCGCACTTGTGTTAGTGTTGAAAAACCACTTTTCGCACTTGTGTTAGTGTTGAAAAACCACTTTTCGCACTTGTGTTGGTGCAGGAAACCACTTTTGCACTTGTATTAGTGTGGAAAAACCACTTTTCGCACTTGTGTTAGTGTTGAAAAACCACTTTTCGCACTTGTGTTGGTGAAGGAAACCACTTTTGCAATTGTATTAGTGTGGAAAAACCACTTTTCGCACTTGTGTTAGTGTTGAAAAACCACTTTTCACACTTGTGTTAGTGTTGAAAAACCACTTTTCGCACTTGTGTTGGTGCAGGAAACCACTTTTGCACTTGTATGAGTGTGGAAAACCACTTTTTGCACTTGTGATAGTGTTGAAAAACCACTTTTCGCACGTGTGTTAGTGTTGAAAAACCACTTTTCCCACTTGTGTTGGTGCAGGAAACCAGTTTTGCACTTGCATTAGTGTGGAAAAAACACTTTTTGTACTTGTGATAGTGTTGAAAAACCACTTTTCGCACTTGTGTTAGTGTTGAAAAACCACTTTTCGCACTTGTGTTGGTGCAGGAAACCACTTTTGCACTTGTATTAGTGTGGAAAAACCACTTTTCGCACTTGTGTTAGTTTTGAAAAACCACTTTTCGCACTTTGTTGAAAAACCACTTTTCGCACTTGTGTTAATGTTGAAAAACCACTTTTCGCACTTGTGTTGGTGCAGTAAACCACTTTTGCACTTGTATTAGTGTGGAAAAAACACTTTTTGCACTTGTGATAGTGTTGAAAAACCTTCGCACTTGTGTTAGTGTTGAAAAACCACTTTTCGCACTTGTGTTGGTGCAGGAAACCACTTTTGCACTTGTATTAGTGTGGAAAAAACACTTTTCGCACTTGTGTTAGTGTTGAAAAACCACTTTTCGCACTTGTGTTGGTGCAGGAAACCACTTTTGCACTTGTATTAGTGTGGAAAAACCACTTTTCACACTTGTGTTACTGTTGAAAAACCACTTTTTACACTTGTGTTAGTGTTGAAAAATCACTTTTCGCACTTGTGTTGGTGCAGGAAACCACTTTTGCACTTGTATTAGTGTGGAAAAAACACTTTTTGCACTTGTGATAGTGTGGAAAAACCACTTTTCGCACTTGTGTTAGTGTTGAAAAACCACTTTTCGCAATTGTGTTTGTGCAGGAAACCACTTTTGCACTTGTATTAGTGTGGAAAAAACACTTTTCGCACTTGTGTTAGTGTTGAAAAACCACTTTTCGCACTTGTGTTAGTGTTGAAAAACCACTTTTCGCACTTGTGTTGGTGCAGGAAACCACTTTTGCACTTGTATTAGTGTGGAAAAAACACTTTTTGCACTTGTGATAGTGTTGAAAAACCACTTTTCGCACTTGTGTTAGTGTTGAAAAACCACTTTTCGCACTTGTGTTAGTGTTGAAAAACCACTTTTCGCACTTGTGTTGGTGCAGGAAACCACTTTTGCACTTGTATTAGTGTGGAAAAACCACTTTTCGCACTTGTGTTAGTGTTGAAAAACCACTTTTCGCACTTGTGTTAGTGTTGAAAAACCACTTTTCGCACTTGTGTTAGTGTTGAAAAACCACTTTTCGCACTTGTGTTGGTGCAGGAAACCACTTTTGCACTTGTATTAGTGTGGAAAACCACTTTTCGCACTTGTGTTAGTGTTGAAAAACCACTTTTCGCACTTGTGTTGGTGCAGGAAACCACTTTTGCACTTGTATTAGTGTGGAAAAAACACTTTTTGCACTTGTGATAGTGTTGAAAAACCACTTTTCGCACTTGTGTTAGTGTTGAGAAACCACCTTTCGCACTTGTGTTGGTGCAGGAAACCACTTTTGCACTTGTATTAGTGTGGAAAAACCACTTTTCGCACTTGTGTTAGTGTTGAAAAACCACTTTTCGCACTTGTGTTAGTGTTGAAAAACCACTTTTCGCACTTGTGTTAGTGTTGAAAAACCACTTTTCGCACTTGTGTTGGTGCCGGAAACCACTTATGCACTTGTATTAGTGTGGAAAAACACTTTTCGCACTTGTGTTAGTGTTGAAAAACCACTTTTCGCACTTGTGTTGGTGCAGGAAACCACTTTTGCACTTGCATTAGTGTGGAAAAAACACTTTTTGCACTTGTGTTAGTGTTGAAAAACCACTTTTCGAACTTGTGTTGGTGCAGGAAACCATTTTTGCACTTGTATTAGTGTGGAAAAACCCACTTTTCGCACTTGTGTTAGTGTTGAAAAACCACTTTTCGCACTTGTGTTAGTGTTGAAAAACCACTTTTCGCACTTGTGTTGGTGCAGGAAACCACTTTTGCACTTGTATTAGTGTGGAAAACCACTTTTCGCACTTGTGTTAGTGTTGAAAAACCAATTTTCGCACTTGTGTTAGTGTTGAAAAACCACTTTTCGCACTTGTGTTGGTGCAGTAAACCACATTTGCACTTGTATTAGTGTGGAAAAAACACTTTTTGCACTTGTGATAGTGTTGAAAAACCACTTTTCGCACTTGTGTTAGTGTTGAAAAACCACTTTTCGCACTTGCGTTGGTGCAGGAAACCACTTTTGCACTTGTATTAGTGTGGAAAAACCACTTTTCGCACTTGTGTTAGTGTTGAAGAACCACTTTTCGCAATAGTGTTAGTGTTGAAAAACCACATTTCGCACTTGTGTTGGTGCAGGAAACCACTTTTGCACTTGTATTAGTGTGGAAAAAACAATTTTTGCACTTGTGATAGTGTTGAAAAACCACTTTTCGCACTTGTGTTAGTGTTGAAAAACCACTTTTCGCACTTGTGTTGGTGAAGGAAACCACTTTTGCAATTGTATTAGTGTGGAAAAACCACTTTTCGCACTTGTGTTAGTGTTGAAAAACCACTTTTCACACTTGTGTTAGTGTTGAAAAACCACTTTTCGCACTTGTGTTGGTGCAGGAAACCACTTTTGCACTTGTATTAGTGTGGAAAAACCACTTTTTGCACTTGTGATAGTGTTGAAAAACCACTTTTCGCACTTGTGTTAGTGTTGAAAAACCACTTTTCCCACTTGTGTTGGTGCAGGAAACCACTTTTGCACTTGCATTAGTGTGGAAAAAACACTTTTTGTACTTGTGATAGTGTTGAAAAACCACTTTTCGCACTTGTGTTAGTGTTGAAAAACCACTTTTCGCACTTGTGTTGGTGCAGGAAACCACTTTTGCACTTGTATTAGTGTGGAAAAACCACTTTTCGCACTTGTGTTAGTTTTGAAAAACCACTTTTCGCACTTTGTTGAAAAACCACTTTTCGCACTTGTGTTAATGTTGAAAAACCACTTTTCGCACTTGTGTTGGTGCAGTAAACCACTTTTGCACTTGTATTAGTGTGGAAAAAACACTTTTTGCACTTGTGATAGTGTTGAAAAACCTTCGCACTTGTGTTAGTGTTGAAAAACCACTTTTCGCACTTGTGTTGGTGCAGGAAACCACTTTTGCACTTGTATTAGTGTGGAAAAAACACTTTTCGCACTTGTGTTAGTGTTGAAAAACCACTTTTTGCACTTGTGTTGGTGCAGGAAACCACTTTTGCACTTGTATTAGTGTGGAAAAACCACTTTTCACACTTGTGTTACTGTTGAAAAACCACTTTTTACACTTGTGTTAGTGTTGAAAAACCACTTTTCGCACTTGTGTTGGTGCAGGAAACCACATTTGAACTTGTATTAGAAAGGGAAAAAACACTTTTTGCACTTGTGATAGTGTTGAAAAACCACTTTTCGCACTTGTGTTAGTGTTGAAAAACCACTTTTCGCACATGTGTTGGTGCAGGAAACCACTTTTGCACTTGCATTAGTTTGGAAAAAACACTTTTTGCACTTGTGATAGTGTTGAAAAACCACTTTTCGCACTTGTGTTAGTGTTGAAAAACCACTTTTCGAACTTGTGTTGGTGCAGGAAACCATTTTTGCACTTGTATTAGTGTGGAAAAAACCACTTTTCACACTTGTGTTAGTGTTGAAAAACCACTTTTCGCACTTGTGTTAGTGTTGAAAAACCACTTTTCGCACTTGTGTTGGTGCAGTAAACTACTTTTGCACTTGTATTAGTGTGGAAAAAACACTTTTTGCACTTGTGATAGTGTTGAAAAACCACTTTTCGCACTTGTGTTAGTGTTGAAAAACCACTTTTCGCACTTGTGTTAGTGTTGAAAAACCACTTTTCGCACTTGTGTTGGTGCAGGAAACCACTTTTGCACTTGTATTAATGTTGAAAAACCACTTTTCGCACTTGTGTTAGTGTTGAAAAACCACTTTTCGCACTTGTGTTAGTGTTGAAAAACCACTTTTCGCACTTGTGTTGGTGCAGGAAACCACTTTTGCACTTGTATTAGTGTGGAAAAAACACTTTTTGCACTTGTGATAGTGTTGAAAAACCACTTTTCGCACTTGTGCTAGTGTTGAAAAACCACTTTTTGCACTTGTGTTGGTGCAGGAAACCACTTTTGCATTTGTATTAGTGTGGAAAAACCACTTTTTGCACTTGTGTTAGTGTTGAAAAACCACTTTTCGCACTTGTGTTGGTGCAGGAAACCACTTTTGCACTTGTATTAGTGTGGAAAAAACACTTTGCACTTGTATTAGTGTGGAAAAAACACTTTGCACTTGTGATAGTGTTGAAAAACCACTTTTCGCACTTGTGTTAGTGTTGAAAAACCACTTTTTGCACTTGTGATAGTGTTGAAAAACCACTTTTCGCACTTGAGTTAGTGTTGAAAAACCACTTTTCGCACTTGTGTTGGTGCAGGAAACCACTTTTGCACTTGTATTAGTGTGGAAAAACCACTTTTCGCACTTGTGTTAGTGTTGAAAAACCACTTTTCGCACTTGTGTTGGTGCAGGAAACCACTTTTGCACTTGGATAAGTGTGGAAAAAACACATTTTGCACTTGTGATAGTGTTGAAAAACCACTTTTCGCACTTATGTTAGTGTTGAAAAATGACTTTTCGCACTTGTGTTGGTGCAGGAAACCACTTTTGCACTTGTATTAGTGTGGAAAAACCACTTTTCGCACTTGTGTTAGTGTTGAAAAACCACTTTTCGCACTTGTGTTAGTGTTGAAAAACCACTTTTCGCACTTGTGTTGGTGCAGGAAACCACTTTTGCACTTGTATTAGTGTGGAAAAAACACTTTTTGCACTTGTGATAGTGTTGAAAAACCACTTTTCGCACTTGTGTTAGTGTTGAGAAACCACCTTTCGCACTTGTGTTGGTGCAGGAAACCACTTTTGCACTTGTATTAGTGTGGAAAAACCACTTTTCGCACTTGTGTTAGTGTTGAAAAACCACTTTTCGCACTTGTGTTAGTGTTGAAAAACCACTTTTCGCACTTGTGTTAGTGTTGAAAAACCACTTTTCGCACTTGTGTTGGTGCAGGAAACCACTTTTGCACTTGTATTAGTGTGGAAAAACACTTTTCGCACTTGTGTTAGTGTTGAAAAACCACTTTTCGCACTTATGTTGGTGCAGGAAACCACTTTTGCACTTGCATTAGTGTGGAAAAAACACTTTTTGCACTTGTGTTAGTGTTGAAAAACCACTTTTCGAACTTGTGTTGGTGCAGGAAACCATTTTTGCACTTGTATTAGTGTGGAAAAAACCACTTTTCGCACTTGTGTTAGTGTTGAAAAACCACTTTTCGCACTTGTGTTAGTGTTGAAAAACCACTTTTCGCACTTGTGTTGGTGCAGGAAACCACTTTTGCACTTGTATTAGTGTGGAAAAAACACTTTTTGCACTTGTGATAGTGTTGAAAAACCACTTTTCGCACTTGTGTTAGTGTTGAAAAACCACTTTTCGCACTTGTGTTAGTGTTGAAAAACCACTTTTTGCACTTGTGTTGGTGCAGGAAACCACTTTTGCACTTGTATTACTGTGGAAAACCACTTTTCGCACTTGTGTTAGTGTTGAAAAACCAATTTTCGCACTTGTGTTAGTGTTGAAAAACCACTTTTCGCACTTGTGTTGGTGCAGTAAACCACATTTGCACTTGTATTAGTGTGGAAAAAACACTTGTTGCACTTGTGATAGTGTTGAAAAACCACTTTTCGCACTTGTGTTAGTGTTGAAAAACCACTTTTCGCACTTGCGTTGGTGCAGGAAACCACTTTTGCACTTGTATTAGTGTGGAAAAACCACTTTTCGCACTTGTGTTAGTGTTGAAGAACCACTTTTCGCAATAGTGTTAGTGTTGAAAAACCACTTTTCCCACTTGTGTTTGTGCAGGAAACCACTTTTGCACTTGCATTAGTGTGGAAAAAACACTTTTTGTACTTGTGATAGTGTTGAAAAACCACTTTTCGCACTTGTGTTAGTGTTGAAAAACCACTTTTCGCACTTGTGTTGGTGCAGGAAACCACTTTTGCACTTGTATTAGTGTGGAAAAACCACTTTTTGCACTTGTGTTAGTTTTGAAAAACCACTTTTCGCACTTTGTTGAAAAACCACTTTTCGCACTTGTGTTAATGTTGAAAAACCACTTTTCGCACTTGTGTTGGTGCAGGAAACCACTTTTGCACTTGTATTAGTGTGGAAAAAACACTTTTTGCACTTGTGATAGTGTTGAAAAACCACTTTTCGCACTTGTGTTAGTGTTGAAAAACCACTTTTCGCAATTGTGTTTGTGCAGGAAACCACTTTTGCACTTGTATTAGTGTGGAAAAAACACTTTTCGCACTTGTGTTAGTGTTGAAAAACCACTTTTCGCACTTATGTTAGTGTTGAAAAACCACTTTTCGAACTTGTGTTGGTGCAGGAAACCACTTTTTGCACTTGTGATAGTGTTGAAAAACCACTTTTCGCACTTGTGTTAGTGTTGAAAAACCACTTTTCGCACTTGTGTTAGTGTTGAAAAACCACTTTTCGCACTTGTGTTAGTGTTGAAAAACCACTTTTCGCACTTGTGTTGGTGCAGGAAACCACTTTTGCACTTGTATTAGTGTGGAAAACCACTTTTCGCACTTGTGTTAGTGTTGAAAAACCAATTTTCGCACTTGTGTTAGTGTTGAAAAACCACTTTTCGCACTTGTGTTGGTGCAGGAAACCACATTTGCACTTGTATTAGTGTGGAAAAAACACTTTTTGCACTTGTGATAGTGTTGAAAAACCACTTTTCGCACTTGTGTTAGTGTTGAAAAACCACTTTTCGCACTTGCGTTGGTGCAGGAAACCACTTTTGCACTTGTATTAGTGTGGAAAAACCACTTTTCGCACTTGTGTTAGTGTTGAAGAACCACGTTTCGCAATAGTGTTAGTGTTGAAAAACCACATTTCGCACTTGTGTTGGTGCAGGAAACCACTTTTGCACTTGTATTAGTGTGGAAAAAACAATTTTTGCACTTGTGATAGTGTTGAAAAACCACTTTTCGCACTTGTGTTAGTGTTGAAAAACCACTTTTCGCACTTGTGTTGGTGAAGGAAACCACTTTTGCAATTGTATTAGTGTGGAAAAACCACTTTTCGCACTTGTGTTCGTGTTGAAAAACCACTTTTTGCACTTGTGATAGTGTTGAAAAACCACTTTTCGCACTTGTGTTAGTGTTGAAAAACCACTTTTCCCACTTGTGTTGGTGCAGGAAACCACTTTTGCACTTGCATTAGTGTGGAAAAAACACTTTTTGTACTTGTGATAGTGTTGAAAAACCACTTTTCGCACTTGTGTTAGTGTTGAAAAACCACTTTTCGCACTTGTGTTGGTGCAGGAAACCACTTTTGCACTTGTATTAGTGTGGAAAAACCACTTTTCGCACTTGTGTTAGTTTTGAAAAACCACTTTTCGCACTTTGTTGAAAAACCACTTTTCGCACTTGTGTTAATGTTGAAAAACCACTTTTCGCACTTGTGTTGGTGCAGTAAACCACTTTTGCACTTGTATTAGTGTGGAAAAAACACTTTTTGCACTTGTGATAGTGTTGAAAAACCTTCGCACTTGTGTTAGTGTTGAAAAACCACTTTTCGCACTTGTGTTGGTGCAGGAAACCACTTTTGCACTTGTATTAGTGTGGAAAAAACACTTTTCGCACTTGTGTTAGTGTTGAAAAACCACTTTTCGCACTTGTATTAGTGTTGAAAAACCACTTTTCGCACTTGTGTTGGTGCAGGAAACCACTTTTGCACTTGTATTAGTGTGGAAAAAACACTTTTCGCACTTGTGTTAGTGTTGAAAAACCACTTTTGCACTTGTATTAGTGTGGAAAAACCACTTTTCACACTTGTGTTACTGTTGAAAAACCACTTTTTACACTTGTGTTAGTGTTGAAAAGCCACTTTTCGCACTTGTGTTGGTGCAGGAAACCACTTTTGCACTTGTATTAGTGTGGAAAAAACACTTTTTACACTTGTGTTAGTGTTGAAAAGCCACTTTTCGCACTTGTGTTAGTGTTGAAAAACCACTTTTGCACTTGTATTAGTGTTGAAAAACCACTTTTCGCACGTGTGTTAGTGTTGAAAAACCACTTTTCGCACTTGTGTTGGTGCAGGAAACCACTATTGCACTTGTATTAGTGTGGAAAACCACTTTTCGCACTTGTGTTAGTGTTGAAAAACCACTTTTCGCACTTGTGTTAGTGTTGAAAAACCACTTTTCGCACTTGTGTTGGTGCAGGAAACCACTTTTGCACTTGTATTAGTGTGGAAAAAACACTTTTCGCACTTGTGTTAGTGTTGAAAAACCACTTTTGGCACTTGTATTAGTGTTGAAAAACCACTTTTCGCATTTGTGTTGGTGCAGGAAACCACTTTTGCACTTGTATTAGTGTGGAAAAACCACTTTTCACACTTGTGTTGGTGCAGGAAACCACTTTTGCACTTGTATTAGTGTGGAAAAAACACTTTTTGCACTTGTGTTGGTGTAGGAAACCACTTTTGCACTTGTATTAGTGTGGAAAAAACACTTTTTGCACTTGTGATAGTGTTGAAAAACCACTTTTCGCACTTGTGTTAGTGTTGAAAAACCACTTTTCGCAATTGTGTTTGTGCAGGAAACCACTTTTGCACTTGTATTAGTGTGGAAAAAACACTTTTCGCACTTGTGTTAGTGTTGAAAAACCACTTTTCGCACTTGTGTTAGTGTTGAAAAACCACTTTTCGAACTTGTGTTGGTGCAGGAAACCATTTTTGCACTTGTATTAGTGTGGAAAAAACCACTTTTCGCACTTGTGTTAGTGTTGAAAAACCACTTTTTGCACTTGTGTTAGTGTTGAAAAACCACTTTTCGCACTTGTGTTGGTGCAGGAAACCACTTTTGCACTTGTATTAGTGTGGAAAAACCACTTTTCGCACTTGTGTTAGTGTTGAAAAACCACTTTTCGCACTTGTGTTAGTGTTGAAAAACCACTTTTCGCACTTGTGTTGGTGCAGGAAACCACTTTTGCACTTGTATTAGTGTGGAAAAAACACTTTTTGCACTTGTGATAGTGTTGAAAAACCACTTTTCGCACTTGTGTTAGTGTTGAAAAACCACTTTTCGCACTTGTGTTAGTGTTGAAAAACCACTTTTCGCACTTGTGTTGGTGCAGGAAACCACTTTTGCACTTGTATTAGTGTGGAAAAACCACTTTTCGCACTTGTGTTAGTGTTGAAAAACCACTTTTCGCACTTGTGTTGGTGAAGGAAACCACTTTTGCAATTGTATTAGTGTGGAAAAACCACTTTTCGCACTTGTGTTAGTGTTGAAAAACCACTTTTCACACTTGTGTTAGTGTTGAAAAACCACTTTTCGCACTTGTGTTGGTGCAGGAAACCACTTTTGCACTTGTATGAGTGTGGAAAACCACTTTTTGCACTTGTGATAGTGTTGAAAAACCACTTTTCGCACTTGTGTTAGTGTTGAAAAACCACTTTTCCCACTTGTGTTGGTGCAGGAAACCAGTTTTGCACTTGCATTAGTGTGGAAAAAACACTTTTTGTACTTGTGATAGTGTTGAAAAACCACTTTTCGCACTTGTGTTAGTGTTGAAAAACCACTTTTCGCACTTGTGTTGGTGCAGGAAACCACTTTTGCACTTGTATTAGTGTGGAAAAACCACCTTTCGCACTTGTGTTAGTTTTGAAAAACCACTTTTCGCACTTTGTTGAAAAACCACTTTTCGCACTTGTGTTAATGTTGAAAAACCACTTTTCGCACTTGTGTTGGTGCAGTAAACCACTTTTGCACTTGTATTAGTGTGGAAAAAACACTTTTTGCACTTGTGATAGTGTTGAAAAACCTTCGCACTTGTGTTAGTGTTGAAAAACCACTTTTCGCACTTGTGTTGGTGCAGGAAACCACTTTTGTACTTGTATTAGTGTGGAAAAAACACTTTTCGCACTTGTGTTAGTGTTGAAAAACCACTTTTCGCACTTGTGTTGGTGCAGGAAACCACTTTTGCACTTGTATTAGTGTGGAAAAACCACTTTTCACACTTGTGTTACTGTTGAAAAACCACTTTTTACACTTGTGTTAGTGTTGAAAAATCACTTTTCGCACTTGTGTTGGTGCAGGAAACCACTTTTGCACTTGTATTAGTGTGGAAAAAACACTTTTTGCACTTGTGATAGTGTTGAAAAACCACTTTTCGCACTTGTGTTAGTGTTGAAAAACCACTTTTCGCAATTGTGTTTGTGCAGGAAACCACTTTTGCACTTGTATTAGTGTGGAAAAAACACTTTTCGCACTTGTGTTAGTGTTGAAAAACCACTTTTCGCACTTGTGTTAGTGTTGAAAAACCACTTTTCGCACTTGTGTTGGTGCAGGAAACCACTTTTGCACTTGTATTAGTGTGGAAAAAACACTTTTTGCACTTGTGATAGTGTTGAAAAACCGCTTTTCGCACTTGTGTTAGTGTTGAGAAACCACCTTTCGCACTTGTGTTGGTGCAGGAAACCACTTTTGCACTTGTATTAGTGTGGAAAAACCACTTTTCGCACTTGTGTTAGTGTTGAAAAACCACTTTTCGCACTTGTGTTAGTGTTGAAAAACCACTTTTCGCACTTGTGTTAGTGTTGAAAAACCACTTTTCGCACTTGTGTTGGTGCAGGAAACCACTTTTGCACTTGTATTAGTGTGGAAAAACACTTTTCGCACTTGTGTTAGTGTTGAAAAACCACTTTTCGCACTTGTGTTGGTGCAGGAAACCACTTTTGCACTTGCATTAGTGTGGAAAAAACACTTTTTGCACTTGTGTTAGTGTTGAAAAACCACTTTTCGAACTTGTGTTGGTGCAGGAAACCATTTTTGCACTTGTATTAGTGTGGAAAAAACCACTTTTCGCACTTGTGTTAGTGTTGAAAAACCACTTTTCGCACTTGTGTTAGTGTTGAAAAACCACTTTTCGCACTTGTGTTGGTGCAGGAAACCACTTTTGCACTTGTATTAGTGTGGAAAAAACACTTTTTGCACTTGTGATAGTGTTGAAAAACCACTTTTCGCACTTGTGTTAGTGTTGAAAAACCACTTTTCGCACTTGTGTTAGTGTTGAAAAACCACTTTTCGCACTTGTGTTGGTGCAGGAAACCACTTTTGCACTTGTATTAGTGTGGAAAACCACTTTTCGCACTTGTGTTAGTGTTGAAAAACCAATTTTCGCACTTGTGTTAGTGTTGAAAAACCACTTTTCGCACTTGTGTTGGTGCAGTAAACCACATTTGCACTTGTATTAGTGTGGAAAAAACACTTTTTGCACTTGTGATAGTGTTGAAAAACCACTTTTCGCACTTGTGTTAGTGTTGAAAAACCACTTTTCGCACTTGCGTTGGTGCAGGAAACCACTTTTGCACTTGTATTAGTGTGGAAAAACCACTTTTCGCACTTGTGTTAGTGTTGAAGAACCACTTTTCGCAATAGTGTTAGTGTTGAAAAACCACATTTCGCACTTGTGTTGGTGCAGGAAACCACTTTTGCACTTGTATTAGTGTGGAAAAAACAATTTTTGCACTTGTGATAGTGTTGAAAAACCACTTTTCGCACTTGTGTTAGTGTTGAAAAACCACTTTTCGCACTTGTGTTGGTGAAGGAAACCACTTTTGCAATTGTATTAGTGTGGAAAAACCACTTTTCGCACTTGTGTTAGTGTTGAAAAACCACTTTTCACACTTGTGTTAGTGTTGAAAAACCACTTTTCGCACTTGTGTTGGTGCAGGAAACCACTTTTGCACTTGTATTAGTGTGGAAAAACCACTTTTTGCACTTGTGATAGTGTTGAAAAACCACTTTTCGCACTTGTGTTAGTGTTGAAAAACCACTTTTCCCACTTGTGTTAGTGCAGGAAACCACTTTTGCACTTGCATTAGTGTGGAAAAAACACTTTTTGTACTTGTGATAGTGTTTAAAAACCACTTTTCGCACTTGTGTTAGTGTTGAAAAACCACTTTTCGCACTTGTGTTGGTGCAGGAAACCACTTTTGCACTTGTATTAGTGTGGAAAAACCACTTTTCGCACTTGTTAGTTTTGAAAAACCACTTTTCGCACTTTGTTGAAAAACCACTTTTCGCACTTGTGTTAATGTTGAAAAACCACTTTTCGCACTTGTGTTGGTGCAGTAAACCACTTTTGCACTTGTATTCGTGTGGAAAAAACACTTTTTGCACTTGTGATAGTGTTGAAAAACCTTCGCACTTGTGTTAGTGTTGAAAAACCACTTTTCGCACTTGTGTTGGTGCAGGAAACCACTTTTGCACTTGTATTAGTGTGGAAAAAACACTTTTCGCACTTGTGTTAGTGTTGAAAAACCACTTTTCGCACTTGTATTGGTGTTGAAAAACCACTTTTCGCACTTGTGTTGGTGCAGGAAACCACTTTTGCACTTGTATTAGTGTGGAAAAACCACTTTTCACACTTGTGTTACTGTTGAAAAACCACTTTTTACACTTGTGTTAGTGTTGAAAAACCACTTTTCGCACTTGTGTTGGTGCAGGAAACCACTTTTGCACTTGTATTAGTGTGGAAAAAACACTTTTTGCACTTGTGATAGTGTTGAAAAACCACTTTTCGCACTTGTGTTAGTGTTGAAAAACCACTTTTCGCAATTGTGTTTGTGCAGGAAACCACTTTTGCACTTGTATTAGTGTGGAAAAAACACTTTTCGCACTTGTGTTAGTGTTGAAAAACCACTTTTCGCACTTGTGTTAGTGTTGAAAAACCACTTTTCGAACTTGTGTTGGTGCAGGAAACCACTTTTGCACTTGTATTAGTGTGGAAAAAACACTTTTTGCACTTGTGATAGTGTTGAAAAACCACTTTTCGCACTTGTGTTAGTGTTGAAAAACCACTTTTTGCACTTGTGTTAGTGTTGAAAAACCACTTTTCGCACTTGTGTTGGTGCAGGAAACCACTTTTGCACTTGTATTAGTGTGGAAAACCACTTTTCGCACTTGTGTTAGTGTTGAAAAACCAATTTTCGCACTTGTGTTAGTGTTGAAAAACCACTTTTCGCACTTGTGTTGGTGCAGGAAACCACATTTGCACTTGTATTAGTGTGGAAAAAACACTTTTTGCACTTGTGATAGTGTTGAAAAACCACTTTTTACACTTGTGTTAGTGTTGAAAAACCACTTTTCGCACTTGTGTTGGTGCAGGAAACCACTTTTGCACTTGTATTAGTGTGGAAAAAACACTTTTTGCACTTGTGATAGTGTTGAAAAACCACTTTTCGCACTTGTGTTAGTGTTGAAAAACCACATTTCGCAATTGTGTTTGTGCAGGAAACCACTTTTGCACTTGTATTAGTGTGGAAAAAACACTTTTCGCACTTGTGTTAGTGTTGAAAAACCACTTTTCGCACTTGTGTTAGTGTTGAAAAACCACTTTTCGCACTTGTGTTGGTGCAGGAAACCACTTTTGCACTTGTATTAGTGTGGAAAAAACACTTTTTGCACTTGTGATAGTGTTGAAAAACCACTTTTCGCACTTGTGTTAGTGTTGAGAAACCACCTTTCGCACTTGTGTTGGTGCAGGAAACCACTTTTGCACTTGTATTAGTGTGGAAAAACCACTTTTCGCACTTGTGTTAGTGTTGAAAAACCACTTTTCGCACTTGTGTTAGTGTTGAAAAACCACTTTTCGCACTTGTGTTAGTGTTGAAAAACCACTTTTCGCACTTGTGTTGGTGCAGGAAACCACTTTTGCACTTGTATTAGTGTGGAAAAACACTTTTCGCACTTGTGTTAGTGTTGAAAAACCACTTTTCGCACTTGTGTTGGTGCAGGAAACCACTTTTGCACTTGCATTAGTGTGGAAAAAACACTTTTTGCACTTGTGTTAGTGTTGAAAAACCACTTTTCGAACTTGTGTTGGTGCAGGAAACCATTTTTGCACTTGTATTAGTGTGGAAAAAACCACTTTTCGCACTTGTGTTAGTGTTGAAAAACCACTTTTCGCACTTGTGTTAGTGTTGAAAAACCACTTTTCGCACTTGTGTTGGTGCAGGAAACCACTTTTGCACTTGTATTAGTGTGGAAAAAACACTTTTTGCACTTGTGATAGTGTTGAAAAACCACTTTTCGCACTTGTGTTAGTGTTGAAAAACCACTTTTCGCACTTGTGTTAGTGTTGAAAAACCACTTTTCGCACTTGTGTTGGTGCAGGAAACCACTTTTGCACTTGTATTAGTGTGGAAAACCACTTTTCGCACTTGTGTTAGTGTTGAAAAACCAATTTTCGCACTTGTGTTAGTGTTGAAAAACCACTTTTCGCACTTGTGTTGGTGCAGTAAACCACATTTGCACTTGTATTAGTGTGGAAAAAACACTTTTTGCACTTGTGATAGTGTTGAAAAACCACTTTTCGCACTTGTGTTAGTGTTGAAAAACCACTTTTCGCACTTGCGTTGGTGCAGGAAACCACTTTTGCACTTGTATTAGTGTGGAAAAACCACTTTTCGCACTTGTGTTAGTGTTGAAGAACCACTTTTCGCACTTTGTTGAAAAACCACTTTTCGCACTTGTGTTAATGTTGAAAAACCACTTTTCGCACTTGTGTTGGTGCAGTAAACCACTTTTGCACTTGTATTAGTGTGGAAAAAACACTTTTTGCACTTGTGATAGTGTTGAAAAACCTTCGCACTTGTGTTAGTGTTGAAAAACCACTTTTCGCACTTGTGTTGGTGCAGGAAACCACTTTTGCACTTGTATTAGTGTGGAAAAAACACTTTTCGCACTTGTGTTAGTGTTGAAAAACCACTTTTCGCACTTGTGTTGGTGCAGGAAACCACTTTTGCACTTGTATTAGTGTGGAAAAACCACTTTTCACACTTGTGTTACTGTTGAAAAACCACTTTTTACACTTGTGTTAGTGTTGAAAAATCACTTTTCGCACTTGTGTTGGTGCAGGAAACCACTTTTGCACTTGTATTAGTGTGGAAAAAACACTTTTTGCACTTGTGATAGTGTTGAAAAACCACTTTTCGCACTTGTGTTAGTGTTGAAAAACCACTTTTCGCAATTGTGTTTGTGCAGGAAACCACTTTTGCACTTGTATTAGTGTGGAAAAAACACTTTTCGCACTTGTGTTAGTGTTGAAAAACCACTTTTCGCACTTGTGTTAGTGTTGAAAAACCACTTTTCGCACTTGTGTTGGTGCAGGAAACCACTTTTGCACTTGTATTAGTGTGGAAAAAACACTTTTTGCACTTGTGATAGTGTTGAAAAACCACTTTTCGCACTTGTGTTAGTGTTGAGAAACCACCTTTCGCACTTGTGTTGGTGCAGGAAACCACTTTTGCACTTGTATTAGTGTGGAAAAACCACTTTTCGCACTTGTGTTAGTGTTGAAAAACCACTTTTCGCACTTGTGTTAGTGTTGAAAAACCACTTTTCGCACTTGTGTTAGTGTTGAAAAACCACTTTTCGCACTTGTGTTGGTGCAGGAAACCACTTTTGCACTTGTATTAGTGTGGAAAAACACTTTTCGCACTTGTGTTAGTGTTGAAAAACCACTTTTCGCACTTGTGTTGGTGCAGGAAACCACTTTTGCACTTGCATTAGTGTGGAAAAAACACTTTTTGCACTTGTGTTAGTGTTGAAAAACCACTTTTCGAACTTGTGTTGGTGCAGGAAACCATTTTTGCACTTGTATTAGTGTGGAAAAAACCACTTTTCGCACTTGTGTTAGTGTTGAAAAACCACTTTTCGCACTTGTGTTAGTGTTGAAAAACCACTTTTCGCACTTGTGTTGGTGCAGGAAACCACTTTTGCACTTGTATTAGTGTGGAAAAAACACTTTTTGCACTTGTGATAGTGTTGAAAAACCACTTTTCGCACTTGTGTTAGTGTTGAAAAACCACTTTTCGCACTTGTGTTAGTGTTGAAAAACCACTTTTCGCACTTGTGTTGGTGCAGGAAACCACTTTTGCACTTGTATTAGTGTGGAAAACCACTTTTCGCACTTGTGTTAGTGTTGAAAAACCAATTTTCGCACTTGTGTTAGTGTTGAAAAACCACTTTTCGCACTTGTGTTGGCGCAGTAAACCACATTTGCACTTGTATTAGTGTGGAAAAAACACTTTTTGCACTTGTGATAGTGTTGAAAAACCACTTTTCGCACTTGTGTTAGTGTTGAAAAACCACTTTTCGCACTTGCGTTGGTGCAGGAAACCACTTTTGCACTTGTATTAGTGTGGAAAAACCACTTTTCGCACTTGTGTTAGTGTTGAAGAACCACTTTTCGCAATAGTGTTAGTGTTGAAAAACCACATTTCGCACTTGTGTTGGTGCAGGAAACCACTTTTGCACTGGTATTAGTGTGGAAAAAACAATTTTTGCACTTGTGATAGTGTTGAAAAACCACTTTTCGCACTTGTGTTAGTGTTGAAAAACCACTTTTCGCACTTGTGTTGGTGAAGGAAACCACTTTTGCAATTGTATTAGTGTGGAAAAACCACTTTTCGCACTTGTGTTAGTGTTGAAAAACCACTTTTCACACTTGTGTTAGTGTTGAAAAACCACTTTTCGCACTTGTGTTGGTGCAGGAAACCACTTTTGCACTTGTATTAGTGTGGAAAAACCACTTTTTGCACTTGTGATAGTGTTGAAAAACCACTTTTCGCACTTGTGTTAGTGTTGAAAAACCACTTTTCCCACTTGTGTTAGTGCAGGAAACCACTTTTGCACTTGCATTAGTGTGGAAAAAACACTTTTTGTACTTGTGATAGTGTTTAAAAACCACTTTTCGCACTTGTGTTAGTGTTGAAAAACCACTTTTCGCACTTGTGTTGGTGCAGGAAACCACTTTTGCACTTGTATTAGTGTGGAAAAACCACTTTTCGCACTTGTTAGTTTTGAAAAACCACTTTTCGCACTTTGTTGAAAAACCACTTTTCGCACTTGTGTTAATGTTGAAAAACCACTTTTCGCACTTGTGTTGGTGCAGTAAACCAATTTTGCACTTGTATTCGTGTGGAAAAAACACTTTTTGCACTTGTGATAGTGTTGAAAAACCTTCGCACTTGTGTTAGTGTTGAAAAACCACTTTTCGCACTTGTGTTGGTGCAGGAAACCACTTTTGCACTTGTATTAGTGTGGAAAAAACACTTTTCGCACTTGTGTTAGTGTTGAAAAACCACTTTTCGCACTTGTATTGGTGTTGAAAAACCACTTTTCGCACTTGTGTTGGTGCAGGAAACCACTTTTGCACTTGTATTAGTGTGGAAAAACCACTTTTCACACTTGTGTTACTGTTGAAAAACCACTTTTTACACTTGTGTTAGTGTTGAAAAACCACTTTTCGCACTTGTGTTGGTGCAGGAAACCACTTTTGCACTTGTATTAGTGTGGAAAAAACACTTTTTGCACTTGTGATAGTGTTGAAAAACCACTTTTCGCACTTGTGTTAGTGTTGAAAAACCACTTTTCGCAATTGTGTTTGTGCAGGAAACCACTTTTGCACTTGTATTAGTGTGGAAAAAAACACTTTTCGCACTTGTGTTAGTGTTGAAAAACCACTTTTCGCACTTGTGTTAGTGTTGAAAAACCACTTTTCGAACTTGTGTTGGTGCAGGAAACCACTTTTGCACTTGTATTAGTGTGGAAAAAACACTTTTTGCACTTGTGATAGTGTTGAAAAACCACTTTTCGCACTTGTGTTGGTGCAGGAAACCACTTTTGCACTTGTGTTAGTGTTGAAAAACCACTTTTTGCACTTGTGTTAGTGTTGAAAAACCACTTTTCGCACTTGTGTTGGTGCAGGAAACCACTTTTGCACTTGTATTAGTGTGGAAAACCACTTTTCGCACTTGTGTTAGTGTTGAAAAACCAATTTTCACACTTGTGTTAGTGTTGAAAAACCACTTTTCGCACTTGTGTTGGTGCAGGAAACCACATTTGCACTTGTATTAGTGTGGAAAAAACACTTTTTGCACTTGTGATAGTGTTGAAAAACCACTTTTTACACTTGTGTTAGTGTTGAAAAACCACTTTTCGCACTTGTGTTGGTGCAGGAAACCACTTTTGCACTTGTATTAGTGTGGAAAAAACACTTTTTGCACTTGTGATAGTGTTGAAAAACCACTTTTCGCACTTGTGTTAGTGTTGAAAAACCACATTTCGCAATTGTGTTTGTGCAGGAAACCACTTTTGCACTTGTATTAGTGTGGAAAAAACACTTTTCGCACTTGTGTTAGTGTTGAAAAACCACTTTTCGCACTTGTGTTAGTGTTGAAAAACCACTTTTCGCACTTGTGTTGGTGCAGGAAACCACTTTTGCACTTGTATTAGTGTGGAAAAAACACTTTTTGCACTTGTGATAGTGTTGAAAAACCACTTTTCGCACTTGTGTTAGTGTTGAGAAACCACCTTTCGCACTTGTGTTGGTGCAGGAAACCACTTTTGCACTTGTATTAGTGTGGAAAAACCACTTTTCGCACTTGTGTTAGTGTTGAAAAACCACTTTTCGCACTTGTGTTAGTGTTGAAAAACCACTTTTCGCACTTGTGTTAGTGTTGAAAAACCACTTTTCGCACTTGTGTTGGTGCAGGAAACCACTTTTGCACTTGTATTAGTGTGGAAAAACACTTTTCGCACTTGTGTTAGTGTTGAAAAACCACTTTTCGCACTTGTGTTGGTGCAGGAAACCACTTTTGCACTTGCATTAGTGTGGAAAAAACACTTTTTGCACTTGTGTTAGTGTTGAAAAACCACTTTTCGAACTTGTGTTGGTGCAGGAAACCATTTTTGCACTTGTATTAGTGTGGAAAAAACCACTTTTCGCACTTGTGTTAGTGTTGAAAAACCACTTTTCGCACTTGTGTTAGTGTTGAAAAACCACTTTTCGCACTTGTGTTGGTGCAGGAAACCACTTTTGCACTTGTATTAGTGTGGAAAAAACACTTTTTGCACTTGTGATAGTGTTGAAAAACCACTTTTCGCACTTGTGTTAGTGTTGAAAAACCACTTTTCGCACTTGTGTTAGTGTTGAAAAACCACTTTTCGCACTTGTGTTGGTGCAGGAAACCACTTTTGCACTTGTATTAGTGTGGAAAACCACTTTTCGCACTTGTGTTAGTGTTGAAAAACCAATTTTCGCACTTGTGTTAGTGTTGAAAAACCACTTTTCGCACTTGTGTTGGTGCAGTAAACCACATTTGCACTTGTATTAGTGTGGAAAAAACACTTTTTGCACTTGTGATAGTGTTGAAAAACCACTTTTCGCACTTGTGTTAGTGTTGAAAAACCACTTTTCGCACTTGCGTTGGTGCAGGAAACCACTTTTGCACTTGTATTAGTGTGGAAAAACCACTTTTCGCACTTGTGTTAGTGTTGAAGAACCACTTTTCGCAATAGTGTTAGTGTTGAAAAACCACATTTCGCACTTGTGTTGGTGCAGGAAACCACTTTTGCACTTGTATTAGTGTGGAAAAAACAATTTTTGCACTTGTGATAGTGTTGAAAAACCACTTTTCGCACTTGTGTTAGTGTTGAAAAACCACTTTTCGCACTTGTGTTGGTGAAGGAAACCACTTTTGCAATTGTATTAGTGTGGAAAAACCACTTTTTGCACTTGTGTTAGTGTTGAAAAACCACTTTTCACACTTGTGTTAGTGTTGAAAAACCACTTTTCGCACTTGTGTTGGTGCAGGAAACCACTTTTGCACTTGTATTAGTGTGGAAAAACCACTTTTTGCACTTGTGATAGTGTTGAAAAACCACTTTTCGCACTTGTGTTAGTGTTGAAAAACCACTTTTCCCACTTGTGTTGGTGCAGGAAACCACTTTTGCACTTGCATTAGTGTGGAAAAAACACTTTTTGTACTTGTGATAGTGTTGAAAAACCACTTTTCGCACTTGTGTTAGTGTTGAAAAACCACTTTTCGCACTTGTGTTGGTGCAGGAAACCACTTTTGCACTTGTATTAGTGTGGAAAAACCACTTTTTGCACTTGTGTTAGTTTTGAAAAACCACTTTTCGCACTTTGTTGAAAAACCACTTTTCGCACTTGTGTTAATGTTGAAAAACCACTTTTCGCACTTGTGTTGGTGCAGTAAACCACTTTTGCACTTGTATTAGTGTGGAAAAAACACTTTTTGCACTTGTGATAGTGTTGAAAAACCTTCGCACTTGTGTTAGTGTTGAAAAACCACTTTTCGCACTTGTGTTGGTGCAGGAAACCACTTTTGCACTTGTATTAGTGTGGAAAAAACACTTTTCGCACTTGTGTTAGTGTTGAAAAACCACTTTTCGCACTTGTATTAGTGTTGAAAAACCACTTTTCGCACTTGTGTTGGTGCAGGAAACCACTTTTGCACTTGTATTAGTGTGGAAAAACCACTTTTCACACTTGTGTTACTGTTGAAAAACCACTTTTTACACTTGTGTTAGTGTTGAAAAACCACTTTTCGCACTTGTGTTGGTGCAGGAAACCACTTTTGCACTTGTATTAGTGTGGAAAAAACACTTTTTGCACTTGTGATAGTGTTGAAAAACCACTTTTCGCACTTGTGTTAGTGTTGAAAAACCACTTTTCGCAATTGTGTTTGTGCAGGAAACCACTTTTGCACTTGTATTAGTGTGGAAAACCACTTTTCGCACTTGTGTTAGTGTTGAAAAACCAATTTTCGCACTTGTGGTAGTGTTGAAAAACCACTTTTCGCACTTGTGTTGGTGCAGGAAACCACATTTGCACTTGTATTAGTGTGGAAAAAACACTTTTTGCACTTGTGATAGTGTTGAAAAACCACTTTTTACACTTGTGTTAGTGTTGAAAAACCACTTTTCGCACTTGTGTTGGTGCAGGAAACCACTTTTGCACTTGTATTAGTGTGGAAAAAACACTTTTTGCACTTGTGATAGTGTTGAAAAACCACTTTTCGCACTTGTGTTAGTGTTGAAAAACCACATTTCGCAATTGTGTTTGTGCAGGAAACCACTTTTGCACTTGTATTAGTGTGGAAAAAACACTTTTCGCACTTGTGTTAGTGTTGAAAAACCACTTTTCGCACTTGTGTTAGTGTTGAAAAACCACTTTTCGCACTTGTGTTGGTGCAGGAAACCACTTTTGCACTTGTATTAGTGTGGAAAAAACACTTTTTGCACTTGTGATAGTGTTGAAAAACCACTTTTCGCACTTGTGTTGGTGCAGGAAACCACTTTTGCACTTGTATTAGTGTGGAAAAAACACTTTTTGCACTTGTGTTAGTGTTGAAAAACCACTTTTCGCACTTGTGTTGGTGCAGGAAACCACTTTTGCACTTGTATTAGTGTGGAAAAACCACTTTTTGCACTTGTGTTAGTTTTGAAAAACCACTTTTCGCACTTTGTTGAAAAACCACTTTTCGCACTTGTGTTAATGTTGAAAAACCACTTTTCGCACTTGTGTTGGTGCAGTAAACCACTTTTGCACTTGTATTAGTGTGGAAAAAACACTTTTTGCACTTGTGATAGTGTTGAAAAACCTTCGCACTTGTGTTAGTGTTGAAAAACCACTTTTCGCACTTGTGTTGGTGCAGGAAACCACTTTTGCACTTGTATTAGTGTGGAAAAAACACTTTTCGCACTTGTGTTAGTGTTGAAAAACCACTTTTCGCACTTGTATTAGTGTTGAAAAACCACTTTTCGCACTTGTGTTGGTGCAGGAAACCACTTTTGCACTTGTATTAGTGTGGAAAAACCACTTTTCACACTTGTGTTACTGTTGAAAAACCACTTTTTACACTTGTGTTAGTGTTGAAAAACCACTTTTCGCAATTGTGTTTGTGCAGGAAACCACTTTTGCACTTGTATTAGTGTGGAAAACCACTTTTCGCACTTGTGTTAGTGTGGAAAAAACACTTTTTGCACTTGTGATAGTGTTGAAAAACCACTTTTCGCACTTGTGTTAGTGTTGAAAAACCACATTTCGCAATTGTGTTTGTGCAGGAAACCACTTTTGCACTTGTATTAGTGTGGAAAAAACACTTTTCGCACTTGTGTTAGTGTTGAAAAACCACTTTTCGCACTTGTGTTAGTGTTGAAAAACCACTTTTCGCACTTGTGTTGGTGCAGGAAACCACTTTTGCACTTGTATTAGTGTGGAAAAAACACTTTTTGCACTTGTGATAGTGTTGAAAAACCACTTTTCGCACTTGTGTTAGTGTTGAGAAACCACCTTTCGCACTTGTGTTGGTGCAGGAAACCACTTTTGCACTTGTATTAGTGTGGAAAAACCACTTTTCGCACTTGTGTTAGTGTTGAAAAACCACTTTTCGCACTTGTGTTAGTGTTGAAAAACCACTTTTCGCACTTGTGTTAGTGTTGAAAAACCACTTTTCGCACTTGTGTTGGTGCAGGAAACCACTTTTGCACTTGTATTAGTGTGGAAAAACACTTTTCGCACTTGTGTTAGTGTTGAAAAACCACTTTTCGCACTTGTGTTGGTGCAGGAAACCACTTTTGCACTTGCATTAGTGTGGAAAAAACACTTTTTGCACTTGTGTTAGTGTTGAAAAACCACTTTTCGAACTTGTGTTGGTGCAGGAAACCATTTTTGCACTTGTATTAGTGTGGAAAAAACCGCTTTTCGCACTTGTGTTAGTGTTGAAAAACCACTTTTCGCACTTGTGTTAGTGTTGAAAAACCACTTTTCGCACTTGTGTTGGTGCAGGAAACCACTTTTGCACTTGTATTAGTGTGGAAAAAACACTTTTTGCACTTGTGATAGTGTTGAAAAACCACTTTTCGCACTTGTGTTAGTGTTGAAAAACCACTTTTCGCACTTGTGTTAGTGTTGAAAAACCACTTTTCGCACTTGTGTTGGTGCAGGAAACCACTTTTGCACTTGTATTAGTGTGGAAAACCACTTTTCGCACTTGTGTTAGTGTTGAAAAACCAATTTTCGCACTTGTGTTAGTGTTGAAAAACCACTTTTCGCACTTGTGTTGGTGCAGTAAACCACATTTGCACTTGTATTAGTGTGGAAAAAACACTTTTTGCACTTGTGATAGTGTTGAAAAACCACTTTTCGCACTTGTGTTAGTGTTGAAAAACCACTTTTCGCACTTGCGTTGGTGCAGGAAACCATTTTTGCACTTGTATTAGTGTGGAAAAAACCACTTTTCGCACTTGTGTTAGTGTTGAAAAACCACTTTTCGCACTTGTGTTAGTGTTGAAAAACCACTTTTCGCACTTGTGTTGGTGCAGGAAACCACTTTTGCACTTGTATTAGTGTGGAAAAAACACTTTTTGCACTTGTGATAGTGTTGAAAAACCACTTTTCGCACTTGTGTTAGTGTTGAAAAACCACTTTTCGCACTTGTGTTAGTGTTGAAAAACCACTTTTCGCACTTGTGTTGGTGCAGGAAACCACTTTTGCACTTGTATTAGTGTGGAAAACCACTTTTCGCACTTGTGTTAGTGTTGAAAAACCAATTTTCGCACTTGTGTTAGTGTTGAAAAAACCACTTTTCGCACTTGTGTTGGTGCAGTAAACCACATTTGCACTTGTATTAGTGTGGAAAAAACACTTTTTGCACTTGTGATAGTGTTGAAAAACCACTTTTCACACTTGTGTTAGTGTTGAAAAACCACTTTTCGCACTTGCGTTGGTGCAGGAAACCACTTTTGCACTTGTATTAGTGTGGAAAAACCACTTTTCGCACTTGTGTTAGTGTTGAAGAACCACTTTTCGCAATAGTGTTAGTGTTGAAAAACCACATTTCGCACTTGTGTTGGTGCAGGAAACCACTTTTGCACTTGTATTAGTGTGGAAAAAACAATTTTTGCACTTGTGATAGTGTTGAAAAACCACTTTTCGCACTTGTGTTAGTGTTGAAAAACCACTTTTCGCACTTGTGTTGGTGAAGGAAACCACTTTTGCAATTGTATTAGTGTGGAAAAACCACTTTTTGCACTTGTGTTAGTGTTGAAAAACCACTTTTCACACTTGTGTTAGTGTTGAAAAACCACTTTTCGCACTTGTGTTGGTGCAGGAAACCACTTTTGCACTTGTATTAGTGTGGAAAAACCACTTTTTGCACTTGTGATAGTGTTGAAAAACCACTTTTCGCACTTGTGTTAGTGTTGAAAAACCACTTTTCCCACTTGTGTTGGTGCAGGAAACCACTTTTGCACTTGCATTAGTGTGGAAAAAACACTTTTTGTACTTGTGATAGTGTTGAAAAACCACTTTTCCCACTTGTGTTGGTGCAGGAAACCACTTTTGCACTTGTATTAGTGTGGAAAAACCACTTTTTGCACTTGTGTTAGTTTTGAAAAACCACTTTTCGCACTTTGTTGAAAAACCACTTTTCGCACTTGTGTTAAATGTTGAAAAACCACTTTTCGCACTTGTGTTGGTGCAGTAAACCACTTTTGCACTTGTATTAGTGTGGAAAAAACACTTTTTGCACTTGTGATAGTGTTGAAAAACCTTCGCACTTGTGTTAGTGTTGAAAAACCACTTTTCGCACTTGTGTTGGTGCAGGAAACCACTTTTGCACTTGTATTAGTGTGGAAAAAACACTTTTCGCACTTGTGTTAGTGTTGAAAAACCACTTTTCGCACTTGTATTAGTGTTGAAAAACCACTTTTCGCACTTGTGTTGGTGCAGGAAACCACTTTTGCACTTGTATTAGTGTGGAAAAACCACTTTTCACACTTGTGTTACTGTTGAAAAACCACTTTTTACACTTGTGTTAGTGTTGAAAAACCACTTTTCGCACTTGTGTTGGTGCAGGAAACCACTTTTGCACTTGTATTAGTGTGGAAAAAACACTTTTTGCACTTGTGATAGTGTTGAAAAACCACTTTTCGCACTTGTGTTAGTGTTGAAAAACCACTTTTC